>NC_136796.1:38035603-38785603 GCF_951216825.1 Electrona antarctica
GATTCCTTTACAGGATCTCCTCACTGGTCAACAAAAACACATTGAAGTCCCTAACAGGAGCCCTCGTACAAGGTTTCTTCGACTATGCATGCACCTCCTGGTACCACAGCATATCTAAGGCCCTTAAAACAAGGCTCCAGACTTCCCAAAACAAACTGATGAGGCTTCTAATTGGCCTCACTCCCCGAACCCACCTCACCCCTGCCCACTTTGACAGGCTGGAATGGCTTATGGTTGACGACAGAGTACACAGCATCTTGCAATGGACACCACCACCAAGATACACATGTACCTGTCTAAATACTTCCTTAATGTCAACAAAGTACACACCCACAACACCAGAGGGAGTTCAACAAACCATGTGCAACCCAGATTCGGCACAAACGAGGGCCTAAATTAATTTTGCTCCTATGCCACCAAAATGTGGAACGCTCTACCAACCGTCATTAAGACATGCTAATCCCTTGACTCCTTCAAAACTGCTCTCAAAGGGCACCTACGGACGGCTGCAATTCGAAACTGGCCCCCGTAAAATCTGAATCCCCCTCCCACCTCTTTTCAAGCGGCACTCCGTGCCGCGCTATGAGCTTGAAAAGAGGTGAGAGGAGGATTCAGATTTGACGGGGTTCTACGAGCAGATCTACGAGCTTGTAGATCTGCTTTTTGTGAAAATGTGACGCAAATCCTTGAATAGTATATATTCGTTTAACTCAAATCTTTGCTTCTGGGGGGGGGGTCCCTGGAACAACATATTTTCAGATGGGGGTCTGCGGCCAAATACAGATAATTTTGGAGGTCCTTGACATGGAAAAGGTTGAGCACCAACTTCTAAAGAAGCAGTCTAAATGGGTTAAGCGGAACCGAAGAGCTGAGCAATCAGCCTGCTATCGATCTGGTCTCCCAACGACTTATTGACCCGAGTAAGAGTGCCTTTCTGATAGCATCCTACCTATACATCGCTCTCTGTCTCGTACAACTGACCAGCATGGCCAGGGACCATGGACAACACAAGACATGGTGCAGACTTGCTTAGCCACATGCTAGTGTTTAACCTAACCACTCCAGCCCTATTTTCAAAATTGAATCGAAAAGGCATGCAAACGTATGCAAATATTCACCTATAAAAGGACGTGCCCAAAACAAGGGTGTGTCAGGGTTAAAGTGGATAAAGACACAGCTTTCTCCCATTATATTCCTACATAATGCCTACATTTTGTTTCCCGAACGTGTTTCGACGTCTCTTTATCTGTGCATTGGAATCACAAAGTATTCCACTGCCCAATCCGGTGCTCATGAGAGGAATATGGTTTGTGTGACAATCCGACGATAAATAAACACTTTTGACATTATGAGACTGTTGACAAAGGTACACACGGACACGCGGGATTAGTACAACAGGACACTACAGTACTGTACTGTACAGCACAGTGCACTCACACTGCATTAGGCCACTGACAAAGCTGCACATCATCGCTTAATTTTGAGGAAGTAGGCTAGGTGACGGAGCCCTCCCCCCCCCTCCCTCTCTGTCTCTCTGTGTCTATCTCTCTGTCTCTCTCTCTCTGTCTCTCTGTGTCTCTGACTCTCTCTCTCTCTCTCTCTCTCTCTCTCTCTGTCTCTCTCTCTGTCTCTCTCTCTGTCTCTCTCTCTCTCTGTGTCTCTGAGTCTCTCTCTCTCTCTCTCTCTGTGTGTGTGTCTCTCTCTCTCTCTCTCTCTGTCTCTCTCTCTCTGTGTGTCTCTCTCTCTCTCTCTCTCTCTCTCTCTCTCTCTCTCTCTCTCTCTCTCTCTCTCTCTCTCTCTCTCTCTCTCTCTCTCTCTCTGTATAATAATGCTGGGGTCATCACACTTGATCTTCCCAGAGTCAGCAACATTGGCCTGGGCCAATCACAGATGAGTTAGTGCTCACATGACATTGTTTATATCCCCACTCTGCTTGATTACCCTCTACTGCAGTACAATGAGAGAATGGGATTGGGGGGGGGGGGGGGGACCACAATACCACATCTCTTGTAAACTCTCCTCTAGATACTGTATGATCCTTTAATTCTACCAGTCTATAGAGTAACGTCAGTGTGGCCATACTGGCCATATTCTAACGTCTTGATAACGCTTGATAAGGTGTATTTAATGCAGTGATAACACATGAATCCGTTTCCAGCAGGTATGTGAAATCAGCTAATGTTCAGTTCACAAATTCGCTGACCTGAAATGACTTGTTTATTGCATTGTACAGATTTATCGATTTATAGTCGACAAGCACCTACTGTATGACTATTTGTCAACTTCCCTGGTCAAGTATAACAATAAAACCCCATAATAATGATAGAGAATGGAAAGTGTAAGATAGGAGGGAGAGAACAGATGAAGGGATGATGGAAGGAATGTGTCCCCTTGATTCTCTGGGTGTCCTGTTTCCTCTGGCCTGGTACGGTGTGTGCCTTCATGGGGGGCCTATTGATTGTGTGGTTGATTCCACTGACAGCCGCTCTTTTTCTTTCCCATGTTTGTGATTGTGAATGAGTATTTGTGCGTATAGAGCGGCACAGTCCCGCCCCCTGCGAGGGCACCGGACGAGAATTCACCATTAATTTTCCCCATAGACGTTTCGAAACGTATTTATTTAAACACCCGTATAAGCCTCGGACAAAGCCATCAGCCGAGCTGACAAATCATGACAATCAATAAACAATGTTTTTGGGGCCGAACAGATAATTAGAAAGACGGAAAAAAGAGCACTTTTTTCTGTTTTTTTTTCTTTGTGTGTGTGTGTGTGTGTGTGTGTGTGTGTGTGTGTGTGTGTGTGTGTGTGTGTGTGTGTGTGTGTGTGCGTGTGCGTGAGCGTGCGCGTGCGCGCGTTTGTGAAATTGTGAGAGAATAAAACAATGAAATTTAAAATTCAGTGTGTACAGTGGCAGCTATTGAGTACTGTTGTTGGTTGTGAGAATGAACAAAGGTGTGTGTAAAGGCTGGGAAAGTATTGGGGTTGTCTCTGCTATATTTGGCAGCCGTTGTTGTTCCTTATACCCATAGGGTACTGAGTGACATACCTATTGCACCTTGAAAAGCACACGACATGACTTTGTAAGTGTAACTCCAATGCACCGTGACCTATAAATATTTGTGTCCTTGTATGCATCTTGTGTGTGTGTGTGTGTGTGTGTGTGTGTGTGTGTGCGCTCTATGAACAGGACAATGAGAAGCGGACCCCCCTGCATGCCGCTGCCTACCTGGGAGACGCCGAGATCATTGAGCTGCTCATCCTCTCAGGTAAACGACAACGCACGGTGTGAGCCTGACACACCTGTTCCTACATTAATGTATTCCTTCCATCGAAGCTCTCCTAATACCCGCCTCTTATTGTGCTACTTTGGAAGCGTATCCTATCCATCCATCCATGCATTGTAGTGTTGATTTTGACAGCAAATTTAGATTTTTTTTTTTTTTAGTTTTAGTCATAGTCTCTTGAATAGTTTATTTAGTTTTAGTCACCCGGAATGTTTTAGTGTTGCTCTAGTTTTAGTCGACTAAATATCAGATTAAGTCGACTAAAATTTATTTTGGCGGGATCTCTTGTCCACTAGTTGTTATTTGTTGACAATTATCAATATTTTTGGTCTTAGCTTTTAGTCATCCATCCAAGTTTCCATAATTTTTTGTCAGTGAAAAAAGGTAGTCAACGAACATTGTTTCTCATAGTATTAGTCCATGAAATCAACACATTTATTCATCACTCCAAATCCTAGTATACCTTTTATTTTTATTTTATTTTTCTGTTGGAAGGATTTCATTCATCCATTCATTTCACTTTACAAATATTTAAAAAAAAATAATAATTTCATCGTCTACTCAGGCTTATGTGAACACCCCAGACAGTTTTTAAGGTACTTGATTCAGTATTTAGATATTTGATATTCATTGTAGCTGCCCCGCCCCCTTCCTGTAAATAAAAAAACCACAGCCCCCCTCACGTATTAGAAGGACAATATCAGTCACCAGAAAAAAGATGGGTATTTTCGATGAGATCAATAGATACAGATGGCGTGAGAGGGTGATGTACACTACATGTATGCCAATGAAAAGCAATAGCCTCACAGCTAGAAGGTCCTGGGTTCGATTCCCGCTGGGGATGCTGTGGGTTGGCGAAAGGGCCTTTCTGTGTGGAGTTTGCATGTTCTCCCCGTGTCCCCTAGGGTAGGTAGGTACCCTCACAAAAAACATGCAGTAATCCTGGTCTCTAAACTACCTCACCCTGGCCAGATGGAGGGGAAAGGAACTGGTCGGAATAACGTGTTCCTTCCAAGCGCTACGTCCGGCCGGGGAAACTCCCCCCCCCTGTCAGGTGAAAAGAAGCAGCTTGGACTCCTCATAGAAGGAAGCATGAGGTCAGTCCGCTGCCCCCCCCCCCCCCCCCCAGGTTGGCAGAGGAAGTGTAGCGCCCAGGATTACATTAGATAATTGACACTGGGTGAAAAAATTGGTTAAAAATGTGTGGATAAAAAAGCAATAGCAGCAATACTACTGATGCAACTGCTACCTTTCTCCTGGGGTTACCAAACTCCGCCTCCCTGAACCTGATCAGCTGACTTCACAGAAAGGCCATGCTGTCATGAAACACACAACACACGTGGTGGTGGTGGTGGTGTGTGTACAGCATGTTTAACATTCCTCGGTAACATGAAGGAGCAGCAACAGGTGCTGTGTCGGGGGACTATTTTAGCCCCCCGACAGACGTGCCACAAAAGGATCATGGGAGATTTACATACCCACCAGGCACCGCCACCGATGTCTCGTTGGGGTCTCATGTCCCAGAAGAACATCCTTCTAATTATGTTAGTGTTTATTTTGTCGACAAAAAATGTTCGTAGACCACCTTTTTTCACGGATTAAATGAAAACTAAGCATGATGACTAAAGCTAAGACTAAATATGTTGACAATTTTGTCAACAAATAAAAACTAGACTAAAATGTTAGGAAGGGACTATAGTGGACAAGAGATCCAGTATAAGTCATTTTACACTTGGTTGTATGCTGACGCGTTGTGAGCTTGTAGATCAGCTATTTTCAGCAAGTGTGACATCAGTCATTACGACGAAATCTTTGCTTCTGGGGGGTGCACTGGAACAACATATTTTCAGATGGGGGTCCGCGGCCATACAGTCAGTAAGGACGAGATCCATTCCAGCCGACCGCCGCGTCGGTCGTTAGTCGGACTACCGACCGTCGTGTCGGTAAAATGGATTTCGCCCTCCCTCCATACAGTACATATAATTCTGGGGTCCTTGACATGAAATAGTTTGAGAACCACTGATATAGAAACATAGGTTTTTCAGAAAACTGTCGGGATTTAGAAGACATTTGTAGAATCGTCCCCGGGTCTAATTGGGTTAAAGGGAAGTCATGCCTTTTCCAAACCTTATTTCCGTACCGCTCTCCAAAACAATATACATCGCAGTTGACATTTTTCTGCCCCAGTCAATGTGATATCTGAGTTAAATATACTATTCTTTGTATTCTGTCTGACTACCCCCCCCCCCCCCACACACACACACACACACACACTCTAATCTCTCTTCTCTGTGTCTTTCTCCATACTGTCCACACCCAGGAGCCAGAGTTAATGCCAAAGATAACAAGTGGCTGACTCCTCTCCACCGAGCTGTTGCCTCTGGCAGTGAGGTAAAACACAAACGCACGCACGCAGGTGCACGCGCACACACACACACACACACACACACACACACACACACACACACACACACACACACACACACACACACACACACACACACAGACACACACACACACACAGACACACACACACACACACACACACACACACACACACACACACACACACACACACACACACACACACACACACACACACAGAATACTAAAACAAGGTCTATGTGGAGGGGAAAACATTTCTATTAGCTAGTCTCAATAATATGGCCTCTAAAATGTTCTAGTTTGGAATTTCATGTTTATGGGGATAGACTTTGTACAACAGTAATGTGTTATACGGTGTCATAAAAAAATGTGCAGCTCAAATCTGATTGGTTGATAGCCATGGCACAATAACCATATACCACAGCTATGAAATAGAATACCTTCCATTCCAATGTTACTGCTTGTTTACCCGGTTTGTGGATAGATGACAATAAAAACCCCAAAGGGATGCCTGATTTCAACAAGAAATGGTTCAACGCTGTTGATTTGAAATGCATCAGCTGTGGCGTATATCTCGAACTGCCGAACGAGGGGCTTGAAATGAAACTACAATGTGCGTATCAGCAACGACCCGAGGGAGTGATGCACGTACGGAGAGGCAAGTCGGTCAGACTGGCGGATCTGTGCTCCTCACAACAAGTTCGGAAACGTAACTTTGGTCGATTATTACTCCCCTTTAATAATACCAATTGGTGGTGTATTTTATATCGTTTTTATCGTTGATTGGTCACCTTTACGATGAGGTACAGCTTGTAAAGACCAGGCATTCGTGCAATGAGCAACACAGCTAAACGTGTTGGTACTGGGTACTGCCCCCAAAACATTTGCCAAAATGGCAAATGGTTGGAATTCACCCTTGCTTTGAGTTGCTCAGTGGATTGGATGATTGCACTCCCACAGTAATGTGGAAAATTCACACCCGTGTGAAGTGAGGGGCGCTAATATATTAAAGTCTAACTCATGTTGATTAGGTGATGTAATGGTGATGTAAAACAAACAGTGCCAACACAAACATTAAACGCCATTAACAATAAAGAGACAATATGACGTAATGAGGCACCTTATGACGTAAATTTTCCCTTCATTGTCAACCAACATTGAACTAAAGACAAACATTAAACCTGTGTATAGGAGGGGCTCTGCGCCCCTCAAAAAACAACACAATATTGGCCACTTTATTAATATTACACTCCGTGTTAGGGAACTCAGTAGCATGTGGAAGATCCATACACAGCCACAACACCTTGGCTCCTCCTCATGCTGGTCACCGACCTAGCCACATTTTGCTGTGGGATGGAAACCCATTCCTCAACCAGGATTTTTTGCAAGTCGGCCAACGTGGTTCTGTTGGTCACTCTAGCACGTACAGCACACCCACACTGATCCCACAAGTGATCAATTGGGTTGAGGTCTGGAGACTCTGGACTCACGGCAGGCCATTCCATCCTCTCCACTCCCAAGTTCTGGAGGTACTGTGTGATGATCCTGGCTCTGTGGGGGGCGAGCATTGTAATCCTCCTGGAGGATGGCGTTGGGTCCCTGATTCTGAAGATAATGGGATCGCCACTGACTCCAAAATCTCATCCCAATATCTCACTGCATTGAGAGATTGCCTTCAATCATAACAAGTTCTGTCTTGCCTGTGAGAGAGATACCGCCCCATACCATGGCAAGCTGTTGTGGCTGTTTGTGTTTATTGATCTGATCTTCCACACGCTACTCGGTTTCCTAACACCAAGTGTAAAGTATATAACGTGTAACAATGTTGTTTTTTAAGTGGTGCAACCACTTCATTAACCCGTTTAGACCGTGTGGAGCCGCCCTAGCTAATCCAACCGATGGATTGCGTGGACGTGTACACACACGTCCTAGCGCAATTTTCATTCATATCAAACGAGAGATTTTTATTTTTTATTTTTTGGGTTGGCCTCTCCTTCTGCACCATACTCCTTGCTGTTCGTGCATGCGCGCTGCCGTTCACTTCCCTGTTTACCGCTCAGAAAGAAAGGCTCGTATCTCCTAATCTAAAGGGAGCTCTCCATGGTTTTGACCAGATGGATATACTAAGCTCTTCATTTCTGACTTCAACATGCCTCTCGTTTAAAATATGAATGCGAGGGATTATCGAGCGACTTTATCGTAATTGTGATTGTGTTAAGGAGCTATGTGTGTCCCTGGGTCCCTGGGTGGGTCTGTCCGAGCACAAAAATAGTGTTTGGTTTGTTTTCACAACCAAGTGTCACTGTTACGCAAGCCTAACACACACACACACACACACACACACACACACACACACACACACACACACACACACACACACACACACACACACACACACACACACACACACACATATTTTACGGGGGCTGTTTGTTGTATATTGCTGATTTTGTGTATTCTGTATTCGGCTACATTGACAAATTAGGACCTGCCCCTCAATTGTACTCGAGTTTAAATAAAAGTTCTGATGATGATGTTGTGTGTGTGCAGGATGCGGTGTCCGTGCTGCTGAAACACAATGCCGACGTGAATGCCCGTGACAAGAACTGGCAGACCCCGCTCCACGTGGCCGCCAGTAACAAGGCGGTGGGCTGTGCCGAGGCCCTGGTCCGCTTGCTCAGCAACGTCAACGTGTCTGACCGGGCCGGTCGCACCGCCCTGCACCACGCCGCCTTCAGTGGACACACCGAGGTTGGTCAGTTTCCTGTGCTTTTTATTTTTAATGGTTCTTTTGTGGCTTTCGCCTTTATTTTTTTATAGAGGGACAGACAGTAGGCTGACAGGAAATGGGGAGGGGGGGGGGGTGACGTGCAGTAAAGGCCGTCGGGATCGGGAGTTGAACCCGTGGCACACTGCCAGACTGGACTGGTCCACTGAGCCCACACACAGGAACAGTTTTGACGTGGGTTTTGACATGTATAATAATTTTGGAAATATTCAAATTTGCCCCTTACGCACGAGATCGGTATCGGCCAATCATGAGATAATTGATCGGGATCGGTCCCAAAAATCCTGATCGGAGCTTCCCTAATATACGTCTCTGTCTAATAGGCCTAGTTTCTGTACTTGTTTTTTGGCGCAGGATTAAATCCTCCTCGCCAGACTCAACACACACACACACACACACACACCTTTAAAATTGTGACATTCAGCAAATTCATGCGTGCAACCCTGCAATCTACTCTGTGCCTCCTACACGCCGTACTAACTGTGGTAACTGTAAGTGTGTTAACCTTTCCTGGTATTCTTTCAAACCTGGTATTCATTTAGTATTGTCTTCTCTGAACCTTCTCAATGTTCTCGGTGTATTTGATTTTATAAGGGCACCCGACTGAGCTTGCAAATTCAAGACGATATCTCACCAACATGACATCTTCTGAGACATCTTGACATGTTTGGCTTTCTTTCTGACCGTTCTCAGCCATGCGTCAGGATATTCCCAATTAATCTCTCTCTCTCTCTCTCTCTCTCTCTCTCTCTCTCTATCTCTTCCTCTCTGTGTGTGTGCTTTAGATGGTAAGACTGCTGTTGTCCAGAGGAGCCAACATCAATGCATTTGATAAGAAGGACAGGAGAGCCATTCACTGGGCAGCATACATGGGTGAGAATCTCACACATTGCAAACCTTACGCTCAGGAAATGTCGTGGATGAATGAATGCTAATGTGCTAGAGAGGGCATCAAGTAGTAACCCTTTAACTGTCTTAATAGGAAAATACAAGACTACTGACTAAAAGTAACGTGGTCTCCCTGCAAACCTCACCTATGAATAGGAAGTTACTTGTGTGCAGGGTCCTTTAAAGAAGCTGCACAAATTGCAAAGCCGTGTTCAGTGGCGAGGCCCCACTATGCCGCTTGTGTCCATTTCAACTTGCATGATGGTGGCCGTCTTTCTCCTTTGGCCGTATGGAAGTAGCAATCTTTTATGAACACTTAAAGCATAAGTACACACAAGCTGCTGGTACTACATAAGAACTGTGTGGCAGTTCCTCAGAGATCTGTTGAAATGATAATGCTGTTTTCATCAGTGCAACCCGCAGCCGCACTGCTCTTCCCACCAGTTTTGTTTTTGGCAGCAAATTTTTATTTTAGTTTTGGTCATAGTCTCTTCAATAGTTTATTTAGTTTCAGTCACATTTTAGTCACCTGGAAAGAATGTTTTAGCGTTAGTCTAGTTTTACTCGACTAAATATCATACGATTTTAGTCGACTAAATCTACAGTTAATTTAGTCGAGCAAAATGTATTTTGGCGGGCCTTGAAGCCGGCATAATGAAAATAGCTGATCTATAAGCCCACGTTGTGAGCTTGTAGATTGTTTATTTTCAGCATGCAACTAATTGTAAAATGACTTATAGTGGATCTCTTGTCCACTAGTCCCTTCCTAACATTTTAGTCTACTTTTTATTTGTTGACGAAATTGTCAATATATTTAGTCTTAGTTTTTAGTCATCGTAGCTTAGTTTTCATTTAGTTTCCATAGTTTTCGTCAGTGGAAAAAGGTCTTAGTCTTAGTTTTAGTCGACAAAATCAACACTGGTTGTGCGTTCCCTCGAGGAGAAAGATGACCAGTCCAGTCTGCATGTTCACCATTTACACACAGGTGTCCAGTAACTGCTCAGTGTGACCCATAACGATATCATAATATCATCATATTGCATTACGCTTAATATAGCAGTTCAAGCAGACAGCGATGAAGCAATCTATTACAGTAACTAGTTTAGGGGTGGGCAACTTTGACCATGGAGACAGACACTATATTTCCACATTGATATACTGTCGTATCAAAAATACTACAAGCTCAAAATGTGTCGTACTGCTTGTAGATCTGCTATTTTGCTAAATTTCTATCCTGAATGATTATTTTTTCACTATTTTTTAATTGGAATCCTGAAAAGTATATTTTTGTATTTACTTTCAAATTTGCATTTAGTTATACTTATGGTTAACTTTATGAACTTAAATGCAAATACAAAAAAAAAAAGACAATGAAATTGTATTCCTAGTCATTAAGCCACTAATTTATAGGCTGAAGTAATTTAAGCGGGTCATGTTTGCATGTTTAGATTTGTAACAGCTGAAATCAACAGACCGGGAAGCGCACGGCTTCCTCCTCTGGCAGTTTCTCCATTGTAAACGATAGGGACTCAATTTCCCATAACCCATTTTGACAAAAAAAAGAATTGATACATTTCTTCTAAATCATGACCGTTTTCTGAAAATCCTATCTTTCTATGTCAGTGGTGCCCAACCTTTTTCATGTCAGGACCCCCAGAATTATCTGTATTTGGCTGCGGACCCTCATCTGTAAATATGTTGTTCCAGGGACCCCCCAGAAGCAAAGATTTGAGTTAAAAACGTTCGCCGATTTGCGCCGATTTTTCAAAAATAGCAGACCTACAAGCTCGTATGACCTTGTAGATCTGCTATTTTTCAATAGCTAAAGTGTAACATAATGTTAACACCAAAAGGGGTTCCCGCCCAGAATGGTCCCATGTCTGATTTCCACACTCTCCTCATCCCATGCAAGGCTTTCCAGGCAAGTGCTCTCCGAACCTTCATGGCGTGAATAAAATGAATGACGTTGTTGTATAAATGTGTGTGAAACGGCCTCAGGTCACCTGGAGGTGGTGAAGCTGCTGGTGTCCGGCGGAGCGGAGGTGGACTGCAGGGATAAGAAGATGTACACGCCGCTGCACGCCGCTGCCTCCAGTGGCATGAACAGCACGGTGCGCTACCTGCTGGGCCTGGGTGTCCAGGTCAGAACGCACGCACGCACGCACGCACGCACGCACGCACGCACGCACGCACGCACGCACGCACGCACGCACGCACGCACATACATACACACACAGATCATAGTGTCTCAACGTCTTCACGTCAAGGACCCCCAGAATTATCTGAATTTGGCTGCGGACCCCCATCTGAAAATATGTAGTTCCAGGGACCCCCCAGAAGCAAAGATTTGAGTTAAAAGCATTCACTCTGAAAGCATATATATATGAAAGCTTGCGCCACGTTTTCACGATTGGAAATTGGACATAAGTAGAAAAACCTCAAAAAACGTATGTGCAGTAATTAAAGGTCTGGTGATGTTTTTTTTCCAACATTTTTTAACATTCAGTAGATTTTCTGTGGTCTTGGGTTTTCTGGCTCAGACAAGTGCTCTGATTTGCCTGTGTACTGTGAGGTAAGAGTCCACAAATCCCATATATGACATAACAATTTGCCAGCAGATGTCATATCACTGTTGAGGGATTTTGCCTGTTTTCATTGCAGCTCAACAGGCTTCAGAACACACAGAGAAAACCCAAGACCACAGAAAATCCACTGAATGTTCAAAGTTCAGGTTGTGTGGGTGTAATTGAGGCCATAAAAACCTAAAAGAAAAACTAAAACTAAATAACAATGGATTTCATGAAACCTTTAAGTAAAGGCCCTTGGTTACTTCTCACCACTGCTTGTCTTGTGTGTGTGTGTGTGTGTGTGTGTGTGTGTGTGTGTGTGTGTGTGTGTGTGTGTGTGTGTGTGGTGTGTGTGTGTGTGTGTGTGTGTGCAGATCAACGTGGCGAACGGCTACGGTAACACAGCGCTCCATGTGGCGTGTTACAACGGGCAAGACGTGGTGGTCAATGAACTCCTCGAGGCTGGAGCTAGCGTCAACCAGGTAACGGTGTTGATGGCACATCATTTCGATTGTTAGCTTTACTTTACTTTGTAATAGTTTCCATTTTAGTTTGTCACATTTTAGTCAGCTGGAATGTTTTAAGTGTTGGTCTCAATGAGAGGGGCTTCTCTGAATTTTCCCTGTGTTTTCTCAGGTCAATGAGAGGGGCTTCTCTGCGCTCCATTTTGCCTCCTCTTCACGCCAGGGGGCGCTGTGTCAGGAGCTGCTGCTGGCCAACGGAGCTCACGTCAACATTAAAGTGAGTACCTTCACTGTGTGTGTGTGTGTGTGTGTGTGTGTGTGTGTGTGTGTGTGTGTGTGTGTGTGTGTGTGTGTGTGTGTGTGTGTGTGTGTGTGTGTGTGTGTGTGTGTGTGTGTGTGTGTGTGTGTGTGTGTGTGTGTGTGTGTGTGTGTGTGTGTGTGTGGTCGAGGGGGGGGGGGGGGGGCTCTCTCTCTCTTGAGGCTAAACCCAACCAATATGGTATTCTTGGAACCAATACCAATTGTGATATATTCCATTTGCCAAAAAAGAAAACGATTATTCATCTGAACATTTCTAACCCTAGTGCTGAAATGAGTACTGCACTCAAGCCACAGTCCCTTTTCTCTGCACGCTGTCAAACACGCTCTGTCCTTTGCTCGGTCTGTATCAAACTGTCATGTCTGTCTTGTTTTTCCTGTCGTTCTTCTCTCTCCAGAGTAAGGATGGCAAGACTCCCCTCCACATGGCTGCTGCCGAAGGCAGGTTCTCTCGCTCTCAAGCCCTCATTACAAATGGTGAGCCTGCTGGCGTGTGTGTGTGTGTGTGTGTGTGTGTGTGTGTGTGTGTGTGTGTGTGTGTGTGTGTGTGTGTGTGTGTGTGTGTGTGTGTGTGTGTGTGTGTGTGTGTGTGTGTGTGTGTGTGTGTGTGTGTGTGTGTGTGTGTGTGTGTGTGTGTGTGTGTGTGTGTGTGTGTGTGTGTGTGTGTGTGTGTGTGTGTGTGTGTGTGTGTGTGTGTGTGTGTGTGTGTGTGTGTGTGTGTGTGTGTGTGTGTGTGTGTGTGTGTGTGTGTGTGTGTGTGTGTGTGTGTGTGTGTGTGTGTGTGTGGTGAGGCACCCACAGATGGCAGGTCTGTCTCGGGGCAACTGTTCATTGCCTGCTCTTATTTCCAACCCTCTTCCTGTAATGTGTACAATATTACCTTTGGATGTGTGATTTTCATGAATGGTATTAATATGTCCCAGTGCTGCCTTGATGCATGGCCTTAAAACGTGTGTGTGTGTGTGTGTAGGAGCGGAGGTTGACTGCGAGGACAAGAGTAAAAACACAGCCCTTCACATCGCTGCTCGTTATGGCCATGAGCTCATAATCACCACACTACTCAACCACGGAGCACTCACCACCAGGTACCGTATACAGTACAGCAGTGGTTCCCAGACCTTTTCATGTCAAGGGCCCCCAAATTGACACTAATTAGCCCGTGGACCCCATTTGAAAAGATATGCCAGGGACCCCCCATGAGAGAAGACTTTTATAGCTCTAGCAGTGATTCTCAACCCGTTTAATTTCAAGAACCCCCAGTTTGACATGCATTAGTCTACGGACCCCCATTTAATGGCATTTCTATCTCTGGGACCCCCAATTGATATTGTAAAATCTAAATTAATTTAACTTTGTCTCAGAGCGCCGCCGCACTTGCATTTTCAACAGCGAGCACCTTTAGTTGGAAACTGCCAGTCAGGAAGTAAAGAAATGTCCCGCGATTGTCATTTAATCCACCCAAAACAGGATTAAAGGATCATATCCTATCAGGAGGATCGTATCAGAGAAATGAGCCGCAAATCAAGCTTGTTTTTGGTCTAAAAAGAAGAATCCGAGATATTACCGTTCTAAAACCTGCATAAGACAGCGGAAATTCCATTTCCGGGTTTTTTTTCCCCCACCGCATCGGAACCGGAGTGTTATGAGCGCATACAGGACACAATTAATCACCGTAATCAATTGATGGCGTATGGATGCAGCAGCGGCGTTTTTTTGTCCTTGAGCTTTGCTGCTGGTGTCCTGTGGGGAGGTTTGTGACCGTCCCTCTATGTGTGGGGGGAGGTTTGTGACCATCTCTCTATGCTGGGGGGAGGTTTGTGACCGTCCCTCTATGTGTGTGTGTGTGTGTGTGTGTGTGTGGGGGGGGGGGGGGGGGGGGGGGGGGGTTGTGACCATCTCTCTATGCTGGGGGGAGGTTTGTGACCATCTCTCTATGCTGGGGGGAGGTTTGTGACCATCCCTCTGTGTATGTCTCGTCTCTCTCCCCTAGGAGAGGAGTTCATGGGATGTTTCCACTGCACCTGGCAGCTCTCAGTGGCTTCTCCGATTGCTGCCGGAAGCTGCTGACCTCAGGTCAGCGCGCACACACACACACACACACACACACACACACACACACACACACACACACACACACACACACACACACACTCACACTCACATTCACACACATCCACTCTCACCAGAATATTACTCGGCTGCCATTACGAACTGACATCATGAACCAATGTTGTATTTGTTCAGACTTGGACATAGACTCTTCTGACGACTCTGGAAGAACCTGTCTCCACGCGGCGGCAGCTGGCGGGTAAGTGTGTTTCTACACCACAACATGCTCTTGAGCATTCAAGCTGTCATGCCAATCCGCTCCCTACACATCTACTGTACAATGATCTCCTCAAGTCTTTTGCTAACGCCAATGATACGGTTTTTAATTGTTATGATTATTATACCAGGAACCTGGAGTGTCTGAACCTGCTGCTGAACACAGGAGCCGACTTCAATAGGAAAGACCACTTTGGGAGGTGAGGTTTCAGCCTTTGAACTAGATATTTTTTCTGCTGATATTGGCAGTATCAGTATTATTACTATTATTTATTTATTTATTTATTTATATATCATCAGTTACTTGCAGTACTTCTGTATCAACTCATGTTTTCTAGGCTCTAGATTCTAACCGTTCTGCATTGGAGGTAACTAACTCTAATTAAAGGACCACTTCACCACTTTTCAACATCTCTTCATATAATTGGTCCTCACTAATGTTCATGATAAAACGCCACCATTTTTACCTACTCAGTCTGTGTCTCATAGGAGGGCTTTGGGCAGTTCGGACACCCGTCCACCAGTGACATCATCATTAGGCAGATTTGTTTTAAAATATATTTAGATTTTTATTATCATGAGAACGATGGCTTCAACTTTTGCATTGCAACTTTTCAGGAAAAGAAAGCCTGCCGTTTCTATTAGCTTGGATTCACCATCGATGATGTCACTGGTGGACGGGTTTCTGAACTGCCCACAGCCTTCCTATGAGACACAGAATTAGTAGAAAAAAATTGTGGTATTTTATCATGAACATTAGTTAGGACCAATTATAGGAAGAGAAGTTGAAAAGTGGTGAAGTGGTCTTTATCGTCATTAATTATTTTTGCGCCAAGTCCTTATATATGCGGACCCTGCCGCTAGGGGACGTTATTTGCTAGGTCCGTATCTATACGGACCCCAACGTATACTCCGTGTATATAATGGTTGAGCCCCACTGCAGGGGCAACTTTGGTCCGGTTGCTATGCAACGCTTCCGCCACCACCAGCTATGGGACGTTAAAACTTTTCTCCGTTTACCTCAATTCAAAGTAGGATTTTCAAACCTCCATAAGTCGGAATTTTGGAGAGCTGTCATTGGTGGATCTTCTGCCATCCAAAGTTCGGATGTCAGTTGTGACTTTGTATCGATCCCGACGTTTCTGACGTAAACAGTGTGCGCTCGCGCTAATGATAGCATAGTGTGTGTGTGTTGAGTGTGTGTGGCGCAGGGGGGCGGGCAAACTCCTTCTCTTAAAGTGAACGCTGATGGTGGCACTGGGAACTGGGATTTATGCTAACAGCTAGCCACAATAAAAGAGTGCACACCTGTGGTTCCGAAAGGCATCGCAGAAGTGCATTAATGACGATAAAGAACACCCTCTAGTGTAATATTGCAATTATACAACAGTTATACCCTTATAACTAATGAATGACAGATGTAGTCACTACGACCACAAATGTCCTAAGAAACTAGCTAGCATAGCCACCGAGTCTGCTGCACTCTGAGAGAAAAGTTTGTTTGTTTCGATTAGCCGTTCCTACATCGTGGTTTAAGCACGGCTAGAAAGCTGTTTCAACCAATCAGATTGTTTCCTCAAAACGACCTGTTGTGTATTAATTGACCATAGTCAACAGCGGCCATTTTGCTCTGACACAATTCTCTGGTTTCCCCCCGCCCCCCCCCACCCCGGTATGATGTTGCATCTAAATGTTCAGCGTGTGAAATTGATTGAATTCTGGTCAATTGGCTGGGTCATCATCACCACCACCAGCTACTCTGTACTGTGTTGGTGTCCCAGTGAGTGAGAACTAACGGTTTGACCATCCATCCATCCATCCCCCCAGGACACCACTCCACTATGCCTCGGCCAACTGTAACTACCAGTGTGTCTTTGCCCTGGTGGGCTCCGGCGCCAGTGTCAACGAGGTGGACCAGAGAGGCTGCAGCCCCCTGCACTACACCGCCGCAGCCGACACGGAGGGAAAGTAAGCCTTACTCGGTGGTGGGGAAAAGTTTAGACCAAATGTGTCACCTTATAGCTCTTGACCATTATTTTAAACTTTAGCTGTTGAAAAATAGCAGATCTACAAGCTCATAGCGCGGCACCGAGTGCCGCGCTACGAGCTTGCAGATCTGCTATTTTTGAAAAATCGTGAAAATGTGGCGCAAAATCTTTGAATATATATATATATATAAATATATATATATATATATATATTCTTTCACAGCGAACATTTTTAACTCAAATATTTGCTTCTGGGATGAAAAATGAAAACTATTCATGATACAAAATCAACACTGCACTGTGGAGATGGACACATGCCGAGGGGTGGTAGCAGAGAGAGATAGGTGGCGATCTAACTATTTCCGTAGACAACGCCCTGGTAACGTCTGTCCCAACAGCCAGGAACCTTGGTGTTGTCCTGGACAGTCAGCTCTCGTTCAAAACTCACATCACAGCTGTCACTCGATCCTGTAGGTTCACACTCTATAACATACGACGAATTAGACCGTTCCTCACCCAGGAATCATCCCAGCTCCTAATCCAGACAACAGTCCTGTCAAAACTTGACTATTGTAACTCTCTCCTTACTGGCCTACCGGCATGTGCACTGAAGCCTCTCCAACTGATCCAAAATGCCGCAGCTCGCTTGGTCTTCAACCAGCCAAAATTCTCACATGTCTCCCCCCTGCTCCGCTCCCTGCACTGGCTCCCGGTCGCTGCCCGCACAGAATACAAAACTCTGATGTTGGCATTTAAAGCAACCAAAGGTATGGCTCCCCCATATCTTGCCAGCATGATTGAACCCTACAAACCCTCCCGCGCACTCAGATCAGCCAACGCAGGGAAGCTGGTAGTACCCTCACTAAAAACGCCGGGACAACGCTCCACACGTCCCAAACTCTTCTCCCTTCTGGCCCCAAAACTGTGGAATGCACTTCCCGTTGCAATCAGAACTGCAGCATCACTCCCGATCTTCCGCCGTAGTCTGAAAACCCACCTTTTCAGACTCCATCATGGCCCATAGCACTTACACTACCCCCCTTAGACAGCACTTCTTAGACTTATATAGCATTTGAAACAGACTTATAGCATGTCATGTAGACAGCACAATAAGTGCATTGTATGTAGTCATAGCACTTCATAGTATATAGTGTATAGTAGTCATAGCACTTCATAGTATATATGTACAGCATAGTATAGCATATATGTGTAGTTTATATGTATAGTGTCATTATATAGATATGTTCTAGTTATAGTTTATATGTATAGTGTCATTATATAGATATGTTCTAGTCACGTTCTTAGCTTACGCATGTTTCGCGATAAATGCTTTTTTACATATGTGATGTATTCCCATGCTTTTTGTTCTTGCTTATTGTAAATCGCTCTGGATTAAGAGCGTCTGCTAAATGCCTAAATTGTAAATTGTAAATTGTAACCAAGCCCCCAGTAAGGCTATCCAACGTTGAAGCTGCCACTACCTACTGGCGCAAAGTGGAACTGCAGCACTTTCATGGAGGTGGACGGACGTTCATGACGTCACGTGCGTCAGCCCCGGAACTCAAACTTGAGGTCCGGGGCTAGGCTAGGCTAAACTTCCGCTCGCTCGAGCCATTGAGTTATAATTGCACTTCCGGCAGTCTTCCGGGTGCTTCAAAACGCCACTGAGTAAATGGTAAATGGTGCATTTATATAGTGCCTTTATCCAAGGCGCTTTACATAGATTGTGCATCAATTCACCCATTCACACACACATGATGGCAGCGGAAACCATGCAAAGCACCAACCAGCACATCAGGAGCAATTTGGGGTTCAGTGTCTTGCTCAAGGACACTTCGACACTAACTCTGGGGGAGCCCGGGTTCGAACAGGCAACCTTGCGGTTACCATCCAGCCACTCTACCCCTAGCTGGGGGGCGGGGCTAACGCTCCGGTTCGGTCTCTATCCTTTTATTTCTCTATGGGGCGAATATGTGAAACTGGTCCTGGTTGGGGTGAGAAGAACTCATTTTGTTTTCTCCGTTTACCTCAGGTGTCTGGAGTACCTCCTGAGAAATGACGCTAACCCAGGAATACGAGACGGACAGGGCTACACCCCGGTGCACTATGCCTCCGCCTACGGACACATCCTCTGCCTGGAGCTGGTGGGGAACCAATAACGGAATGTTTAACCCATTTAGACCTGAGGCCGCCTCAAAGTCATACGATTAGTCACACACGTTACCGCAGTGAAATTTGTTCTCCGCATTTGACCCATCTTTTGGAGCGGTGAGCCGCAGCCGTGCCACGCTTGGGAATCATTTGATTAGTTGATTTGACCCCCCAATCCAACCCATTGATGCCGAGTGCCAAGCAGGGAGGCATTGGGTCCCATTGTTACAGTCTTTGGTATAACCCGGGCTGGGGATCGAACCCCCGACCTCCCAGTCTCAGGGCAGACACTCTAAGCACAAGGCCACTGTCTGGTCAGCCTCTGTGTCGCCTTATAGCTTTCAACCACTTTTAACTGTTATTTTAAACTTTTAGCTGGTAAATTATTAGATCTTCAAGCTTGTAGATCTGCTTTTTTTTTAAATGTTTTAAAAATGTGTGCAAATCTTTGAATATTATATTCTTTCACAGTGAACATTTTTAACTCATATTTGCTTCTGGTGGGGGTGGGGGGTCCATGGAACAACATATTTTCTGATGGGGGCTCCGCGGCCAAATACAGATAATTATTCTGGGGGTCCTTGACATGAACATGTCCACTGAAACGTTTTTTGCAGAAATATATTTATAGAATCTGTTCTCAGGTCTAAATGGGCTAATAATAATTCTAATAAAATTAAAATTATGATGTATAAAAACAATCCAGTGTGTAGTAATGTCCCCCCTGCAAACAGCTGGTATACTTAACAAGTATTCTTTTTTCTTTTTACTTCCAGATGGCCGCTGAGACACCTCTTGATGTGGTAATTACATTACATTATTACATTATAGTCATTTAGCAGACGCTTTTATCCAAAGCGACTTACAATAAGTGTATTCAACATAGGTAGGGAACAAAAACTACTAATCACCAGAAGTCTTTAGTGCATTTTCTGCAAAAACAAGCAACCAAGAGTATACCTAGCGCTAAGGTAAAAGTGCAATATATCAGCTACCTATTTCCTTAACCGGATGAGACAAAATAGCTAAATCAAATGAGCATGAGCTAAAACAAATAAGTGTATCGACTAAACAAGATCCAATAAACAATACAACAATAGAAAACAAACGTACAACTAGTTAACAACAAGTAGGTCAGGCAGAGAGGAAGGGTAGTGTTTCCTGAAGAGGTGGGTTTTCAACCTGCGGCGAAATATGGGCAGTGACTCTGCTGTCCTAACATCAGTGGGGAGTTCATTCCACCACTGTGGGGCCAGAACAGAAAAGAGTCGTGACCGTGTGGATCGGCCAGAAGGACCCTTGAGTGACGAGGCAGTCAGTCGCCCCGAGGTGGCAGACCGAAGTGGTCGGGCAGGGGTGTAGGCATCGACCATAGCCCGGAGATAGGAAGGAGCTGTTCCTTTCACTGCCCTATAGGCTAACACCAGGGTTTTGAACTGGATGCGGGCCGCTACGGGGAGCCAGTGTAGAGAACGGAGAAGGATGGTTGTGTGGGAGAACTTGGGGCGGTTGAACACCAGACGAGCCGCAGCTTTCTGAACAAGCTCCAGAGGTCTGATGGCAGATGCCGGAGCACCAGCAAGGAGGGAGTTGCAGTAGTCCAGGCGGGAGATGACGAGAGCCTGGATGAGTAATGAATAGTAATCCCAACATTACATATTTCATTAATTCAATAAAATAATAAGTGAAACAACTTGTAAAAGGGGGAAAAGAGCCCCCTCTGCTGGTCAAAAATATGAGTGCAGTTATGATTCTGCATTTTGAGGAGATAATCATGTTTAGTCGAAGGGGAATTTGGATGGTTACAGCAACCAGTAGCAGAATACTGGATGGTTACAACAACCAGTAGCAGAATACTGGATGGTTACAGCAACCAGTAGCAGAATACTGGATGGTTACAGCAACCAGTAGCAGAATACTGGATGGTTACAGCAACCAGTAGCAGAATACTGGATGGTTACAGCAACCAGTAGCAGAATACTGGATGGTTACAGCAACCAGTAGCAGAATACTGGATGGTTACAGCAACCAGTAACAGAATACTGGATGGTTACAGCAACCAGTAGCAGAATACTGGATGGTTACAGCAACCAGTAACAGAATACTGGAAGGTTACAGCAACCAGTAGCAGAATACTGTATGTAGAATTCTCAGTCCCACTGCGGTCGGGCGTAGCCAAGTGTGTAGAGCAGTGGTGGGCATCTTTGACCATGCAGAGGGCCACTATATTTCCACTCACTCCAGAGGGCCACTATATTTCCACACTCACTCCAGAGGGCCACTATAGTTCCACACTCACTCCAGAGGGCCACTATAGTTCCACACTCACTCCAGAGGGCCACTATATATCCACACTCACTCCAGAGGTCCACTATATTTCCACACTCACACCAGAGGGCCACTATATTTCCACACTCACTCCAGAGGGCCACTATATTTCCACACTCACTCCAGAGGGCCACTATATTTCCACACTCACTCCAGAGGGCCACTATATTTCCACACTCACTCCAGAGGGCCACTATATTTCCACACTCACTCCAGAGGGCCACTATATTTCCACACTCACTCCAGAGGGCCACTATAGTTCCACACTCACTCCAGAGGGCCACTATAGTTCCACACTCACTCCAGAGGGCCACTATAGTTCCACACTCACTCCAGAGGGCCACTATATATCCACACTCACTCCAGAGGTCCACTATATTTCCACACTCACACCAGAGGGCCACTATATTTCCACACTCACTCCAGAGGGCCACTATATTTCCACACTCACTCCAGAGGGCCACTATATTTCCACACTCACTCCAGAGGGCCGCTATATTTCCACACTCACTCCAGAGGGCCACTATATTTCCACACTCACTCCAGAGGGCCACTATATTTCCACACTCACTCCAGAGGGCCACTATAGTTCCACACTCACTCCAGAGGGCCACTATAGTTCCACACTCACAACAGAGGGCCACTATATTTCCACACTCACTCCAGAGGGCCACTATATTTCCACACTCACCCCAGAGGGCCACTATATTTCCACACTCACTCCAGAGGGCCACTATATTTCCACACTCACTCCAGAGGGCTACATTACATATTATTGTCGTAGCAAAAATAGCAGATCTACAAGCTAAAAAAATAAGCTCTTTCGAGCTTGTAGATCAGCTATTTTTGCTATTTTTTTTAATTGAAATCCTGAATTATTTATTTTGCTATTTTTTTATTTGAATCCTGAAAATATGTTTTTTTAATTTAATTTCAAATGCCTTTCAAATGCCTTTAATTATAGTTACAGTATGTTAACTTTATGAACTAAATACAAATGCATTGGACATAAAAAAGACTAACATTTTAATACTAGTCATTAAAGGGGAATACCACTACCACAATTTTCAACATTGTACTATGTCATTAATATACAGTACCTTGGAGTTGGAGTGTGGAAAATTGTAAATAATAAAAAAGTCCCCCCATTCTGTGTTGGCTAGAACTGGAAGTCTGAAAAGTACATCTCAGTGACATCACAAAGATGTACTTTGTAATGTTACTGATCATGTTTCAGACCTCCAGTTCTAGGCAACACAGAATGGGGGGACTTTTTTATTATTTACACACAACGTAAGGTATATTTAGGACATAGTAAAATGTTGAAAATGAGTGGTATTCCCCTTTTAAGCTAGACTGACGTAATTAAAGCGGGCCATGTTTGTAATTGTAACAGCTGAAACCAATAATATATCGGTATTCTGATATTAACCTGCGGCGCCCCCCCCGGGCTGCCAGTTGCCCATGTCTGGTGTAGACTAGAGGCTATACCCGGTAATCAGAAGGCCACCGGTTCGCCTCCCGGCCCCCTGAAACAGAAACCGAATTTGCCCTGTGGGATTAACAAAGGTCACATCCCTCGACACGCATACCCCCTGCTCCAAATTCCAATGTTAAAATGCTGTAGAATTATAATTTGTTTGCTGTGAGGTTGTACTACACTGAACTACAGTATGTGAAGCGGAGTGCGACAATTCTCTTGTCGTGTGTGTGGTGTGTGTGTGGTGTGTGGTGTGTGTGTGTGTGTGTGTGCCACTTTCAGCTTCTGGACACTTCAGGCACAGACCTCCTGAATGATTCAGAGAGCCAGGCCCCGCTCAGCCCGCTCCACCTGGCGGTGAGTTGTCTCAGTGTTCATAGTAGTCATTAAGCTACTAATAATAGACTGAAGTAACTAAAGCAGGTCATGTTTACATTGTTTGGAATTATAACAGCTGAAATCAATACTATATCAGTATTGTGATATTAGCCTGTGGGACGCATTAAGTGAAAACTGCACAGCTGTACATGCATGCTATGATTTTCTCACATCTATCATACAGCCTTACAACATGGTCATTTTTTGTTTTTGCGGCACCTCTTGCATGTGTGTGACAGTGTTGTTTTTGGCAGCAATTTTAGTTTAGTCATAGTCTTTGGAATAAAACAAAATTTAGTTGTAGTCATATTTTAGTCCCCTCAAATGTTTTAGTTTGAGTCTAGATTTAGTTGATTTAGTCGACTAAAATTCATTTTGGAGGTCCTTGATGCCGAGCGTAATGACATGGTTTTCATCATGGTATTAGTCAACTGAAATCACCAGCGCTCTCCCCCCAGGCGTACCACGGCCACTGCGGGGCATTGGAGGTGCTGCTGAACTCCCTGTGTGAGGTGGACGTACGCAGCCCGGAGGGGAGGACGGCGCTGAGCCTGGCCTGCGCCAGGGGCCACCAGGACTGTGTGTCGCTGCTGCTGCACCACAGAGCCTCGTCCTTGGCCCGCGACTACACGCAGAAGAGGATGGCCATACATGCCGCAGGTACTACACGGGTCTTTTTTGTTAACACACTTTGTTATATTATCTGTTATTGGGCTTGCTTGGCTGGCTCAACAAGTTTGGGTGCAGCTGGCCATACATTATAATCGGTCCGTTAAGTAAGTGTGTGTGTGTGTGTGTGTGTGTGTGTGTGTGTGTGTGTGTGTGTGTGTGTGTGTGTGTGTGTGTGTGTGTGTGTGTGTGTGTGTGTGTGTGTGTGTGTGTGTGTGTGTGCGTGCGTGCGTGCGCGTGCGCGTGTGCGTGTCCTCAGCTATGAATGGCCACCCAGAGTGCCTGCGCCTTCTCCTCAACAACAAAGACCAACTCCCCTCTGTGGACATACAGGATGCCAACGGACAGTGAGTGTGTGTGTGTGTACAAAGTGGCTTCAGTGAGATTTTCTGTGAGTGTGGGGGTGCACAGGAGTCCCTTGATGCTAGCAGTGCTAAGCGGACACACTGTGTGTGTGTGTGCTGTATTCTAGAGCAATGATAACATGACATTATTGTCTGTTAAAGCTGCTATAAGCAATTATTATATGTCAACATTTGAATGACCTTTTTTCTTTTTTTCTTTCTTTTTTTGGTATTCAGACAGCCAGCAATGAGTAAAACGCTCTGTGTCTCTGTGACACACACATCTAGGGGCCGCAATCTGCATTCAAAGATGTTCCTAGAAGCTTTGTCATTGGTCGGGAAAAAAAACCCGGTCGAAATGACTAACCAATCAGGAAGTAGACACGCAAATCGACCATTGACAAACCTAGGAAAATCTTTGAATGCAGATTGCGGCCTCTAGATGTGTCACACTGTCACAGAGATTACATTTTTTGGGAGCATTTTACCCATTGCTGGCTGTCTGAATACAAAAAAAAAGGTCATTTTTACATATTATTGCTTATAGCAGCTTTACGTTGTGTTTTGTGTGTGCGTGTGTAGGAGTCCGTTGATGCTAGCAGTACTAAGTGGACACACGGAGTGTGTGTACGCTCTACTCAGTCAGGGAGCCAGCGTAGATGCCCGGGACCGCTGGGGCAGGACCGTACTACACCGTGGGGTGAGACACACACACGCACGCACGCACGCACGCACACACACACAGTAAGGCTGTTCCCGAACCGTATGAGCTACACAGTTTTGATCGAATATTTTCTTGGTTCAGATCAATTCAAGTTGTTTGTGTGCTAGCCTGGCCCATAGAAAAATTACCTCTATATTGAGAACGACGCCCCTCTGCACCGTAGTTCACTGCCACTCCTAGACCAGGACATGTCTCTCGTTCCCCCAGGCTTTCATTTTTTTTCAGCCGTGGCGAACGAAAATGAAAGCCTGGGGTATACCGAGGCTATTTGTGTGCTGTCAGTGAGGTCATTTCCTTTCTTTCCCCCGGTGCAGGCGGTGACGGGCCAGAAGGAGTGCGTGGAGGCCCTGCTCCAGCGCGGGGCCATGGTGTGCGTGAGGGACATCCGGGGCCGCACGCCCATCCACCTGGCCGCCGCCTGCGGCCGCGTGGCCGTCCTGGGAGACCTGCTGCGCGCCGGCTTCGGCGGCTCACACGACGACATGACGCAGCACACGGACAGCCATGGCTACACGCCACTACACTGGGCCTGCTACAATGGTATTAACCCCACACTGACCAGCCATGGCTACACGCCACTGCACTGGGCCTGCTACAATGGTATTGACTCATTTAGACCTGAGGCCAAAAAAAGCTTTGCTCTGAAAGAATATATATTCAAAGATTTGCGCCACATTTTATTTTCAAAAATAGCAGATCTACAAGCTCAGCACAGAGTGCCACGCTTTGTAGATTAAAGCAATTAGCCACAAGAGGTCTCAGGTTACCGTGTATTTTATAATGGCTGAGAGGTGTAGTGAGACCTGACGCGTAGCGGAGTGTCTCCGATTGCTCAATGCTGACAGCCGGTCAGCAAGTGGATTCATGAATGTATGTAGACAATATTTTAGGCCAATAAAAAAAAGACTATATACCAAATTTCCCACTTTAAAGGTATATTCAGTGATTTGACTTAATCTAAATATCACTTATTTTTTCTTTTTTTCTGGATAATCCTCCCTACTATAGAGTGTGCTGACCATATAAGGAGTTCCTCCCTGTCCCCAGTGAGCCCCTGGGGTCAAAAAACCCTAGTTTCAGTTTTGGTGGCGGGTGGCAAAGCCTTCATCCAATCAGGATGAGAGGGGCCTTCCTCCAATCATGATCGAGTGGGGGCGGGCCTTGGTGCACATGCTGTTGGCCTGTTGCACTTCCCCCCACTGTAGAGCGTGCATGTGCACATTTTGTTACCAGGGCGGACTGGGTGGTTTTCCAAATCACTCAAATCACTGAATGCTCCTTTAAACAAAAGAAGCCTGTTGACTGCCGGACTACAAGAAAAAGATTTGGAATCACTGACTTGAGTAAAACAATGTTGAGTTGTTGTTCCTCGGTTGCTCTTCCAGGTTATGATGCGTGTGTGGAGATGCTGTTGGAACACGAGGCGTTCAAGAAGCTTCAGGGCAACCCCTTCGGCCCGCTGCACTGTGCTGTGTAAGACTGTGTGTTTTAATGTCTCAAGTGCATGTACAGTACCGGTACGTTACGCTCAGGATGGGAGTCATTTTGGGCCGAACAGCTTGGAGATTTTTGCCAATCCGATTTGAACCGCATTCTAAGGTGTGATTGATTGATGTCTCGGACTCTGAGGCCTGCGGTGCCTTGTTAACTTGTAGATCTGATATGTTCAGTGAGTGAGTGTGAGTGTTATATAAAAGTGTCAATCCGGGGCACGGTGGCACAGTTAGTAGTGCTGTCGCCTCACAGCTAGAAGGTCCTGGGTTCGATTCCTGCTGTGGGTGCTGGTGGTGTGTTTCCTCCTCCGCGTCATCAGTGCCCATACCCGAGGCGGGGTTGGCGAAAGGGCCTTTCTGTGTGGAGTTTGCATGTTCTCCCCGTGTCCCCTAGGGTAGGTACCCTCACAAAAAACATGCAGTAATCCCGGTATCTAAACTGTCTCCCCCTGGCCAGCCGGGGCGCCTGATGGAGGGGAAAGGAACTGGTTGGAATAACGTGTTCCTTCCACGCGCTACGTCCAACCAGGGAAACTCCCCCCTGTCAGGTGTAAAGGAGCAACTTGGACACTCAGGCATGAAGGAAGCATGAATTCAAGTCCGTTGCTCTCCCCATGTCCCCCATATATGACTAGGTTGGCGGAGGGTGTGTAGAGCCCAGGATCACATTAGATAATTAACACAGGGGTGAAAAATGGGTTACAAAATCGTGAGATAAAAAAAATGTGTCAATCCGGAAGATTGTATTTGAGAAATAAATTGGATTTGACTCAAGTCGGAACAAATCTTTAAAAACAAATAACAATACAAATATGAGAGACACGGGGGTACTATGAGATAAAGTTTTATTTCATACCTTCAAATTCTGTACAGCATCATGATACTTTGTAGATACCGAAACAATATATTTTATGACTGAATATGCATTGTGTGTGTTTGCGTATCTGACAGAGTTGCTGCTGTTCTCTGTGTTTCAGTATGAGCGATAATGAGGCAGTGGCCGAGATGCTGATAGACACTCTGGGCGCTGCCATCGTCAACAACACCGATTCCAAGGGCAGGTGAGTCTGTTGTGTCACATTGACGACACGCGTGAAGGGCAATGTACTGTAGCTCAACATTGGTGAATTTTGACAGGGCGCCAAAATACGGAAAGAAGCGCAATCGTTGACCGCACTGCACACAAAATGTGGTGGAAACAGAGCTACATTTCTAACCACCTGCCCACTATAGCAAGACATCAGAGACACATACTTCCCACAGATTACACACACACACAAAGTGAGTTTGAAACTATGACCAACAGCTAAAAACTCCTATACCTATTGGGAGAAATAACACTAATTGGGCTAAAAACAGCCATAGCCAAGTGGCTATGGCCAAATTTAGACCAAGGAGTGTTTTTTGTGCAAAACTAATGCTTGGAATGGGTTCAGAATCATGAAAACCATATAGTTTGACATGTCACATGCTACTTAAAGTACAAGTAAGACGCGTAAACGCGGGAAGCGAACAAAGCTGTTGTGGCAGTCTGACACACACACACACACACACAGACCTCCTGTATCGTTCCAATTTCAGTTCGTATTGGTTTGCTCCCAATCTTTTGCCCTCTGGTGGCGGGCGGGTGGTGTTACAGCGTGACAGACACACACACAGTGTGACAGTTTTGGCCAGCTTCAATAGTTTGTGCTCACTTCGTTCGCAATAATGAAATTTAGAACATTTGGCCTTATATTGGTTGTTAATGGTACACCAACTTTCTAGCCTGGTGGAACCACTCCCCCTGCTGGACAACATTTGCATTCTGCCAGAAGGGTGAATCTGGGCTCTCTCGGGCCGAGACGATGTACTCTGGACTAATTCTGGTCGGAGCGATGTGCGGCTGTATGAGGCCGCTAGAGGAGCGATGTGCGGCTGTATGGGGCCGCTAGAGGAGCGATATGCGGCTGTATGAGGCCGCTAGAGGAGCGATGTGCGGCTGTATGGGGCCGCTAGAGGAGCGATGTGCGGCTGTATGAGGCCGCTAGAGGAGCGATATGCGGCTGTATGGGGCCGCTAGAGGAGCGATGTGCGGCTGTATGGGGCCGCTAGAGGAGCGATGTGCGGCTGTATGCGGCCGCTAGAGGAGCGATGTGCGGCTGTATGGGGCCGCTAGAGGAGCGATGTGCGGCTGTATGGGGCCGCTAGAGGAGCGATGTGCGGCTGTATGGGGCCGCTAGAGGAGCGATGTGCGGCTGTATGCGGCCGCTAGAGGAGCGATGTGCGGCTGTATGGGGCCGCTAGAGGAGCGATGTGCGGCTGTATGCGGCCGCTAGAGGAGCGATGTGCGGCTGTATGGGGCCGCTAGAGGAGCGATGTGCGGCTGTATGGGGCCGCTAGAGGAGCGATGTGCGGCTGTATGGGGCCGCTAGAGGAGCGATGTGCGGCTGTATGCGGCCGCTAGAGGAGCGATGTGCGGCTGTATGGGGCCGCTAGAGGAGCGATGTGCGGCTGTATGGGGCCGCTAGAGGAGCGATGTGCGGCTGTATGGGGCCGCTAGAGGAGCGATGTGCGGCTGTATGGGGCCGCTAGAGGAGCGATGTGCGGCTGTATGGGGCCGCTAGAGGAGCGATGTGCGGCTGTATGGGGCCGCTAGAGGAGCGATGTGCGGCTGTATGGGGCCGCTAGAGGAGCGATGTGCGGCTGTATGGGGCCGCTAGAGGCGGGATCAACGCGAGACTTATGACATATTGAAGCTGTGCCACAGCGCAAATGTAAACACAACCTAACAAGACTACAACCCAAAATGATTATGGAGATATCAAATGTTTGTCCCGCTGCTTCGGGTTCATCGTTTCTGCTTGAGAGAGCCCAGATGCAGGCAGGAGGAGGGAACTTGTGAACTCAATACTGCCGCAATCTGGCAGAGTCGGGTTACCAACTTTCAGCAGCTGTCAAAAATGACCAATGTGGGATATTACAATTTACAATTTACAATTTAGGCATTTAGCAGATGCTCTTAATCCAGAGCGACTTACATTAAGCAAGAACAAAAAGCATAGGAATACATCACATATATAAACAGCATTTATCAAGAAACATGCGTAAGCTAAGAACGTAACTAGAACATATCTATATATAATGACACTATACATATAAGCTAAACATATATATTATACTATGCTGTACTGTTATTGTGCTGTCTACATGACATGCTATAAGTCTATTTCAAATGCTATCTAAGTCTAAAAAAGTGCTGTCTAAGGGGGTAGGGTAAGTGCTATGGGCCATGGTAGAGTCTGAAAAGGTGGGTTTTCAAACTACGGCGGAAGATCGGATATGTTATCGGATATGTTAGATATGTTAGTAGACACCCTTACAAACACACTGGTGAAGAAAGTTCTTGATACGAAATGTATTCCCAGATTGTATTAATATTTATTATACTAAAATATAACAATGTGCAAACACAGCACCAAGAACTGTGTCAAAAGAGGGCTAGTTAGTCAATGGAATACAACCACCCTAAGGACTACTACCTGTACCAAGTAGACCGCCTGCACATGTATGTGACATAGCTCTGTTTACAAATGCTGTACCCCCTCCAACTGTATATATACAGTACTTTACCCCACTGTTTTTATTGTGTTTTGACAAATGTATGTGTTCTCATGCCAATAGCGCTCGTTTGAATTTGAATTTGACCCCACTTGGCAGCTTCAGCCTCAGTGAGCCATTCCACTCACTGTGTGTGTGTGTGTGTGTGTGTGTGTGTGTGTGTGTGTGTGTGTGTGTGTGTGTGTGTGTGTGTGTGTGTGTGTGTGTGTGTGTGTGTGTGTGTGTGTGTGTGTGTGTGTGTGTGTGTGTGTGTGTGTGTGTGTGTGTGTGTGTGTGTGTGTGTGTGTGTGTGTGTGTGTGTCGACCACAGGACCCCTCTGCATGCCGCAGCGTTCTCTGACCACATGGAGTGTGTGTCCCTGCTCCTGAGTCACGGAGCCAAGCCTGACGCCACCGACACACACACGCGCAGCACGCCGCTCATGATGGCCGCTCACAATGGACAGACCAATGCTGTCGGTCAGTGTGCGCATACACACACACACACACCTACAGTCATTTCTATCTTCTATTCTTAATCTCTACCGAACACTACACATTTACATATTAGACATTATATTCATATTTGGGTTGTTCATGCCATATATAAAAGACTCAACGGTCTTTGCAATATTGTTTAACACACACACACACACACACACACAGCCGGGGGAATTCCATGCGTAAGCAGACAGTATAAATAAATGACCTTGCCTCTGTTGGGGTTTGTTCCAGAGCTGCTAGTGAGCAGTGCTAAAGCGGACCTCACGGTGCAGGACTCCAGCAGGAACACAGCCTTACATCTGGCATGCAGCAAGGTAGCCTCCCTCCACCATCTGTTTTACGCCCCTTAAAGCTGTTGAAAAGTTGCAGATCTACAAGCTCGTAGCGCGGCACCGAGTGCCGTGCCACGAGCTTGTAGCTCTGCTCTGGGCTGCCAAAATGGACTAAATAATGTGCAGTCCTGACATGTTACGTTTATGCCATACACCTAGGGATATGGGTATCGTTAGGATGTTTCCGATTCCGCGTGTCGATTCCGGTTCTTATCGAATTCCCCATAAAGGTAAAAAGGTTCCATAAAGGTAAAAACAAATAAAATAAAATGGTTTAGATAACAAAAATATCTAAATGATTTAAGCGTTAAATGAGAAACTTTGTCATGAGAATAGGCTACTTGTGTTTAACTTAACCAAACACAATTGACCCTGTAAATATTTTTACGTCAATAATAACCTTAAGAAATGTAATGAATAGCAACGCCTCATTATGTCAAAACAATAGAAAATAGAACTTAAAGCTTGCTGTACTCTTCCTTTATGGGAGAAATGCTGAACTCTTAATTGATTGTGACTTTATTGATTCCGATTCGATTCCTACATCTTTCTGGGTACCTGATACCCAGAAACGTTCGGTTCAGTTCCTACTCGGAACCTAATTTGGATACCCAACCCCTACGATACACCCACATGGAGATGTTTGTTCTTTACGTTGATTTATGATTTAACCTTCTTTTCTCTCTCTCTCTCTTTCTCCACGTTGTCTGATCGCCCCAGGGTCACGAAACGAGTGCCTTGTTGATTCTGGAGAAGGTCAACGACAAGAACCTGGTCAACTGTACCAACTGTGCTCTCCAGACGTACGTACAGTACTACTGTTAGACGCGCCATAAAGATTAAGGGTACAGTATTTGTTAAAATGTTTTTTATGTGGACACGCCCACCAGTTCATTAAGTATGCCTGGTTTGCCTGGTGGTGGGTGGTGATAGTTGTTGATCCACCTGAATTGAAGCCACACCCATAGCTGTTATTGTATGATAAAGGGGGAGGGGTTAGGGGAGGGGCTGATAGTGTGATGTCACTATATTACAGTTTTTTGTTTTTCTTTCATTGGCAAGTTTGACTGTCAAGGTTTCAGCCTCCAGGAAGAAGCCCTAAATACAAAGGGAATACATCATTGCACATAACAGCCACACAAGTGTTGTTTTTGATTTTAGTTTTAGTCATACTAAAATCAATCTTGAATAGTTATAATTTAGTGTTTAATGTTTGTCACATTATGTTATTATCTTTTAACCAGGTACACCTACATTCTAACTAGCCCTAGTTCTTTCACGTCACTGAGATAAGGCATTACACAATGCCCCACACTATACCACTTCTCACTCATGTTATACAGACGCAAATAATATTCACGAGAATTATATACATGGCTGAGTAGCCAATTTGCTCAGACACATATGACGTAAATTCTCCTTTCATTGTCAATGGCATTTGATGTTTGTGTTAGTACAAAAGGCCGATTTGTTCAGACACATGTGAACAAATCGGCTCTTTACCATTGTCAATGGTAAAGAGCTGTATAGGCTAGTGCCCCTCAAAAATCACAGCACTCCATCTTTAAGGATACACACTCCGGCAGGCAGTGTGTATACAGCAGCTTTGCCTCCTGGGGCTATAATCCAAAGTAAATAGTTAACTGTACTCACTGTGTCCACTCCCGCTTCCCTCAGGCCCCTTCATGTTGCAGCCAGGAACGGTCTGACAGTTGTGGTGCAGGAGCTGTTGGCGAAAGGTGCCAGCGTGCTGGCAGTGGATGAGAATGGTCAGTGCGCACACACACACACTCATCCTCATTGAATTCTGAGTATTAAGTAGTAAGTATAAACCAACCGGACCCATAAGGGTTGATTTGGTTACACAAAAGGATCAATTACCACAGAGGATTTGACTGTGCCAACAAAATACCGGTGTTTATATAGCATGAGTAAGTAAAAAGGGGATCAGATCCACTAATGAACACTGAGGAACATAATTGTGACCAGGTTTGACTGAGAGCCTGTCATCGTGCAACCTCCAGCTTTTCAAAATGAGTTAATAGCACAGGCAGACTCTTCACATACTAGAGCATGTCTGAAATAAATGTCAGAGCTGAAATCGAAATGCAAATAAATTGCCTAAACATGTAGCTAGGTGTAATGTTGGAGTGCACAGAAGTGAACCTTTCAAGCCTGTTTTCTCAACTCGCTGTTTTCCGCAAGACATTATTCTATAAGCCATATCTCCAAAACGGGTGGGTCAAACTGAACAACCAATTGTTGTCAATTTGAAGCTATGATTCCCTGCTTTCATATGACATGAAAAAACAAAAATTAATAATAATCCAACAACCGTCTCCCATTCACGGTGGGCCATTTGAGCTTCTATGTCCGAGCATAGACATGGTAACGCCCCGCCTGCCTCTGATTGGCCTACCGACACTGCCGGCCACACCAGACTTTCCTCCGAGGTGGAGGATACATGCTGGATAGTCTGCCGTGAGGTTACTCCATGGTGGAAAATAATACAAGTACGATTTAATACAAGAGAATGACAGCTTGGCACGCGCAACAGTAACTTGTAGAAGAGGGAAACTAATATTGTTTATGTATGTAGTTTGCTTTGATGGAATAATTGATTGTGGTTTAAATAAAAGTTTTAAAGTGTGTTGATTAAATAAAAATAAATTTTTATGTGTAAACTTGACATTTTTTTCTACTGTAAGACCTATTTTCCCTTGATTCTTTATCTTTTTTAGTATAATAGTATTAGTTTTCTATAATTCGATTAATACACGATAATCAACACTTTATTTAGAACACACCCAAATCGTAGTACAACGTACGTGTTCAATCAATTATTCCATCAAAGCAAACGGCATGAACAATATTAGTTTGCCTCTTCTATAAAAATAAAAGTTACAAGGCTGCAGCCTGTCGCGCGTGCCAAGCTGTCGTTCTCGGAGGTCTGGTGAGACCATGGGGGCAAGACTGGCAGTGTCGGTAGACCAATCGGAGGCAGGCGGGGCGTTACCATGTCTATGCTCGGACGTAGAATAGATTCACGCGTGTCATCAGTTTACACTATGGGCTCTATTTTCGTCCATGCTAAACCCCTCGACACGTTGTGAGCTTGTAGATTGGCTATTTTAACTATTCAAAAATGTTTTTCAAAATAGTAAAAAAAAGGCAAAGTAGTTTATCTATTTGTCTATTTATCAGTGAAAAAAGGTAGTCGACGAACATTTTTCGTCATAGTATCAGTCGACGAAATCAACACTGTGCGTGTCATCGGCAGGTTACACTCCGGCGCTGGCGTGCGCCCCCAACAGAGACGTGGCGGACTGCCTGGCGCTCATCCTCAACTCCATGATGCCCGCGTCGCCCATGGTCACCATAGCGACGCTGCCCGCGCTCTCGTCGGTCAACCACCATCACCAGCCCTCCTCCAACCACATGTCCAAGGGCGTGACCTTTGACTCGCTGCCCCCTCTGCGTCCCGACCACGCGTCCTACTGCAGGCCGGACCGCCCGTCGCTGTCCTCGGTCTCCGGGGACGACGAGCTGAACGATTCCGACTCTGAGACGTACTGAGGGGCGGTCCCCCACCCCATCGAACTCTGCTATTTTTGGATTCGGTCCTATAAAAGGGACTTGACGGACCGCCCCACCCCCCCCCCCCCCCCCACCCCGCTACTCAGGAAACCCTGTCAGAAATGATGGGGAACAGACGTAAACCAGAAGACGAAAACGATAGAGAAAATACTACTACACAAAGGAAAGAAGAAATTGTAGTGACTGGATTCCAATTTCTTTTTTTGGGGGGTGGGGGGGGCTTTCTTTTTGTGTTTGTTCTTTGTCAAAAGGGTAGAAAGCAAATCCAGATAGCAAGACAAGCATAGTAGCCTAAGATGTTGTATATGCACACACACTACATTATTTCTACCAAGTTCACTGTGGTGGTTAACTGGTTGTATCTCTGTCAACTTGAAGCAGCTCTGTGTGCGTGCGTGCGTGCGTGCGTGCGTGCGTGCGTGCGTGCGTGCGTGCGTGCGTGCGTGCGTGCGTGCGTGCGTGCGTGCATGTGTGTGTGCATGCGTGTGAGTGCGTGTGTGTCCTCCGCTACATGAGAACGGTAGTTGAACTACTGTACTGTGAAGGCCTGTGTTTTCTATTGGATAATCCAGTAGGACAGAGACCACGAAGGGAGGGTGGGGGGGGGGGGGGGTGTTAGTGTTTGAACCCTGTTCCGTTTGTGATCATTTGATGTGCGCTCTAACTGGCCTTGGCCACGCCAAGGTCATGATGACACTACGGGCACTACCCATTGGCTGCTGCTTCTTTTTGTTTTTCTTTACCAGATTTGGAACACTTCATCTGACGTGCATCTACAGCAATAGCAGAGAGACAATCTTCAAGGGACCAAGAGGCCTGAGGACTCTCTTACTTTGTATGGTTTTTGTTTTTTGGATTTTGTTGTCTCTTGAGTCGTCCTCTAAACTGTCACGGCCGACACAACTGTCACCCCCCCCCCACCCCCCTGTCCGCACGCCCTCCTTCAATCGCTTGTCGGTTCCTACCCGGGAGTAGTGAAATGAATAGGGATGGAGCTCAGTTCCCGATACCCGAAAAAAAGACCCAACAACCAGCTTAATGAGTATCCGCTTTGGGCTTATCAAGCCTGTTATCGAGCATAGCGGCCCATGACGCCGTCATGTTCAAACTATCAAATACTGTATAAAAGTACTGTATTTGAAGGCCCTAGTAAAAGATACGGGTTCTGTTCAGAATGTATTTTTTGTCTCCCCTCGAAATAATAGAGAATGCTCGATAGTGGGCTCGACGAGAACCCGGCTCCATAAGCCTGCTCGATAAGGTGCTCGTTATCGATAAAAAAATGAACGAGCTCCATCCCTAGAAATGAATGATTTCTCGCGGGACTGAATGCCGTGTCCTCCTGACGGAGACGGGACTGAATGCCGTGTCCTCCTGACGGAGACGGGACTGAATGCCCTGTCCTCCTGACGGAGACAGGACTGAATGCCCTGTCCTCCTGACGGAGACGGGACTGAATGCCGTGTCCTCCTGACGGAGACGGGACTGAATGCCCTGTCCTCCTGACGGAGACGGGACTGAATGCCGTGTCCTCCTCCTGACGGAGACAGGACTGAATGCTGTGTCCTCCTGACGGAGACGGGACTGAATGCGGTGTCCTCCTGACGGAGACGGGACTGGATGCCGTGTCCTCCTCCTGACGGAGACAGGACTGAATGCCGTGTCCTCCTGACGGAGACGGGACTGAATGCCGTGTCCTCCTGACGGAGACGGGACTGAATGCCTTGTCCTCCTGACGGAGACGGGACTGAATGCCGTGTCCTCCTGACGGAGACGGGACTGAATGCCGTGTCCTCCTGACGGAGACGGGACTGAATGCCGTGTCCTCCTGACGGAGACGGGACTGAATGCCGTGTCCTCCTGACGGAGACGGGACTGGATGCCGTGTCCTCCTGACGGAGACGGGACTGAATGCCGTGTCCTCCTGACGGAGACGGGACTGAATGCCGTGTCCTCCTGACGGAGACGGGACTGAATGCCGTGTCCTCCTGACGGAGACGGGACTGGATGCCGTGTCCTCCTGACGGAGACGGGACTGAATGCCGTGTCCTCCTGACGGAGACGGGACTGAATGCCGTGTCCTCCTGACGGAGACGGGACTGAATGCCGTGTCCTCCTGACGGAGACGGGACTGGATGCCGTGTCCTCCTGACGGAGACGGGACTGAATGCCGTGTCCTCCTGACGGAGACGGGATTAGCTCCTGGCAGCAGGTTGAATGTACCTATACCACCTGGAGATGAAACTGTCGAGGCGGTTATCTGTCGCTGCTCTTTTGAGGATTGAACGACGATGGCGTTAAACGGTTCCCACAGTGTTTTTAAATGCCTGCTTTATGGTTGGTTCTGCGCGCCACGTCCTGTCACCGAAAGCCGCCGCTCTCTATCGGTCGTTTTCGGCGTACGACGCGGCACACGACCAAGTGTAAATCGATCTTAACAAGCAACCTTGGGCTCTATGCTACTTATTGTCTATGTACTGTAAGGTGTGTGTGTGTGTGTGTGTGTGTGTGTGTGTGTGTGTGTGTGTGTGTGTGTGTGTGTGTGTGTGTGTGTGTGTGTGTGTGTGTGTGTGTGTGTGTGTGTGTGTGTGTGTGTGTGTGTGTGTGTGTGTGTGTGTGTGTGTGACAAAAGTGCAGAAACCTTTGCCTTTTTAGGAGCAACATTTGACTTATCTTGGTGCAATGTAAAAACAAATAATTATGAATAAATAAAAGTGAAATAAAGTGTGTTCCGATGCTTAATAATAATATAATTTTCCATAACTGTCAGACTCTTGATTGATGGGGGCTGATTTGGGAAATGGGAATTATGACATTTGCCATATAATGCTCTCAATGCTCATCCGCATGACGTTGTCGGTGTTCTTGTCAGCATGGGAGAGGGGGGGGAGGGTGGTGGGGAGGTCGGGGGAGAAGCAAACCACGCCTACTTCATTTAGGAGACCATTTGTAGGCTTTGTGTACCATTTCGCCTCTAGTGGCTCCAATGAAGTTCGCCCATCTTTATAAATGAATTATCTTTGACTATAATATTCTTCAAAGCTGACCTTTGGCCTCGACGAAACGGGAATGTACTGGATGCACTCAAACACCAACTTTATACATTTGATGCAGATCTAATATGTAGTAGGGCTTGTAGGCCATCACAATCACAATGGCGCCGGTAGGCGTGACAGCCTACCGTGACGTCAGCCTTGCATCTCCTATTGGCAGAGAGTGTATAACACTACAAGGACTGCGTGGCCCAATGGATAAGGCGCCTGACTACGAATCAGGAGATTGAGGGTTTGAATCCCTTCGTGGTTGTCATTCCGTGAGACTGTCAAAGTTACCTGAAATGCACTGAATGAATCAAGAAAACACTCAGGATCCATGCTGAAACCCTCTGAGCCACTTTACAGTTGGTTGCAACAACTCATTCAGTAAGCAGGCCTGTTAGCTCAGCTGGTCAGAGCGTGGTGCTAATAACGCCATGGTCGCGGGTTGATCCCCGTATGGGCCAGAGACTAGAGTAGACTGTATCTATGTGCATCTCTAACGTACAAAATCTCTCTTTCGTCAGGCAAAAACTGTCTTTATGCACATCCAATATGCACTTCACTACATTATCCAGCACGATTATGCCACCAAATACAGATTACCGGTAGAATGAATCCATGTGCATCTCTAACTTTAACTTGCAAATCTCTCCCAAGTTAGACAAATACTATCTTTATGCACACGAAATCCAATATGCTCTTCACTGCATTTTCCAGCGATATTATGCAACACAAAGTTATTAAGGCCTGATGGACTTTTCATCCCACTAACATCAACAACAGGAATACATCATTGTGTACCAAGGACCATGTGGCCTAATGGTTAAAGTGTCTGACTTACTGGTTCGAGTCCCTTCATGGTTGGCCATGTGTACATGGAATTAACCATAACTTGGTTAAACCTGAGTTTCAAGTTTCAGCATGCCACTGCCACACAGGTTACTCCTCCCTATTTTAATATTTTCTGTATTGACAGGCAAGTACGTATGGTGATGTCAGAAATCAAGCATTGGTAGTTGGTTGGTACATTCTAACATTGCTAGAATCAGTGTTCAAATCCCTGCACTGCTGGCTGTCTCACCGTTGTCTACTCATATGTTTAAAAGGAAATGTTATCACTCAATTCATTGTCACACTGTCCAGTAAACAAATGAACAATTTCACTGAAGCTGTTGACAACTGTGTCCAAAGAGGCTGTGTGTCAGAATAGACAACAAAGGACTAATTACTCTGAAACAGATGCCAACGAGTTATGCCAACTAGTCATTACCATTAGTTGTGGTATGATCTCTGCCATAGAAAAAAATACAGTTATTGTTCTTGGTGTGGAGGGATGGGCTTCTACACTTTACATCACACTTGTCATTGTGTAAAATGATCTAAAACACAGCATGTTCACCTCTTAGGGTCAGGTTACTTTTGGACGAAGCAGGGCTCGAACTGGCGGCCTAGTTCAGTCTTCCATGTTTCTATGGCTTATTTGTGCATATTGTTCTTATTGCCTTCTTGCTTGTTCCTGCCTTATCGCTGCTTGCAGCTATATTTTTATTACATTTTTTACACACCATTCTAATGTTGTTTTTTTTATCACACGGCCCAATTACTGAATGTCAGTCTCCAGGTATGTATGACACTTATTTATTACTACGACACTATGGCATATTAGGAGTCCAACTAGTACTAGTGGTTCTCATGTTTTATTTGCTTTAACTCAGAGTGTACAAACGGACCCGGGCGTAATAGTGTCCATTTGGTTCCATTTGAACACTCAGAGTTACAGACCTGTTTCTAGGTCTATTGGCTATCATTTATAAACTCCTCTGGTGTCTCACATTTTGTTTTAAAATCATGCTTTATTTTTATTTTTATGCTATTTTAACAGGCTTAAAAACACATCTTGCCGGAAGAGACAATGAGAGAGCTTTACAACAGAAGGCCAACTATTAGGGTACTAACTATTAGGGCATTTGAACACTGCTGCCTGCCGGTCACAATGTGGGACATGGTCTCAATTTGTGGACGCCTGAAAAGTCTTAGAAATGAGGGACTGTCCCACGCAAAGAGGGACATCTGCGGTCACCCTAGTTCACACGTATCCGACATGTGGTTCCAACGAGGCACAGAGATAGAGTCGAGCTGCTCTTGCCTGACGGTCAGTTCATAGAATCGGAAGAGAATCAGAATCAATCTTCATTGTCACATCACATTACAAGTAAGGTGGGTGAAAAACCATGAGCCTATGAGCCATGAGGCCCATAGGGCAGGAGCCTATCTCCTGTTTCTGTAGCGTGAGGCAGCTTGATGTACAAGTACACCCCCTGGACATGACGCTAGTATGTCGCAGGGATTTACCCCCAATCCAACCCTTGATGCTGAGTGTCAAGCAGGGAGTCACTGGGTCCCATTTTTAGAGTCTTTGGTATGACCCGGCCGGGGATTGAACCCCGACCTCCCAGTCTCAGGGCGGACACTCTAACCACAAGGCCACTGAGCTCAGGCTCATATTGCAGTTAAAAGGTAGAGAAGAGAAGAGCATAAAGTTTGGCTAAAAGAAAACACTATTAATTAGTTCTCCTCTCCTTTAGAACTTATCTTCCCTCCCACGGCTGTAAAACACAGAGAACCATGAGCTGACAGCGGTGTGACCTCCGACCTTAACTCCCTTCAGACGGCCTTATCTGCAGCTGGAACGCCATGAATTCACCTGGCAAACTGCAACTATAACCCCAGTAAAATATATAATATATATATATTGATCGGAGGATTTTAATGCACAAGATGAGTAATAAAAGTACTTGATGGCAAATTTATTCCACAAAGTAAGATGTACCGTACAAATGATGTGGTCACGACCTCAGTTTGACTTGATTGATTGATTGATTGAAAAATGTATTAACAGTTTGCAAAATTACAGTACATTTCAAGCACAAACTCAATACAAAGGCTGTTAACTGTGAGTGGACGACCCAATTAAGCATTACACTTGTTTCCAATAGGGTCCACAATGTTCAATTCATCAAAAACATTTAGAGACGTACAAATAGACACTTCTATATAGACAAAGGACAGAACAGGAATTCATCATAAAGGAGGTAACAAGGGAAAAGAAACATATACAGTGAGGGAAAAAGGGTGGGCGGTGGGGGGGATTCACGTTCAGCTCCGTGCATTTGTTTGTTTTCCTTGGAGGAGCTGCGTTGGGTCCCCAAGTCGGCTCCGTGGCCGTACCTTGAGTTGGCTGTGTGGCCGTGACCATGGCCGTGGCCGTGACCTGCTTATATGAAAGCACATTGTCAGAAGTGGGTGGAAGTGGGGTGGGTCCTGAACATGGCAGATTCGAGCCACTGGGCAGCAACAGTCATTGATGTGCTGGTTGAAACCAGTTGCTCGCCTGGCCTTACAAGGCCCATTGATAGATGTAGCAATGTCGTGACCTTAAGAAGGTTGGGGAGGTGCTGCGTGAGAATTATTACACACGGCATCTGTGCCCGCACCTCGGAGAGGCCTCTGACAGTGCTCTCTTGACAAAGAGATTATGGGTGACGGTACCTGACGGTACCTGATTCCACTAGGTTGATTGATTGTTTATTTATTTTCGTGTCATGCACACAATGTGCCCAACCCTCATGGGTATTATAAGACACCATTTCACAGTTGCAATTACAGCATGTTTTACATTACATAATTTATGCATTTACAGCATGTTTTACATTACATAATGTATGCATTTACAGCATGTTTACATTACATCATTTATGCATTTACAGCATGTTTTACATTACATAATGTATGCATTTACAGCATGTTTTACATTACATAATTCATTATATTACACCTCAGATGTATACAGAGTACTCTGTCTTCTTTCCCAAGCTTGACAGATAAAATCTGCTACAACGAAAGTCCCTTTGGCAAAACATATCTCCATTTTTACATAGTCATTTCAATCTAGGAAATCCCCACATATAGAAGACATCTTATTAACCAGAATATCCCTTATGTCATTGTATTTAGAGCAGTAAAACAAAAAGTGAACTTCGTTTTCAATTTAATCTAGATCACAGAACAGACAATATCTCTCATCTTCAGGGGTGGCATTACACCTGCCAGTCTCCAGTGCTAATGGTAATGTTCCTGACCTTATTTGAGCACAGAGAGATCGTTGTCTTTTGTTTAAATTGTACTTCACATATGGTTCTACAGTGTATATGTCCTTTATAAGGCAGTAGGTTCGCAACTTAGGTTTGTACCATAGGTCCCTACACCTTTGTATCTGGAGAACATTGTATTTCTAATTTGTTTAACATTACATTGTAATCTATTTTGAAAAATAAAAAAAAATCACTTGAATAAAGTAAACTTCTCAGTTCATTTGTCCAGGGGTGACCACCTCTAAGATCCCAATTAAAGATCTTTTTGGTGAGTCTCTCCTCAGACATCTTCACAAGTTTATTCCATAGTCGTATCATTTCACATTTGTGTCTGATGCTTGGAGGTTCCCATCTCATATCCCGTTAATTGCTAGCAATGGAGTCAGTTTATGGACTCCCAGAAAGGATCGAATAGCTCTATGGTGCATGTTGTTACAGCTCGCATATTCGCGGAAACCCCAAACACCAGAAGCATAGTCAGAGATCGGACATACGCCTGATTCGTAAAGTTGTGTATAAGCATTGAATCCTAAACGTCCACAATGTTTAACTTTGTTCATGACAGAGCCCAGTGCCCTGCCTGCTGACTGAGCTAGGATATTGACAGCATTAATGTCATGTGCTAGGATAACATTTAATAGTTTTTGGGCTAATAATAGGTTCTACCAGTTTAAATTAGTGGTTCTCAAAGTGGAGTCCTTGGAGGGGTCCCCAGCAGTTTAACCACTTTATTTTAGACTGAAACTTCAAAAACTTAAATATATAGCCTAATATAAGACTCTGTCTTATCTCTATTGGGGGTCCCTGGCACAAAATGTTTTCAAATGGTGTCCAGACCATACTCCATACCACTGTCTCTGTGTCTCCACAGCCATTTTGGGCTCCTTGACATGATGCAGATGTTTGAGAGCCAGGTCTCATGACCCCCCGGAGGGTCGCCAATTTGTATTGCTGGTGGGGAGGGGGGTTGGGCAGGGGTCACGAGTCACGAGTCATGGCCCCTGCCCCAGAACCCCTGGTCTAGATAACATTGTCCTTTCTTATCACAGTTGATGACACTTTTAAGATGTCATGTAGTTGTTAATGTTTTTTAAGCTATAAAAAGGTCTTAGTCACTCTTTACTGTCGTGTGTGTGTGTGTGTGTGTGTGTGTGTGTGTGTGTGTGTGTGTGTGTGTGTGTGTGTGTGTGTGTGTGTGTGTGTGTGTGTGTGTGTGTGTGTGTGTGTGTGTGTGTGTGTGTGTGTGTGTGTGTGTGCGTGTGCGTGTGCGTGTGTGTGCGTGCGTGCGTGAAGAGTGCCTGCCTCACTGTGTCAGTGTGTCTGACTGTACTCTAGTGTAGTAGCAGAGATGCTTGGAAGGAATGGAAAGCGGAAGACTTTTTTCATTCATTCTGTTATAGACTCATATACGGTTAGACAGTAGAATCTAGTAGTATCTTGAATAATCTGATTTTTTCGATGAACTAGAATAAATGCATGTCCTTGCGTTGAACACCAGAGGGGGATGTGTGTCGACTTTAAGCAGAACATCACCAACTTGTGGAAACCACCTCATTCATCAGAGAGATTGAGAGAAACGAAACTTCAACGCCTTTCTTTCATTCATTTGATTTGACGACGATCTTTACCACCTCAACTAAACAATGACCAGAGGTAAGCTACAATACCAGACATTATAGTTCGATCATGATTGTCATCCTATAGCCTACTGGTCATAATTCATTTGTAATTATTAACGGTTTTAAATAGGCTAAGGTTATACACATAATTATGCAGGAAATATATGTTGGATCAACTTCATAATCTAGGCTGTGCATGGCTACCATTTTCTGGTTCTACTCAAATTCACTCAATGAATAGTGATTCTTCCCAAAAGTATTTGTCAATATTACGCCTAGACATAATGATGACATTGATTCTGTGGAGAAAAAAAAGGAATATTTAATTATATGATGGCAGGATAGGCTATTTAATAAATATCCTTTGTTTTGCTGTTTTCATTTTTATAGATTTCTTTTCTTCACGGAATTGATTGCTTGATTGATTGGAAATTGTATTCACAGCATGTATAATGGGTACATTTTTTGAGTACAGTTTGATTGATTGATTTAAATATTTATTAACAGTTTGCAGAATTACAGTACATTTCAAGCACAACTCAATACAAAGACTGTTAACTGAGTGGACGACACTTGTTTACAAGAGGGTCCACCTTGTTCAATTCATCAAAACATTTAGAGACGTACAAATAGACACTTCTATATAGCCAAAGAACAGAACAGAAATTCATAAAAAGGGAAAAGAAACATATACAGTGAGGGGGAAAAGGTGGGGATTCCGATTTTACGGGGGCCAGTTTCGAATTGCAGCCGTCCGTAGGTGCCCTTTGAGAGCGGTTTTGAAGGAGTCAAGGGATTTGCATGTCTTAATGACTGTTGGTAGGGCGTCCTTTGTTTGTGCCGAATCTGGGTTGCACATGGTTTGTTGCACTCCCTCTGGTGTTGTGGGTGTGGACTTCGTTAACATTAAGGAAGTATTTAGACAGGTATATGGGTATCATTGGTGGTGTATCGAATCTTGTGGACCAGACCCATTGCAAGATGCTGTACTCTGTCGTCAACCCTAAGCCATTCCAGCCTGTCAAAGTGGGCAGGGGTGAGGTGGGTTCGGGGGGTGAGGCCAAGGGTAGGAGCCTGACCAGTTTGTTTTGGGAGGTCTGAGCCTTGTTTTAAGGGCCTTTGAGGTACTGTGGTACCAAGAGGTGCATGCATAGTCGAAGAAACCTTGTACAAGGGCTCCTGTTAAGGTCTTCAAGGTGTTTTGTTGACCAGTGAGGAGATCCTGTAAAGGAATCTTGTTCTTTGATTGACTTTTTTGATTACGTTGGTGGCCATTTTATCACCGGAAAGATTGGCAGCTCCCAAGCTCTGGAATGAGCTGCCTCTGCACATAAGACAAGCCCCCACCCTCCAAGTGTTATTGGGTTTATTATTTGGCATTTCCAAGCATAGTATGAGCTATTTTTGATGTTGAAAGTGACACTGTGTATGTTGTTTGTTTTTAAATGAAGTTGTGATTTTTATTATTTTATTGTAAAGCACTTTGGTACAACTTTGTTGTTATTTAAATGTGCTAGATAAATAAAGATGGTATATGGTATGGTATGGTATAAAACCATAAAAAAGCACTAAGACTTGTTTACATCAGGGTCCTCCATTTTCAATTCATCAGAACATTTAAGGTACAAATATACATACAATCATACAACATTGATTAGTTGATTCTAGGCATATATCAATATTTTTGGAAATCTTTTTAAGTTTATTTCTAACCGTGTATATACAGTATGACGATTTTATTTTGCATGATGGTCTCGTGGAGATCCCTGATGGCATAGTAAATGCCAATGATTTCATCAATATTGGCCAGCGACTCTACATCTGACCTTAAACCCAGTACAGAATTCATTCCATGTTGGTCTGACCCCCCCATGCCAAAGCGCCAGCAGTCTGCCATCAACGAGGCGGATGCGTGCACGGGCGAGGTCGTTTCTTAGGCGTCTTACTGGTAATATGTCTTATGTTTGTCTTGTACAGTCTGGCCCACGTCACAGTGGCTGAGCAGCTTTGATGCCATGCTGGATTCAAAGCTGGACACTGAAGACAAGTGGACTCTGAACTTCAACAACAGCCAGACATACATCTCCTCCACAGAGGAACAGAGGAGAGGCTGGAAGGTCTACAAGCACTGGGCCTGTGGGAGGTATTGTACTTATTTTGAGGTATTTTTGAGGGGAACTCAAAACATTGGCTGATGATTCAGATTGGCCGATCACTCCATAGCGATGATTTGATTGGCTGAGCAAAGTACATATTGAGGATGAAAGTAATTAATTGTTAACGCCAAAAGTGATTAATTGGCCGGAATGACATGAATGAATGGCCAGCTTTGAGTGTTTGCGTAAACACAAAAATTGAAGACGAAGGTGAGGAATGCAAATTGTGATTGGCCGGATTGAGATGATGTATGATGATAAGAGCGCCCCTCACTTCACACGGGTGTGAGCTTGTAGATTGTCTATTTTCTAAAGATTGTTATACATGTTCAGTGATGTAAATGGGTTTTCAATGTAATGGCTCCCGGGTCTTTTAGATGGGTCCCAGGGACATTTTATGAGTCCTACTTCAACAACGTTAGACAAGTACAGTACTGACTACAGTATTGCATCCTGGAGGGTGACATGATTGCGTCCTTTCAGAATTTAGTGAGTCTAAGGATGCAGGATGCAGGCAAAATGTAACACTTCCGTCTCTCTCTCTCTCGCTCTCTCTCTCTCTCTCTCTCTCCCCCCTGAGAAGCCCTGGTGTACAGTATGTATTCTGAGGCACCCCTGGCCCAGACGATGAATGAAAACATTGGTTGAGTAACAAAATGTCACTGGTGCTTCCACTTCTTTTGGGCCTCTCTTCCTCATTTTTGCACACCGACCCGTGACAAGTCAAGGTTCTTTCTTTTCTAAATCTTTTTATTCAGGTTTTTTGTAACAGAAGCCCAGGGGCAAGTATTAAACAGACATATAAAATATAAAAAATAAAACTCAATCCCCTATCCCACCCTCCCCCCACCCACAATACCAAGGATAGTTGGAAAAACAGTCTGGAGGAAATACAAAATAAATAAATATATCTATATACACATATACACACAAATACATGCATACATAATTACAAAAAAAAAGAAAAAAAAGAAAGATAATAAAAAGATAGCAGAGCAGATTTTTCATAGCAGAGCAGATTTTGTTTCGGTTGTGGTTTGGCGTTGGCCGAGGCATAGGCACGGCACACTATGCAGTTTGTGTGTTGTGGTAGAATGTCATAAACGGGCCCCAGGTCTTGTACAGTACATGTCTGTATTGTCTATTGTGCACTGTCTATTTGTGTAACTGCTCTGTACTGTATGTAATGTTTTTTACCTGTGTACGGGACCCCCTCTAAAATGAGATGCCACATCTCAAGGGGCTATCCTTTCAATACATTCTGACCAAATTCTGAACTTTTTCTCAGAGCCGGCAATTGAAAACCTTAACATCTCCAACTCGAGACGAGACAGGACATTATATCACGAAGCCACTGACGGAGCACGGGCGGGGCAGCATCCTTCCATTAAAGCAGAATGGCACGCCTAGCGAGCAATAAGGCAAAGTCGACCGTACGACACTATGCGTGTTAAAGGAAGGTCATCCCTTCCAGCAGTGCCAAGGAGAGCCATTAAGGGATCTGGGTCTAGATTTTGATGTAGAATGTTGGATATAGTATTGAACACATTCCCCCAAAATGGTTGTAATTTCGGACACATCCAATACTGATGGATCAAAGCTGCATCACCGCTCTTGCACTTGTCACAGGTAGGAGTTACGTCAGGATAAATACTAGGAAGTTTAGCCTTAGACAAGTCAAGGTTCAACGTAGCAGTGTTGTTTTTGGCAGCAAATCTCTATTTTAGTCATAGTCTCTTGAAACGTTTTCATTTAGTTTTAGTCACATTTTAGTCATGTACTGTATGTATTCTAAGTATGTATTCTGAGGCTCCCCTGGGCCCTCAGAAGCCCTGGTGCAGTGTTGATTTTGTCGACTAAAACTATGACAAAAAATGTTCGTCGACTACCTTTTTTCACTGACGAAAACTAAATGGAAACTAAATGAAAACTAACCTATGACGACTAAAACTAAGACTATATATATTGACAATTTTGTCACCAAATAAAAACTAGACTAAAATGTTAGGAGGGTACTAGTGGACATTGGACAAGAGATCCAGTATAAGTCATTTTACACTTGGTTGCATGCTGAAAATATCCGATTTACAAGCTTAAAACACGTCACGTTGTAAAATCAGCCATTACGACGGCAACGAGGCCCGCCAAAACACATTTTAGTCGACTAAATCAACTGTAGATTTAGTCGACTAAAATCATTTAGTTGACTAAAACTAGACTAACGGTAAAACATTCCAGGTTACTAAAATGTGACTAAAACTAAATGAAAACTATTCAAAAGACTATGAATAGTTGCCAAAATCAACACTGTCCTGGTGTACAGTATGTGCTAGGGCCGCTAGGCCAACATCCCTGTGTGTGATTTACTTCTATGTTTCTGCTGTTCTTTTGTAACCCATCTTTTTCACCCAGTGTCAATTATCTAATAATAATGTAATCCTGGGCTCTACACTCCCTCTGCCAACCTGGGGAGAGCAACAGACTGGCCTCATGCTTCCTTCACTGCATGAGGAGTCCAAGCCGCTTCTTTTCGCCTGACGGGGGGCGGGGGGGTTCCCTGGTTGTTACTGCATGGTTTTTGTGAGGGTACCTATACCCAGAGGACATGCGGGGATAACAGGTTACCTATACCCAGCGCACACTGATGCAGGTTGCGCGCCGACAGAAGTGTGGTTGCAAGTAGCATAAAGAACAATAGATACAGAAGTTTATATCAGTTCAAAAGGTACCATAAGGGAGGGGTTGTTTTAGGGAGGAGAGCGAGAGAGAAACTACTTATCTCCCGGTTCCCAGCACCATCCTGTGACCTTGGTGGGTCAGTGGCTTAGAGAAACCGCACACAAATGTACCATTTACCACTTACAGTAGATCACAGGGGTGTGACGATACATTTTAACAGCGATACGTATCACGATACATGGTTTACGATACGATACATAGACAATATTGGTTCATTATGGCGATCCGATAGGATACGATTCAATGATTTGAAATCGATACAGTAACTTTTTAAAATACATTGACATTATTTTAAACTATAATGGGGTCTGTCTGTCTGTCTGTCTGTCTGTCTGTCTGTCTGTCTGTCTGTCTGTCTGTCTGTCTGTCTGTCTGTCTCCATCCTCCCACAGATTCTGCTGCAGCCACTGCCCCAGGAAATGGTACTCTGCCAAAGTGGTGCTGTCGTTTCGCTACCAGCTGCAGAGTGGCGGGACGGTGACCATGAGGCCCTACGGGCAGGCCTGCAGAGGCTGCAGAGGCAGGTTCCAGCTCCCGGGCTTCTCACAGAGACAAGTGACGGTCGCGCTGGACAAGCTGTTTGACAAGATACGGAGGAACTGCTACAATGAAGATGATGCTGACGGTGATGATGGTGGTGATGAGCGGCCGATGGCCAGACGGCATGAGGCGCGTCTGTGTGAGGCCTGCAGAGAGGGCATCTGTGGTGAGGACAACCTGTCTGTCTGTCTGTCTGTCTGTCTGTAGGCCAGAGTTTCAATCATCTTATGTGTTTCCGTTTGTATACGGGTCGGCAGGGTTAAAAACTTGTTTGTTTGAGTCGTACGTTTCAATTAGATGCTCCTTTTTGCAGACCATCAACTACTGGATTTACTAGTCGACTAGTTGAATAGTCGACAAGTTGCTTAAAGCCCTAGGTATAACCATAATAAATTCGTATTACTAATTTGAGTTATTTTCATTCCAGCTGGACCCGTCAAGACATTTTATTGGGCGGTGTCCAGCGCGGGTTACGCCCAGGCTGATCACAAGGCTGGCTATGTGCTGATGAGCCTCTCTGTCAACGAGGAGGAGAAGATGCAGATTGAGAGCGACACCGTTGGGCAAACAAGGAACCCGCTATGGTAAGAAAGGGCATTAACACCCATTAAGACCTGAGACCAGATTCTACAAGTCAGTTTTCTGAAAAACCTATGTTTCTTTATCTGTGGTTCTCAAACATCTTCATGTCAAGGACCCCAGAAATATCTGTATTTGGCCGTGGACCCCCATCTGAAAATATGTTGTCCAGAAGCAAAGATATGAGTTAAAAACGATTGCTGTGAAAGAATATTGACTACCAGCTTATCGGTGCTGCGCTAAGAGCTTGTATATCTGCTATTTTTCAATAGCTAAAGTTTAATGGTTTTATGGTTAAAGTGTTTAAAAGCTCTGAGGTGACACAGATACGTTCCCATTTTTTGCTTTCATTTGTCCAACGGGCAAGTAGAAACACGCCCATCTATGAAATGAAGAAAATATGGAATAATGATGTCTTTGTAATCTGTGTTATTGATGCATGGGACCGAGACCCTAGACAGCTTCTTTTGGCCACGCATGGAAGCTTAGTTGTGCCCAGAGAGAGAAAACCACCTAACTCCAAAATGTTCATTTTTCAGGAAATGAAGAAAACCTTTTACCGGTATTTTTAAAACAATGCAATACTGCCTCATCAAAGTTGGTGTTGTGCCTTTATATATTGTTAATTACTTCCATGAGAGAGAGGGAGAGGTGGTGGAGTTAGTTGCTTTAGCAGACAGTTTGAGGGTCCAATGGAGTTAAGAGGATTTGTCTGAAGCGCTTTTTAATACTTTTTATTGGTTCAATATGTTGTTTAACCAACACACAGAGGTAAAGGGTGTTCAATAGCATTGATTTATATAATATAATATAAATCAAAAATCTCAAACATGGAGTTAGGTGGTTTCTTCACAGCAACAAAATTATATTTTTAAAGGCTAAACTATCGCTCTAATTTCTGCTTTTTTTAATAAAACCAGGTGGGCGTATCGTAAGAACAGGATCACTGCAAGCAACTTTGGTTTGGTCTTGAAAGCAGTGGAACGTAGTTCCAGAACGGGCCGTCCTTACCCTCCGTCCTTGTTCAAAACCCTGTGTGGCCAATACCACCCCCAAAACAGCCCAGTAAGTAGTGTGTTTCATTTGTTTTTGTATTTTGTGTTTGATGTCAAGGACCCCCAAAATGATACTCATTAGCCTGCGGACCCCCCATTTGAAAATGTATGCGAAGGACCCCCCATGAGAGAAGGTTTTTACGGCTCTAGCGGTGATGTTCAACCATTTTCATTTCAAGGGCCCCTGGTTTGACCTGAATTAGGCTACGGTCCCTCATTTAAATGGCATTTCTATCTCTGTGACCCCATATTGTAAAATCAAAGTTAATTTAACTCTGAGAGTTCAATTAACTCTAACTCCAATTTAATTTAATTTAACTCTGAGTTCAATTAAGAGGTCCATTTGGTTCCATTTGTACACTCTCTGAGTTACAGACCCATAAGGGTCCATTTGGTTCCTAATTATCATTTAGCTGGGGACCCCGTGGAACTCTCTCAAGGACCCCTAGGGGTCCCCGGACTCCACTTTGGGAACCACTGCCTTAGAAAACTACGATAAAAAATAACCGGCAACATCTTTCTTTCAAGGCAGTACAACATGGAATCCGCCATGAGTGGAGGGCTAAGCAGCAGTACATGGAGGTCACAGGGATGCGTATCCAGGAGAGGGGAGTGTTCCTGTCCGACAGCGGCTGGCTTGGAGCGTCTCCAGACGGGACAGTGTCAGTGTACGGTGGCGATCGCAACATTGAGGTCAAGTGTCCATATACAGCCAGAAACATGAAAGTAAGGAAGGCAGCGTTTCGGACGCGGGGCGGCTCGCCAGAACCGGGCCGGCACCCTGGGTGCGTTCCTGTGCGTCCCCCTCCCCCCCAGATTACGTATCTGCAGAAAGATGAGATTACCGGTGTCCTGACGCTAAAACCAGGTCATGACTACTGGCACCAGATCCAGGGCGCCCTACACCTGAGTGGAGCTAACAGTTGTGACCTGGTCATTTGGACCCATTGTGACCTGGAAATCCTGAGGGTGGCCAAAGACCCAACATGGGCCGCAAACATCAGCATTCTGGAAACATTTTATAAAGATGTTTTCCTGCCACGCATTCTGCCACAGATGTAACTGCATGGGAAGGGCCCGTTTTTAACGCTCCGGTTCGGTCTCTATCCTTTTTGAGTGGTGCAACCACTCCCTTACGGAGCTATGTGTGTGGGTGGGTGCCTGGGTGGGTCTGAGCACGAAAACAGAATGGTTGTTTTTCACCAACTGTGCGCACCCTAACACACACACACGCACATATTCCCGGGGGTCTGGATATTCCGGGGACCCCCCGGGGACTCCCCGGGGACCCCCACATGGTAACTCTGTCATTTCTCTACCGTTTCGGACGCGGGGCGGCTCGCCAGAACCGGGCCGGCACCCTGGGTGCGTTCCTGTGCGTCCCCCTCCCCCCCCACCCCTCCCCCCGGCGAGCCCCACGCGGAGTTGCACCACTCACTTCACACAGGTGTGATTTTTTTACTCTATGCATCAGAGACACTGGGCTCATTGCTAAAATCTTTCTTTGAATTGTATACGTGCTACTAATGTCAAAGTGATACGGTACAATTTGTGTAACATTTGTTTGACAAATAAATATTTTCAAAAAAATGTTAATGTGGTAGCATTCATTATTTTTTTGATAAAATGCTTTCCGCAAAGGCTTAAGTTCAGGGATTCTCCATAGCATCAGTTTGGCCTCTATATGTATCTGGAGTGAGGGCAAGCTTCCGTGATGCACGCGGGAGCTTGCCAAGCTTCGATGGACCCACAGATGGTTCCATTTGTACACTCCCAGAGTTACAGACCCATAACCATAAGGGTCCATTTGGTTCCTAACTATCATTTAGCTGGTGACCCCCTGGAAGGGAGTTCCAGGGGGTCACCTGGAACACCAGGGGGTCACCAGGGGGTCACCTGGAACACTTCAATTTCACTTAAATTTCCCCTCTGGGATTAATAAAGTATCTATCTATCTATCTATCTATCTATCTATCTATCTATCTATCTATCTATATGGAAAAACATGGAAATACACTGGTGACCAGTGTTGTGGTGCTTTGCAAGTGAGGGCGCCTCCTCAGCCCCAAAACTATTAAACTGTTATATCTGAAAAGATATATAGTGACACTAAATATGTTCATCTAGGTGGGTTGCCAATTAAACCCAATCAGGAGAGATTTCCCATTCGTCAGCTTCAATTTGAAGCCCAGATTTTGTTCTCATTTCTTTGTGTCAACACATTTGTTATATAGATATCGAATCTCTCTGATGTTATCTATTCTGATTGGATACAATGTTCAGATGTTACTGAACAAACACTAGGCCAGTATATTACAATCAGCATATAGAGCTATTTGACACATATTGTTTACAATCAATACAATAAAATATATGATTGGATGGGAAGGTAACAGGAAGGGTGGGCACCAAAACATTCTGGGCACCTTGGAAGAGTGCATGGGGCCAGTGGGCACCAGACCTCTGAAGAGTGCATGGGGCCAGTGGGCACCAGACCTCTGAAGAGTGCATGGGGCCAGTGGGCACCAGACCTCTGAAGAGTGCATGGGGCCATTGGGCACCAGACCTCTGAAGAGTGCATGGGGCCAGTGGGCACCAGACCTCTGAAGAGTGCTTGGGGCCAGTAGGCACCAGACCTCTGAAGAGTGCATGGGGCCAGTGGGCACCAGACCTCTGAAGAGTGCATGGGGCCAGTGGGCACCAGACCTCTGAAGAGTGCATGGGGCCAGTGGGCACCAGACCTCTGAAGAGTGCATGGGGCCAGTGGGCACCAGACCTCTGAAGAGTGCATGGGGCCAGTGGGCACCAGGGGCTCCATTTTCGTCACCGCTAAACCCCTTATCCCTAAACTTCTTTGCCTCGACAAGCTCACAACGTGTCAATGTAGATTGGCTGGTTGAACTATTCAAAAATGTTTTGCAAAATATAAAAAAAAAGGCAAAGAAGTTTAGGGATAAGGGGTTTAGCGCTGACGAAAATGGAGCCCCAGACCTCTGAAGAGTGGGCACTAGGGGAAATTCAGGCGTCAAAAACTGAAAAAGTGTGGTATGCATATCATTAGTGGAATGCTTATGCAACTATAAATTAAATGTTAGTGCCCCATGCAAAACCTTTTCTGACAAATGTTATATTAGTCTGAAGTAGGCATATAGTTCTGTGAGGTTACACTTAGCTTTAGGCATAGTTTAAATTTAAGGTTAGAGTTAGGATTAAGGTTTTGCATTTTCTGAGGTTAGGGTTTAAAAGGCATATTACTAAAAGGTGGCAGCGCCCAGTCTAGCTTCTGAGGCCTTAAGAAAACCACTTAAATTACGGTCGGATAATTTGCTGTATATCACAGCTGACACTTTGGTATGTTGGTCTAGTCTGTTGCTTCCTAAAGGATTCCCAAACTGGGAACCAGAGCCTCTTTTTTACATACGGTATGCAATTTGACAATTTGGTGAAAAGTGAGAAAACAATGTTGCACAATAATCTAATAATTTGCACACACACACACACACACACACACACACACACACACACACACACACACGCACACACACACACACACACACGCACACACACACACGCACACACACACACACGCACACACACACGCACACACACACACACACACACACACACACAAACACACACACAGTTTTGGAACCATTAATGTAGTGGTGTGGGTGTGTCCGACGACTCAGACACAGCTGGGTGCAACGCTGTGATTTGATGAGCTGAGATGTGTTTAGTAGTATTATGACTCTGTTGCTCATTTTCTCCACGGGTAGTTAGTTGGTTGTTGCGAGTGAACTTTTGCGGCGGATTTAGCAATTTCATCCGTAAAACTATTAAAATATACTAGAGGATTGCGTATTTGCGTTGGAAACGTAGGCACTGTATGTATATCCCCGCGGCCGCGGGGAGGATCATCATCACACATAAATTGCACAATTCGACGCTTTTCATCCCTTAGGCTTGACGACCATCTTTAACATCATCATCATCTGAGGACAATGAACAACAGAGGTAACAAAGTTAATTAAAATGGAAATAATATGATGAGCACTGACACCGGACATGTTGACTTGAGACATTTGTATTATTATTATTATTATTATTACATTATTTATTATCCTGCACCTGCTGCTTAATAAAGCATTTTTTTCCAAATAAATGTAGGCTATTATTATATTACAACAGAACTAATTTAAGTCGCTTCGCTTTAGTATTAAATATGAATCAATATTGCACTGTTCACCTTACACTTACAAAGCAGGGCCGACAAAAGGTTCTGAGAACCTCGTCTGAAACCGTTCCGTACCGCGCTGTGCGCTGTGGAAACAAACCCAGAACTAAAGAAAATAGGTTCAGGTTCTGGAAGGTTCTTGTTCCACCCCATAGTGGAAAAGAGGCCTAAGTAAATTATGCTTAAAAAAACCTAACCTTATTCCTAACCTCAACCTCAGTAAAACGATGCCTAAACTAACCCTATTCCTAAACTTAACCCCAGTAAAACTATGCCTATTCCTAAACTTATTTCTAACCAGTAAAACAAAATAAAGAATACAAGAACCGCCGCACCGAGCTGTCGGCGTGAGGTCGGCGGAAAAAAGCTGGGGCGAGATGGAATTGGGGCTACCTGACCTGTTAGGTAACAAGACAACTCACCCCTAAACTCACTTTTGGTGAGTTGTCCAGACAACTCACCCCTAAACGTGAAGACATCTCACCCCTGCTTTTTTAGGGGTGAGATGTCTTCACTTTCCGGGGTGAGATGTCTTCACTTTTGGCCACTTTCGGGGTGAGATGTCTTCACGTTTAGGGGTGAGTTGTCAGGACAACTCACCAAAAGTCTGACTGAATATGTAGCCTTTGAGCTATACTTTACTGAATATTTCACAAGAATATAACACAAGAGTCAAATGTACGGTCAAATGTAATGTAGTTTATTTAAATATAGAAACATTGTAAACAAAGTTCAAACAGCAGTTTGTACAAAAAATATAAAAAAAGGTAAACATCAAAAGTTTAGAAAAACATCAGTTTGTACAAAAAAATATAGAAAAAAGTTAAGTATAGAAAAAATGTAAACTAAAAAATATAGTAAAAAGTTGTCATAAAAATAAAAAAAAACATCAGTTTGCTACAAAAACACTAAAGTTGTCATATCTACAAAAAGAAAGAAAAAAGTTGTGCAGTGCAGTGTGCTGTCCCATTTTGGTCAAAAGTTGTGCACTAAAAAGTTGTCATATCTACAAAAAGAAAGAAAAAAGTTGTGCTGTGTGCAGTGCAGTGTGCAGTGTGCTGTCCCATTTTGGTCAAAAGTTGTGCAGTGCAGTGTGCTCATCTCCACACTGGGGCATTCAATTCAGATGTAATTCAGTCAGTATAGGCCTATTAGAACTGTGATTGATTGATCATGCGTCCGTTGTGCGTCTAATTAGCAACTTTGTACAGCCGTCAGACTCTGCCTTTGAAGCGCAAACATTATCCACAAACGACCCCCCCCCCCCCCCTCAATGCTGGAGAGAGAGAGAGAGAGAGAGAGAGAGAGAGAGAGAGAGAGAGAGAGAGAGAGAGAGAGAGAGAGAGAGAGAGAGAGAGAGAGAGAGAGAGAGAGAGAGAGAGAGAGAGAGAGAGAGAGAGAGAGAGAGAGAGAGAGAGAGAGAGAGAGAGAGAGAGAGAGAGAGAGAGAGAGAGAGAGAGAGAGAGAGAGAGAGAGAGAGAGACACGCTCTACTCCTTACAAGTGTTTCACCGGATTTTACTGTTAAATAAATAAATAATTAGCCGTGACTGCGCACGTCTGTTAGATCCGAAATTGAATTATGCCTACTGTAATGGGTGCCACGGAAAGTACAGACAACTCACCCCGCAATGTCAGAAAGTGAAGACATCTCACCGGGGTGAGATGTCTTCACTTTCCGGGGTGAGCTGTCTTCACTTTCCGGGGTGAGCTGTCCGGGGTGAGCTGTCCGGACAACTCACCCCGACATGTCAAAAAGTGAAGACAACTCACCGGGGTGAGATGTCTCGTATTCACCTGTTACCACTCAGACGTATACACACCCACACCCACAACACCAGAGGGAGTGCAACGAACCATGTAGCCTACAACCCAGATTCGGCACAAACAAGGGACTAAATTATTTTCGCTCCTATGCCACCAAAATGTGGAACGCCCTACCAACAGTCATTAAGGCATGCAAATCCCTTGACTCCTTCAAAACCGCTCTCAAACGGCACCTATACGGACGGCTGCAATTCGAAACTGGCCCCCGTAAAATCGGAATACCCCCCCCCCCCTTCCACAGCCCACCCTTTTACCCCCTCACTGTATATGTTTCTTTTCCCTTTTTACCTCCTTTTATGATGAATTCCTGTTCTGTTCTTTGACTATAGAAGTGTCTATTTGTACGTCTCTAAATGTTTTGATGAATTGAACAAGGTGGACCCAACAAGTGTAATGCTTAATTGGTTCGTCCACTCACTGTTAACAGTCTTTCTATTGAGTTTGTGCTTGAAATGTACTGTAATTCTGCAAACTGTTAAATATTTCAATTAATCAATCAATCAATCAAAACGTTTTAACTTTTAAGACATTGGCGTTCTTTGGACCTGTGAAATGACATGCTGTTTGTTTGTTTTTATTATGGCTGCCTTTTGTTTGAATTGGAGAATTGGTTCAGGCCTGAGTCAGTTGTGTCTGTAGCTCTGGTCCATAGCCTTACTGCTCGTGCTCTGCACGGCATTAGAGCTATAGTAGCATGCCAAAGTTTGTGCTATTGCCATTGAGAATGCATTGGGCGTTTAAGTTAAATACGGGGAGGAAATATGACAGCAAACTGCCTGTCATATTTTCTCCCTATTCCAAAGCCCCCCCAGGTACATTATATATTTAAACTATTTTCAGCAATGGTACACTTATTTTTTCAGTGGGTAGATCTTGTTGAGCTGGTCATTTTGAAAGTAGATCTCACGTCATAAATGTGTGGGCACCCCTGTTCTAGCCCCTAGGATGACCCGAGGCCCACCACTTAAAAACCACATGCTACGGTGCCAAAATCTGAATTTAGGTGCTCAAATGAACTCAAACTGAAGCAATTCAGTAAAGGTCAACACTTCCTCCTGGGGTCATTTTAGGGGCTGGGACCTCCAGTAAAAGGCCTAAATACTCTCCAAGAGTTGGGGAACAACATATCAAGAGAGTGGAGTGGTAGGCCCTTGGATTTACCCAGGACCAGTGATTAAATGTACCCCACTGAAAAATAGCAGATCTACAAGCTCGTAGCGTGGCACTCGGTGCCGCACTACGAGCTTGTAGATCTGCCCAAAGTTGAAGGGCTTCAACCTTGGGTACTGGGTAGCTGAAGTTGAAGCTCTGCCCTTCAACTTTTGGCACTTTTACATGTAGGCTGACCCAAAGTTGAAACAGTTGCAAGGGGGACATCTTTGGGCATGGGGTCCTCATCGTTGGATATGTTGTTCCCACAACCAAGAAGAGTATTTTACCCTTTACTGGAGGTCCTAGGCCCTAAAATGACCCCATGAGGAAGCGTTGACCTTTAATGAATTGCTTCAGTTTCAGTTAATTTGACCACCTAACTTCAGATTTGGGCACCCTAACATGTGGTCTTTAAACACTCAAAGCCTAAAAGACCTGAACTCCGCACAGTAAAAGGACAGTAATCAATGATGTGTAAATCTGCAGTATAACCACAACCAAGTATATAGCCTGTAGCCTAAATAACCCTTTGGTTGGACAGTAAACGAGGACTCGTTGAAAGATGTCCTGATCGGTATCGGGAAAAGTATCGGATCCCACTTATCTGCCCTTATTTGTCATATCGGTATCTGTGAATATACCAGTCTAACCACCGATCCGACACAGGGGTAAGGGGTTGACACTATGGCAGGTAAATAAAATGTTGGGACATGTGGAGTTTGCTTTGGAGTTGCCCAAACTGCAAGTGCACATTTGAGTGAGGAGTCTGCTATAAACACAACACGAGATATATAGCTAGATAGCTATAAACACAACATGAGATCACAACACTGGTATCGGTATTCGGTATCGGCTAACACAGAAATTGAGGTATCGGATCGGAAGGGAAAAAGTGTATCAGGAATTCGGGACACCCCTAGTTTAAAGCCACATATGACGTAAATTCTCCATTCATTGTCAAAGGGAATTTAATGTTTGTATTAGGACAATTTGCTCATCTACATATGGCATAAATTCTCCATTTGTTTTCAATGGCATTTAATTCCGAGGCGCTGCCATTCCGACTCGCTCAATACTAACCCTGTCTCTAACCCAACCTTAACCGCACGCCGTAGCCACGTATTTGCAGTGTGTCGGAATGCCACTCTGTTCCAGTCAATTCTCCATTCATTGTCAATGGCATTTAATGTTAGGACCTTAGGACAAAGATCTACACTATAGCAAAATATAATTTAAAATAAAATATATGCCCCTCTGTTCAACAGTTAAGGCACAATCTGTAATAAAGAATCACACCCGTGTGAAGTGAGGGGCGCTCTTATCATTGTACATCATCATGACGCAACATGTCAATTTGCTCGTCCACAAATGACGGAAATTCTCAATTCATTGTCAATGGGAATTTAATCTTTGTGTAGGACGAAAATAGCAGATTTGCTCGTCCACATATGACGTGGGAATTTAACAGGAATGGGAATTTAATGTGTAAAGACGGAAATCTACACACAAACACATTGAATTAGTCTCACAATTTGCCGGGAGAATGTCAAACATAATCAAATTTCAAATCAAACATAATCAAATTCATGAGACTTTTCATGAAACGTTTGTGCCGTTGCAGTATTAAAGTAACAAAGTAAGCATACATTTGTCTCTCCGGGCCAGTGTGCACACACACACACACACACACACACACACACACACACACACACACACACACACACACACACACACACACACACACACACACACACACACACACACACACACACACACACACGTTTTCCATGTGTGAGTGCAGCCTCAGGGACCTGAAGCGTTAAGTGGGGGCATTGTCCAGTTTCTGTCTATTGTCCCCCGTCCCCCCACCCCCCACCACTCTGATTGGTCCATCAATCACCCTGTGAGTATTTTGCAGTGCTCTGTTTCGCTGTAGAAGGCTGAACTCTCTTCTGGACTAGATGAAGTAGGCAGGTTTCTGATCATTATATATCCGTCCTTGACTTGAAGAGGGAGCTGATTTTTTTTGGTCTGTTCGTCACAAGAACACAGGGAGCTTGTTTTGATAAATGGCATTACTGCAAACACTGAAGTCCTTGGTCAATGAGCGACTGTCTGCAGCCGCTGAAGAGATATTCTGGACTGTTGGAAGCATTCTGACACGAGGTCGAAGCTTTCCATTTGAAGCAGGAAATTTACCACAAGCGCAGACTCATGGATACATTAAAACCGTACATCAAATTACACAGAGCCGGTTTGTGGACATTACTTTTAAACACACTTTCATTCATATTGTAATAAAGAACATGAGTGCCATTTTTAAAGTAGAAGTTTGTCCAATTACAAGACATTGCATGGTCAAATGTGAATTTACAAAATGTCACTTGTTTTGGTCTAATTGTATCTTTTGCCCAAATATTCTGCACCTCCCTGTGTGTAAAGAGGTGATTTCGCCTGACCAGCAGGAGAGGGCCTCCAGTCTGGGTCCAGAGCAGCCAGAGTCTCCACACATTAAAGAAGAACAGGAGGAGATGACCTCAAGTCTGGCCCCGGAGCAGCCAGAGGCTCCACACATTAAAGAGGAGCAGCAGGAGAGGACCTCCAGTCTAGTCCTGGAGCAGTCAGAGGCTCCACACATTCAAGAGGAACAGCAGGAGAGGACCTCCAGTCTGGTTCCGGAGCAGCCAGAGGCTGCACACATTAAACAGGAGATGACCTCAAGTCTGGTCCCGGAGCGGCCAGAAGCTCCACACATTAAAGAGGAACAGGAGGAGATGGCCTCCAGTCTGGTCCCGGAGCAGCCAGAGGCTCCACACATTAAAGAAGAACAGGAGCAGCTAATCCAAACACCAGAGGGTGCTGATGTTTTAACGTTGACATTACTAACAGTGAAAAGTGAAGATTCTGATAAACATGACAGATTACATGCACCTACCTTTGTGTGAAGAGGACAATTCCCCCGAACAGCAGCAGTGGACCCCTGGCCTGGTCCAGGAGGTACCAGAGCCTTCACATATGAAAGAGGAACATGATGAGCTACCTCAAAGACCAGAGGACAGTGGGTCAAAAGTTACATTACTATCAGTAAAATGTGAAGATGATGAAAACATAGAGAAAGAGCCTGTAGCCAACACCTCATCTCAACGGGACTGTGGAACATCACAACCAACAAGTGGCGGTCAGGCTCAGCTCATATCACCACACGGTTCTGAGTCTGACACTGACGACAGTGATGATTGGCATGAGACCAGGGATCGTTTAAACACTCTGGAATCACACAAGACACAAAATATGGGAGAAAAGAGCAACACACTGTCACATGACCTCAAATCACCAAAACAAAGTCACTCCATGAAAAGTAACACAGGGAAGAAAAGTTTCAGTTGCACAGATTGTGGCAAAAAGTTTAATCAAAGGATACATCTGAAGACTCACACAATGATTCATACAGGGGAAAGGCCCTTTACTTGTACAGTTTGTGAAAAGGGGTTTAGTCGAAAGAGTGATCTAAAATCACACATGACATCTCATACAGGGGAAAGGCTCTACACATGTAGAGTTTGTGGCAAAGGCTGTAGTCGAAACCGTGATCTAAAATCGCACATGTTGACTCATACAGGGGAAAAACCCTTTACTTGTACAGTTTGTGGCAAAGGCTGTGTTCATAGTGGTCAGCTAAAACAACATATGAGGACTCATACAGGGGAAAAAACCTTTATTTGTACAGTCTGTGGCAAAGGGTGGAGTAGCACGGGTAATCTGAAAAGACACATGGGGACACATACAGAAGAAAGACCTTTTGCTTGTATAATTTGTGGCAAAGGTTGGAGTGACATGGGTTATCTGAAAAGACACATGATGACTCATACCGGGGAAAAACCATTTACATGTCCAGTTTGTGGCAAAGGGTGTAGTCAAATGGTTAATTTGAAAAGACACATGAGGACTCATGCAGGAAGGAAACCAGTTTCCAAATGACTTATTTGGGTAAATGTACATCTGAAGATATGAGGATATGTACAAAGGAGAAGATTATCATTTGAGAGTAACACATACACATACTACTACACATACTTTTTTAATAATCTCATTTGATATCACACAGATATCATGTATCAGTATGATAATTTATTGTAATCCAGGATGACAATGCCAAGTCATAGATACTAAAGTAGACAAATCACATTATCTGACGATATCAGCATGGCTAAATAAACAATAAACCTCTGTTGAATCTCATTATAATGTGTGTAGAACCTTCTTTATGTATATATATTTTATTTTAGCATCAGTGAGGCATTATGCAGGACTGAAGTACATGTCATGTTCATCATTATATCCCTTAATATGTTTGCAATAATGGTGCAATAAAGTGCTGACAACTTGCTTGATTTGTGAAAGTCATTATTGTGTGTTAGGACAAACATTTGTTCTATTTTTGTATATAAAGGTTTCACAGCTGTGTTAATGAGATCAAATGTAGGATTGAAAGACGGGATCTACTCATGTACATTATGCATTTTTTACGTTAGTTATTGTTTTGTTTTTGAGGGGCCCTAGCCCCTCCTATGTCCAGCTTTCGGTGTATGTCCACAAACTTTGTCCTACACAAACATTAGATTCCCATTGACAATGAATGGACAATATTACGTCATAATGTCTATTCTACGTCATGATGAAATTGTGATTGAGATGATGTATGATGATGTACGATGATAAGAGCGCCACTCACTTCACACGGGTGTGATTGTTTTGTTATGTATGTTCTTCAAATGTTTTTCTTCTTGTTAAACAAAATACACCTTTTTGATCACGCTAAAAGAAAAAAGAAATCACACCCGTGTGAACTGAGTGGTGCAACTCCGTGTGGGGGTCCCCGGAACTTCCAGACCCACAGGAACGCGCCCAGGTTGCCGAAACGGTCGAGAAATAGGTTAGGACATTCTAGCGGCTAGAAGGTCCAGGGAAAGTCCTACATTGTAGGACTAGTAGCATGCCAAAGTTTGTGCTATTGCCATTGAGAATGCATTGGGCATTTAAGTTAAATAACTCAGAAACTACAAATCATTTCAAAGTAAAAAGTTCCAGCATGTGTCTCCACAGTAAGCTGAATTATAAAATGTGTGAATAGAGTTTCTAGGTGAAAGTAATTTTTTGACGTGCCATTGGGCGTTTAAGTTAAATACGGGGAGGAAATATGACAGCATACTGCCTGTCATATTTTCTCCCTATTCCAAAGCCCCCCCAGGTACATTATATATTTAAACTATTTTCAGCAATGGTACACTTATTTTTTCAGTGGGTAGATCTTGTTGAGCTGGTCATTTTGAAAGTAGATCTCACGTCATAAATGTGTGGGCACCCCTGTTCTAGCCCCTAGGATGACCCGAGGCCCACCACTTAAAAACCACATGCTACGGTGCCCAAATCTGAATTTAGGTGCTCAAATGAACTCAAACTGAAGCAATTCAGTAAAGGTCAACAATTCCTCCTGGGGTCATTTTAGGGCCTAAATACTCTCCAAGAGTTGGGGAACAACATATCAAGAGAGTGGAGTGGTAGGCCCTTGGATTGACCCAGGACCAGTGATTAAATGTACCCCACTGAAAAATAGCAGATCTACAAGCTCGTAGCGTGGCACTCGGTGCCACACTACGAGCTTGTAGATCTGTCCAAAGTTGAAGGGCTTCAACCTTGTGTACTGGGTAGCTGAAGTTGAAGCTCTGCCCTTCAACTTTGGGAACTTTTACATGTAGGCTGACCCAAAGTTGAAACAGTTGCCAGGGGGACATCTTTGGGCCTGGGGTCCTCATCGTTGGATATGTTGTTCCGACAACCGAGAAGAGTATTTTACCCTTTACTGGAGGTCCTAGGCCCTAAAATGACCCCATGAAGAAGCGTTGACCTTTACTGAATTGCTTCCGTTTCAGTTCATTTGTCCACCTAACTTCAGATTTGGGCACAATTACACCATTGCTTCAGTTTCAGTTCATTTGACAACCTTCTTTCAACTTTGGGCACTTTTACATGTAGGCTGACCCAAAGTTGAAACAGTTGCCAGGGGAACATCTTTGGGCCTGGGGTCCTCATCGTTGGATATGTTGTTCCCACAACCGAGAAGAGTATTTTACCCTTTACTGGAGGTCCTAGGCCCTAAAATGACCCCATGAGGAAGCGTTGACCTTTACTGAATTACTTCAGTTTCAGGTCATTTGACCACCTAACTTCAGATTTGGGAACCCTAACATGTGGTCTTTAAGTGGTGGGCCTGTGGTCATCTTAGTGGCTTGGAGGTCCAGTGAAAGGCCTACATACTCTCCCAAGATGGAGGAACAACATTTTACAATCTGGGAACCCTAGGCCTTTGTATGGCTACAGTGTGGTTTAATCCTACCATAAATCTAGGCCTAAGACGTGACACCTCAAAGTGGGGTACATTGCATCCACTGGTCAATCCAAGGGCCTACCACTCCACTCTCTTGATATGTTCTTTCCCAACTCTTGGAGAGTATGTAGGCCTTTCCCTGGACCTTCTAGCGGCTAGAAGGTCCAGGGAAAGTCCTACATTGTAGGACTAGTAGCATGCCAAAGTTTGTGCTATGGACCAGAGCTATTGTGTCTGTACAATCTGTAGGCGTATGTATAGGCCTGTCATTCATTCTCTAGTAGTGTCTCTCAAACTTTAATTTCAAGGACCGTCCTTTCCGTCAGAAAATGTGCTCATTTATTTTATAGCGTGTTCATTTGAACATGTTTTGGGGAATTAAGCCTGAGTGCTGAATCCAAATCTGGGGGAAAGGGCTGTTATAAAGTGCCTCAAAATGGGCCATTTAATGATGGCTGCCCTGACAGGCTGTTTATATTGGCTACAAACATTTTTGACTGAGCAAGGTAGACACTTAATTGCATTTTCCTTATTTAGGTTTTCAAGGCCTAAATAAGCCTACCTTCTTTAATGCTTTTTGCACAGATTACACGCTTGTAGACTTAATAAATGATATGCATTTTCTTTTGTCACAAGCCATAATTGTAGGCCTAGCCTATATAAATAATTATGAATGGGGGAAACAAAGGAAAATCATCATATGGTTGTTTTGCTTAAATACAGCATGACTTTTAATATTAATTTTGACAAGACAAAATGTCTCAAACTCATTGTGTAAGCTACTGATAAGGCACATTTTAAAACAAGTGCTTGATGAGAAATAAACAAATTGAAGCAAGTACAGTATAGTGCTTTCAAATTTGAGAAATTCACAATGGGGCTCAATGGCAGCTCTATGGCACGTCAAAAAATGCATGCCCAATGCATTCTCAATGGAAATATCACAAACTTTGGCATGCTGCTAGTCCTACATACTTACACCTAGAAACCCCATTCAAACCTATTTAGGTTCATCTTACGGTGGACATGTTTGCCTGAAAAGGAATCTTTGAAATGTTTCATAGTTTTAGAAATATAGTGCTTTCAAATTTGAGAAATTTATAATGGGGCTCAATGGCAGATCTATGGCACGTCAAAAAATCACTTTCACCTAGAAACTCCATTCAGACATTTTATAATTCAGCTTACTTTGTAGACAAATGCTGGAACTTTTTACTTTGAAATGATTTGTAGTTTCTGAGTTATTTAACTTAAACGCCCAATGCATTCTCAATGGCAATAGCACAAACTTTGGCATGCCACTAGTCCTACATACTTACACCTACAGTATGTGCGCAGAATGATGCAAGTTGCACGCAGCCAGAAGTCTGTTGCAAGTAGCATGAAACACAGAAGGTCAAATAATACCCCATGGGAGGAGTAGAAAGGGAGGAGAGTGAGAGTCTTATCTACAGCGTTGCCTAGCACTACCAGTGACCTTGATGAGGCAGTTAGAACAATAGTGCTTTTTGCTGAGGCAAATGGCCATGTTCCGCATAGCATGAAACGCATTGGGAGATGCATAGTATCTTGACAGTTATGTGACATATGTAACTGTCATGATACTTAGTGTGGCAGCGGTGGCCGAACGGATTGCGGAGCGGTCTTTGATACCGGAAGGTCGCCAGTTCGAATCAGCGGTCCGACACGTTAAAATTACCACCGCTGAAGTGCCATTGAACAAGGCATTGAACCACTACGATGAAATGTGTTCTATGAGCAGGGCCTGGCTGGAAACAAGTTCTTGAGCTTAGCCCAGATACCCTGGGTAAATATAGTAATCATTTCATTTCATGCATCTCCCATTTCATTTCATGTCATGCATCTCCCAATGCGTCTGAGGCTACGGCCTGGTCGTGAGGCCATTACAATTTGTCACAGAGGTATGCAGTTTCCCACAGCTTTGAGTATAAAACCCAGAGAAACGGTAATGGCTCAAACTAAGGGAGAGAACTAGATAAGGCATAATAGGAGAGTAGCCTGTTCTCTATCACTACCTAGCATATGAGAAGAGTATTGGTGCATGCAGCATTGGTATAATGAAATGTACAACAATAAAATATAGCAAAGCTAAAAGAAAAAACACTTTAACTCGGATTGATTTGCACCCAACAAAATGAAACATGGCACATGGCAAATCAAAATGTTGCACAATACACCTGTTCCTGTTGTAACAAATATTGTATTTCTATACCATATTTTGGACTCATTCTGAGCTGTAATGCATTTATTCTAGTGTTGTCCATATTTGGCAGCAAAAGCACTTTGATTTCTGCCATTTGGGGGTCAAAGTGTTTTTCCTCCTCCCTCTCATTAAACAGAAGTTTCAGACATTGTTTAAATGTGTAATGTTTAAGTTTGAGTGCCAATCATTCAAGTTTTCAAAGTTTTGCTTTGTGTGCCCATTTTGTTCCATGTGTACACTCTCAGAGTTGCAGACCTGTAAGGGTCCATTTGGTTCCATGTGTTACACTCTCAGAGTTACAGACCTGTAACGGGCCACGGAGTTACAGGTGTGTAAGGGTCCATTTGGTTTCTATTCCAATGATCAACATTGTCCTGGGGACCCACCTCAAGGACCCCTGGGGGTTCCCGAACCACACTTTGAGAACCACTGCGCCATTCATAGCAACGGTCTGCCATCAAGGAATGACAGGCCGCTGAATGTTGCTATCGACCAATCAGAACACACCACTGAATGTTGCCATCGACCAATCTGAACTGTACAGAGAACCGAAAAAAGTACTTTTTTAAAAAAAAATCCTGTATCCACAAGCACAATAAAGAACCTTGGCTTGAACTAGGGGTGGGTTCAATGAATCCATTTGGCAATGATCGTATCCTATTCCTTTGTGAGGTTGTTGGCAATACCCAGCCATAATGGAAATTATTTGGAATCAACATATAATCCATATGTCGATATACAGTATCTTATCGTGGCCTCTGTATTGTGATACACACATCTATCGTGAGGTCCTAGCTTGAACTAGGACTGTTTCCTCTCTTGTACAGAATGGACCCCCTCACAGTGGCGGGACTGCTTTGATGACCTGTTATATTACGAGCTGGACGACCAGTGGACTCTGAACTTTAACTACAGCCAGGTGAAGAAATATGCGCTTTCCCCAGAGGAGCAGAGAAACGGTTGGATGGTCCACATGAGCTGGCCCTATGGCAGGTATGTTTGTTGGATGGTCCACATGAGCTGGCCCTATGGCAGGTATTTGTTTGATTTGTTTGTTCACATCACATAATCATGTATTATTAACAGACACAAGATGGCACTGAGAATCATGGTTGCTTTGTTTGCTTTTCTTCTTTGCATGAACATAAACATGACTTTGTCCAGTCCTTCCTCGGCTTCCATTGTGGTATAATTATCCTAATGGTGGCGCATGTTTACGTCAATATTTCAGACAACTATATTTCTATATTTCACAATCTCTGAATGCTGGAACTACAGTACACCTCCGAGTAAGGAAGCTGCCATTTCCGTTCACGAAAATATATTTTAAAATATCTTTAGAGCTTATTTTTTATTTCCATCAAGCTTAGTATATATGCTTAGATGATTTTGATTTAGGAAGCTGTATGACGGAAGCATTTATATTTTACTCATGATAGAACTTCCGTTGCTCGTCCAGACTGTATGACGGAAGCATTTATATTTTACTCATGATAGAACTTCCGTTGCTCGTCCAGACTGTATGACGGAAGCATTTATATTTTACTCATGATAGAACTTCCGTTGCTCGTCCAGACTGTATGACGGAAGCATTTGGAAATTGCAAGAGGCAACGGGCAACGCGAGACTAGTTGTTCATTGACTGATGTGACTGTTGTCTCTGCTTCTGTCTTTCTGTCCATCTGTCTGTCTGTCTCCATCCTCACACAGGTTCTCCTGCGGTCGCTGCTCCAGAAGGTGGAACTCCATGAACGTGGTGGTGTTGTTTCGTCTGCTCAGCCGGTCGGGGCGAGGCACGGTGATCCTGAGGCCCTATGGGCAGGCGTGTCGACGCTGCACAACCTTCGTCCTCCCCGGGTTTCTGGACACGGAGGTGGACAGCACCCTGCTAGACCTGTTCAGAGAGATACGAGAGAAATGCTACCTCGAAGATGACATGGATTACTTCCTTTACTACCACAAAAAAGTAGTAGAATACTATAGTAGTGACGATTATTTTGACGATGACGACTACGAAGAAGACTACAAGGTAGACTACAAGGTAGTGAAAGAAGTACTACTACAAGAAGTAGAAGAGGTAAAAGAAGATATTGATGACAATGGAGAAGTAGGAGAAATCGGAGCAGAAGATGAAGATATTGATGATGAAGATGAAGAAGTTGAAGATGGTGATGATGATAGTGATGAAGATGGAGAAAGTCTTGCAGCCTACATGGAGGGCATCCTTGGTGAAGACGACTACACTTTAATTTTGTATAGAGGTTGCTGAGTCAGAATCGGAAGCTTTTATTGCTTCCGATTCTGATTCATGTAAACATGTTAGGATTTTATTTTTATTTTGTCTCCACCAGGCCGAAGGCATGGGGAGAGAGTATGTTTTGCACTCCGTCCGTGTGTGTGTGTGTGTGTGTGTGTGTGTGTGTGTGTGTGTGTGCGTCCGTCCTTCCTTCCGTCCGTCTGTTACCAGCTAATCTCTGCCACCGTTGGCCCGATCCATGCCAAACTTTGCACACACACTCCCTGGATGCCAACGACGAACCTCTGCCCCAAATATTCCTCAACGGCCTGTTATAGCGCCACCATGAGGCCCATTTAGGCAAAACACATTTCTGTAGATTACTCGTACACATTTTATCCATACATCACACAATTCGGTATACACTATCTAGTGTATCATGTGATCAACACGGATCTGCACCATTTCCCATCTTCCATCCTGATTGGCTAAGATTGCCTTCCAAAGCTCACATGATTGGTCCGTTTCGAACATAATGCCACAAATCACAAACACAGTGTGCAATTTCCGTGAAATTATACACGCACATTTCCACTAGGCCGAGGATGACATGCCACTCATTTCTTCCCCAAATCAGCCTCAAGGTGGCGCTATAACTGCATCGATCTGTATACAACTTATGTATGCGCACTCCCTAGAGGCCATGGAAAAACATTGTCCCTGCATCCCTGCACATCTGCCGGTTATAGCGCCACCATGAGGCCGATTTCTGCAAAACACATTGCTTATGTTAGTCGCACAGATTTCATCCAAATGTCACGCAAATCGGTACACATGATCTCTGTAGTCATGTGATCAAGACGAGTCTGTTGGATTTCTCAGATTCTACACTGATTGGCTAACATTGCCTTCCAAAGTTTTCAGGAGTGGCCCGTTTTGTACGAAATGCTGCACATGTCCTGCTCATCCAGAATTCTATCCTCATGCTATGAGTGATCTGGCTCTGCATTTCCTCAACAAAATTAAGAAAATTGTTGCAAAAAAAAAAAAAAAAAAAAAAACATGTTTATATTACTCCTAAACATTTTGCCAAACATCTCACACAGTCCTATCCTCCTGGTGGAGACCTGTGCCCAGAAGGGCACGTTTTCTAGTTTATATTGTTTTGAGCTTTATTAATAATATTTATTTTATTTGGAAAAAGCAGTACAATAACAGCATTTCTATGTATACATAGGACACAAGTGCAGTTCCCACTTTCTCCAAGTGACTCCATCTCCAGTGTCTCTGTAACATCCTTGCTTTCTTCAGGACTACATATGGCATCAAGTCAACACTTAACAGGGGCAAAGGGCAATATCGCTTCAGAGTGTACATTTCAGAAGGAGAAAAAGAAGAAAGAGTGGGCAGACAAAAGAAAAAGACAGACAATAAAACAACAACCAAGAAACGAAAGTATTGAAATCACACCTGTGTGAACTGGGTGACCGTAGCAACCATGCTCATTTTTTGGTACGAACAGACAGACAGACAGACACGTAAACTAACAAAGCCAGTCGTAGGAGTGGTTTACACCACTCAAAAATAGTTATCATGAATCATACATAAGATAAGAACCTAACAGTGGAATATCTATATAATGAAACTATGCATATACTATATTGTGCTATGTCTACATAAAATGCTATCTAAGTTAGTTAGATAAATTGGCCTTTGCTCGTATAGGGTTTAAATGAGATGTTCCTTTTCACACCCATAGCTCACAGTTTAGATTGTTTTAGCAGGGTTGCAGTAATCCATTCCACTCTAATTCAAACAACAACTAAAATGGAATAAATCAAGCACCCCCCCAGACATAAATATTGTAATGGTGATAAAAATGCAGTTAATTTCGGGTATAAAATAACCTTTTTAAATACTATTATTACTCATTCTAGTCTCGTTGTTTCAGCTGGACCTGTCGTCAAGACATTTGATTGGGTGGTGACCAGCCGGGGTTACGCCCAGGCTCAACACAAGGCTGTGCTGACGAGCCTCTCTGTCACCGAGCAGGAGAAGAGGCAGATTGAGAGAGACACCGTTGGGCAAAGCAAGAACCCGCTATGGTAAGTGTGGTGGAAATTTCACTAAGGAATAAGAATTATAGAACTGAAAAGAAAGAAATACTGATAGAGTTGAAAGTATAAAAGTAAAGTTTTATTGTAATATCCGCGGACAAAGTACAAAACCAAAGTAAAAAAAGGGCAAAGTACAGAGACAAGGTGACAGACCAAAGGTTTCCCCAGATTGCGAGAGTGAGCACAGATGTGCGTCCCTTTTTGTACCCTCTCGTAGGTGTCTACAAGTGCTTGGTCAGCAAAACATAAAAACATAAGGGGAAGTTGGATAGACACAAGGGCCTCTCCGGGGCCTCTCCAGGTTTCCTGTTATGCACCCTGGCATCTCAAGACTAGATAATAATCTCATCAAGAATGCACAAAACTAGTTTTATGACTTAATCGCAGTGAAGCTTTCTGGTGTGAATATGACCTAAAAGGGCCACCTCACCCCTTTTGCAAACAAATCTTATTTTAATAAGAGACTAAAGAGAATCATTTTTTGTATTTCAAAGTGTCTGTGGTGTCATGGACACTGGTCTCACTTCCTTCCTGGGCTACATGTTGTCTCAGTAAGACAGTACAAACTTCCAGTTCAAATACCCGGTATGAAGATAGATGGAATGAGTGTGTGATTGGAGGAAGTGAATCATGTGAAGGAATGAGATTGTGATGCTGAGGCGGCCCAATGAATGGCCGGCAGCAACTGCACTGAGTTTCCTGACTCAACTTGCATGCGTAATGCTCATTAGATATCTAATAATACTGTCCATTGGCTCATCTTTCCCACAATGGCGTGTGGGGTGTCTTTATATTTCCAGGTCAGAGTATCGTAAGAACAGGATCACTTCAAGCAACTTTGGTTCGGTCCTGGCTGCAGTTCAGCATCAGTCTTACCCTCCGTCCTTATTCCAGACCCTGCGTGACTAATACCGCCTCAAAACACAGTCTAAAGTAAGTAGTGGGTAAGGAAGAAGTTTTATTTGTATTAGGGTTGTCAAAATAATAATATCTCAAACTTAATAGCGCTTTTCAGAGTACCCAAAGACGCTTTACATGGGGGGCAGATGTATAGCAAAGAATAAAATGACTCAGTTAACTGAGTGAGTTCATTTGTGAAATTAATTAGATTAAAAATACATCCTATAATGCCATGCATTGCACTAGTCATTGATCCTGTATCTGATGGCTGATGTATGTGTGTTTTATACATTTTTAACCAATGAATAAGTATTAAGAGTTTGTTGTGACTAAATCATAACTTCATTGGATCCATTGTAATATTCTTTTCCATTTCCTGAATAGTAACGGTTTTGAACATGCAAGGTTTCCACCCGACAGCGACAATATGTAACTGTGTATATGTGCCCATTACTTTGGCCATATTTGAGTGCAGCAGAGGTACAGGAAAATGATTGAGCCCAGACATGGGCCTCATTGCTCTGAAGAGGCTGCCCCGTGACATGCACACCTGCTATGTGAACTGTTTGTTTATTTGTACTGTTTCATTGTTTAATGTGCTGTCTATGCTGCAACCCAATTTGCCCTTCGGGGACACTAAATAAACTTGAACCTTGAACCTTGAATTAACATATTTATGTACCGTAATATGACATAAATCTAATTGTAAGGTATACAATTACAGTGTAATTCAGGTGGTGGACTGCTGCCTTGGTGAAAAATATATTTACAGGGATATTTACAAGTTTGAGAACCACTGTGATAGGCTACTGTATAGCAAATTATTTAACACTTATTTTAATAAATGAATGAATGGATACATAAATAGATAATACATAAATGACAAACGGCATCTTTGAACACATTTAGCTGGGCTGGGGAGTGGGACCCCAGTCACCCCCTGACTGGTGACAGACTGTCACACAGGCTCACAGACATGTTGGCGGTGACTGACTGTCTGTGTGATCTGAGCTGAAGGGGACAGGAGTCCGGGGGAGGGAGGAGGGGGAGAGAGAGGCAGAGAGTGAGATTGTAGAGTGGCAGAGAGAGGGGCAGAGAGAGACACACACGCGCACACACGTCACACGCACACACAGACTTGGGGCAGACTCGGCAGAGAGAGAGAGAGAGAGATATAGAGACGCAGAAACAGCAGAAGAATATTTCAGTTCCTTAACTTGCTTTGCTTACTTACTGTCTGCCTGTAACTTTGCAGTGCAGTTCATATAGTTTCATACACGGATTAAAAAGTATTATTTTCAATCCATCAGTAAAAAATAAAAAGCTCCAGAGGGAATAACGGACATCATCACACGAAACAAAAGTGACAAAACATTACGACGTGGAAACATCCTCCTGGCTATTCATTCAGGCACGGAATTCGACGCCTTTTCCAGCTGTCTTTTAACATCAAGGACAATGACATATTACGGTAAATCAATGTTTATTGGGTTGTTGTCTCGCCTCAAATGTTTTCAAAAACATTATTTAGCTGTAAAATAAATATTGTGTTTTTGTTTTTACGTGGCTGCCATGTTGATTGCATGCATGGCTACGGAAATATATAGGTGCGTATAATTATTATATTGTCTCAGTCGGTCTGTCTCTTGACTGACTGTTTTGTGCTTTTCTTTATAATTACAATTTAAGAACCTCAATGATTTGGTAATTTTGGTTCTATGTGTAGCAGTGTCTACACACACTCTCGGACTCGATCGGAGTTTAATAGGCTATATGTACTTGTAAAGTACTAGTACATTATGGTTCCCAACTGTTATCAATACATTAACAACTCCTGCCTCTTGGGGTTCCCCCCCTGGAGCGACATCAAGGACCCCTGGGGGTCCCCGAGACCCACTGTGTTGTTCATCATAGCAGCGGTCGCCGGTCTGTTTATCGAGAAATAACCATTTATTTAACTATGGACATAACGGACCGCTGAATGTAGTGATGGCTTGGTGACAGCTGTTATTAACTAACTTAATGGCTGGTGTTTTAGTGACTTTCATTTTCTTCCTACTGTGGTGTATTATGAATCATATAGCATATTCATAACTACCTGGTTAGTCATACTTGTACATATAACTTTAACTCTATATTTCTCCCTGATCTCACTCCAGTGTCTCACCAAAGTGCCTAGAACTGAAGTATTTGCATATCAATTGTTCTACAGGCAGGAAGCCAATCTCGGGCTAAGAGACAGTCATTCCAAATAGTAGGTGTACCCTTTGACTTCTCACCAGCTCAGTGGCCTTGTGGATAGAGTGTCCGCCCTGAGACTGGGAGGTCGGGGTTCAATCCCTGGTTGGGGTTCAATCCCTGGCCGGGTTAAAAAAAAACTTAAAAAAACTTACAAAAAAACCTAAAGAAAATATATCCCTGACCGGGTTAAAAAAAAACTTAAAAAAACCTACAAAAAAACTTAAAGAAAATATATTAAAAAAACCTTAAAAAAGTACGTAATTTATTATAATTGTTATTGCAATTTACGAGCTCTCTCTCACACACACACACACACACAAAACTTAACTTAAAAAAAAACGTACAAAAATAATTATTCTAATTGTTGTTATTGCAATTTACGAGCTGTTCGCTTCCCGCGTTCGCGCGTCTTACTTGTAATTATACATCGAAATTGCTCAAGTCCAGCTGAAACCAAACTCTGGAGACTGGAGAACAGAACGTGAACAACAGGCTAACTTTCGTGTGCTAAAACGGCTTTATGTATCATTGTGAATTTGTGATGGTTATGTTGCACATTTGAGTACTGAGTACTGACATGTTGGCCATCTATTGTATTTGCATCATCATCATTGTCTCCACCAGGCCGAAGGCATGGGGAGAGAGTATGTTTTGCACTCCGTCCGTGTGTGTGTGTGTCCGTCCGTCCGTGTGTGTGTGTGTGTGTCCGTCCGTCCGTCCTTCCTTCCGTCCGTCTGTGTACAGCTAATCTCCGGCACCGTTAACCCGGCCGATGCCAAACTTTGCACACACACTCCCTGGATGCCAACGATGAACCTCTGCCCCACATTTTCCAGAACGGCCTGTTATAGCGCCACCATGAGGCAGCTTTTCACATTTATTACCTAAAACTGCACCAATCTGCGTGAAACGTTGCATGCACACTCCCTAGAGGCCAAGGACAAACCTTTGACCTGCATTTTCCGCATCTGCCTTTTATAGCGCCACCAGGAGGCCGACTTTTGTAAAACACATTTTTTTATATTACTCCTCCAGATTCTGTCCAAAAATCTCACAAATCGTTACACAGTATCTCTATGGTCATGTGCTCAAGTCGGATCTGTCTGATATTTCATATTCCATCCTAATTGGCTATAATTGGCTTTCACAGTTTGCAAGATTGCCCCGTTTTGAACAATAGCCTCAAATCATGAACGCAGCATGCAATTTACGTGAAATCTTTCACACATTTTCTTACTAGGCTGAGGAATATATCCCACCCTTTTCACATTGGCCTGTTATAGCGCCACCAACAGGTAGATTTTTGCAAAACACATTTTTGGAACAAAATGCCTCAAATCATCCAATTGCCATCAAAGGCATATGAAGAAATGGCTACAGAAATACATGATCTCTGTAGTCATGTGATCAAGACGAGTCTGTTGGATTTCTCAGATTGTACACTGATTGGCTAACATTGCCTTCCAAAGTTTTCAGGAGTGGCCCGTTTTGTACAAAATGCTGCACATGTCCTGCTCATCCAGAATTCTATCCTCAGAGATGCTATGAGTGATCTGGCTCTCCTCAACAAAATGAAGAAAATTGTTGCAAAAACAAATAACAAAAAACATCCTCCTAAACATTTTGCCAAACATCACACACACTCCTATCCTCCTGGTGGAGACCTGTGCCCGGAAGGGCACTTTTTCTAGTTTGCATTGTATTTGCATCATTTCTCCCTGATCTCACTCCAGTGTCTCACCAAAGTGCCTAGAACTGAAGTATTTGCATATCAATTGTTCTACAGGCAGGAAGCCAATCTCGGGCTAAGAGACAGTCATTCCAAATAGTAGGTTTACCCTTTGACTTCTCACCAGCTCAGTGGCCTTGTGGATAGAGTGTCCGCCCTGAGACTGGGAGGTCGGGGTTCAATCCCTGGTCGGGGTTCAATCCCTGGCCGGGTTAAAAAAAAACTTCAAAAAACGTACAAAAAAACCTAAAGAAAATATATCCCTGACCGGGTTAAAAAAAAACTTAAAAAAACGTACAAAAAAACTTAAAGAAAATATATAAAAAAAACACTTAAAAAAATAAAAAATAAATAAAAAAGAGAACTTAAAAAAAAAACCTTAAAGTACGTAATTTATTATAATTGTTATTGCAATTTACGAGCTCTCTCTCACACACACACACACACACACACACACACACACACAAAACTTAACTTAAAAAAAAACTTACAAAAATAATTATTCTAATTGTTGTTATTGCAATTTACGAGCTGTTCGCTTCCCGCGTTCGCGCGTCTTACTTGTAATTATACATCGAAATTGCTCAAGTCCAGCTGAAACCAAACTCTGGAGACTGGAGAACAGAACGTGAACAACAGGCTAACTTTCGTGTGCTAAAACGGCTTTATGTATCATTGTGAATTCGTGATGGTTATGTTGCACATTTGAGTACTGAGTACTGACATGTTGGCCATCTATTGTATTTGCATCATCATCATTGTCTCCACCAGGCCGAAGGCATGGGGAGAGAGTATGTTTTGCACTCCGTCCGTGTGTGTGTGTGTCCGTCCGTGTGTGTGTGTGTGTCCGTCCGTCCGTCCTTCCTTCCGTCCGTCTGTGTACAGCTAATCTCCGGCACCGTTAACCCGGCCGATGCCAAACTTTGCACACACACTCCCTGGATGCCAACGATGAACCTCTGCCCCACATTTTCCAGAACGGCCTGTTATAGCGCCACCATGAGGCAGCTTTTCACATTTATTACCTAAAACTGCACCAATCTGCGTGAAACGTTGCATGCACACTCCCTAGAGGCCAAGGACAAACCTTTGACCTGCATTTTCCGCATCTGCCTTTTATAGCGCCACCAGGAGGCCGACTTTTGTAAAACACATTTTTTTATATTACTCCTCCAGATTCTGTCCAAAAATCTCACAAATCGTTACACAGTATCTCTATGGTCATGTGCTCAAGTCGGATCTGTCTGATATTTCATATTCCATCCTAATTGGCTATAATTGGCTTTCACAGTTTGCAAGATTGCCCCGTTTTGAACAATAGCCTCAAATCATGAACGCAGCATGCAATTTACGTGAAATCTTTCACACATTTTCCTACTAGGCTGAGGAATATATCCCACCCTTTTCACATTGGCCTGTTATAGCGCCACCAACAGGTAGATTTTTGCAAAACACATTTTTGGAACAAAATGCCTCAAATCATCCAATTGCCATCAAAGGCGTATGAAGAAATGGCTACAGAAACACATGATCTCTGTAGTCATGTGATCAAGACGAGTCTGTTGGATTTCTCAGATTGTACACTGATTGGCTAACATTGCCTTCCAAAGTTTTCAGGAGTGGCCCGTTTTGTACAAAATGCTGCACATGTCCTGCTCATCCAGAATTCTATCCTCAGAGATGCTATGAGTGATCTGGCTCTCCTCAACAAAATGAAGAAAATTGTTGCAAAAACAAATAACAAAAAACATCCTCCTAAACATTTTGCCAAACATCACACACACTCCTATCCTCCTGGTGGAGACCTGTGCCCGGAAGGGCACTTTTTCTAGTTTGCATTGTATTTGCATCATTTCTCCCTGATCTCACTCCAGTGTCTCACCAAAGTGCCTAGAACTGAAGTATTTGCATATCAATTGTTCTACAGGCAGGAAGCCAATCTCGGGCTAAGAGACAGTCATTCCAAATAGTAGGTTTACCCTTTGACTTCTCACCAGCTCAGTGGCCTTGTGGATAGAGTGTCCGCCCTGAGACTGGGAGGTCGGGGTTCAATCCCTGGTCGGGGTTCAATCCCTGGCCGGGTTAAAAAAAAACTTAAAAAAACGTACAAAAAAACCTAAAGAAAATATATCCCTGACCGGGTTAAAAAAAAACTTAAAAAAACGTACAAAAAAACTTAAAGAAAATATATAAAAAAAACACTTAAAAAAATAAAAAATAAATAAAAAAGAGAACTTAAAAAAAAAACCTTAAAAAAGTACGTAATTTATTATAATTGTTATTGTAATTTACGAGCTCTCTCACACACACACACACACACACAAAACTTAACTTAAAAAAAAAACTTACAAAAATAATTATTCTAATTGTTGTTATTGCAATTTACGAGCTGTTCGCTTCCTGCGTTCGCGCGTCTTACTTGTAATTATACATCGAAATTGCTCAAGTCCAGCTGAAACCAAACTCTGGAGACTGGAGAACAGAACGTGAACAACAGGCTAACTTTCGTGTGCTAAAACGGCTTTATGTATCATTGTGAATTCGTGATGGTTATGTTGCACATTTGAGTACTGAGTACTGACATGTTGGCCATCTATTGTATTTGCATCATCATCATTGTCTCCACCAGGCCGAAGGCATGGGGAGAGAGTATGTTTTGCACTCCGTGTGTGTGTCCGTCCGTCCGTGTGTGTGTGTGTGTCCGTCCGTCCGTCCTTCCTTCCGTCCGTCTGTGTACAGCTAATCTCCGGCACCGTTAACCCGGCCGATGCCAAACTTTGCACACACACTCCCTGGATGCCAACGATGAACCTCTGCCCCACATTTTCCAGAACGGCCTGTTATAGCGCCACCATGAGGCAGCTTTTCACATTTATTACCTAAAACTGCACCAATCTGCGTGAAACGTTGCATGCACACTCCCTAGAGGCCAAGGACAAACCTTTGACCTGCATTTTCCGCATCTGCCTTTTATAGCGCCACCAGGAGGCCGACTTTTGTAAAACACATTTTTTTATATTACTCCTCCAGATTCTGTCCAAAAATCTCACAAATCGTTACACAGTATCTCTATGGTCATGTGCTCAAGTCGGATCTGTCTGATATTTCATATTCCATCCTAATTGGCTATAATTGGCTTTCACAGTTTGCAAGATTGCCCCGTTTTGAACAATAGCCTCAAATCATGAACGCAGCATGCAATTTATGTGAAATCTTTCACACATTTTCCTACTAGGCTGAGGAATATATCCCACCCTTTTCACATTGGCCTGTTATAGCGCCACCAACAGGTAGATTTTTGCAAAACACATTTTTGGAACAAAATGCCTCAAATCATCCAATTGCCATCAAAGGCGTATGAAGAAATGGCTACAGAAATACATGATCTCTGTAGTCATATGATCAAGACGAGTCTGTTGGATTTCTCAGATTGTACACTGATTGGCTAACATTGCCTTCCAAAGTTTTCAGGAGTGGCCCGTTTTGTACAAAATGCTGCACATGTCCTGCTCATCCAGAATTCTATCCTCAGAGATGCTATGAGTGATCTGGCTCTCCTCAACAAAATGAAGAAAATTGTTGCAAAAACAAATAACAAAAAACATCCTCCTAAACATTTTGCCAAACATCACACACACTCCTATCCTCCTGGTGGAGACCTGTGCCCGGAAGGGCACTTTTTCTAGTTTGCATTGTATTTGCATCATTTCTCCCTGATTTCACTCCAGTGTCTCACCAAAGTGCCTAGAACTGAAGTATTTGCATATCAATTGTTCTACAGGCAGGAAGCCAATCTCGGGCTAAGAGACAGTCATTCCAAATAGTAGGTTTACCCTTTGACTTCTCACCAGCTCAGTGGCCTTGTGGATAGAGTGTCCGCCCTGAGACTGGGAGGTCGGGGTTCAATCCCTGGTCGGGGTTCAATCCCTGGCCGGGTTAAAAAAAACCTTAAAAAAACGTACAAAAAAACCTAAAGAAAATATATCCCTGACCGGGTTAAAAAAAACCTAAAAAAACGTACAAAAAAACTTAAAGAAAATATATAAAAAAAACACTTAAAAAATAATAATAAAAAAAAAAAAGAGAACTTAAAAAAAAAACCTTAAAGTACGTAATTTATTATAATTGTTATTGCAATTTACGAGCTCTCTCACACACACACACACACACACACAAAACTTAACTTAAAAAAAAACTTACAAAAATAATTATTCTAATTGTTGTTATTGCAATTTACGAGCTGTTCGCTTCCCGCGTTCGCGCGTCTTACTTGTAATTATACATCGAAATTGCTCAAGTCCAGCTGAAACCAAACTCTGGAGACTGGAGAACAGAACGTGAACAACAGGCTAACTTTCGTGTGCTAAAACGGCTTTATGTATCATTGTGAATTCGTGATGGTTATGTTGCACATTTGAGTACTGAGTACTGACATGTTGGCCATCTATTGTATTTGCATCATCATCATTGTCTCCACCAGGCCGAAGGCATGGGGAGAGAGTATGTTTTGCACTCCGTCCGTGTGTGTGTGTGTCCGTCCGTCCGTCCGTGTGTGTGTGTGTCCGTCCGTCCGTCCTTCCTTCCGTCCGTCTGTGTACAGCTAATCTCCGGCACCGTTAACCCGGCCGATGCCAAACTTTGCACACACACTCCCTGGATGCCAACGATGAACCTCTGCCCCACATTTTCCAGAACGGCCTGTTATAGCGCCACCATGAGGCAGCTTTTCACATTTATTACCTAAAACTGCACCAATCTGCGTGAAACGTTGCATGCACACTCCCTAGAGGCCAAGGACAAACCTTTGACCTGCATTTTCCGCATCTGCCTTTTATAGCGCCACCAGGAGGCCGACTTTTGTAAAACACATTTTTTTATATTACTCCTCCAGATTCTGTCCAAAAATCTCACAAATCGTTACACAGTATCTCTATGGTCATGTGCTCAAGTCGGATCTGTCTGATATTTCATATTCCATCCTAATTGGCTATAATTGGCTTTCACAGTTTGCAAGATTGCCCCGTTTTGAACAATAGCCTCAAATCATGAACGCAGCATGCAATTTATGTGAAATCTTTCACACATTTTCCTACTAGGCTGAGGAATATATCCCACCCTTTTCACATTGGCCTGTTATAGCGCCACCAACAGGTAGATTTTTGCAAAACACATTTTTGGAACAAAATGCCTCAAATCATCCAATTGCCATCAAAGGCGTATGAAGAAATGGCTACAGAAATACATGATCTCTGTAGTCATATGATCAAGACGAGTCTGTTGGATTTCTCAGATTGTACACTGATTGGCTAACATTGCCTTCCAAAGTTTTCAGGAGTGGCCCGTTTTGTACAAAATGCTGCACATGTCCTGCTCATCCAGAATTCTATCCTCAGAGATGCTATGAGTGATCTGGCTCTCCTCAACAAAATGAAGAAAATTGTTGCAAAAACAAATAACAAAAAACATCCTCCTAAACATTTTGCCAAACATCACACACACTCCTATCCTCCTGGTGGAGACCTGTGCCCGGAAGGGCACTTTTTCTAGTTTGCATTGTATTTGCATCATTTCTCCCTGATTTCACTCCAGTGTCTCACCAAAGTGCCTAGAACTGAAGTATTTGCATATCAATTGTTCTACAGGCAGGAAGCCAATCTCGGGCTAAGAGACAGTCATTCCAAATAGTAGGTTTACCCTTTGACTTCTCACCAGCTCAGTGGCCTTGTGGATAGAGTGTCCGCCCTGAGACTGGGAGGTCGGGGTTCAATCCCTGGTCGGGGTTCAATCCCTGGCCGGGTTAAAAAAAACCTTAAAAAAACGTACAAAAAAACCTAAAGAAAATATATCCCTGACCGGGTTAAAAAAAACCTAAAAAAACGTACAAAAAAACTTAAAGAAAATATATAAAAAAAACACTTAAAAAATAATAATAAAAAAAAAAAAGAGAACTTAAAAAAAAAACCTTAAAGTACGTAATTTATTATAATTGTTATTGCAATTTACGAGCTCTCTCACACACACACACACACACACACACACACACACAAAACTTAACTTAAAAAAAAACTTACAAAAATAATGATTCTAATTGTTGTTATTGCAATTTACGAGCTGTTCGCTTCCCGCGTTCGCGCGTCTTACTTGTAATTATACATCGAAATTGCTCAAGTCCAGCTGAAACCAAACTCTGGAGACTGGAGAACAGAACGTGAACAACAGGCTAACTTTCGTGTGCTAAAACGGCTTTATGTATCATTGTGAATTCGTGATGGTTATGTTGCACATTTGAGTACTGAGTACTGACATGTTGGCCATCTATTGTATTTGCATCATCATCATTGTCTCCACCAGGCCGAAGGCATGGGGAGAGAGTATGTTTTGCACTCCGTCCGTGTGTGTGTGTGTCCGTCCGTCCGTGTGTGTGTGTGTGTGTCCGTCCGTCCGTCCTTCCTTCCGTCCGTCTGTGTACAGCTAATCTCCGGCACCGTTAACCCGGCCGATGCCAAACTTTGCACACACACTCCCTGGATGCCAACGATGAACCTCTGCCCCACATTTTCCAGAACGGCCTGTTATAGCGCCACCATGAGGCAGCTTTTCACATTTATTACCTAAAACTGCACCAATCTGCGTGAAACGTTGCATGCACACTCCCTAGAGGCCAAGGACAAACCTTTGACCTGCATTTTCCGCATCTGCCTTTTATAGCGCCACCAGGAGGCCGACTTTTGTAAAACACATTTTTTTATATTACTCCTCCAGATTCTGTCCAAAAATCTCACAAATCGTTACACAGTATCTCTATGGTCATGTGCTCAAGTCGGATCTGTCTGATATTTCATATTCCATCCTAATTGGCTATAATTGGCTTTCACAGTTTGCAAGATTGCCCCGTTTTGAACAATAGCCTCAAATCATGAACGCAGCATGCAATTTACGTGAAATCTTTCACACATTTTCCTACTAGGCTGAGGAATATATCCCACCCTTTTCACATTGGCCTGTTATAGCGCCACCAACAGGTAGATTTTTGCAAAACACATTTTTGGAACAAAATGCCTCAAATCATCCAATTGCCATCAAAGGCGTATGAAGAAATGGCTACAGAAATACATGATCTCTGTAGTCATGTGATCAAGACGAGTCTGTTGGATTTCTCAGATTGTACACTGATTGGCTAACATTGCCTTCCAAAGTTTTCAGGAGTGGCCCGTTTTGTACAAAATGCTGCACATGTCCTGCTCATCCAGAATTCTATCCTCAGAGATGCTATGAGTGATCTGGCTCTCCTCAACAAAATGAAGAAAATTGTTGCAAAAACAAATAACAAAAAACATCCTCCTAAACATTTTGCCAAACATCACACACACTCCTATCCTCCTGGTGGAGACCTGTGCCCGGAAGGGCACTTTTTCTAGTTTGCATTGTATTTGCATCATTTCTCCCTGATCTCACTCCAGTGTCTCACCAAAGTGCCTAGAACTGAAGTATTTGCATATCAATTGTTCTACAGGCAGGAAGCCAATCTCGGGCTAAGAGACAGTCATTCCAAATAGTAGGTTTACCCTTTGACTTCTCACCAGCTCAGTGGCCTTGTGGATAGAGTGTCCGCCCTGAGACTGGGAGGTCGGGGTTCAATCCCTGGTCGGGGTTCAATCCCTGGCCGGGTTAAAAAAAAACTTAAAAAAACGTACAAAAAAACCTAAAGAAAATATATCCCTGACCGGGTTAAAAAAAACTAAAAAAACGTACAAAAAAACTTAAAGAAAATATATAAAAAAACACTTAAAAAATAATAATAAAAAAAAAAAGAGAACTTAAAAAAAAAAACCTTAAAAAAGTACGTAATTTATTATAATTGTTATTGCAATTTACGAGCTCTCTCTCACACACACACACACACACACACACACACACACACACACACACACACAAAACTTAACTTAAAAAAAAAACTTACAAAAATAATTATTCTAATTGTTGTTATTGCAATTTACGAGCTGTTCGCTTCCTGCGTTCGCGCGTCTTACTTGTAATTATACATCGAAATTGCTCAAGTCCAGCTGAAACCAAACTCTGGAGACTGGAGAACAGAACGTGAACAACAGGCTAACTTTCGTGTGCTAAAACGGCTTTATGTATCATTGTGAATTCGTGATGGTTATGTTGCACATTTGAGTACTGAGTACTGACATGTTGGCCATCTATTGTATTTGCATCATCATCATTGTCTCCACCAGGCCGAAGGCATGGGGAGAGAGTATGTTTTGCACTCCGTGTGTGTGTCCGTCCGTCCGTGTGTGTGTGTGTGTCCGTCCGTCCGTCCTTCCTTCCGTCCGTCTGTGTACAGCTAATCTCCGGCACCGTTAACCCGGCCGATGCCAAACTTTGCACACACACTCCCTGGATGCCAACGATGAACCTCTGCCCCACATTTTCCAGAACGGCCTGTTATAGCGCCACCATGAGGCAGCTTTTCACATTTATTACCTAAAACTGCACCAATCTGCGTGAAACGTTGCATGCACACTCCCTAGAGGCCAAGGACAAACCTTTGACCTGCATTTTCCGCATCTGCCTTTTATAGCGCCACCAGGAGGCCGACTTTTGTAAAACACATTTTTTTATATTACTCCTCCAGATTCTGTCCAAAAATCTCACAAATCGTTACACAGTATCTCTATGGTCATGTGCTCAAGTCGGATCTGTCTGATATTTCATATTCCATCCTAATTGGCTATAATTGGCTTTCACAGTTTGCAAGATTGCCCCGTTTTGAACAATAGCCTCAAATCATGAACGCAGCATGCAATTTATGTGAAATCTTTCACACATTTTCCTACTAGGCTGAGGAATATATCCCACCCTTTTCACATTGGCCTGTTATAGCGCCACCAACAGGTAGATTTTTGCAAAACACATTTTTGGAACAAAATGCCTCAAATCATCCAATTGCCATCAAAGGCGTATGAAGAAATGGCTACAGAAATACATGATCTCTGTAGTCATATGATCAAGACGAGTCTGTTGGATTTCTCAGATTGTACACTGATTGGCTAACATTGCCTTCCAAAGTTTTCAGGAGTGGCCCGTTTTGTACAAAATGCTGCACATGTCCTGCTCATCCAGAATTCTATCCTCAGAGATGCTATGAGTGATCTGGCTCTCCTCAACAAAATGAAGAAAATTGTTGCAAAAACAAATAACAAAAAACATCCTCCTAAACATTTTGCCAAACATCACACACACTCCTATCCTCCTGGTGGAGACCTGTGCCCGGAAGGGCACTTTTTCTAGTTTACATTGTATTTGCATCATTTCTCCCTGATTTCACTCCAGTGTCTCACCAAAGTGCCTAGAACTGAAGTATTTGCATATCAATTGTTCTACAGGCAGGAAGCCAATCTCGGGCTAAGAGACAGTCATTCCAAATAGTAGGTTTACCCTTTGACTTCTCACCAGCTCAGTGGCCTTGTGGATAGAGTGTCCGCCCTGAGACTGGGAGGTCGGGGTTCAATCCCTGGTCGGGGTTCAATCCCTGGCCGGGTTAAAAAAAACGTACAAAAAAACCTAAAGAAAATATATCCCTGACCGGGTTAAAAAAAAACTAAAAAAACGTACAAAAAAACTTAAAGAAAATATATAAAAAAAACACTTAAAAAATAATAATAAAAAAAAAAAAGAGAACTTAAAAAAAAAACCTTAAAGTACGTAATTTATTATAATTGTTATTGCAATTTACGAGCTCTCTCACACACACACACACACACACACAAAACTTAACTTAAAAAAAAACTTACAAAAATAATTATTCTAATTGTTGTTATTGCAATTTACGAGCTGTTCGCTTCCCGCGTTCGCGCGTCTTACTTGTAATTATACATCGAAATTGCTCAAGTCCAGCTGAAACCAAACTCTGGAGACTGGAGAACAGAACGTGAACAACAGGCTAACTTTCGTGTGCTAAAACGGCTTTATGTATCATTGTGAATTCGTGATGGTTATGTTGCACATTTGAGTACTGAGTACTGACATGTTGGCCATCTATTGTATTTGCATCATCATCATTGTCTCCACCAGGCCGAAGGCATGGGGAGAGAGTATGTTTTGCACTCCGTCCGTGTGTGTGTGTGTCCGTCCGTCCGTGTGTGTGTGTGTGTGTCCGTCCGTCCTTCCTTCCGTCCGTCTGTGTACAGCTAATCTCCGGCACCGTTAACCCGGCCGATGCCAAACTTTGCACACACACTCCCTGGATGCCAACGATGAACCTCTGCCCCACATTTTCCAGAACGGCCTGTTATAGCGCCACCATGAGGCAGCTTTTCACATTTATTACCTAAAACTGCACCAATCTGCGTGAAACGTTGCATGCACACTCCCTAGAGGCCAAGGACAAACCTTTGACCTGCATTTTCCGCATCTGCCTTTTATAGCGCCACCAGGAGGCCGACTTTTGTAAAACACATTTTTTTATATTACTCCTCCAGATTCTGTCCAAAAATCTCACAAATCGTTACACAGTATCTCTATGGTCATGTGCTCAAGTCGGATCTGTCTGATATTTCATATTCCATCCTAATTGGCTATAATTGGCTTTCACAGTTTGCAAGATTGCCCCGTTTTGAACAATAGCCTCAAATCATGAACGCAGCATGCAATTTACGTGAAATCTTTCACACATTTTCCTACTAGGCTGAGGAATATATCCCACCCTTTTCACATTGGCCTGTTATAGCGCCACCAACAGGTAGATTTTTGCAAAACACATTTTTGGAACAAAATGCCTCAAATCATCCAATTGCCATCAAAGGCGTATGAAGAAATGGCTACAGAAATACATGATCTCTGTAGTCATGTGATCAAGACGAGTCTGTTGGATTTCTCAGATTGTACACTGATTGGCTAACATTGCCTTCCAAAGTTTTCAGGAGTGGCCCGTTTTGTACAAAATGCTGCACATGTCCTGCTCATCCAGAATTCTATCCTCAGAGATGCTATGAGTGATCTGGCTCTCCTCAACAAAATGAAGAAAATTGTTGCAAAAACAAATAACAAAAAACATCCTCCTAAACATTTTGCCAAACATCACACACACTCCTATCCTCCTGGTGGAGACCTGTGCCCGGAAGGGCACTTTTTCTAGTTTGCATTGTATTTGCATCATTTCTCCCTGATCTCACTCCAGTGTCTCACCAAAGTGCCTAGAACTGAAGTATTTGCATATCAATTGTTCTACAGGCAGGAAGCCAATCTCGGGCTAAGAGACAGTCATTCCAAATAGTAGGTTTACCCTTTGACTTCTCACCAGCTCAGTGGCCTTGTGGATAGAGTGTCCGCCCTGAGACTGGGAGGTCGGGGTTCAATCCCTGGTCGGGGTTCAATCCCTGGCCGGGTTAAAAAAAAACTTAAAAAAACGTACAAAAAAACCTAAAGAAAATATATCCCTGACCGGGTTAAAAAAAAACTAAAAAAACGTACAAAAAAACTTAAAGAAAATATATAAAAAAACACTTAAAAAATAATAATAAAAAAAAAAAGAGAACTTAAAAAAAAAAACCTTAAAAAAGTACGTAATTTATTATAATTGTTATTGCAATTTACGAGCTCTCTCTCACACACACACACACACACACACAAAACTTAACTTAAAAAAAAAACTTACAAAAATAATTATTCTAATTGTTGTTATTGCAATTTACGAGCTGTTCGCTTCCTGCGTTCGCGCGTCTTACTTGTAATTATACATCGAAATTGCTCAAGTCCAGCTGAAACCAAACTCTGGAGACTGGAGAACAGAACGTGAACAACAGGCTAACTTTCGTGTGCTAAAACGGCTTTATGTATCATTGTGAATTCGTGATGGTTATGTTGCACATTTGAGTACTGAGTACTGACATGTTGGCCATCTATTGTATTTGCATCATCATCATTGTCTCCACCAGGCCGAAGGCATGGGGAGAGAGTATGTTTTGCACTCCGTGTGTGTGTCCGTCCGTCCGTGTGTGTGTGTGTGTCCGTCCGTCCGTCCTTCCTTCCGTCCGTCTGTGTACAGCTAATCTCCGGCACCGTTAACCCGGCCGATGCCAAACTTTGCACACACACTCCCTGGATGCCAACGATGAACCTCTGCCCCAAATTTTCCAGAACGGCCTGTTATAGCGCCACCATGAGGCAGCTTTTCACATTTATTACCTAAAACTGCACCAATCTGCGTGAAACGTTGCATGCACACTCCCTAGAGGCCAAGGACAAACCTTTGACCTGCATTTTCCGCATCTGCCTTTTATAGCGCCACCAGGAGGCCGACTTTTGTAAAACACATTTTTTTATATTACTCCTCCAGATTCTGTCCAAAAATCTCACAAATCGTTACACAGTATCTCTATGGTCATGTGCTCAAGTCGGATCTGTCTGATATTTCATATTCCATCCTAATTGGCTATAATTGGCTTTCACAGTTTGCAAGATTGCCCCGTTTTGAACAATAGCCTCAAATCATGAACGCAGCATGCAATTTATGTGAAATCTTTCACACATTTTCCTACTAGGCTGAGGAATATATCCCACCCTTTTCACATTGGCCTGTTATAGCGCCACCAACAGGTAGATTTTTGCAAAACACATTTTTGGAACAAAATGCCTCAAATCATCCAATTGCCATCAAAGGCGTATGAAGAAATGGCTACAGAAATACATGATCTCTGTAGTCATATGATCAAGACGAGTCTGTTGGATTTCTCAGATTGTACACTGATTGGCTAACATTGCCTTCCAAAGTTTTCAGGAGTGGCCCGTTTTGTACAAAATGCTGCACATGTCCTGCTCATCCAGAATTCTATCCTCAGAGATGCTATGAGTGATCTGGCTCTCCTCAACAAAATGAAGAAAATTGTTGCAAAAACAAATAACAAAAAACATCCTCCTAAACATTTTGCCAAACATCACACACACTCCTATCCTCCTGGTGGAGACCTGTGCCCGGAAGGGCACTTTTTCTAGTTTGCATTGTATTTGCATCATTTCTCCCTGATCTCACTCCAGTGTCTCACCAAAGTGCCTAGAACTGAAGTATTTGCATATCAATTGTTCTACAGGCAGGAAGCCAATCTCGGGCTAAGAGACAGTCATTCCAAATAGTAGGTTTACCCTTTGACTTCTCACCAGCTCAGTGGCCTTGTGGATAGAGTGTCCGCCCTGAGACTGGGAGGTCGGGGTTCAATCCCTGGTCGGGGTTCAATCCCTGGCCGGGTTAAAAAAAACCTTAAAAAAACGTACAAAAAAACCTAAAGAAAATATATCCCTGACCGGGTTAAAAAAAACCTAAAAAAACGTACAAAAAAACTTAAAGAAAATATATAAAAAAACCACTTAAAAAATAATAATAAAAAAAAAAAAGAGAACTTAAAAAAAAACCTTAAAGTACGTAATTTATTATAATTGTTATTGCAATTTACGAGCTCTCTCACACACACACACACACACAAAACTTAACTTAAAAAAAAACTTACAAAAATAATTATTCTAATTGTTGTTATTGCAATTTACGAGCTGTTCGCTTCCCGCGTTCGCGCGTCTTACTTGTAATTATACATCGAAATTGCTCAAGTCCAGCTGAAACCAAACTCTGGAGACTGGAGAACAGAACGTGAACAACAGGCTAACTTTCGTGTGCTAAAACGGCTTTATGTATCATTGTGAATTCGTGATGGTTATGTTGCACATTTGAGTACTGAGTACTGACATGTTGGCCATCTATTGTATTTGCATCATCATCATTGTCTCCACCAGGCCGAAGGCATGGGGAGAGAGTATGTTTTGCACTCCGTCCGTGTGTGTGTGTGTCCGTCCGTCCGTGTGTGTGTGTGTGTGTCCGTCCGTCCGTCCGTCCTTCCTTCCGTCCGTCTGTGTACAGCTAATCTCCGGCACCGTTAACCCGGCCGATGCCAAACTTTGCACACACACTCCCTGGATGCCAACGATGAACCTCTGCCCCACATTTTCCAGAACGGCCTGTTATAGCGCCACCATGAGGCAGCTTTTCACATTTATTTACCTAAAACTGCACCAATCTGCGTGAAACGTTGCATGCACACTCCCTAGAGGCCAAGGACAAACCTTTGACCTGCATTTTCCGCATCTGCCTTTTATAGCGCCACCAGGAGGCCGACTTTTGTAAAACACATTTTTTTATATTACTCCTCCAGATTCTGTCCAAAAATCTCACAAATCGTTACACAGTATCTCTATGGTCATGTGCTCAAGTCGGATCTGTCTGATATTTCATATTCCATCCTAATTGGCTATAATTGGCTTTCACAGTTTGCAAGATTGCCCCGTTTTGAACAATAGCCTCAAATCATGAACGCAGCATGCAATTTACGTGAAATCTTTCACACATTTTCCTACTAGGCTGAGGAATATATCCCACCCTTTTCACATTGGCCTGTTATAGCGCCACCAACAGGTAGATTTTTGCAAAACACATTTTTGGAACAAAATGCCTCAAATCATCCAATTGCCATCAAAGGCGTATGAAGAAATGGCTACAGAAACACATGATCTCTGTAGTCATGTGATCAAGACGAGTCTGTTGGATTTCTCAGATTGTACACTGATTGGCTAACATTGCCTTCCAAAGTTTTCAGGAGTGGCCCGTTTTGTACAAAATGCTGCACATGTCCTGCTCATCCAGAATTCTATCCTCAGAGATGCTATGAGTGATCTGGCTCTCCTCAACAAAATGAAGAAAATTGTTGCAAAAACAAATAACAAAAAACATCCTCCTAAACATTTTGCCAAACATCACACACACTCCTATCCTCCTGGTGGAGACCTGTGCCCGGAAGGGCACTTTTTCTAGTTTGCATTGTATTTGCATCATTTCTCCCTGATCTCACTCCAGTGTCTCACCAAAGTGCCTAGAACTGAAGTATTTGCATATCAATTGTTCTACAGGCAGGAAGCCAATCTCGGGCTAAGAGACAGTCATTCCAAATAGTAGGTTTACCCTTTGACTTCTCACCAGCTCAGTGGCCTTGTGGATAGAGTGTCCGCCCTGAGACTGGGAGGTCGGGGTTCAATCCCTGGTCGGGGTTCAATCCCTGGCCGGGTTAAAAAAAACCTTAAAAAAACGTACAAAAAAACCTAAAGAAAATATATCCCTGACCGGGTTAAAAAAAACCTAAAAAAACGTACAAAAAAACTTAAAGAAAATATATAAAAAAAACACTTAAAAAATAATAATAAAAAAAAAAAAGAGAACTTAAAAAAAAAACCTTAAAGTACGTAATTTATTATAATTGTTATTGCAATTTACGAGCTCTCTCACACACACACACACACACACACAAAACTTAACTTAAAAAAAAACTTACAAAAATAATTATTCTAATTGTTGTTATTGCAATTTACGAGCTGTTCGCTTCCCGCGTTCGCGCGTCTTACTTGTAATTATACATCGAAATTGCTCAAGTCCAGCTGAAACCAAACTCTGGAGACTGGAGAACAGAACGTGAACAACAGGCTAACTTTCGTGTGCTAAAACGGCTTTATGTATCATTGTGAATTCGTGATGGTTATGTTGCACATTTGAGTACTGAGTACTGACATGTTGGCCATCTATTGTATTTGCATCATCATCATTGTCTCCACCAGGCCGAAGGCATGGGGAGAGAGTATGTTTTGCACTCCGTCCGTGTGTGTGTGTGTCCGTCCGTCCGTCCGTGTGTGTGTGTGTCCGTCCGTCCGTCCTTCCTTCCGTCCGTCTGTGTACAGCTAATCTCCGGCACCGTTAACCCGGCCGATGCCAAACTTTGCACACACACTCCCTGGATGCCAACGATGAACCTCTGCCCCACATTTTCCAGAACGGCCTGTTATAGCGCCACCATGAGGCAGCTTTTCACATTTATTACCTAAAACTGCACCAATCTGCGTGAAACGTTGCATGCACACTCCCTAGAGGCCAAGGACAAACCTTTGACCTGCATTTTCCGCATCTGCCTTTTATAGCGCCACCAGGAGGCCGACTTTTGTAAAACACATTTTTTTATATTACTCCTCCAGATTCTGTCCAAAAATCTCACAAATCGTTACACAGTATCTCTATGGTCATGTGCTCAAGTCGGATCTGTCTGATATTTCATATTCCATCCTAATTGGCTATAATTGGCTTTCACAGTTTGCAAGATTGCCCCGTTTTGAACAATAGCCTCAAATCATGAACGCAGCATGCAATTTATGTGAAATCTTTCACACATTTTCCTACTAGGCTGAGGAATATATCCCACCCTTTTCACATTGGCCTGTTATAGCGCCACCAACAGGTAGATTTTTGCAAAACACATTTTTGGAACAAAATGCCTCAAATCATCCAATTGCCATCAAAGGCGTATGAAGAAATGGCTACAGAAATACATGATCTCTGTAGTCATATGATCAAGACGAGTCTGTTGGATTTCTCAGATTGTACACTGATTGGCTAACATTGCCTTCCAAAGTTTTCAGGAGTGGCCCGTTTTGTACAAAATGCTGCACATGTCCTGCTCATCCAGAATTCTATCCTCAGAGATGCTATGAGTGATCTGGCTCTCCTCAACAAAATGAAGAAAATTGTTGCAAAAACAAATAACAAAAAACATCCTCCTAAACATTTTGCCAAACATCACACACACTCCTATCCTCCTGGTGGAGACCTGTGCCCGGAAGGGCACTTTTTCTAGTTTGCATTGTATTTGCATCATTTCTCCCTGATCTCACTCCAGTGTCTCACCAAAGTGCCTAGAACTGAAGTATTTGCATATCAATTGTTCTACAGGCAGGAAGCCAATCTCGGGCTAAGAGACAGTCATTCCAAATAGTAGGTTTACCCTTTGACTTCTCACCAGCTCAGTGGCCTTGTGGATAGAGTGTCCGCCCTGAGACTGGGAGGTCGGGGTTCAATCCCTGGTCGGGGTTCAATCCCTGGCCGGGTTAAAAAAAACCTTAAAAAAACGTACAAAAAAACCTAAAGAAAATATATCCCTGACCGGGTTAAAAAAAACCTAAAAAAACGTACAAAAAAACTTAAAGAAAATATATAAAAAAACCACTTAAAAAATAATAATAAAAAAAAAAAAGAGAACTTAAAAAAAAAACCTTAAAGTACGTAATTTATTATAATTGTTATTGCAATTTACGAGCTCTCTCACACACACACACACACACACACACACAAAACTTAACTTAAAAAAAAACTTACAAAAATAATTATTCTAATTGTTGTTATTGCAATTTACGAGCTGTTCGCTTCCCGCGTTCGCGCGTCTTACTTGTAATTATACATCGAAATTGCTCAAGTCCAGCTGAAACCAAACTCTGGAGACTGGAGAACAGAACGTGAACAACAGGCTAACTTTCGTGTGCTAAAACGGCTTTATGTATCATTGTGAATTCGTGATGGTTATGTTGCACATTTGAGTACTGAGTACTGACATGTTGGCCATCTATTGTATTTGCATCATCATCATTGTCTCCACCAGGCCGAAGGCATGGGGAGAGAGTATGTTTTGCACTCCGTCCGTGTGTGTGTGTCCGTCCGTCCGTGTGTGTGTGTGTGTGTCCGTCCGTCCGTCCGTCCTTCCTTCCGTCCGTCTGTGTACAGCTAATCTCCGGCACCGTTAACCCGGCCGATGCCAAACTTTGCACACACACTCCCTGGATGCCAACGATGAACCTCTGCCCCACATTTTCCAGAACGGCCTGTTATAGCGCCACCATGAGGCAGCTTTTCACATTTATTTACCTAAAACTGCACCAATCTGCGTGAAACGTTGCATGCACACTCCCTAGAGGCCAAGGACAAACCTTTGACCTGCATTTTCCGCATCTGCCTTTTATAGCGCCACCAGGAGGCCGACTTTTGTAAAACACATTTTTTTATATTACTCCTCCAGATTCTGTCCAAAAATCTCACAAATCGTTACACAGTATCTCTATGGTCATGTGCTCAAGTCGGATCTGTCTGATATTTCATATTCCATCCTAATTGGCTATAATTGGCTTTCACAGTTTGCAAGATTGCCCCGTTTTGAACAATAGCCTCAAATCATGAACGCAGCATGCAATTTACGTGAAATCTTTCACACATTTTCCTACTAGGCTGAGGAATATATCCCACCCTTTTCACATTGGCCTGTTATAGCGCCACCAACAGGTAGATTTTTGCAAAACACATTTTTGGAACAAAATGCCTCAAATCATCCAATTGCCATCAAAGGCGTATGAAGAAATGGCTACAGAAACACATGATCTCTGTAGTCATGTGATCAAGACGAGTCTGTTGGATTTCTCAGATTGTACACTGATTGGCTAACATTGCCTTCCAAAGTTTTCAGGAGTGGCCCGTTTTGTACAAAATGCTGCACATGTCCTGCTCATCCAGAATTCTATCCTCAGAGATGCTATGAGTGATCTGGCTCTCCTCAACAAAATGAAGAAAATTGTTGCAAAAACAAATAACAAAAAACATCCTCCTAAACATTTTGCCAAACATCACACACACTCCTATCCTCCTGGTGGAGACCTGTGCCCGGAAGGGCACTTTTTCTAGTTTGCATTGTATTTGCATCATTTCTCCCTGATCTCACTCCAGTGTCTCACCAAAGTGCCTAGAACTGAAGTATTTGCATATCAATTGTTCTACAGGCAGGAAGCCAATCTCGGGCTAAGAGACAGTCATTCCAAATAGTAGGTTTACCCTTTGACTTCTCACCAGCTCAGTGGCCTTGTGGATAGAGTGTCCGCCCTGAGACTGGGAGGTCGGGGTTCAATCCCTGGTCGGGGTTCAATCCCTGGCCGGGTTAAAAAAAAACTTAAAAAAACGTACAAAAAAACCTAAAGAAAATATATCCCTGACCGGGTTAAAAAAAAACTAAAAAAACGTAAAAAAAAACTTAAAGAAAATATATAAAAAAACACTTAAAAAATAATAATAAAAAAAAAAAGAGAACTTAAAAAAAAAAACCTTAAAGTACGTAATTTATTATAATTGTTATTGCAATTTACGAGCTCTCTCTCACACACACACACACACACACACAAAACTTAACTTAAAAAAAAAACTTACAAAAATAATTATTCTAATTGTTGTTATTGCAATTTACGAGCTGTTCGCTTCCTGCGTTCGCGCGTCTTACTTGTAATTATACATCGAAATTGCTCAAGTCCAGCTGAAACCAAACTCTGGAGACTGGAGAACAGAACGTGAACAACAGGCTAACTTTCGTGTGCTAAAACGGCTTTATGTATCATTGTGAATTCGTGATGGTTATGTTGCACATTTGAGTACTGAGTACTGACATGTTGGCCATCTATTGTATTTGCATCATCATCATTGTCTCCACCAGGCCGAAGGCATGGGGAGAGAGTATGTTTTGCACTCCGTGTGTGTGTCCGTCCGTCCGTGTGTGTGTGTGTGTCCGTCCGTCCGTCCTTCCTTCCGTCCGTCTGTGTACAGCTAATCTCCGGCACCGTTAACCCGGCCGATGCCAAACTTTGCACACACACTCCCTGGATGCCAACGATGAACCTCTGCCCCACATTTTCCAGAACGGCCTGTTATAGCGCCACCATGAGGCAGCTTTTCACATTTATTACCTAAAACTGCACCAATCTGCGTGAAACGTTGCATGCACACTCCCTAGAGGCCAAGGACAAACCTTTGACCTGCATTTTCCGCATCTGCCTTTTATAGCGCCACCAGGAGGCCGACTTTTGTAAAACACATTTTTTTATATTACTCCTCCAGATTCTGTCCAAAAATCTCACAAATCGTTACACAGTATCTCTATGGTCATGTGCTCAAGTCGGATCTGTCTGATATTTCATATTCCATCCTAATTGGCTATAATTGGCTTTCACAGTTTGCAAGATTGCCCCGTTTTGAACAATAGCCTCAAATCATGAACGCAGCATGCAATTTATGTGAAATCTTTCACACATTTTCCTACTAGGCTGAGGAATATATCCCACCCTTTTCACATTGGCCTGTTATAGCGCCACCAACAGGTAGATTTTTGCAAAACACATTTTTGGAACAAAATGCCTCAAATCATCCAATTGCCATCAAAGGCGTATGAAGAAATGGCTACAGAAATACATGATCTCTGTAGTCATATGATCAAGACGAGTCTGTTGGATTTCTCAGATTGTACACTGATTGGCTAACATTGCCTTCCAAAGTTTTCAGGAGTGGCCCGTTTTGTACAAAATGCTGCACATGTCCTGCTCATCCAGAATTCTATCCTCAGAGATGCTATGAGTGATCTGGCTCTCCTCAACAAAATGAAGAAAATTGTTGCAAAAACAAATAACAAAAAACATCCTCCTAAACATTTTGCCAAACATCACACACACTCCTATCCTCCTGGTGGAGACCTGTGCCCGGAAGGGCACTTTTTCTAGTTTGCATTGTATTTGCATCATTTCTCCCTGATTTCACTCCAGTGTCTCACCAAAGTGCCTAGAACTGAAGTATTTGCATATCAATTGTTCTACAGGCAGGAAGCCAATCTCGGGCTAAGAGACAGTCATTCCAAATAGTAGGTTTACCCTTTGACTTCTCACCAGCTCAGTGGCCTTGTGGATAGAGTGTCCGCCCTGAGACTGGGAGGTCGGGGTTCAATCCCTGGTCGGGGTTCAATCCCTGGCCGGGTTAAAAAAAAACTTAAAAAAACGTACAAAAAAACCTAAAGAAAATATATCCCTGACCGGGTTAAAAAAAAACTAAAAAAACGTAAAAAAAAACTTAAAGAAAATATATAAAAAAACACTTAAAAAATAATAATAAAAAAAAAAAGAGAACTTAAAAAAAAAAACCTTAAAGTACGTAATTTATTATAATTGTTATTGCAATTTACGAGCTCTCTCTCACACACACACACACACACACACACAAAACTTAACTTAAAAAAAAAACTTACAAAAATAATTATTCTAATTGTTGTTATTGCAATTTACGAGCTGTTCGCTTCCTGCGTTCGCGCGTCTTACTTGTAATTATACATCGAAATTGCTCAAGTCCAGCTGAAACCAAACTCTGGAGACTGGAGAACAGAACGTGAACAACAGGCTAACTTTCGTGTGCTAAAACGGCTTTATGTATCATTGTGAATTCGTGATGGTTATGTTGCACATTTGAGTACTGAGTACTGACATGTTGGCCATCTATTGTATTTGCATCATCATCATTGTCTCCACCAGGCCGAAGGCATGGGGAGAGAGTATGTTTTGCACTCCGTGTGTGTGTCCGTCCGTCCGTGTGTGTGTGTGTGTCCGTCCGTCCGTCCTTCCTTCCGTCCGTCTGTGTACAGCTAATCTCCGGCACCGTTAACCCGGCCGATGCCAAACTTTGCACACACACTCCCTGGATGCCAACGATGAACCTCTGCCCCACATTTTCCAGAACGGCCTGTTATAGCGCCACCATGAGGCAGCTTTTCACATTTATTACCTAAAACTGCACCAATCTGCGTGAAACGTTGCATGCACACTCCCTAGAGGCCAAGGACAAACCTTTGACCTGCATTTTCCGCATCTGCCTTTTATAGCGCCACCAGGAGGCCGACTTTTGTAAAACACATTTTTTTATATTACTCCTCCAGATTCTGTCCAAAAATCTCACAAATCGTTACACAGTATCTCTATGGTCATGTGCTCAAGTCGGATCTGTCTGATATTTCATATTCCATCCTAATTGGCTATAATTGGCTTTCACAGTTTGCAAGATTGCCCCGTTTTGAACAATAGCCTCAAATCATGAACGCAGCATGCAATTTACGTGAAATCTTTCACACATTTTCCTACTAGGCTGAGGAATATATCCCACCCTTTTCACATTGGCCTGTTATAGCGCCACCAACAGGTAGATTTTTGCAAAACACATTTTTGGAACAAAATGCCTCAAATCATCCAATTGCCATCAAAGGCGTATGAAGAAATGGCTACAGAAATACATGATCTCTGTAGTCATGTGATCAAGACGAGTCTGTTGGATTTCTCAGATTGTACACTGATTGGCTAACATTGCCTTCCAAAGTTTTCAGGAGTGGCCCGTTTTGTACAAAATGCTGCACATGTCCTGCTCATCCAGAATTCTATCCTCAGAGATGCTATGAGTGATCTGGCTCTCCTCAACAAAATGAAGAAAATTGTTGCAAAAACAAATAACAAAAAACATCCTCCTAAACATTTTGCCAAACATCACACACACTCCTATCCTCCTGGTGGAGACCTGTGCCCGGAAGGGCACTTTTTCTAGTTTGCATTGTATTTGCATCATTTCTCCCTGATCTCACTCCAGTGTCTCACCAAAGTGCCTAGAACTGAAGTATTTGCATATCAATTGTTCTACAGGCAGGAAGCCAATCTCGGGCTAAGAGACAGTCATTCCAAATAGTAGGTTTACCCTTTGACTTCTCACCAGCTCAGTGGCCTTGTGGATAGAGTGTCCGCCCTGAGACTGGGAGGTCGGGGTTCAATCCCTGGTCGGGGTTCAATCCCTGGCCGGGTTAAAAAAAAACTTAAAAAAACGTACAAAAAAACCTAAAGAAAATATATCCCTGACCGGGTTAAAAAAAAATAAAAAAACGTACAAAAAAACTTAAAGAAAATATATAAAAAAACACTTAAAAAATAATAATAAAAAAAAAAAGAGAACTTAAAAAAAAAAACCTTAAAAAAGTACGTAATTTATTATAATTGTTATTGCAATTTACGAGCTCTCTCTCACACACACACACACACACACACACACACACACACACAAAACTTAACTTAAAAAAAAAACTTACAAAAAGAATTATTCTAATTGTTGTTATTGCAATTTACGAGCTGTTCGCTTCCTGCGTTCGCGCGTCTTACTTGTAATTATACATCGAAATTGCTCAAGTCCAGCTGAAACCAAACTCTGGAGACTGGAGAACAGAACGTGAACAACAGGCTAACTTTCGTGTGCTAAAACGGCTTTATGTATCATTGTGAATTCGTGATGGTTATGTTGCACATTTGAGTACTGAGTACTGACATGTTGGCCATCTATTGTATTTGCATCATCATCATTGTCTCCACCAGGCCGAAGGCATGGGGAGAGAGTATGTTTTGCACTCCGTGTGTGTGTCCGTCCGTCCGTGTGTGTGTGTGTGTCCGTCCGTCCGTCCTTCCTTCCGTCCGTCTGTGTACAGCTAATCTCCGGCACCGTTAACCCGGCCGATGCCAAACTTTGCACACACACTCCCTGGATGCCAACGATGAACCTCTGCCCCACATTTTCCAGAACGGCCTGTTATAGCGCCACCATGAGGCAGCTTTTCACATTTATTACCTAAAACTGCACCAATCTGCGTGAAACGTTGCATGCACACTCCCTAGAGGCCAAGGACAAACCTTTGACCTGCATTTTCCGCATCTGCCTTTTATAGCGCCACCAGGAGGCCGACTTTTGTAAAACACATTTTTTTATATTACTCCTCCAGATTCTGTCCAAAAATCTCACAAATCGTTACACAGTATCTCTATGGTCATGTGCTCAAGTCGGATCTGTCTGATATTTCATATTCCATCCTAATTGGCTATAATTGGCTTTCACAGTTTGCAAGATTGCCCCGTTTTGAACAATAGCCTCAAATCATGAACGCAGCATGCAATTTATGTGAAATCTTTCACACATTTTCCTACTAGGCTGAGGAATATATCCCACCCTTTTCACATTGGCCTGTTATAGCGCCACCAACAGGTAGATTTTTGCAAAACACATTTTTGGAACAAAATGCCTCAAATCATCCAATTGCCATCAAAGGCGTATGAAGAAATGGCTACAGAAATACATGATCTCTGTAGTCATATGATCAAGACGAGTCTGTTGGATTTCTCAGATTGTACACTGATTGGCTAACATTGCCTTCCAAAGTTTTCAGGAGTGGCCCGTTTTGTACAAAATGCTGCACATGTCCTGCTCATCCAGAATTCTATCCTCAGAGATGCTATGAGTGATCTGGCTCTCCTCAACAAAATGAAGAAAATTGTTGCAAAAACAAATAACAAAAAACATCCTCCTAAACATTTTGCCAAACATCACACACACTCCTATCCTCCTGGTGGAGACCTGTGCCCGGAAGGGCACTTTTTCTAGTTTGCATTGTATTTGCATCATTTCTCCCTGATTTCACTCCAGTGTCTCACCAAAGTGCCTAGAACTGAAGTATTTGCATATCAATTGTTCTACAGGCAGGAAGCCAATCTCGGGCTAAGAGACAGTCATTCCAAATAGTAGGTTTACCCTTTGACTTCTCACCAGCTCAGTGGCCTTGTGGATAGAGTGTCCGCCCTGAGACTGGGAGGTCGGGGTTCAATCCCTGGTCGGGGTTCAATCCCTGGCCGGGTTAAAAAAAACGTACAAAAAAACCTAAAGAAAATATATCCCTGACCGGGTTAAAAAAAACCTAAAAAAACGTACAAAAAAACTTAAAGAAAATATATAAAAAAAACATTTAAAAAATAATAATAAAAAAAAAAAAGAGAACTTAAAAAAAAAACCTTAAAGTACGTAATTTATTATAATTGTTATTGCAATTTACGAGCTCTCTCACACACACACACACACACACACAAAACTTAACTTAAAAAAAAACTTACAAAAATAATTATTCTAATTGTTGTTATTGCAATTTACGAGCTGTTCGCTTCCCGCGTTCGCGCGTCTTACTTGTAATTATACATCGAAATTGCTCAAGTCCAGCTGAAACCAAACTCTGGAGACTGGAGAACAGAACGTGAACAACAGGCTAACTTTCGTGTGCTAAAACGGCTTTATGTATCATTGTGAATTCGTGATGGTTATGTTGCACATTTGAGTACTGAGTACTGACATGTTGGCCATCTATTGTATTTGCATCATCATCATTGTCTCCACCAGGCCGAAGGCATGGGGAGAGAGTATGTTTTGCACTCCGTCCGTGTGTGTGTGTGTCCGTCCGTCCGTGTGTGTGTGTGTGTGTCCGTCCGTCCTTCCTTCCGTCCGTCTGTGTACAGCTAATCTCCGGCACCGTTAACCCGGCCGATGCCAAACTTTGCACACACACTCCCTGGATGCCAACGATGAACCTCTGCCCCACATTTTCCAGAACGGCCTGTTATAGCGCCACCATGAGGCAGCTTTTCACATTTATTACCTAAAACTGCACCAATCTGCGTGAAACGTTGCATGCACACTCCCTAGAGGCCAAGGACAAACCTTTGACCTGCATTTTCCGCATCTGCCTTTTATAGCGCCACCAGGAGGCCGACTTTTGTAAAACACATTTTTTTATATTACTCCTCCAGATTCTGTCCAAAAATCTCACAAATCGTTACACAGTATCTCTATGGTCATGTGCTCAAGTCGGATCTGTCTGATATTTCATATTCCATCCTAATTGGCTATAATTGGCTTTCACAGTTTGCAAGATTGCCCCGTTTTGAACAATAGCCTCAAATCATGAACGCAGCATGCAATTTACGTGAAATCTTTCACACATTTTCCTACTAGGCTGAGGAATATATCCCACCCTTTTCACATTGGCCTGTTATAGCGCCACCAACAGGTAGATTTTTGCAAAACACATTTTTGGAACAAAATGCCTCAAATCATCCAATTGCCATCAAAGGCGTATGAAGAAATGGCTACAGAAATACATGATCTCTGTAGTCATGTGATCAAGACGAGTCTGTTGGATTTCTCAGATTGTACACTGATTGGCTAACATTGCCTTCCAAAGTTTTCAGGAGTGGCCCGTTTTGTACAAAATGCTGCACATGTCCTGCTCATCCAGAATTCTATCCTCAGAGATGCTATGAGTGATCTGGCTCTCCTCAACAAAATGAAGAAAATTGTTGCAAAAACAAATAACAAAAAACATCCTCCTAAACATTTTGCCAAACATCACACACACTCCTATCCTCCTGGTGGAGACCTGTGCCCGGAAGGGCACTTTTTCTAGTTTGCATTGTATTTGCATCATTTCTCCCTGATCTCACTCCAGTGTCTCACCAAAGTGCCTAGAACTGAAGTATTTGCATATCAATTGTTCTACAGGCAGGAAGCCAATCTCGGGCTAAGAGACAGTCATTCCAAATAGTAGGTTTACCCTTTGACTTCTCACCAGCTCAGTGGCCTTGTGGATAGAGTGTCCGCCCTGAGACTGGGAGGTCGGGGTTCAATCCCTGGTCGGGGTTCAATCCCTGGCCGGGTTAAAAAAAAACTTAAAAAAACGTACAAAAAAACCTAAAGAAAATATATCCCTGACCGGGTTAAAAAAAAACTAAAAAAACGTACAAAAAAACTTAAAGAAAATATATAAAAAAACACTTAAAAAATAATAATAAAAAAAAAAAAGAGAACTTAAAAAAAAAAACCTTAAAAAAGTACGTAATTTATTATAATTGTTATTGCAATTTACGAGCTCTCTCTCACACACACACACACACACACACACAAAACTTAACTTAAAAAAAAAACTTACAAAAATAATTATTCTAATTGTTGTTATTGCAATTTACGAGCTGTTCGCTTCCTGCGTTCGCGCGTCTTACTTGTAATTATACATCGAAATTGCTCAAGTCCAGCTGAAACCAAACTCTGGAGACTGGAGAACAGAACGTGAACAACAGGCTAACTTTCGTGTGCTAAAACGGCTTTATGTATCATTGTGAATTCGTGATGGTTATGTTGCACATTTGAGTACTGAGTACTGACATGTTGGCCATCTATTGTATTTGCATCATCATCATTGTCTCCACCAGGCCGAAGGCATGGGGAGAGAGTATGTTTTGCACTCCGTGTGTGTGTCCGTCCGTCCGTGTGTGTGTGTGTGTCCGTCCGTCCGTCCTTCCTTCCGTCCGTCTGTGTACAGCTAATCTCCGGCACCGTTAACCCGGCCGATGCCAAACTTTGCACACACACTCCCTGGATGCCAACGATGAACCTCTGCCCCAAATTTTCCAGAACGGCCTGTTATAGCGCCACCATGAGGCAGCTTTTCACATTTATTACCTAAAACTGCACCAATCTGCGTGAAACGTTGCATGCACACTCCCTAGAGGCCAAGGACAAACCTTTGACCTGCATTTTCCGCATCTGCCTTTTATAGCGCCACCAGGAGGCCGACTTTTGTAAAACACATTTTTTTATATTACTCCTCCAGATTCTGTCCAAAAATCTCACAAATCGTTACACAGTATCTCTATGGTCATGTGCTCAAGTCGGATCTGTCTGATATTTCATATTCCATCCTAATTGGCTATAATTGGCTTTCACAGTTTGCAAGATTGCCCCGTTTTGAACAATAGCCTCAAATCATGAACGCAGCATGCAATTTATGTGAAATCTTTCACACATTTTCCTACTAGGCTGAGGAATATATCCCACCCTTTTCACATTGGCCTGTTATAGCGCCACCAACAGGTAGATTTTTGCAAAACACATTTTTGGAACAAAATGCCTCAAATCATCCAATTGCCATCAAAGGCGTATGAAGAAATGGCTACAGAAATACATGATCTCTGTAGTCATATGATCAAGACGAGTCTGTTGGATTTCTCAGATTGTACACTGATTGGCTAACATTGCCTTCCAAAGTTTTCAGGAGTGGCCCGTTTTGTACAAAATGCTGCACATGTCCTGCTCATCCAGAATTCTATCCTCAGAGATGCTATGAGTGATCTGGCTCTCCTCAACAAAATGAAGAAAATTGTTGCAAAAACAAATAACAAAAAACATCCTCCTAAACATTTTGCCAAACATCACACACACTCCTATCCTCCTGGTGGAGACCTGTGCCCGGAAGGGCACTTTTTCTAGTTTGCATTGTATTTGCATCATTTCTCCCTGATCTCACTCCAGTGTCTCACCAAAGTGCCTAGAACTGAAGTATTTGCATATCAATTGTTCTACAGGCAGGAAGCCAATCTCGGGCTAAGAGACAGTCATTCCAAATAGTAGGTTTACCCTTTGACTTCTCACCAGCTCAGTGGCCTTGTGGATAGAGTGTCCGCCCTGAGACTGGGAGGTCGGGGTTCAATCCCTGGTCGGGGTTCAATCCCTGGCCGGGTTAAAAAAAACCTTAAAAAAACGTACAAAAAAACCTAAAGAAAATATATCCCTGACCGGGTTAAAAAAAACCTAAAAAAACGTACAAAAAAACTTAAAGAAAATATATAAAAAAACCACTTAAAAAATAATAATAAAAAAAAAAAAGAGAACTTAAAAAAAAACCTTAAAGTACGTAATTTATTATAATTGTTATTGCAATTTACGAGCTCTCTCACACACACACACACACACAAAACTTAACTTAAAAAAAAACTTACAAAAATAATTATTCTAATTGTTGTTATTGCAATTTACGAGCTGTTCGCTTCCCGCGTTCGCGCGTCTTACTTGTAATTATACATCGAAATTGCTCAAGTCCAGCTGAAACCAAACTCTGGAGACTGGAGAACAGAACGTGAACAACAGGCTAACTTTCGTGTGCTAAAACGGCTTTATGTATCATTGTGAATTCGTGATGGTTATGTTGCACATTTGAGTACTGAGTACTGACATGTTGGCCATCTATTGTATTTGCATCATCATCATTGTCTCCACCAGGCCGAAGGCATGGGGAGAGAGTATGTTTTGCACTCCGTCCGTGTGTGTGTGTGTCCGTCCGTCCGTGTGTGTGTGTGTGTGTCCGTCCGTCCGTCCGTCCTTCCTTCCGTCCGTCTGTGTACAGCTAATCTCCGGCACCGTTAACCCGGCCGATGCCAAACTTTGCACACACACTCCCTGGATGCCAACGATGAACCTCTGCCCCACATTTTCCAGAACGGCCTGTTATAGCGCCACCATGAGGCAGCTTTTCACATTTATTTACCTAAAACTGCACCAATCTGCGTGAAACGTTGCATGCACACTCCCTAGAGGCCAAGGACAAACCTTTGACCTGCATTTTCCGCATCTGCCTTTTATAGCGCCACCAGGAGGCCGACTTTTGTAAAACACATTTTTTTATATTACTCCTCCAGATTCTGTCCAAAAATCTCACAAATCGTTACACAGTATCTCTATGGTCATGTGCTCAAGTCGGATCTGTCTGATATTTCATATTCCATCCTAATTGGCTATAATTGGCTTTCACAGTTTGCAAGATTGCCCCGTTTTGAACAATAGCCTCAAATCATGAACGCAGCATGCAATTTACGTGAAATCTTTCACACATTTTCCTACTAGGCTGAGGAATATATCCCACCCTTTTCACATTGGCCTGTTATAGCGCCACCAACAGGTAGATTTTTGCAAAACACATTTTTGGAACAAAATGCCTCAAATCATCCAATTGCCATCAAAGGCGTATGAAGAAATGGCTACAGAAACACATGATCTCTGTAGTCATGTGATCAAGACGAGTCTGTTGGATTTCTCAGATTGTACACTGATTGGCTAACATTGCCTTCCAAAGTTTTCAGGAGTGGCCCGTTTTGTACAAAATGCTGCACATGTCCTGCTCATCCAGAATTCTATCCTCAGAGATGCTATGAGTGATCTGGCTCTCCTCAACAAAATGAAGAAAATTGTTGCAAAAACAAATAACAAAAAACATCCTCCTAAACATTTTGCCAAACATCACACACACTCCTATCCTCCTGGTGGAGACCTGTGCCCGGAAGGGCACTTTTTCTAGTTTGCATTGTATTTGCATCATTTCTCCCTGATCTCACTCCAGTGTCTCACCAAAGTGCCTAGAACTGAAGTATTTGCATATCAATTGTTCTACAGGCAGGAAGCCAATCTCGGGCTAAGAGACAGTCATTCCAAATAGTAGGTTTACCCTTTGACTTCTCACCAGCTCAGTGGCCTTGTGGATAGAGTGTCCGCCCTGAGACTGGGAGGTCGGGGTTCAATCCCTGGTCGGGGTTCAATCCCTGGCCGGGTTAAAAAAAAACTTAAAAAAACGTACAAAAAAACCTAAAGAAAATATATCCCTGACCGGGTTAAAAAAAAACTAAAAAAACGTAAAAAAAAACTTAAAGAAAATATATAAAAAAACACTTAAAAAATAATAATAAAAAAAAAAAGAGAACTTAAAAAAAAAAACCTTAAAGTACGTAATTTATTATAATTGTTATTGCAATTTACGAGCTCTCTCTCACACACACACACACACACACACACAAAACTTAACTTAAAAAAAAAACTTACAAAAATAATTATTCTAATTGTTGTTATTGCAATTTACGAGCTGTTCGCTTCCTGCGTTCGCGCGTCTTACTTGTAATTATACATCGAAATTGCTCAAGTCCAGCTGAAACCAAACTCTGGAGACTGGAGAACAGAACGTGAACAACAGGCTAACTTTCGTGTGCTAAAACGGCTTTATGTATCATTGTGAATTCGTGATGGTTATGTTGCACATTTGAGTACTGAGTACTGACATGTTGGCCATCTATTGTATTTGCATCATCATCATTGTCTCCACCAGGCCGAAGGCATGGGGAGAGAGTATGTTTTGCACTCCGTGTGTGTGTCCGTCCGTCCGTGTGTGTGTGTGTGTCCGTCCGTCCGTCCTTCCTTCCGTCCGTCTGTGTACAGCTAATCTCCGGCACCGTTAACCCGGCCGATGCCAAACTTTGCACACACACTCCCTGGATGCCAACGATGAACCTCTGCCCCACATTTTCCAGAACGGCCTGTTATAGCGCCACCATGAGGCAGCTTTTCACATTTATTACCTAAAACTGCACCAATCTGCGTGAAACGTTGCATGCACACTCCCTAGAGGCCAAGGACAAACCTTTGACCTGCATTTTCCGCATCTGCCTTTTATAGCGCCACCAGGAGGCCGACTTTTGTAAAACACATTTTTTTATATTACTCCTCCAGATTCTGTCCAAAAATCTCACAAATCGTTACACAGTATCTCTATGGTCATGTGCTCAAGTCGGATCTGTCTGATATTTCATATTCCATCCTAATTGGCTATAATTGGCTTTCACAGTTTGCAAGATTGCCCCGTTTTGAACAATAGCCTCAAATCATGAACGCAGCATGCAATTTATGTGAAATCTTTCACACATTTTCCTACTAGGCTGAGGAATATATCCCACCCTTTTCACATTGGCCTGTTATAGCGCCACCAACAGGTAGATTTTTGCAAAACACATTTTTGGAACAAAATGCCTCAAATCATCCAATTGCCATCAAAGGCGTATGAAGAAATGGCTACAGAAATACATGATCTCTGTAGTCATATGATCAAGACGAGTCTGTTGGATTTCTCAGATTGTACACTGATTGGCTAACATTGCCTTCCAAAGTTTTCAGGAGTGGCCCGTTTTGTACAAAATGCTGCACATGTCCTGCTCATCCAGAATTCTATCCTCAGAGATGCTATGAGTGATCTGGCTCTCCTCAACAAAATGAAGAAAATTGTTGCAAAAACAAATAACAAAAAACATCCTCCTAAACATTTTGCCAAACATCACACACACTCCTATCCTCCTGGTGGAGACCTGTGCCCGGAAGGGCACTTTTTCTAGTTTGCATTGTATTTGCATCATTTCTCCCTGATTTCACTCCAGTGTCTCACCAAAGTGCCTAGAACTGAAGTATTTGCATATCAATTGTTCTACAGGCAGGAAGCCAATCTCGGGCTAAGAGACAGTCATTCCAAATAGTAGGTTTACCCTTTGACTTCTCACCAGCTCAGTGGCCTTGTGGATAGAGTGTCCGCCCTGAGACTGGGAGGTCGGGGTTCAATCCCTGGTCGGGGTTCAATCCCTGGCCGGGTTAAAAAAAACCTTAAAAAAACGTACAAAAAAACCTAAAGAAAATATATCCCTGACCGGGTTAAAAAAAACCTAAAAAAACGTACAAAAAAACTTAAAGAAAATATATAAAAAAAACACTTAAAAAATAATAATAAAAAAAAAAAAGAGAACTTAAAAAAAAAACCTTAAAGTACGTAATTTATTATAATTGTTATTGCAATTTACGAGCTCTCTCACACACACACACACACACACACACACACAAAACTTAACTTAAAAAAAAACTTACAAAAATAATGATTCTAATTGTTGTTATTGCAATTTACGAGCTGTTCGCTTCCCGCGTTCGCGCGTCTTACTTGTAATTATACATCGAAATTGCTCAAGTCCAGCTGAAACCAAACTCTGGAGACTGGAGAACAGAACGTGAACAACAGGCTAACTTTCGTGTGCTAAAACGGCTTTATGTATCATTGTGAATTCGTGATGGTTATGTTGCACATTTGAGTACTGAGTACTGACATGTTGGCCATCTATTGTATTTGCATCATCATCATTGTCTCCACCAGGCCGAAGGCATGGGGAGAGAGTATGTTTTGCACTCCGTCCGTGTGTGTGTGTGTCCGTCCGTCCGTGTGTGTGTGTGTGTCCGTCCGTCCGTCCTTCCTTCCGTCCGTCTGTGTACAGCTAATCTCCGGCACCGTTAACCCGGCCGATGCCAAACTTTGCACACACACTCCCTGGATGCCAACGATGAACCTCTGCCCCACATTTTCCAGAACGGCCTGTTATAGCGCCACCATGAGGCAGCTTTTCACATTTATTACCTAAAACTGCACCAATCTGCGTGAAACGTTGCATGCACACTCCCTAGAGGCCAAGGACAAACCTTTGACCTGCATTTTCCGCATCTGCCTTTTATAGCGCCACCAGGAGGCCGACTTTTGTAAAACACATTTTTTTATATTACTCCTCCAGATTCTGTCCAAAAATCTCACAAATCGTTACACAGTATCTCTATGGTCATGTGCTCAAGTCGGATCTGTCTGATATTTCATATTCCATCCTAATTGGCTATAATTGGCTTTCACAGTTTGCAAGATTGCCCCGTTTTGAACAATAGCCTCAAATCATGAACGCAGCATGCAATTTACGTGAAATCTTTCACACATTTTCCTACTAGGCTGAGGAATATATCCCACCCTTTTCACATTGGCCTGTTATAGTGCCACCAACAGGTAGATTTTTGCAAAACACATTTTTGGAACAAAATGCCTCAAATCATCCAATTGCCATCAAAGGCGTATGAAGAAATGGCTACAGAAATACATGATCTCTGTAGTCATGTGATCAAGACGAGTCTGTTGGATTTCTCAGATTGTACACTGATTGGCTAACATTGCCTTCCAAAGTTTTCAGGAGTGGCCCGTTTTGTACAAAATGCTGCACATGTCCTGCTCATCCAGAATTCTATCCTCAGAGATGCTATGAGTGATCTGGCTCTCCTCAACAAAATGAAGAAAATTGTTGCAAAAACAAATAACAAAAAACATCCTCCTAAACATTTTGCCAAACATCACACACACTCCTATCCTCCTGGTGGAGACCTGTGCCCGGAAGGGCACTTTTTCTAGTTTGCATTGTATTTGCATCATTTCTCCCTGATCTCACTCCAGTGTCTCACCAAAGTGCCTAGAACTGAAGTATTTGCATATCAATTGTTCTACAGGCAGGAAGCCAATCTCGGGCTAAGAGACAGTCATTCCAAATAGTAGGTTTACCCTTTGACTTCTCACCAGCTCAGTGGCCTTGTGGATAGAGTGTCCGCCCTGAGACTGGGAGGTCGGGGTTCAATCCCTGGTCGGGGTTCAATCCCTGGCCGGGTTAAAAAAAAACTTAAAAAAACGTACAAAAAAACCTAAAGAAAATATATCCCTGACCGGGTTAAAAAAAAACTTAAAAAAACGTACAAAAAAACTTAAAGAAAATATATAAAAAAAACACTTAAAAAAATAAAAAATAAATACAAAAGAGAACTTAAAAAAAAAACCTTAAAAAAGTACATAATTTATTATAATTGTTATTGCAATTTACGAGCTCTCTCACACACACACACACACACACACACAAAACTTAACTTAAAAAAAAAACTTACAAAAATAATTATTCTAATTGTTGTTATTGCAATTTACGAGCTGTTCGCTTCCCGCGTTCGCGCGTCTTACTTGTAATGATACATCGAAATTGCTCAAGTCCAGCTGAAACCAAACTCTGGAGACTGGAGAACAGAACGTGAACAACAGGCTAACTTTCGTGTGCTAAAACGGCTTTATGTATCATTGTGAATTCGTGATGGTTATGTTGCACATTTGAGTACTGAGTACTGACATGTTGGCCATCTATTGTATTTGCATCATCATCATTGTCTCCACCAGGCCGAAGGCATGGGGAGAGAGTATGTTTTGCACTCCGTCCGTGTGTGTGTGTGTGTCCGTCCGTCCGTGTGTGTGTGTGTGTCCGTCCGTCCGTCCTTCCTTCCGTCCGTCTGTGTACAGCTAATCTCCGGCACCGTTAACCCGGCCGATGCCAAACTTTGCACACACACTCCCTGGATGCCAACGATGAACCTCTGCCCCACATTTTCCAGAACGGCCTGTTATAGCGCCACCATGAGGCAGCTTTTCACATTTATTACCTAAAACTGCACCAATCTGCGTGAAACGTTGCATGCACACTCCCTAGAGGCCAAGGACAAACCTTTGACCTGCATTGTCCGCATCTGCCTTTTATAGCGCCACCAGGAGGCCGACTTTTGTAAAACACATTTTTTTATATTACTCCTCCAGATTCTGTCCAAAAATCTCACAAATCGTTACACAGTATCTCTATGGTCATGTGCTCAAGTCGGATCTGTCTGATATTTCATATTCCATCCTAATTGGCTATAATTGGCTTTCACAGTTTGCAAGATTGCCCCGTTTTGAACAATAGCCTCAAATCATGAACGCAGCATGCAATTTACGTGAAATCTTTCACACATTTTCCTACTAGGCTGAGGAATATATCCCACCCTTTTCACATTGGCCTGTTATAGCGCCACCAACAGGTAGATTTTTGCAAAACACATTTTTGGAACAAAATGCCTCAAATCATCCAATTGCCATCAAAGGCGTATGAAGAAATGGCTACAGAAATACATGATCTCTGTAGTCATGTGATCAAGACGAGTCTGTTAGATTTCTCAGATTGTACACTGATTGGCTAACATTGCCTTCCAAAGTTTTCAGGAGTGGCCCGTTTTGTACAAAATGCTGCACATGTCCTGCTCATCCAGAATTCTATCCTCAGAGATGCTATGAGTGATCTGGCTCTCCTCAACAAAATGAAGAAAATTGTTGCAAAAACAAATAACAAAAAACATCCTCCTAAACATTTTGCCAAACATCACACACACTCCTATCCTCCTGGTGGAGACCTGTGCCCGGAAGGGCACTTTTTCTAGTTTGCATTGTATTTGCATCATTTCTCCCTGATCTCACTCCAGTGTCTCACCAAAGTGCCTAGAACTGAAGTATTTGCATATCAATTGTTCTACAGGCAGGAAGCCAATCTCGGGCTAAGAGACAGTCATTCCAAATAGTAGGTTTACCCTTTGACTTCTCACCAGCTCAGTGGCCTTGTGGATAGAGTGTCCGCCCTGAGACTGGGAGGTCGGGGTTCAATCCCTGGTCGGGGTTCAATCCCTGGCCGGGTTAAAAAAAAACTTAAAAAACCGTACAAAAAAACCTAAAGAAAATATATCCCTGACCGGGTTAAAAAAAAACTTAAAAAAACGTACAAAAAAACTTAAAGAAAATATATAAAAAAAATAAAAAATAAATAAAAAAGAGAACTTAAAAAAAAAACCTTAAAAAAGTACGTAATTTATTATAATTGTTATTGCAATTTACGAGCTCTCTCACACACACACACACACAAAACTTAACTTAAAAAAAAAACTTACAAAAATAATTATTCTAATTGTTGTTATTGCAATTTACGAGCTGTTCGCTTCCCGCGTTCGCGCGTCTTACTTGTAATTATACATCGAAATTGCTCAAGTCCAGCTGAAACCAAACTCTGGAGACTGGAGAACAGAACGTGAACAACAGGCTAACTTTCATGTGCTAAAACGGCTTTATGTATCATTGTGAATTCGTGATGGTTATGTTGCACATTTGAGTACTGAGTACTGACATGTTGGCCATCTATTGTATTTGCATCATCATCATTGTCTCCACCAGGCCGAAGGCATGGGGAGAGAGTATGTTTTGCACTCCGTCCGTGTGTGTGTGTGTCCGTCCGTCCGTGTGTGTGTGTGTGTCCGTCCGTCCGTCCTTCCTTCCGTCCGTCTGTGTACAGCTAATCTCCGGCACCGTTAACCCGGCCGATGCCAAACTTTGCACACACACTCCCTGGATGCCAACGATGAACCTCTGCCCCACATTTTCCAGAACGGCCTGTTATAGCGCCACCATGAGGCAGCTTTTCACATTTATTACCTAAAACTGCACCAATCTGCGTGAAACGTTGCATGCACACTCCCTAGAGGCCAAGGACAAACCTTTGACCTGCATTTTCCGCATCTGCTTTTTATAGCGCCACCAGGAGGCCGACTTTTGTAAAACACATTTTTTTATATTACTCCTCCAGATTCTGTCCAAAAATCTCACAAATCGTTACACAGTATCTCTATGGTCATGTGCTCAAGTCGGATCTGTCTGATATTTCATATTCCATCCTAATTGGCTATAATTGGCTTTCACAGTTTGCAAGATTGCCCCGTTTTGAACAATAGCCTCAAATCATGAACGCAGCATGCAATTTACGTGAAATCTTTCACACATTTTCCTACTAGGCTGAGGAATATATCCCACCCTTTTCACATTGGCCTGTTATAGCGCCACCAACAGGTAGATTTTTGCAAAACACATTTTTGGAACAAAATTCCTCAAATCATCCAATTGCCATCAAAGGCGTATGAAGAAATGGCTACAGAAATACATGATCTCTGTAGTCATGTGATCAAGACGAGTCTGTTGGATTTCTCAGATTGTACACTGATTGGCTAACATTGCCTTCCAAAGTTTTCAGGAGTGGCCCGTTTTGTACAAAATGCTGCACATGTCCTGCTCATCCAGAATTCTATCCTCAGAGATGCTATGAGTGATCTGGCTCTCCTCAACAAAATGAAGAAAATTGTTGCAAAAACAAATAACAAAAAACATCCTCCTAAACATTTTGCCAAACATCACACACACTCCTATCCTCCTGGTGGAGACCTGTGCCCGGAAGGGCACTTTTTCTAGTTTGCATTGTATTTGCATCATTTCTCCCTGATCTCACTCCAGTGTCTCACCAAAGTGCCTAGAACTGAAGTATTTGCATATCAATTGTTCTACAGGCAGGAAGCCAATCTCGGGCTAAGAGACAGTCATTCCAAATAGTAGGTTTACCCTTTGACTTCTCACCAGCTCAGTGGCCTTGTGGATAGAGTGTCCGCCCTGAGACTGGGAGGTCGGGGTTCAATCCCTGGTCGGGGTTCAATCCCTGGCCGGGTTAAAAAAAAACTTAAAAAAACGTACAAAAAAACCTAAAGAAAATATATCCCTGACCGGGTTAAAAAAAAACTAAAAAAACGTACAAAAAAACTTAAAGAAAATATATAAAAAAACACTTAAAAAATAATAATAAAAAAAAAAAGAGAACTTAAAAAAAAAAACCTTAAAGTACGTAATTTATTATAATTGTTATTGCAATTTACGAGCTCTCTCTCACACACACACACACACACACACACACACACAAAACTTAACTTAAAAAAAAAACTTACAAAAATAATTATTCTAATTGTTGTTATTGCAATTTACGAGCTGTTCGCTTCCTGCGTTCGCGCGTCTTACTTGTAATTATACATCGAAATTGCTCAAGTCCAGCTGAAACCAAACTCTGGAGACTGGAGAACAGAACGTGAACAACAGGCTAACTTTCGTGTGCTAAAACGGCTTTATGTATCATTGTGAATTCGTGATGGTTATGTTGCACATTTGAGTACTGAGTACTGACATGTTGGCCATCTATTGTATTTGCATCATCATCATTGTCTCCACCAGGCCGAAGGCATGGGGAGAGAGTATGTTTTGCACTCCGTGTGTGTGTCCGTCCGTCCGTGTGTGTGTGTGTGTCCGTCCGTCCGTCCTTCCTTCCGTCCGTCTGTGTACAGCTAATCTCCGGCACCGTTAACCCGGCCGATGCCAAACTTTGCACACACACTCCCTGGATGCCAACGATGAACCTCTGCCCCACATTTTCCAGAACGGCCTGTTATAGCGCCACCATGAGGCAGATTTTCACATTTATTACCTAAAACTGCACCAATCTGCGTGAAACGTTGCATGCACACTCCCTAGAGGCCAAGGACAAACCTTTGACCTGCATTTTCCGCATCTGCCTTTTATAGCGCCACCAGGAGGCCGACTTTTGTAAAACACATTTTTGTATATTACTCCTCCAGATTCTGTCCAAAAATCTCACAAATCGTTACACAGTATCTCTATGGTCATGTGCTCAAGTCGGATCTGTCTGATATTTCATATTCCATCCTAATTGGCTATAATTGGCTTTCACAGTTTGCAAGATTGCCCCGTTTTGAACAATAGCCTCAAATCATGAACGCAGCATGCAATTTACGTGAAATCTTTCACACATTTTCCTACTAGGCTGAGGAATATATCCCACCCTTTTCACATTGGCCTGTTATAGCGCCACCAACAGGTAGATTTTTGCAAAACACATTTTTGGAACAAAATGCCTCAAATCATCCAATTGCCATCAAAGGCGTATGAAGAAATGGCTACAGAAATACATGATCTCTGTAGTCATGTGATCAAGACGAGTCTGTTGGATTTCTCAGATTGTACACTGATTGGCTAACATTGCCTTCCAAAGTTTTCAGGAGTGGCCCGTTTTGTACAAAATGCTGCACATGTCCTGCTCATCCAGAATTCTATCCTCAGAGATGCTATGAGTGATCTGGCTCTCCTCAACAAAATGAAGAAAATTGTTGCAAAAACAAATAACAAAAAACATCCTCCTAAACATTTTGCCAAACATCACACACACTCCTATCCTCCTGGTGGAGACCTGTGCCCGGAAGGGCACTTTTTCTAGTTTGCATTGTATTTGCATCATTTCTCCCTGATCTCACTCCAGTGTCTCACCAAAGTGCCTAGAACTGAAGTATTTGCATATCAATTGTTCTACAGGCAGGAAGCCAATCTCGGGCTAAGAGACAGTCATTCCAAATAGTAGGTTTACCCTTTGACTTCTCACCAGCTCAGTGGCCTTGTGGATAGAGTGTCCGCCCTGAGACTGGGAGGTCGGGGTTCAATCCCTGGTCGGGGTTCAATCCCTGGCCGGGTTAAAAAAAACCTTAAAAAAACGTACAAAAAAACCTAAAGAAAATATATCCCTGACCGGGTTAAAAAAAACCTAAAAAAACGTACAAAAAAACTTAAAGAAAATATATAAAAAAACCACTTAAAAAATAATAATACAAAAAAAAAAGAGAACTTAAAAAAAAACCTTAAAGTACGTAATTTATTATAATTGTTATTGCAATTTACGAGCTCTCTCACACACACACACACACACACACAAAACTTAACTTAAAAAAAAACTTACAAAAATAATTATTCTAATTGTTGTTATTGCAATTTACGAGCTGTTCGCTTCCCGCGTTCGCGCGTCTTACTTGTAATTATACATCGAAATTGCTCAAGTCCAGCTGAAACCAAACTCTGGAGACTGGAGAACAGAACGTGAACAACAGGCTAACTTTCGTGTGCTAAAACGGCTTTATGTATCATTGTGAATTCGTGATGGTTATGTTGCACATTTGAGTACTGAGTACTGACATGTTGGCCATCTATTGTATTTGCATCATCATCATTGTCTCCACCAGGCCGAAGGCATGGGGAGAGAGTATGTTTTGCACTCCGTCCGTGTGTGTGTGTGTCCGTCCGTCCGTGTGTGTGTGTGTGTGTCCGTCCGTCCGTCCGTCCTTCCTTCCGTCCGTCTGTGTACAGCTAATCTCCGGCACCGTTAACCCGGCCGATGCCAAACTTTGCACACACACTCCCTGGATGCCAACGATGAACCTCTGCCCCACATTTTCCAGAACGGCCTGTTATAGCGCCACCATGAGGCAGCTTTTCACATTTATTTACCTAAAACTGCACCAATCTGCGTGAAACGTTGCATGCACACTCCCTAGAGGCCAAGGACAAACCTTTGACCTGCATTTTCCGCATCTGCCTTTTATAGCGCCACCAGGAGGCCGACTTTTGTAAAACACATTTTTTTATATTACTCCTCCAGATTCTGTCCAAAAATCTCACAAATCGTTACACAGTATCTCTATGGTCATGTGCTCAAGTCGGATCTGTCTGATATTTCATATTCCATCCTAATTGGCTATAATTGGCTTTCACAGTTTGCAAGATTGCCCCGTTTTGAACAATAGCCTCAAATCATGAACGCAGCATGCAATTTACGTGAAATCTTTCACACATTTTCCTACTAGGCTGAGGAATATATCCCACCCTTTTCACATTGGCCTGTTATAGCGCCACCAACAGGTAGATTTTTGCAAAACACATTTTTGGAACAAAATGCCTCAAATCATCCAATTGCCATCAAAGGCGTATGAAGAAATGGCTACAGAAACACATGATCTCTGTAGTCATGTGATCAAGACGAGTCTGTTGGATTTCTCAGATTGTACACTGATTGGCTAACATTGCCTTCCAAAGTTTTCAGGAGTGGCCCGTTTTGTACAAAATGCTGCACATGTCCTGCTCATCCAGAATTCTATCCTCAGAGATGCTATGAGTGATCTGGCTCTCCTCAACAAAATGAAGAAAATTGTTGCAAAAACAAATAACAAAAAACATCCTCCTAAACATTTTGCCAAACATCACACACACTCCTATCCTCCTGGTGGAGACCTGTGCCCGGAAGGGCACTTTTTCTAGTTTGCATTGTATTTGCATCATTTCTCCCTGATCTCACTCCAGTGTCTCACCAAAGTGCCTAGAACTGAAGTATTTGCATATCAATTGTTCTACAGGCAGGAAGCCAATCTCGGTCTAAGAGACAGTCATTCCAAATAGTAGGTTTACCCTTTGACTTCTCACCAGCTCAGTGGCCTTGTGGATAGAGTGTCCGCCCTGAGACTGGGAGGTCGGGGTTCAATCCCTGGTCGGGGTTCAATCCCTGGCCGGGTTAAAAAAAAACTTAAAAAAACGTACAAAAAAACCTAAAGAAAATATATCCCTGACCGGGTTAAAAAAAAACTAAAAAAACGTAAAAAAAAACTTAAAGAAAATATATAAAAAAACACTTAAAAAATAATAATAAAAAAAAAAAGAGAACTTAAAAAAAAAAACCTTAAAGTACGTAATTTATTATAATTGTTATTGCAATTTACGAGCTCTCTCTCACACACACACACACACACACACACACAAAACTTAACTTAAAAAAAAAACTTACAAAAATAATTATTCTAATTGTTGTTATTGCAATTTACGAGCTGTTCGCTTCCTGCGTTCGCGCGTCTTACTTGTAATTATACATCGAAATTGCTCAAGTCCAGCTGAAACCAAACTCTGGAGACTGGAGAACAGAACGTGAACAACAGGCTAACTTTCGTGTGCTAAAACGGCTTTATGTATCATTGTGAATTCGTGATGGTTATGTTGCACATTTGAGTACTGAGTACTGACATGTTGGCCATCTATTGTATTTGCATCATCATCATTGTCTCCACCAGGCCGAAGGCATGGGGAGAGAGTATGTTTTGCACTCCGTGTGTGTGTCCGTCCGTCCGTGTGTGTGTGTGTGTCCGTCCGTCCGTCCTTCCTTCCGTCCGTCTGTGTACAGCTAATCTCCGGCACCGTTAACCCGGCCGATGCCAAACTTTGCACACACACTCCCTGGATGCCAACGATGAACCTCTGCCCCACATTTTCCAGAACGGCCTGTTATAGCGCCACCATGAGGCAGCTTTTCACATTTATTACCTAAAACTGCACCAATCTGCGTGAAACGTTGCATGCACACTCCCTAGAGGCCAAGGACAAACCTTTGACCTGCATTTTCCGCATCTGCCTTTTATAGCGCCACCAGGAGGCCGACTTTTGTAAAACACATTTTTTTATATTACTCCTCCAGATTCTGTCCAAAAATCTCACAAATCGTTACACAGTATCTCTATGGTCATGTGCTCAAGTCGGATCTGTCTGATATTTCATATTCCATCCTAATTGGCTATAATTGGCTTTCACAGTTTGCAAGATTGCCCCGTTTTGAACAATAGCCTCAAATCATGAACGCAGCATGCAATTTATGTGAAATCTTTCACACATTTTCCTACTAGGCTGAGGAATATATCCCACCCTTTTCACATTGGCCTGTTATAGCGCCACCAACAGGTAGATTTTTGCAAAACACATTTTTGGAACAAAATGCCTCAAATCATCCAATTGCCATCAAAGGCGTATGAAGAAATGGCTACAGAAATACATGATCTCTGTAGTCATATGATCAAGACGAGTCTGTTGGATTTCTCAGATTGTACACTGATTGGCTAACATTGCCTTCCAAAGTTTTCAGGAGTGGCCCGTTTTGTACAAAATGCTGCACATGTCCTGCTCATCCAGAATTCTATCCTCAGAGATGCTATGAGTGATCTGGCTCTCCTCAACAAAATGAAGAAAATTGTTGCAAAAACAAATAACAAAAAACATCCTCCTAAACATTTTGCCAAACATCACACACACTCCTATCCTCCTGGTGGAGACCTGTGCCCGGAAGGGCACTTTTTCTAGTTTGCATTGTATTTGCATCATTTCTCCCTGATTTCACTCCAGTGTCTCACCAAAGTGCCTAGAACTGAAGTATTTGCATATCAATTGTTCTACAGGCAGGAAGCCAATCTCGGGCTAAGAGACAGTCATTCCAAATAGTAGGTTTACCCTTTGACTTCTCACCAGCTCAGTGGCCTTGTGGATAGAGTGTCCGCCCTGAGACTGGGAGGTCGGGGTTCAATCCCTGGTCGGGGTTCAATCCCTGGCCGGGTTAAAAAAAACCTTAAAAAAACGTACAAAAAAACCTAAAGAAAATATATCCCTGACCGGGTTAAAAAAAACCTAAAAAAACGTACAAAAAAACTTAAAGAAAATATATAAAAAAAACACTTAAAAAATAATAATAAAAAAAAAAAAGAGAACTTAAAAAAAAAACCTTAAAGTACGTAATTTATTATAATTGTTATTGCAATTTACGAGCTCTCTCACACACACACACACACACACACACACACAAAACTTAACTTAAAAAAAAACTTACAAAAATAATGATTCTAATTGTTGTTATTGCAATTTACGAGCTGTTCGCTTCCCGCGTTCGCGCGTCTTACTTGTAATTATACATCGAAATTGCTCAAGTCCAGCTGAAACCAAACTCTGGAGACTGGAGAACAGAACGTGAACAACAGGCTAACTTTCGTGTGCTAAAACGGCTTTATGTATCATTGTGAATTCGTGATGGTTATGTTGCACATTTGAGTACTGAGTACTGACATGTTGGCCATCTATTGTATTTGCATCATCATCATTGTCTCCACCAGGCCGAAGGCATGGGGAGAGAGTATGTTTTGCACTCCGTGTGTGTGTCCGTCCGTCCGTGTGTGTGTGTGTGTCCGTCCGTCCGTCCTTCCTTCCGTCCGTCTGTGTACAGCTAATCTCCGGCACCGTTAACCCGGCCGATGCCAAACTTTGCACACACACTCCCTGGATGCCAACGATGAACCTCTGCCCCACATTTTCCAGAACGGCCTGTTATAGCGCCACCATGAGGCAGATTTTCACATTTATTACCTAAAACTGCACCAATCTGCGTGAAACGTTGCATGCACACTCCCTAGAGGCCAAGGACAAACCTTTGACCTGCATTTTCCGCATCTGCCTTTTATAGCGCCACCAGGAGGCCGACTTTTGTAAAACACATTTTTGTATATTACTCCTCCAGATTCTGTCCAAAAATCTCACAAATCGTTACACAGTATCTCTATGGTCATGTGCTCAAGTCGGATCTGTCTGATATTTCATATTCCATCCTAATTGGCTATAATTGGCTTTCACAGTTTGCAAGATTGCCCCGTTTTGAACAATAGCCTCAAATCATGAACGCAGCATGCAATTTACGTGAAATCTTTCACACATTTTCCTACTAGGCTGAGGAATATATCCCACCCTTTTCACATTGGCCTGTTATAGCGCCACCAACAGGTAGATTTTTGCAAAACACATTTTTGGAACAAAATGCCTCAAATCATCCAATTGCCATCAAAGGCGTATGAAGAAATGGCTACAGAAATACATGATCTCTGTAGTCATGTGATCAAGACGAGTCTGTTGGATTTCTCAGATTGTACACTGATTGGCTAACATTGCCTTCCAAAGTTTTCAGGAGTGGCCCGTTTTGTACAAAATGCTGCACATGTCCTGCTCATCCAGAATTCTATCCTCAGAGATGCTATGAGTGATCTGGCTCTCCTCAACAAAATGAAGAAAATTGTTGCAAAAACAAATAACAAAAAACATCCTCCTAAACATTTTGCCAAACATCACACACACTCCTATCCTCCTGGTGGAGACCTGTGCCCGGAAGGGCACTTTTTCTAGTTTGCATTGTATTTGCATCATTTCTCCCTGATCTCACTCCAGTGTCTCACCAAAGTGCCTAGAACTGAAGTATTTGCATATCAATTGTTCTACAGGCAGGAAGCCAATCTCGGGCTAAGAGACAGTCATTCCAAATAGTAGGTTTACCCTTTGACTTCTCACCAGCTCAGTGGCCTTGTGGATAGAGTGTCCGCCCTGAGACTGGGAGGTCGGGGTTCAATCCCTGGTCGGGGTTCAATCCCTGGCCGGGTTAAAAAAAAACTTAAAAAAACGTACAAAAAAACCTAAAGAAAATATATCCCTGACCGGGTTAAAAAAAAACTTAAAAAAACGTACAAAAAAACTTAAAGAAAATATATAAAAAAAACACTTAAAAAAATAAAAAATAAATAAAAAAGAGAACTTAAAAAAAAAACCTTAAAAAAGTACGCAATTTATTATAATTGTTATTGCAATTTACGAGCTCTCTCACACACACACACACACACAAAACTTAACTTAAAAAAAAAACTTACAAAAATAATTATTCTAATTGTTGTTATTGCAATTTACGAGCTGTTCGCTTCCCGCGTTCGCGCGTCTTACTTGTAATTATACATCGAAATTGCTCAAGTCCAGCTGAAACCAAACTCTGGAGACTGGAGAACAGAACGTGAACAACAGGCTAACTTTCGTGTGCTAAAACGGCTTTATGTATCATTGTGAATTCGTGATGGTTATGTTGCACATTTGAGTACTGAGTACTGACATGTTGGCCATCTATTGTATTTGCATCATCATCATTGTCTCCACCAGGCCGAAGGCATGGGGAGAGAGTATGTTTTGCACTCCGTCCGTGTGTGTGTGTGTCCGTCCGTCCGTGTGTGTGTGTGTGTCCGTCCGTCCGTCCTTCCTTCCGTCCGTCTGTGTACAGCTAATCTCCGGCACCGTTAACCCGGCCGATGCCAAACTTTGCACACACACTCCCTGGATGCCAACGATGAACCTCTGCCCCACATTTTCCAGAACGGCCTGTTATAGCGCCACCATGAGGCAGCTTTTCACATTTATTACCTAAAACTGCACCAATCTGCGTGAAACGTTGCATGCACACTCCCTAGAGGCCAAGGACAAACCTTTGACCTGCATTTTCCGCATCTGCTTTTTATAGCGCCACCAGGAGGCCGACTTTTGTAAAACACATTTTTTTATATTACTCCTCCAGATTCTGTCCAAAAATCTCACAAATCGTTACACAGTATCTCTATGGTCATGTGCTCAAGTCGGATCTGTCTGATATTTCATATTCCATCCTAATTGGCTATAATTGGCTTTCACAGTTTGCAAGATTGCCCCGTTTTGAACAATAGCCTCAAATCATGAACGCAGCATGCAATTTACGTGAAATCTTTCACACATTTTCCTACTAGGCTGAGGAATATATCCCACCCTTTTCACATTGGCCTGTTATAGCGCCACCAACAGGTAGATTTTTGCAAAACACATTTTTGGAACAAAATGCCTCAAATCATCCAATTGCCATCAAAGGCGTATGAAGAAATGGCTACAGAAATACATGATCTCTGTAGTCATGTGATCAAGACGAGTCTGTTGGATTTCTCAGATTGTACACTGATTGGCTAACATTGCCTTCCAAAGTTTTCAGGAGTGGCCCGTTTTGTACAAAATGCTGCACATGTCCTGCTCATCCAGAATTCTATCCTCAGAGATGCTATGAGTGATCTGGCTCTCCTCAACAAAATGAAGAAAATTGTTGCAAAAACAAATAACAAAAAACATCCTCCTAAACATTTTGCCAAACATCACACACACTCCTATCCTCCTGGTGGAGACCTGTGCCCGGAAGGGCACTTTTTCTAGTTTGCATTGTATTTGCATCATTTCTCCCTGATCTCACTCCAGTGTCTCACCAAAGTGCCTAGAACTGAAGTATTTGCATATCAATTGTTCTACAGGCAGGAAGCCAATCTCGGGCTAAGAGACAGTCATTCCAAATAGTAGGTTTACCCTTTGACTTCTCACCAGCTCAGTGGCCTTGTGGATAGAGTGTCCGCCCTGAGACTGGGAGGTCGGGGTTCAATCCCTGGTCGGGGTTCAATCCCTGGCCGGGTTAAAAAAAAACTTAAAAAAACGTACAAAAAAACCTAAAGAAAATATATCCCTGACCGGGTTAAAAAAAAACTTAAAAAAACGTACAAAAAAACTTAAAGAAAATATATAAAAAAAACACTTAAAAAAATAAAAAATAAATAAAAAAGAGAACTTAAAAAAAAAACCTTAAAAAAGTACGTAATTTATTATAATTGTTATTGCAATTTACGAGCTCTCTCACACACACACACACACACAAAACTTAACTTAAAAAAAAAACTTACAAAAATAATTATTCTAATTGTTGTTATTGCAATTTACGAGCTGTTCGCTTCCCGCGTTCGCGCGTCTTACTTGTAATTATACATCGAAATTGCTCAAGTCCAGCTGAAACCAAACTCTGGAGACTGGAGAACAGAACGTGAACAACAGGCTAACTTTCGTGTGCTAAAACGGCTTTATGTATCATTGTGAATTCGTGATGGTTATGTTGCACATTTGAGTACTGAGTACTGACATGTTGGCCATCTATTGTATTTGCATCATCATCATTGTCTCCACCAGGCCGAAGGCATGGGGAGAGAGTATGTTTTGCACTCCGTCCGTGTGTGTGTGTGTCCGTCCGTCCGTGTGTGTGTGTGTGTCCGTCCGTCCGTCCTTCCTTCCTTCCGTCCGTCTGTGTACAGCTAATCTCCGGCACCGTTAACCCGGCCGATGCCAAACTTTGCACACACACTCCCTGGATGCCAACGATGAACCTCTGCCCCACATTTTCCAGAACGGCCTGTTATAGCGCCACCATGAGGCAGCTTTTCACATTTATTACCTAAAACTGCACCAATCTGCGTGAAACGTTGCATGCACACTCCCTAGAGGCCAAGGACAAACCTTTGACCTGCATTTTCCGCATCTGCCTTTTATAGCGCCACCAGGAGGCCGACTTTTGTAAAACACATTTTTTTATATTACTCCTCCAGATTCTGTCCAAAAATCTCACAAATCGTTACACAGTATCTCTATGGTCATGTGCTCAAGTCGGATCTGTCTGATATTTCATATTCCATCCTAATTGGCTATAATTGGCTTTCACAGTTTGCAAGATTGCCCCGTTTTGAACAATAGCCTCAAATCATGAACGCAGCATGCAATTTACGTGAAATCTTTCACACATTTTCCTACTAGGCTGAGGAATATATCCCACCCTTTTCACATTGGCCTGTTATAGCGCCACCAACAGGTAGATTTTTGCAAAACACATTTTTGGAACAAAATGCCTCAAATCATCCAATTGCCATCAAAGGCGTATGAAGAAATGGCTACAGAAATACATGATCTCTGTAGTCATGTGATCAAGACGAGTCTGTTGGATTTCTCAGATTGTACACTGATTGGCTAACATTGCCTTCCAAAGTTTTCAGGAGTGGCCCGTTTTGTACAAAATGCTGCACATGTCCTGCTCATCCAGAATTCTATCCTCAGAGATGCTATGAGTGATCTGGCTCTCCTCAACAAAATGAAGAAAATTGTTGCAAAAACAAATAACAAAAAACATCCTCCTAAACATTTTGCCAAACATCACACACACTCCTATCCTCCTGGTGGAGACCTGTGCCCGGAAGGGCACTTTTTCTAGTTTGCATTGTATTTGCATCATTTCTCCCTGATCTCACTCCAGTGTCTCACCAAAGTGCCTAGAACTGAAGTATTTGCATATCAATTGTTCTACAGGCAGGAAGCCAATCTCGGGCTAAGAGACAGTCATTCCAAATAGTAGGTTTACCCTTTGACTTCTCACCAGCTCAGTGGCCTTGTGGATAGAGTGTCCGCCCTGAGACTGGGAGGTCGGGGTTCAATCCCTGGTCGGGGTTCAATCCCTGGCCGGGTTAAAAAAAAACTTAAAAAAACGTACAAAAAAACCTAAAGAAAATATATCCCTGACCGGGTTAAAAAAAAACTAAAAAAACGTACAAAAAAACTTAAAGAAAATATATAAAAAAAACACTTAAAAAATAATAATAAAAAAAAAAAGAGAACTTAAAAAAAAAACCTTAAAAAAGTACGTAATTTATTATAATTGTTATTGCAATTTACGAGCTCTCACACACACACACACACACACACACACAAAACTTAACTTAAAAAAAAAACTTACAAAAATAATTATTCTAATTGTTGTTATTGCAATTTACGAGCTGTTCGCTTCCCGCGTTCGCGCGTCTTACTTGTAATTATACATCGAAATTGCTCAAGTCCAGCTGAAACCAAACTCTGGAGACTGGAGAACAGAACGTGAACAACAGGCTAACTTTCGTGTGCTAAAACGGCTTTATGTATCATTGTGAATTCGTGATGGTTATGTTGCACATTTGAGTACTGAGTACTGACATGTTGGCCATCTATTGTATTTGCATCATCATCATTGTCTCCACCAGGCCGAAGGCATGGGGAGAGAGTATGTTTTGCACTCCGTCCGTGTGTGTGTGTGTCCGTCCGTCCGTGTGTGTGTGTGTGTCCGTCCGTCCGTCCTTCCTTCCGTCCGTCTGTGTACAGCTAATCTCCGGCACCGTTAACCCGGCCGATGCCAAACTTTGCACACACACTCCCTGGATGCCAACGATGAACCTCTGCCCCACATTTTCCAGAACGGCCTGTTATAGCGCCACCATGAGGCAGATTTTCACATTTATTACCTAAAACTGCACCAATCTGCGTGAAACGTTGCATGCACACTCCCTAGAGGCCAAGGACAAACCTTTGACCTGCATTTTCCGCATCTGCCTTTTATAGCGCCACCAGGAGGCCGACTTTTGTAAAACACATTTTTGTATATTACTCCTCCAGATTCTGTCCAAAAATCTCACAAATCGTTACACAGTATCTCTATGGTCATGTGCTCAAGTCGGATCTGTCTGATATTTCATATTCCATCCTAATTGGCTATAATTGGCTTTCACAGTTTGCAAGATTGCCCCGTTTTGAACAATAGCCTCAAATCATGAACGCAGCATGCAATTTACGTGAAATCTTTCACACATTTTCCTACTAGGCTGAGGAATATATCCCACCCTTTTCACATTGGCCTGTTATAGCGCCACCAACAGGTAGATTTTTGCAAAACACATTTTTGGAACAAAATGCCTCAAATCATCCAATTGCCATCAAAGGCGTATGAAGAAATGGCTACAGAAATACATGATCTCTGTAGTCATGTGATCAAGACGAGTCTGTTGGATTTCTCAGATTGTACACTGATTGGCTAACATTGCCTTCCAAAGTTTTCAGGAGTGGCCCGTTTTGTACAAAATGCTGCACATGTCCTGCTCATCCAGAATTCTATCCTCAGAAATGCTATGAGTGATCTGGCTCTCCTCAACAAAATGAAGAAAATTGTTGCAAAAACAAATAACAAAAAACATCCTCCTAAACATTTTGCCAAACATCACACACACTCCTATCCTCCTGGTGGAGACCTGTGCCCGGAAGGGCACTTTTTCTAGTTTGCATTGTATTTGCATCATTTCTCCCTGATCTCACTCCAGTGTCTCACCAAAGTGCCTAGAACTGAAGTATTTGCATATCAATTGTTCTACAGGCAGGAAGCCAATCTCGGGCTAAGAGACAGTCATTCCAAATAGTAGGTTTACCCTTTGACTTCTCACCAGCTCAGTGGCCTTGTGGATAGAGTGTCCGCCCTGAGACTGGGAGGTCGGGGTTCAATCCCTGGTCGGGGTTCAATCCCTGGCCGGGTTAAAAAAAAACTTAAAAAAACGTACAAAAAAACCTAAAGAAAATATATCCCTGACCGGGTTAAAAAAAAACTAAAAAAACGTTAAAAAAAACTTAAAGAAAATATATAAAAAAACACTTAAAAAATAATAATAAAAAAAAAAAAGAGAACTTAAAAAAAAAACCTTAAAAAAGTACGTAATTTATTATAATTGTTATTGCAATTTACGAGCTCTCTCTCACACACACACACACACACACAAAACTTAACTTAAAAAAAAAACTTACAAAAATAATTATTCTAATTGTTGTTATTGCAATTTACGAGCTGTTCGCTTCCCGCGTTCGCGCGTCTTACTTGTAATTATACATCGAAATTGCTCAAGTCCAGCTGAAACCAAACTCTGGAGACTGGAGAACAGAACGTGAACAACAGGCTAACTTTCGTGTGCTAAAACGGCTTTATGTATCATTGTGAATTCGTGATGGTTATGTTGCACATTTGAGTACTGAGTACTGACATGTTGGCCATCTATTGTATTTGCATCATCATCATTGTCTCCACCAGGCCGAAGGCATGGGGAGAGAGTATGTTTTGCACTCCGTCCGTGTGTGTGTGTGTCCGTCCGTCCGTGTGTGTGTGTGTCTGTCCGTCCGTCCGTCCGTCCTTCCTTCCGTCCGTCTGTGTACAGCTAATCTCCGGCACCGTTAACCCGGCCGATGCCAAACTTTGCACACACACTCCCTGGATGCCAACGATGAACCTCTGCCCCACATTTTCCAGAACGGCCTGTTATAGCGCCACCATGAGGCAGCTTTTCACATTTATTACCTAAAACTGCACCAATCTGCGTGAAACGTTGCATGCACACTCCCTAGAGGCCAAGGACAAACCTTTGACCTGCATTTTCCGCATCTGCCTTTTATAGCGCCACCAGGAGGCCGACTTTTGTAAAACACATTTTTTTATATTACTCCTCCAGATTCTGTCCAAAAATCTCACAAATCGTTACACAGTATCTCTATGGTCATGTGCTCAAGTCAGATCTGTCTGATATTTCATATTCCATCCTAATTGGCTATAATTGGCTTTCACAGTTTGCAAGATTGCCCCGTTTTGAACAATAGCCTCAAATCATGAACGCAGCATGCAATTTACGTGAAATCTTTCACACATTTTCCTACTAGGCTGAGGAATATATCCCACCCTTTTCACATTGGCCTGTTATAGCGCCACCAACAGGTAGATTTTTGCAAAACACATTTTTGGAACAAAATGCCTCAAATCATCCAATTGCCATCAAAGGCGTATGAAGAAATGGCTACAGAAATACATGATCTCTGTAGTCATATGATCAAGACGAGTCTGTTGGATTTCTCAGATTGTACACTGATTGGCTAACATTGCCTTCCAAAGTTTTCAGGAGTGGCCCGTTTTGTACAAAATGCTGCACATGTCCTGCTCATCCAGAATTCTATCCTCAGAGATGCTATGAGTGATCTGGCTCTCCTCAACAAAATGAAGAAAATTGTTGCAAAAACAAATAACAAAAAACATCCTCCTAAACATTTTGCCAAACATCACACACACTCCTATCCTCCTGGTGGAGACCTGTGCCCGGAAGGGCACTTTTTCTAGTTTGCATTGTATTTGCATCATTTCTCCCTGATCTTACTCCAGTGTCTCACCAAAGTGCCTAGAACTGAAGTATTTGCATATCAATTGTTCTACAGGCAGGAAGCCAATCTCGGGCTAAGAGACAGTCATTCCAAATAGTAGGTTTACCCTTTGACTTCTCACCAGCTCAGTGGCCTTGTGGATAGAGTGTCCGCCCTGAGACTGGGAGGTCGGGGTTCAATCCCTGGTCGGGGTTCAATCCCTGGCCGGGTTAAAAAAAAACTTAAAAAAACGTACAAAAAAACCTAAAGAAAATATATCCCTGACCGGGTTAAAAAAAAACTAAAAAAACGTAAAAAAAAGACTTAAAGAAAATATATAAAAAAAACACTTAAAAAATAATAAAAAAAAAAAAAAAGAGAACTTAAAAAAAAAACCTTAAAAAAGTACGTAATTTATTATAATTGTTATTGCAATTTACGAGCTCTCTCACACACACACACACACACACACACACACACAAAACTTAACTTAAAAAAAAAACTTACAAAAATAATTATTCTAATTGTTGTTATTGCAATTTACGAGCTGTTCGCTTCCTGCGTTCGCGCGTCTTACTTGTAATTATACATCGAAATTGCTCAAGTCCAGCTGAAACCAAACTCTGGAGACTGGAGAACAGAACGTGAACAACAGGCTAACTTTCGTGTGCTAAAACGGCTTTATGTATCATTGTGAATTCGTGATGGTTATGTTGCACATTTGAGTACTGAGTACTGACATGTTGGCCATCTATTGTATTTGCATCATCATCATTGTCTCCACCAGGCCGAAGGCATGGGGAGAGAGTATGTTTTGCACTCCGTGTGTGTGTCCGTCCGTCCGTGTGTGTGTGTGTGTCCGTCCGTCCGTCCTTCCTTCCGTCCGTCTGTGTACAGCTAATCTCCGGCACCGTTAACCCGGCCGATGCCAAACTTTGCACACACACTCCCTGGATGCCAACGATGAACCTCTGCCCCACATTTTCCAGAACGGCCTGTTATAGCGCCACCATGAGGCAGATTTTCACATTTATTACCTAAAACTGCACCAATCTGCGTGAAACGTTGCATGCACACTCCCTAGAGGCCAAGGACAAACCTTTGACCTGCATTTTCCGCATCTGCCTTTTATAGCGCCACCAGGAGGCCGACTTTTGTAAAACACATTTTTGTATATTACTCCTCCAGATTCTGTCCAAAAATCTCACAAATCGTTACACAGTATCTCTATGGTCATGTGCTCAAGTCGGATCTGTCTGATATTTCATATTCCATCCTAATTGGCTATAATTGGCTTTCACAGTTTGCAAGATTGCCCCGTTTTGAACAATAGCCTCAAATCATGAACGCAGCATGCAATTTACGTGAAATCTTTCACACATTTTCCTACTAGGCTGAGGAATATATCCCACCCTTTTCACATTGGCCTGTTATAGCGCCACCAACAGGTAGATTTTTGCAAAACACATTTTTGGAACAAAATGCCTCAAATCATCCAATTGCCATCAAAGGCGTATGAAGAAATGGCTACAGAAATACATGATCTCTGTAGTCATGTGATCAAGACGAGTCTGTTGGATTTCTCAGATTGTACACTGATTGGCTAACATTGCCTTCCAAAGTTTTCAGGAGTGGCCCGTTTTGTACAAAATGCTGCACATGTCCTGCTCATCCAGAATTCTATCCTCAGAGATGCTATGAGTGATCTGGCTCTCCTCAACAAAATGAAGAAAATTGTTGCAAAAACAAATAACAAAAAACATCCTCCTAAACATTTTGCCAAACATCACACACACTCCTATCCTCCTGGTGGAGACCTGTGCCCGGAAGGGCACTTTTTCTAGTTTGCATTGTATTTGCATCATTTCTCCCTGATCTCACTCCAGTGTCTCACCAAAGTGCCTAGAACTGAAGTATTTGCATATCAATTGTTCTACAGGCAGGAAGCCAATCTCGGGCTAAGAGACAGTCATTCCAAATAGTAGGTTTACCCTTTGACTTCTCACCAGCTCAGTGGCCTTGTGGATAGAGTGTCCGCCCTGAGACTGGGAGGTCGGGGTTCAATCCCTGGTCGGGGTTCAATCCCTGGCCGGGTTAAAAAAAAACTTAAAAAAACGTACAAAAAAACCTAAAGAAAATATATCCCTGACCGGGTTAAAAAAAAACTTAAAAAAACGTACAAAAAAACTTAAAGAAAATATATAAAAAAAACACTTAAAAAAATAAAAAATAAATAAAAAAGAGAACTTAAAAAAAAAACCTTAAAAAAGTACGCAATTTATTATAATTGTTATTGCAATTTACGAGCTCTCTCACACACACACACACACACACACAAAACTTAACTTAAAAAAAAAACTTACAAAAATAATTATTCTAATTGTTGTTATTGCAATTTACGAGCTGTTCGCTTCCCGCGTTCGCGCGTCTTACTTGTAATTATACATCGAAATTGCTCAAGTCCAGCTGAAACCAAACTCTGGAGACTGGAGAACAGAACGTGAACAACAGGCTAACTTTCGTGTGCTAAAACGGCTTTATGTATCATTGTGAATTCGTGATGGTTATGTTGCACATTTGAGTACTGAGTACTGACATGTTGGCCATCTATTGTATTTGCATCATCATCATTGTCTCCACCAGGCCGAAGGCATGGGGAGAGAGTATGTTTTGCACTCCGTCCGTGTGTGTGTGTGTCCGTCCGTCCGTGTGTGTGTGTGTGTCCGTCCGTCCGTCCTTCCTTCCGTCCGTCTGTGTACAGCTAATCTCCGGCACCGTTAACCCGGCCGATGCCAAACTTTGCACACACACTCCCTGGATGCCAACGATGAACCTCTGCCCCACATTTTCCAGAACGGCCTGTTATAGCGCCACCATGAGGCAGCTTTTCACATTTATTACCTAAAACTGCACCAATCTGCGTGAAACGTTGCATGCACACTCCCTAGAGGCCAAGGACAAACCTTTGACCTGCATTTTCCGCATCTGCTTTTTATAGCGCCACCAGGAGGCCGACTTTTGTAAAACACATTTTTTTATATTACTCCTCCAGATTCTGTCCAAAAATCTCACAAATCGTTACACAGTATCTCTATGGTCATGTGCTCAAGTCGGATCTGTCTGATATTTCATATTCCATCCTAATTGGCTATAATTGGCTTTCACAGTTTGCAAGATTGCCCCGTTTTGAACAATAGCCTCAAATCATGAACGCAGCATGCAATTTACGTGAAATCTTTCACACATTTTCCTACTAGGCTGAGGAATATATCCCACCCTTTTCACATTGGCCTGTTATAGCGCCACCAACAGGTAGATTTTTGCAAAACACATTTTTGGAACAAAATGCCTCAAATCATCCAATTGCCATCAAAGGCGTATGAAGAAATGGCTACAGAAATACATGATCTCTGTAGTCATGTGATCAAGACGAGTCTGTTGGATTTCTCAGATTGTACACTGATTGGCTAACATTGCCTTCCAAAGTTTTCAGGAGTGGCCCGTTTTGTACAAAATGCTGCACATGTCCTGCTCATCCAGAATTCTATCCTCAGAGATGCTATGAGTGATCTGGCTCTCCTCAACAAAATGAAGAAAATTGTTGCAAAAACAAATAACAAAAAACATCCTCCTAAACATTTTGCCAAACATCACACACACTCCTATCCTCCTGGTGGAGACCTGTGCCCGGAAGGGCACTTTTTCTAGTTTGCATTGTATTTGCATCATTTCTCCCTGATCTCACTCCAGTGTCTCACCAAAGTGCCTAGAACTGAAGTATTTGCATATCAATTGTTCTACAGGCAGGAAGCCAATCTCGGGCTAAGAGACAGTCATTCCAAATAGTAGGTTTACCCTTTGACTTCTCACCAGCTCAGTGGCCTTGTGGATAGAGTGTCCGCCCTGAGACTGGGAGGTCGGGGTTCAATCCCTGGTCGGGGTTCAATCCCTGGCCGGGTTAAAAAAAAACTTAAAAAAACGTACAAAAAAACCTAAAGAAAATATATCCCTGACCGGGTTAAAAAAAAACTTAAAAAAACGTACAAAAAAACTTAAAGAAAATATATAAAAAAAACACTTAAAAAAATAAAAAATAAATAAAAAAGAGAACTTAAAAAAAAAACCTTAAAAAAGTACGTAATTTATTATAATTGTTATTGCAATTTACGAGCTCTCTCACACACACACACACACACAAAACTTAACTTAAAAAAAAAACTTACAAAAATAATTATTCTAATTGTTGTTATTGCAATTTACGAGCTGTTCGCTTCCCGCGTTCGCGCGTCTTACTTGTAATTATACATCGAAATTGCTCAAGTCCAGCTGAAACCAAACTCTGGAGACTGGAGAACAGAACGTGAACAACAGGCTAACTTTCGTGTGCTAAAACGGCTTTATGTATCATTGTGAATTCGTGATGGTTATGTTGCACATTTGAGTACTGAGTACTGACATGTTGGCCATCTATTGTATTTGCATCATCATCATTGTCTCCACCAGGCCGAAGGCATGGGGAGAGAGTATGTTTTGCACTCCGTCCGTGTGTGTGTGTGTCCGTCCGTCCGTGTGTGTGTGTGTGTCCGTCCGTCCGTCCTTCCTTCCTTCCGTCCGTCTGTGTACAGCTAATCTCCGGCACCGTTAACCCGGCCGATGCCAAACTTTGCACACACACTCCCTGGATGCCAACGATGAACCTCTGCCCCACATTTTCCAGAACGGCCTGTTATAGCGCCACCATGAGGCAGCTTTTCACATTTATTACCTAAAACTGCACCAATCTGCGTGAAACGTTGCATGCACACTCCCTAGAGGCCAAGGACAAACCTTTGACCTGCATTTTCCGCATCTGCCTTTTATAGCGCCACCAGGAGGCCGACTTTTGTAAAACACATTTTTTTATATTACTCCTCCAGATTCTGTCCAAAAATCTCACAAATCGTTACACAGTATCTCTATGGTCATGTGCTCAAGTCGGATCTGTCTGATATTTCATATTCCATCCTAATTGGCTATAATTGGCTTTCACAGTTTGCAAGATTGCCCCGTTTTGAACAATAGCCTCAAATCATGAACGCAGCATGCAATTTACGTGAAATCTTTCACACATTTTCCTACTAGGCTGAGGAATATATCCCACCCTTTTCACATTGGCCTGTTATAGCGCCACCAACAGGTAGATTTTTGCAAAACACATTTTTGGAACAAAATGCCTCAAATCATCCAATTGCCATCAAAGGCGTATGAAGAAATGGCTACAGAAATACATGATCTCTGTAGTCATGTGATCAAGACGAGTCTGTTGGATTTCTCAGATTGTACACTGATTGGCTAACATTGCCTTCCAAAGTTTTCAGGAGTGGCCCGTTTTGTACAAAATGCTGCACATGTCCTGCTCATCCAGAATTCTATCCTCAGAGATGCTATGAGTGATCTGGCTCTCCTCAACAAAATGAAGAAAATTGTTGCAAAAACAAATAACAAAAAACATCCTCCTAAACATTTTGCCAAACATCACACACACTCCTATCCTCCTGGTGGAGACCTGTGCCCGGAAGGGCACTTTTTCTAGTTTGCATTGTATTTGCATCATTTCTCCCTGATCTCACTCCAGTGTCTCACCAAAGTGCCTAGAACTGAAGTATTTGCATATCAATTGTTCTACAGGCAGGAAGCCAATCTCGGGCTAAGAGACAGTCATTCCAAATAGTAGGTTTACCCTTTGACTTCTCACCAGCTCAGTGGCCTTGTGGATAGAGTGTCCGCCCTGAGACTGGGAGGTCGGGGTTCAATCCCTGGTCGGGGTTCAATCCCTGGCCGGGTTAAAAAAAAACTTAAAAAAACGTACAAAAAAACCTAAAGAAAATATATCCCTGACCGGGTTAAAAAAAAACTAAAAAAACGTACAAAAAAACTTAAAGAAAATATATAAAAAAAACACTTAAAAAATAATAATAAAAAAAAAAAGAGAACTTAAAAAAAAAACCTTAAAAAAGTACGTAATTTATTATAATTGTTATTGCAATTTACGAGCTCTCACACACACACACACACACACACACACACAAAACTTAACTTAAAAAAAAAACTTACAAAAATAATTATTCTAATTGTTGTTATTGCAATTTACGAGCTGTTCGCTTCCCGCGTTCGCGCGTCTTACTTGTAATTATACATCGAAATTGCTCAAGTCCAGCTGAAACCAAACTCTGGAGACTGGAGAACAGAACGTGAACAACAGGCTAACTTTCGTGTGCTAAAACGGCTTTATGTATCATTGTGAATTCGTGATGGTTATGTTGCACATTTGAGTACTGAGTACTGACATGTTGGCCATCTATTGTATTTGCATCATCATCATTGTCTCCACCAGGCCGAAGGCATGGGGAGAGAGTATGTTTTGCACTCCGTCCGTGTGTGTGTGTGTCCGTCCGTCCGTGTGTGTGTGTGTGTCCGTCCGTCCGTCCTTCCTTCCGTCCGTCTGTGTACAGCTAATCTCCGGCACCGTTAACCCGGCCGATGCCAAACTTTGCACACACACTCCCTGGATGCCAACGATGAACCTCTGCCCCACATTTTCCAGAACGGCCTGTTATAGCGCCACCATGAGGCAGATTTTCACATTTATTACCTAAAACTGCACCAATCTGCGTGAAACGTTGCATGCACACTCCCTAGAGGCCAAGGACAAACCTTTGACCTGCATTTTCCGCATCTGCCTTTTATAGCGCCACCAGGAGGCCGACTTTTGTAAAACACATTTTTGTATATTACTCCTCCAGATTCTGTCCAAAAATCTCACAAATCGTTACACAGTATCTCTATGGTCATGTGCTCAAGTCGGATCTGTCTGATATTTCATATTCCATCCTAATTGGCTATAATTGGCTTTCACAGTTTGCAAGATTGCCCCGTTTTGAACAATAGCCTCAAATCATGAACGCAGCATGCAATTTACGTGAAATCTTTCACACATTTTCCTACTAGGCTGAGGAATATATCCCACCCTTTTCACATTGGCCTGTTATAGCGCCACCAACAGGTAGATTTTTGCAAAACACATTTTTGGAACAAAATGCCTCAAATCATCCAATTGCCATCAAAGGCGTATGAAGAAATGGCTACAGAAATACATGATCTCTGTAGTCATGTGATCAAGACGAGTCTGTTGGATTTCTCAGATTGTACACTGATTGGCTAACATTGCCTTCCAAAGTTTTCAGGAGTGGCCCGTTTTGTACAAAATGCTGCACATGTCCTGCTCATCCAGAATTCTATCCTCAGAAATGCTATGAGTGATCTGGCTCTCCTCAACAAAATGAAGAAAATTGTTGCAAAAACAAATAACAAAAAACATCCTCCTAAACATTTTGCCAAACATCACACACACTCCTATCCTCCTGGTGGAGACCTGTGCCCGGAAGGGCACTTTTTCTAGTTTGCATTGTATTTGCATCATTTCTCCCTGATCTCACTCCAGTGTCTCACCAAAGTGCCTAGAACTGAAGTATTTGCATATCAATTGTTCTACAGGCAGGAAGCCAATCTCGGGCTAAGAGACAGTCATTCCAAATAGTAGGTTTACCCTTTGACTTCTCACCAGCTCAGTGGCCTTGTGGATAGAGTGTCCGCCCTGAGACTGGGAGGTCGGGGTTCAATCCCTGGTCGGGGTTCAATCCCTGGCCGGGTTAAAAAAAAACTTAAAAAAACGTACAAAAAAACCTAAAGAAAATATATCCCTGACCGGGTTAAAAAAAAACTAAAAAAACGTTAAAAAAAACTTAAAGAAAATATATAAAAAAACACTTAAAAAATAATAATAAAAAAAAAAAAGAGAACTTAAAAAAAAAACCTTAAAAAAGTACGTAATTTATTATAATTGTTATTGCAATTTACGAGCTCTCTCTCACACACACACACACACACACAAAACTTAACTTAAAAAAAAAACTTACAAAAATAATTATTCTAATTGTTGTTATTGCAATTTACGAGCTGTTCGCTTCCCGCGTTCGCGCGTCTTACTTGTAATTATACATCGAAATTGCTCAAGTCCAGCTGAAACCAAACTCTGGAGACTGGAGAACAGAACGTGAACAACAGGCTAACTTTCGTGTGCTAAAACGGCTTTATGTATCATTGTGAATTCGTGATGGTTATGTTGCACATTTGAGTACTGAGTACTGACATGTTGGCCATCTATTGTATTTGCATCATCATCATTGTCTCCACCAGGCCGAAGGCATGGGGAGAGAGTATGTTTTGCACTCCGTCCGTGTGTGTGTGTGTCCGTCCGTCCGTGTGTGTGTGTGTCTGTCCGTCCGTCCGTCCGTCCTTCCTTCCGTCCGTCTGTGTACAGCTAATCTCCGGCACCGTTAACCCGGCCGATGCCAAACTTTGCACACACACTCCCTGGATGCCAACGATGAACCTCTGCCCCACATTTTCCAGAACGGCCTGTTATAGCGCCACCATGAGGCAGCTTTTCACATTTATTACCTAAAACTGCACCAATCTGCGTGAAACGTTGCATGCACACTCCCTAGAGGCCAAGGACAAACCTTTGACCTGCATTTTCCGCATCTGCCTTTTATAGCGCCACCAGGAGGCCGACTTTTGTAAAACACATTTTTTTATATTACTCCTCCAGATTCTGTCCAAAAATCTCACAAATCGTTACACAGTATCTCTATGGTCATGTGCTCAAGTCAGATCTGTCTGATATTTCATATTCCATCCTAATTGGCTATAATTGGCTTTCACAGTTTGCAAGATTGCCCCGTTTTGAACAATAGCCTCAAATCATGAACGCAGCATGCAATTTACGTGAAATCTTTCACACATTTTCCTACTAGGCTGAGGAATATATCCCACCCTTTTCACATTGGCCTGTTATAGCGCCACCAACAGGTAGATTTTTGCAAAACACATTTTTGGAACAAAATGCCTCAAATCATCCAATTGCCATCAAAGGCGTATGAAGAAATGGCTACAGAAATACATGATCTCTGTAGTCATATGATCAAGACGAGTCTGTTGGATTTCTCAGATTGTACACTGATTGGCTAACATTGCCTTCCAAAGTTTTCAGGAGTGGCCCGTTTTGTACAAAATGCTGCACATGTCCTGCTCATCCAGAATTCTATCCTCAGAGATGCTATGAGTGATCTGGCTCTCCTCAACAAAATGAAGAAAATTGTTGCAAAAACAAATAACAAAAAACATCCTCCTAAACATTTTGCCAAACATCACACACACTCCTATCCTCCTGGTGGAGACCTGTGCCCGGAAGGGCACTTTTTCTAGTTTGCATTGTATTTGCATCATTTCTCCCTGATCTTACTCCAGTGTCTCACCAAAGTGCCTAGAACTGAAGTATTTGCATATCAATTGTTCTACAGGCAGGAAGCCAATCTCGGGCTAAGAGACAGTCATTCCAAATAGTAGGTTTACCCTTTGACTTCTCACCAGCTCAGTGGCCTTGTGGATAGAGTGTCCGCCCTGAGACTGGGAGGTCGGGGTTCAATCCCTGGTCGGGGTTCAATCCCTGGCCGGGTTAAAAAAAAACTTAAAAAAACGTACAAAAAAACCTAAAGAAAATATATCCCTGACCGGGTTAAAAAAAAACTAAAAAAACGTAAAAAAAAGACTTAAAGAAAATATATAAAAAAAACACTTAAAAAATAATAATAAAAAAAAAAAAGAGAACTTAAAAAAAAAACCTTAAAAAAGTACGTAATTTATTATAATTGTTATTGCAATTTACGAGCTCTCTCACACACACACACACACACACACACACACACAAAACTTAACTTAAAAAAAAAACTTACAAAAATAATTATTCTAATTGTTGTTATTGCAATTTACGAGCTGTTCTCTTCCCGCGTTCGCGCGTCTTACTTGTAATTATACATCGAAATTGCTCAAGTCCAGCTGAAACCAAACTCTGGAGACTGGAGAACAGAACGTGAACAACAGGCTAACTTTCGTGTGCTAAAACGGCTTTATGTATCATTGTGAATTCGTGATGGTTATGTTGCACATTTGAGTACTGAGTACTGACATGTTGGCCATCTATTGTATTTGCATCATCATCATTGTCTCCACCAGGCCGAAGGCATGGGGAGAGAGTATGTTTTGCACTCCGTCCGTGTGTGTGTGTGTCCGTCCGTCCGTGTGTGTGTGTGTGTCCGTCCGTCCGTCCTTCCTTCCGTCCGTCTGTGTACAGCTAATCTCCGGCACCGTTAACCCGGCCGATGCCAAACTTTGCACACACACTCCCTGGATGCCAACGATGAACCTCTGCCCCACATTTTCCAGAACGGCCTGTTATAGCGCCACCATGAGGCAGCTTTTCACATTTATTACCTAAAACTGCACCAATCTGCGTGAAACGTTGCATGCACACTCCCTAGAGGCCAAGGACAAACCTTTGACCTGCATTTTCCGCATCTGCCTTTTATAGCGCCACCAGGAGGCCGACTTTTGTAAAACACATTTTTTTATATTACTCCTCCAGATTCTGTCCAAAAATCTCACAAATCGTTACACAGTATCTCTATGGTCATATGCTCAAGTCGGATCTGTCTGATATTTCATATTCCATCCTAATTGGCTATAATTGGCTTTCACAGTTTGCAAGATTGCCCCGTTTTGAACAATAGCCTCAAATCATGAACGCAGCATGCAATTTACGTGAAATCTTTCACACATTTTCCTACTAGGCTGAGGAATATATCCCACCCTTTTCACATTGGCCTGTTATAGCGCCACCAACAGGTAGATTTTTGCAAAACACATTTTTGGAACAAAATGCCTCAAATCATCCAATTGCCATCAAAGGCGTATGAAGAAATGGCTACAGAAATACATGATCTCTTTAGTCATGTGATCAAGACGAGTCTGTTGGATTTCTCAGATTGTACACTGATTGGCTAACATTGCCTTCCAAAGTTTTCAGGAGTGGCCCGTTTTGTACAAAATGCTGCACATGTCCTGCTCATCCAGAATTCTATCCTCAGAGATGCTATGAGTGATCTGGCTCTCCTCAACAAAATGAAGAAAATTGTTGCAAAAACAAATAACAAAAAACATCCTCCTAAACATTTTGCCAAACATCACACACACTCCTATCCTCCTGGTGGAGACCTGTGCCCGGAAGGGCACTTTTTCTAGTTTGCATTGTATTTGCATCATTTCTCCCTGATCTCACTCCAGTGTCTCACCAAAGTGCCTAGAACTGAAGTATTTGCATATCAATTGTTCTACAGGCAGGAAGCCAATCTCGGGCTAAGAGACAGTCATTCCAAATAGTAGGTTTACCCTTTGACTTCTCACCAGCTCAGTGGCCTTGTGGATAGAGTGTCCGCCCTGAGACTGGGAGGTCGGGGTTCAATCCCTGGTCGGGGTTCAATCCCTGGCCGGGTTCAAAAAAAACTTAAAAAAACGTACAAAAAAACCTAAAGAAAATATATCCCTGACCGGGTTAAAAAAAAACTTAAAAAAACGTACAAAAAAAACTTAAAGAAAATATATAAAAAAAACACTTAAAAAAATAAAAAATAAATAAAAAAGAGAACTTAAAAAAAAAACCTTAAAAAAGTACGTAATTTATTATAATTGTTATTGCAATTTACGAGCTCTCTCACACACACACACACACACAAAACTTAACTTAAAAAAAAACTTACAAAAATAATTATTCTAATTGTTGTTATTGCAATTTACGAGCTGTTCGCTTCCCGCGTTCGCGCGTCTTACTTGTAATTATACATCGAAATTGCTCAAGTCCAGCTGAAACCAAACTCTGGAGACTGGAGAACAGAACGTGAACAACAGGCTAACTTTCGTGTGCTAAAACGGCTTTATGTATCATTGTGAATTCGTGATGGTTATGTTGCACATTTGAGTACTGAGTACTGACATGTTGGCCATCTATTGTATTTGCATCATCATCATTGTCTCCACCAGGCCGAAGGCATGGGGAGAGAGTATGTTTTGCACTCCGTCCGTGTGTGTGTGTGTCCGTCCGTCCGTGTGTGTGTGTGTCTGTCCGTCCGTCCGTCCTTCCTTCCGTCCGTCTGTGTACAGCTAATCTCCGGCACCGTTAACCCGGCCGATGCCAAACTTTGCACACACACTCCCTGGATGCCAACGATGAACCTCTGCCCCACATTTTCCAGAACGGCCTGTTATAGCGCCACCATGAGGCAGCTTTTCACATTTATTACCTAAAACTGCACCAATCTGCGTGAAACGTTGCATGCACACTCCCTAGAGGCCAAGGACAAACCTTTGACCTGCATTTTCCGCATCTGCCTTTTATAGCGCCACCAGGAGGCCGACTTTTGTAAAACACATTTTTTTATATTACTCCTCCAGATTCTGTCCAAAAATCTCACAAATCGTTACACAGTATCTCTATGGTCATATGCTCAAGTCGGATCTGTCTGATATTTCATATTCCATCCTAATTGGCTATAATTGGCTTTCACAGTTTGCAAGATTGCCCCGTTTTGAACAATAGCCTCAAATCATGAACGCAGCATGCAATTTACGTGAAATCTTTCACACATTTTCCTACTAGGCTGAGGAATATATCCCACCCTTTTCACATTGGCCTGTTATAGCGCCACCAACAGGTAGATTTTTGCAAAACACTTTTTTGGAACAAAATGCCTCAAATCATCCAATTGCCATCAAAGGCGTATGAAGAAATGGCTACAGAAATACATGATCTCTGTAGTCATGTGATCAAGACGAGTCTGTTGGATTTCTCAGATTGTACACTGATTGGCTAACATTGCCTTCCAAAGTTTTCAGGAGTGGCCCGTTTTGTACAAAATGCTGCACATGTCCTGCTCATCCAGAATTCTATCCTCAGAGATGCTATGAGTGATCTGGCTCTCCTCAACAAAATGAAGAAAATTGTTGCAAAAACAAATAACAAAAAACATCCTCCTAAACATTTTGCCAAACATCACACACACTCCTATCCTCCTGGTGGAGACCTGTGCCCGGAAGGGCACTTTTTCTAGTTTGCATTGTATTTGCATCATTTCTCCCTGATCTCACTCCAGTGTCTCACCAAAGTGCCTAGAACTGAAGTATTTGCATATCAATTGTTCTACAGGCAGGAAGCCAATCTCGGGCTAAGAGACAGTCATTCCAAATAGTAGGTTTACCCTTTGACTTCTCACCAGCTCAGTGGCCTTGTGGATAGAGTGTCCGCCCTGAGACTGGGAGGTCGGGGTTCAATCCCTGGTCGGGGTTCAATCCCTGGCCGGGTTAAAAAAAAACTTAAAAAAACGTACAAAAAAACCTAAAGAAAATATATCCCTGACCGGGTTAAAAAAAAACAAAAAAAACGTACAAAAAAACTTAAAGAAAATATATAAAAAAAACACTTAAAAAATAATAATAAAAAAAAAAGAGAACTTAAAAAAAAAACCTTAAAAAAGTACGTAATTTATTATAATTGTTATTGCAATTTACGAGCTCTCTCACACACACACACACACACACACACACAAAACTTAACTTAAAAAAAAAACTTACAAAAATAATTATTCTAATTGTTGTTATTGCAATTTACGAGCTGTTCTCTTCCCGCGTTCGCGCGTCTTACTTGTAATTATACATCGAAATTGCTCAAGTCCAGCTGAAACCAAACTCTGGAGACTGGAGAACAGAACGTGAACAACAGGCTAACTTTCGTGTGCTAAAACGGCTTTATGTATCATTGTGAATTCGTGATGGTTATGTTGCACATTTGAGTACTGAGTACTGACATGTTGGCCATCTATTGTATTTGCATCATCATCATTGTCTCCACCAGGCCGAAGGCATGGGGAGAGAGTATGTTTTGCACTCCGTCCGTGTGTGTGTGTGTCCGTCCGTCCGTGTGTGTGTGTGTGTCCGTCCGTCCGTCCTTCCTTCCGTCCGTCTGTGTACAGCTAATCTCCGGCACCGTTAACCCGGCCGATGCCAAACTTTGCACACACACTCCCTGGATGCCAACGATGAACCTCTGCCCCACATTTTCCAGAACGGCCTGTTATAGCGCCACCATGAGGCAGCTTTTCACATTTATTACCTAAAACTGCACCAATCTGCGTGAAACGTTGCATGCACACTCCCTAGAGGCCAAGGACAAACCTTTGACCTGCATTTTCCGCATCTGCCTTTTATAGCGCCACCAGGAGGCCGACTTTTGTAAAACACATTTTTTTATATTACTCCTCCAGATTCTGTCCAAAAATCTCACAAATCGTTACACAGTATCTCTATGGTCATATGCTCAAGTCGGATCTGTCTGATATTTCATATTCCATCCTAATTGGCTATAATTGGCTTTCACAGTTTGCAAGATTGCCCCGTTTTGAACAATAGCCTCAAATCATGAACGCAGCATGCAATTTACGTGAAATCTTTCACACATTTTCCTACTAGGCTGAGGAATATATCCCACCCTTTTCACATTGGCCTGTTATAGCGCCACCAACAGGTAGATTTTTGCAAAACACATTTTTGGAACAAAATGCCTCAAATCATCCAATTGCCATCAAAGGCGTATGAAGAAATGGCTACAGAAATACATGATCTCTGTAGTCATGTGATCAAGACGAGTCTGTTGGATTTCTCAGATTGTACACTGATTGGCTAACATTGCCTTCCAAAGTTTTCAGGAGTGGCCCGTTTTGTACAAAATGCTGCACATGTCCTGCTCATCCAGAATTCTATCCTCAGAGATGCTATGAGTGATCTGGCTCTCCTCAACAAAATGAAGAAAATTGTTGCAAAAACAAATAACAAAAAACAGCCTCCTAAACATTTTGCCAAACATCACACACACTCCTATCCTCCTGGTGGAGACCTGTGCCCGGAAGGGCACTTTTTCTAGTTTGCATTGTATTTGCATCATTTCTCCCTGATCTCACTCCAGTGTCTCACCAAAGTGCCTAGAACTGAAGTATTTGCATATCAATTGTTCTACAGGCAGGAAGCCAATCTCGGGCTAAGAGACAGTCATTCCAAATAGTAGGTTTACCCTTTGACTTCTCACCAGCTCAGTGGCCTTGTGGATAGAGTGTCCGCCCTGAGACTGGGAGGTCGGGGTTCAATCCCTGGTCGGGGTTCAATCCCTGGCCGGGTTAAAAAAAAACTTAAAAAAACGTACAAAAAAACCTAAAGAAAATATATCCCTGACCGGGTTAAAAAAAAACTTAAAAAAACGTACAAAAAAACTTAAAGAAAATATATAAAAAAAACACTTAAAAAAATAAAAAATAAATAAAAAAGAGAACTTAAAAAAAAAACCTTAAAAAGGACGTAATTTATTATAATTGTTATTGCAATTTACGAGCTCTCTCACACACACACACACACACACACACACAAAACTTAACTTAAAAAAAAAACTTACAAAAATAATTATTCTAATTGTTGTTATTGCAATTTACGAGCTGTTCGCTTCCCGCGTTCGCGCGTCTTACTTGTAATTATACATCGAAATTGCTCAAGTCCAGCTGAAACCAAACTCTGGAGACTGGAGAACAGAACGTGAACAACAGGCTAACTTTCGTGTGCTAAAACGGCTTTATGTATCATTGTGAATTCGTGATGGTTATGTTGCACATTTGAGTACTGAGTACTGACATGTTGGCCATCTATTGTATTTGCATCATCATCATTGTCTCCACCAGGCCGAAGGCATGGGGAGAGAGTATGTTTTGCACTCCGTCCGTGTGTGTGTGTGTCCGTCCGTCCGTGTGTGTGTGTGTGTGTGTGTCCGTCCGTCCGTCCTTCCTTCCGTCCGTCTGTGTACAGCTAATCTCCGGCACCGTTAACCCGGCCGATGCCAAACTTTGCACACACACTCCCTGGATGCCAACGATGAACCTCTGCCCCACATTTTCCAGAACGGCCTGTTATAGCGCCACCATGAGGCAGCTTTTCACATTTATTACCTAAAACTGCACCAATCTGCGTGAAACGTTGCATGCACACTCCCTAGAGGCCAAGGACAAACCTTTGACCTGCATTTTCCGCATCTGCCTTTTATAGCGCCACCAGGAGGCCGACTTTTGTAAAACACATTTTTTTATATTACTCCTCCAGATTCTGTCCAAAAATCTCACAAATCGTTACACAGTATCTCTATGGTCATGTGCTCAAGTCGGATCTGTCTGATATTTCATATTCCATCCTAATTGGCTATAATTGGCTTTCACAGTTTGCAAGATTGCCCCGTTTTGAACAATAGCCTCAAATCATGAACGCAGCATGCAATTTACGTGAAATCTTTCACACATTTTCCTACTAGGCTGAGGAATATATCCCACCCTTTTCACATTGGCCTGTTATAGCGCCACCAACAGGTAGATTTTTGCAAAACACATTTTTGGAACAAAATGCCTCAAATCATCCAATTGCCATCAAAGGCGTATGAAGAAATGGCTACAGAAATACATGATCTCTGTAGTCATATGATCAAGACGAGTCTGTTGGATTTCTCAGATTGTACACTGATTGGCTAACATTGCCTTCCAAAGTTTTCAGGAGTGGCCCGTTTTGTACAAAATGCTGCACATGTCCTGCTCATCCAGAATTCTATCCTCAGAGATGCTATGAGTGATCTGGCTCTCCTCAACAAAATGAAGAAAATTGTTGCAAAAACAAATAACATCCTCCTAAACATTTTGCCAAACATCACACACACTCCTATCCTCCTGGTGGAGACCTGTGCCCGGAAGGGCACTTTTTCTAGTTTGCATTGTATTTGCATCATTTCTCCCTGATCTCACTCCAGTGTCTCACCAAAGTGCCTAGAACTGAAGTATTTGCATATCAATTGTTCTACAGGCAGGAAGCCAATCTCGGGCTAAGAGACAGTCATTCCAAATAGTAGGTTTACCCTTTGACTTCTCACCAGCTCAGTGGCCTTGTGGATAGAGTGTCCGCCCTGAGACTGGGAGGTCGGGGTTCAATCCCTGGTCGGGGTTCAATCCCTGGCCGGGTTAAAAAAAAACTTAAAAAAACGTACAAAAAAACCTAAAGAAAATATATCCCTGACCGGGTTAAAAAAAAACTAAAAAAACGTAAAAAAAAACTTAAAGAAAATATATAAAAAAAACACTTAAAAAATAATAATAAAAAAAAAAAAGAGAACTTAAAAAAAAAACCTTAAAAAAGTACGTAATTTATTATAATTGTTATTGCAATTTACGAGCTCTCTCACACACACACACACACACACACACACAAAACTTAACTTAAAAAAAAAACTTACAAAAATAATTATTCTAATTGTTGTTATTGCAATTTACGAGCTGTTCGCTTCCCGCGTTCGCGCGTCTTACTTGTAATTATACATCGAAATTGCTCAAGTCCAGCTGAAACCAAACTCTGGAGACTGGAGAACAGAACGTGAACAACAGGCTAACTTTCGTGTGCTAAAACGGCTTCATGTATCATTGTGAATTCGTGATGGTTATGTTGCACATTTGAGTACTGAGTACTGACATGTTGGCCATCTATTGTATTTGCATCATCATCATTGTCTCCACCAGGCCGAAGGCATGGGGAGAGAGTATGTTTTGCACTCCGTCCGTGTGTGTGTGTGTCCGTCCGTCCGTGTGTGTGTGTGTGTGTCCGTCCGTCCGTCCTTCCTTCCGTCCGTCTGTGTACAGCTAATCTCCGGCACCGTTAACCCGGCCGATGCCAAACTTTGCACACACACTCCCTGGATGCCAACGATGAACCTCTGCCCCACATTTTCCAGAACGGCCTGTTATAGCGCCACCATGAGGCAGCTTTTCACATTTATTACCTAAAACTGCACCAATCTGCGTGAAACGTTGCATGCACACTCCCTAGAGGCCAAGGACAAACCTTTGACCTGCATTTTCCGCATCTGCCTTTTATAGCGCCACCAGGAGGCCGACTTTTGTAAAACAAATTTTTTTATATTACTCCTCCAGATTCTGTCCAAAAATCTCAAAAATCATTACACAGTATCTCTATGGTCATGTGCTCAAGTCGGATCTGTCTGATATTTCATATTCCATCCTAATTGGCTATAATTGGCTTTCACAGTTTGCAAGATTGCCCCGTTTTGAACAATAGCCTCAAATCATGAACGCAGCATGCAATTTACGTGAAATCTTTCACACATTTTCCTACTAGGCTGAGGAATATATCCCACCCTTTTCACATTGGCCTGTTATAGCGCCACCAACAGGTAGATTTTTGCAAAACACATTTTTGGAACAAAATGCCTCAAATCATCCAATTGCCATCAAAGGCGTATGAAGAAATGGCTACAGAAATACATGATCTCTGTAGTCATATGATCAAGACGAGTCTGTTGGATTTCTCAGATTGTACACTGATTGGCTAACATTGCCTTCCAAAGTTTTCAGGAGTGGCCCGTTTTGTACAAAATGCTGCACATGTCCTGCTCATCCAGAATTCTATCCTCAGAGATGCTATGAGTGATCTGGCTCTCCTCAACAAAATGAAGAAAATTGTTGCAAAAACAAATAACAAAAAACATCCTCCTAAACATTTTGCCAAACATCACACACACTCCTATCCTCCTGGTGGAGACCTGTGCCCGGAAGGGCACTTTTTCTAGTTTGCATTGTATTTGCATCATTTCTCCCTGATCTCACTCCAGTGTCTCACCAAAGTGCCTAGAACTGAAGTATTTGCATATCAATTGTTCTACAGGCAGGAAGCCAATCTCGGGCTAAGAGACAGTCATTCCAAATAGTAGGTTTACCCTTTGACTTCTCACCAGCTCAGTGGCCTTGTGGATAGAGTGTCCGCCCTGAGACTGGGAGGTCGGGGTTCAATCCCTGGTCGGGGTTCAATCCCTGGCCGGGTTAAAAAAAGACTTAAAAAAACGTACAAAAAAACCTAAAGAAAATATATCCCTGACCGGGTTAAAAAAAAACTAAAAAAACGTAAAAAAAAACTTAAAGAAAATATATAAAAAAACACATAAAAAATAATAATAAAAAAAAAAAAGAGAACTTAAAAAAAAAACCTTAAAAAAGTACGTAATTTATTATAATTGTTATTGCAATTTACGAGCTCTCTCACACACACACACACACACACACAAAACTTAACTTAAAAAAAAAACTTACAAAAATAATTATTCTAATTGTTGTTATTGCAATTTACGAGCTGTTCGCTTCCCGCGTTCGCGCGTCTTACTTGTAATTATACATCGAAATTGCTCAAGTCCAGCTGAAACCAAACTCTGGAGACTGGAGAACAGAACGTGAACAACAGGCTAACTTTCGTGTGCTAAAACGGCTTTATGTATCATTGTGAATTCGTGATGGTTATGTTGCACATTTGAGTACTGAGTACTGACATGTTGGCCATCTATTGTATTTGCATCATCATCATTGTCTCCACCAGGCCGAAGGCATGGGGAGAGAGTATGTTTTGCACTCCGTCCGTGTGTGTGTGTGTCCGTCCGTCCGTGTGTGTGTGTGTCCGTCCGTCCGTCCGTCCTTCCTTCCGTCCGTCTGTGTACAGCTAATCTCCGGCACCGTTAACCCGGCCGATGCCAAACTTTGCACACACACTCCCTGGATGCCAACGATGAACCTCTGCCCCACATTTTCCAGAACGGCCTGTTATAGCGCCACCATGAGGCAGCTTTTCACATTTATTACCTAAAACTGCACCAATCTGCGTGAAACGTTGCATGCACACTCCCTAGAGGCCAAGGACAAACCTTTGACCTGCATTTTCCGCATCTGCCTTTTATAGCGCCACCAGGAGGCCGACTTTTGTAAAACACATTTTTTTATATTACTCCTCCAGATTCTGTCCAAAAATCTCACAAATCGTTACACAGTATCTCTATGGTCATGTGCTCAAGTCGGATCTGTCTGATATTTCATATTCCATCCTAATTGGCTATAATTGGCTTTCACAGTTTGCAAGATTGCCCCGTTTTGAACAATAGCCTCAAATCATGAACGCAGCATGCAATTTACGTGAAATCTTTCACACATTTTCCTACTAGGCTGAGGAATATATCCCACCCTTTTCACATTGGCCTGTTATAGCGCCACCAACAGGTAGATTTTTGCAAAACACATTTTTGGAACAAAATGCCTCAAATCATCCAATTGCCATCAAAGGCGTATGAAGAAATGGCTACAGAAATACATGATCTCTGTAGTCATATGATCAAGACGAGTCTGTTGGATTTCTCAGATTGTACACTGATTGGCTAACATTGCCTTCCAAAGTTTTCAGGAGTGGCCCGTTTTGTACAAAATGCTGCACATGTCCTGCTCATCCAGAATTCTATCCTCAGAGATGCTATGAGTGATCTGGCTCTCCTCAACAAAATGAAGAAAATTGTTGCAAAAACAAATAACAAAAAACATCCTCCTAAACATTTTGCCAAACATCACACACACTCCTATCCTCCTGGTGGAGACCTGTGCCCGGAAGGGCACTTTTTCTAGTTTGCATTGTATTTGCATCATTTCTCCCTGATCTCACTCCAGTGTCTCACCAAAGTGCCTAGAACTGAAGTATTTGCATATCAATTGTTCTACAGGCAGGAAGCCAATCTCGGGCTAAGAGACAGTCATTCCAAATAGTAGGTTTACCCTTTGACTTCTCACCAGCTCAGTGGCCTTGTGGATAGAGTGTCCGCCCTGAGACTGGGAGGTCGGGGTTCAATCCCTGGTCGGGGTTCAATCCCTGGCCGGGTTAAAAAAAAACTTAAAAAAACGTACAAAAAAACCTAAAGAAAATATATCCCTGACCGGGTTAAAAAAAAACTAAAAAAACGTAAAAAAAAACTTAAAGAAAATATATAAAAAAAACACTTAAAAAATAATAATAAAAAAAAAAGAACTTAAAAAAAAAACCTTAAAAAAGTACGTAATTTATTATAATTGTTATTGCAATTTACGAGCTCTCTCACACACACACACACACACACACACACACACACACACACACACACAAAACTTAACTTAAAAAAAAAACTTACAAAAATAATTATTCTAATTGTTGTTATTGCAATTTACGAGCTGTTCGCTTCCCGCGTTCGCGCGTCTTACTTGTAATTATACATCGAAATTGCTCAAGTCCAGCTGAAACCAAACTCTGGAGACTGGAGAACAGAACGTGAACAACAGGCTAACTTTCGTGTGCTAAAACGGCTTCATGTATCATTGTGAATTCGTGATGGTTATGTTGCACATTTGAGTACTGAGTACTGACATGTTGGCCATCTATTGTATTTGCATCATCATCATTGTCTCCACCAGGCCGAAGGCATGGGGAGAGAGTATGTTTTGCACTCCGTCCGTGTGTGTGTGTCCGTCCGTCCGTGTGTGTGTGTGTGTGTCCGTCCGTCCGTCCTTCCTTCCGTCCGTCTGTGTACAGCTAATCTCCGGCACCGTTAACCCGGCCGATGCCAAACTTTGCACACACACTCCCTGGATGCCAACGATGAACCTCTGCCCCACATTTTCCAGAACGGCCTGTTATAGCGCCACCATGAGGCAGCTTTTCACATTTATTACCTAAAACTGCACCAATCTGCGTGAAACGTTGCATGCACACTCCCTAGAGGCCAAGGACAAACCTTTGACCTGCATTTTCCACATCTGCCTTTTATAGCGCCACCAGGAGGCCGACTTTTGTAAAACAAATTTTTTTATATTACTCCTCCAGATTCTGTCCAAAAATCTCACAAATCGTTACACAGTATCTCTATGGTCATGTGCTCAAGTCGGATCTGTCTGATATTTCATATTCCATCCTAATTGGCTATAATTGGCTTTCACAGTTTGCAAGATTGCCCCGTTTTGAACAATAGCCTCAAATCATGAACGCAGCATGCAATTTACGTGAAATCTTTCACACATTTTCCTACTAGGCTGAGGAATATATCCCACCCTTTTCACATTGGCCTGTTATAGCGCCACCAACAGGTAGATTTTTGCAAAACACATTTTTGGAACAAAATGCCTCAAATCATCCAATTGCCATCAAAGGCGTATGAAGAAATGGCTACAGAAATACATGATCTCTGTAGTCATGTGATCAAGACGAGTCTGTTTGATTTCTCAGATTGTACACTGATTGGCTAACATTGCCTTCCAAAGTTTTCAGGAGTGGCCCGTTTTGTACAAAATGCTGCACATGTCCTGCTCATCCAGAATTCTATCCTCAGAGATGCTATGAGTGATCTGGCTCTCCTCAACAAAATGAAGAAAATTGTTGCAAAAACAAATAACAAAAAACATCCTCCTAAACATTTTGCCAAACATCACACACACTCCTATCCTCCTGGTGGAGACCTGTGCCCGGAAGGGCACTTTTTCTAGTTTGCATTGTATTTGCATCATTTCTCCCTGATCTCACTCCAGTGTCTCACCAAAGTGCCTAGAACTGAAGTATTTGCATATCAATTGTTCTACAGGCAGGAAGCCAATCTCGGGCTAAGAGACAGTCATTCCAAATAGTAGGTTTACCCTTTGACTTCTCACCAGCTCAGTGGCCTTGTGGATAGAGTGTCCGCCCTGAGACTGGGAGGTCGGGGTTCAATCCCTGGTCGGGGTTCAATCCCTGGCCGGGTTAAAAAAAAACTTAAAAAAACGTACAAAAAAACCTAAAGAAAATATATCCCTGACCGGGTTAAAAAAAAACTTAAAAAAACGTACAAAAAAAACTTAAAGAAAATATATAAAAAAAACACTTAAAAAAATAAAAAATAAATAAAAAAGAGAACTTAAAAAAAAAACCTTAAAAAAGTACGTAATTTATTATAATTGTTATTGCAATTTACGAGCTCTCTCACACACACACACAAAACTTAACTTAAAAAAAAACTTACAAAAATAATTATTCTAATTGTTGTTATTGCAATTTACGAGCTGTTCGCTTCCCGCGTTCGCGCGTCTTACTTGTAATTATACATCGAAATTGCTCAAGTCCAGCTGAAACCAAACTCTGGAGACTGGAGAACAGAACGTGAACAACAGGCTAACTTTCGTGTGCTAAAACGGCTTTATGTATCATTGTGAATTCGTGATGGTTATGTTGCACATTTGAGTACTGAGTACTGACATGTTGGCCATCTATTGTATTTGCATCATCATCATTGTCTCCACCAGGCCGAAGGCATGGGGAGAGAGTATGTTTTGCACTCCGTCCGTGTGTGTGTGTGTCCGTCCGTCCGTGTGTGTGTGTGTCTGTCCGTCCGTCCGTCCTTCCTTCCGTCCGTCTGTGTACAGCTAATCTCCGGCACCGTTAACCCGGCCGATGCCAAACTTTGCACACACACTCCCTGGATGCCAACGATGAACCTCTGCCCCACATTTTCCAGAACGGCCTGTTATAGCGCCACCATGAGGCAGCTTTTCACATTTATTACCTAAAACTGCACCAATCTGCGTGAAACGTTGCATGCACACTCCCTAGAGGCCAAGGACAAACCTTTGACCTGCATTTTCCGCATCTGCCTTTTATAGCGCCACCAGGAGGCCGACTTTTGTAAAACACATTTTTTTATATTACTCCTCCAGATTCTGTCCAAAAATCTCACAAATCGTTACACAGTATCTCTATGGTCATATGCTCAAGTCGGATCTGTCTGATATTTCATATTCCATCCTAATTGGCTATAATTGGCTTTCACAGTTTGCAAGATTGCCCCGTTTTGAACAATAGCCTCAAATCATGAACGCAGCATGCAATTTACGTGAAATCTTTCACACATTTTCCTACTAGGCTGAGGAATATATCCCACCCTTTTCACATTGGCCTGTTATAGCGCCACCAACAGGTAGATTTTTGCAAAACACTTTTTTGGAACAAAATGCCTCAAATCATCCAATTGCCATCAAAGGCGTATGAAGAAATGGCTACAGAAACACATGATCTCTGTAGTCATGTGATCAAGACGAGTCTGTTGGATTTCTCAGATTGTACACTGATTGGCTAACATTGCCTTCCAAAGTTTTCAGGAGTGGCCCGTTTTGTACAAAATGCTGCACATGTCCTGCTCATCCAGAATTCTATCCTCAGAGATGCTATGAGTGATCTGGCTCTCCTCAACAAAATGAAGAAAATTGTTGCAAAAACAAATAACAAAAAACATCCTCCTAAACATTTTGCCAAACATCACACACACTCCTATCCTCCTGGTGGAGACCTGTGCCCGGAAGGGCACTTTTTCTAGTTTGCATTGTATTTGCATCATTTCTCCCTGATCTCACTCCAGTGTCTCACCAAAGTGCCTAGAACTGAAGTATTTGCATATCAATTGTTCTACAGGCAGGAAGCCAATCTCGGGCTAAGAGACAGTCATTCCAAATAGTAGGTTTACCCTTTGACTTCTCACCAGCTCAGTGGCCTTGTGGATAGAGTGTCCGCCCTGAGACTGGGAGGTCGGGGTTCAATCCCTGGTCGGGGTTCAATCCCTGGCCGGGTTAAAAAAAAACTTAAAAAAACGTACAAAAAAACCTAAAGAAAATATATCCCTGACCGGGTTAAAAAAAAACAAAAAAAACGTACAAAAAAACTTAAAGAAAATATATAAAAAAAACACTTAAAAAATAATAATAAAAAAAAAAGAGAACTTAAAAAAAAAACCTTAAAAAAGTACGTAATTTATTATAATTGTTATTGCAATTTACGAGCTCTCTCACACACACACACACACACACACAACTTAACTTAAAAAAAAAACTTACAAAAATAATTATTCTAATTGTTGTTATTGCAATTTACGAGCTGTTCTCTTCCCGCGTTCGCGCGTCTTACTTGTAATTATACATCGAAATTGCTCAAGTCCAGCTGAAACCAAACTCTGGAGACTGGAGAACAGAACGTGAACAACAGGCTAACTTTCGTGTGCTAAAACGGCTTTATGTATCATTGTGAATTCGTGATGGTTATGTTGCACATTTGAGTACTGAGTACTGACATGTTGGCCATCTATTGTATTTGCATCATCATCATTGTCTCCACCAGGCCGAAGGCATGGGGAGAGAGTATGTTTTGCACTCCGTCCGTGTGTGTGTGTGTCCGTCCGTCCGTGTGTGTGTGTGTGTCCGTCCGTCCGTCCTTCCTTCCGTCCGTCTGTGTACAGCTAATCTCCGGCACCGTTAACCCGGCCGATGCCAAACTTTGCACACACACTCCCTGGATGCCAACGATGAACCTCTGCCCCACATTTTCCAGAACGGCCTGTTATAGCGCCACCATGAGGCAGCTTTTCACATTTATTACCTAAAACTGCACCAATCTGCGTGAAACGTTGCATGCACACTCCCTAGAGGCCAAGGACAAACCTTTGACCTGCATTTTCCGCATCTGCCTTTTATAGCGCCACCAGGAGGCCGACTTTTGTAAAACACATTTTTTTATATTACTCCTCCAGATTCTGTCCAAAAATCTCACAAATCGTTACACAGTATCTCTATGGTCATATGCTCAAGTCGGATCTGTCTGATATTTCATATTCCATCCTAATTGGCTATAATTGGCTTTCACAGTTTGCAAGATTGCCCCGTTTTGAACAATAGCCTCAAATCATGAACGCAGCATGCAATTTACGTGAAATCTTTCACACATTTTCCTACTAGGCTGAGGAATATATCCCACCCTTTTCACATTGGCCTGTTATAGCGCCACCAACAGGTAGATTTTTGCAAAACACATTTTTGGAACAAAATGCCTCAAATCATCCAATTGCCATCAAAGGCGTATGAAGAAATGGCTACAGAAATACATGATCTCTGTAGTCATGTGATCAAGACGAGTCTGTTGGATTTCTCAGATTGTACACTGATTGGCTAACATTGCCTTCCAAAGTTTTCAGGAGTGGCCCGTTTTGTACAAAATGCTGCACATGTCCTGCTCATCCAGAATTCTATCCTCAGAGATGCTATGAGTGATCTGGCTCTCCTCAACAAAATGAAGAAAATTGTTGCAAAAACAAATAACAAAAAACAGCCTCCTAAACATTTTGCCAAACATCACACACACTCCTATCCTCCTGGTGGAGACCTGTGCCCGGAAGGGCACTTTTTCTAGTTTGCATTGTATTTGCATCATTTCTCCCTGATCTCACTCCAGTGTCTCACCAAAGTGCCTAGAACTGAAGTATTTGCATATCAATTGTTCTACAGGCAGGAAGCCAATCTCGGGCTAAGAGACAGTCATTCCAAATAGTAGGTTTACCCTTTGACTTCTCACCAGCTCAGTGGCCTTGTGGATAGAGTGTCCGCCCTGAGACTGGGAGGTCGGGGTTCAATCCCTGGTCGGGGTTCAATCCCTGGCCGGGTTAAAAAAAAACTTAAAAAAACGTACAAAAAAACCTAAAGAAAATATATCCCTGACCGGGTTAAAAAAAAACTTAAAAAAACGTACAAAAAAACTTAAAGAAAATATATAAAAAAAACACTTAAAAAAATAAAAAATAAATAAAAAAGAGAACTTAAAAAAAAAACCTTAAAAAGGACGTAATTTATTATAATTGTTATTGCAATTTACGAGCTCTCTCACACACACACACACACACACACACACAAAACTTAACTTAAAAAAAAAACTTACAAAAATAATTATTCTAATTGTTGTTATTGCAATTTACGAGCTGTTCGCTTCCCGCGTTCGCGCGTCTTACTTGTAATTATACATCGAAATTGCTCAAGTCCAGCTGAAACCAAACTCTGGAGACTGGAGAACAGAACGTGAACAACAGGCTAACTTTCGTGTGCTAAAACGGCTTTATGTATCATTGTGAATTCGTGATGGTTATGTTGCACATTTGAGTACTGAGTACTGACATGTTGGCCATCTATTGTATTTGCATCATCATCATTGTCTCCACCAGGCCGAAGGCATGGGGAGAGAGTATGTTTTGCACTCCGTCCGTGTGTGTGTGTGTCCGTCCGTCCGTGTGTGTGTGTGTGTGTGTCCGTCCGTCCGTCCTTCCTTCCGTCCGTCTGTGTACAGCTAATCTCCGGCACCGTTAACCCGGCCGATGCCAAACTTTGCACACACACTCCCTGGATGCCAACGATGAACCTCTGCCCCACATTTTCCAGAACGGCCTGTTATAGCGCCACCATGAGGCAGCTTTTCACATTTATTACCTAAAACTGCACCAATCTGCGTGAAACGTTGCATGCACACTCCCTAGAGGCCAAGGACAAACCTTTGACCTGCATTTTCCGCATCTGCCTTTTATAGCGCCACCAGGAGGCCGACTTTTGTAAAACACATTTTTTTATATTACTCCTCCAGATTCTGTCCAAAAATCTCACAAATCGTTACACAGTATCTCTATGGTCATGTGCTCAAGTCGGATCTGTCTGATATTTCATATTCCATCCTAATTGGCTATAATTGGCTTTCACAGTTTGCAAGATTGCCCCGTTTTGAACAATAGCCTCAAATCATGAACGCAGCATGCAATTTACGTGAAATCTTTCACACATTTTCCTACTAGGCTGAGGAATATATCCCACCCTTTTCACATTGGCCTGTTATAGCGCCACCAACAGGTAGATTTTTGCAAAACACATTTTTGGAACAAAATGCCTCAAATCATCCAATTGCCATCAAAGGCGTATGAAGAAATGGCTACAGAAATACATGATCTCTGTAGTCATATGATCAAGACGAGTCTGTTGGATTTCTCAGATTGTACACTGATTGGCTAACATTGCCTTCCAAAGTTTTCAGGAGTGGCCCGTTTTGTACAAAATGCTGCACATGTCCTGCTCATCCAGAATTCTATCCTCAGAGATGCTATGAGTGATCTGGCTCTCCTCAACAAAATGAAGAAAATTGTTGCAAAAACAAATAACAAAAAACATCCTCCTAAACATTTTGCCAAACATCACACACACTCCTATCCTCCTGGTGGAGACCTGTGCCCGGAAGGGCACTTTTTCTAGTTTGCATTGTATTTGCATCATTTCTCCCTGATCTCACTCCAGTGTCTCACCAAAGTGCCTAGAACTGAAGTATTTGCATATCAATTGTTCTACAGGCAGGAAGCCAATCTCGGGCTAAGAGACAGTCATTCCAAATAGTAGGTTTACCCTTTGACTTCTCACCAGCTCAGTGGCCTTGTGGATAGAGTGTCCGCCCTGAGACTGGGAGGTCGGGGTTCAATCCCTGGTCGGGGTTCAATCCCTGGCCGGGTTAAAAAAAGACTTAAAAAAACGTACAAAAAAACCTAAAGAAAATATATCCCTGACCGGGTTAAAAAAAAACTAAAAAAACGTAAAAAAAAACTTAAAGAAAATATATAAAAAAACACTTAAAAAATAATAATAAAAAAAAAAAAGAGAACTTAAAAAAAAAACCTTAAAAAAGTACGTAATTTATTATAATTGTTATTGCAATTTACGAGCTCTCTCACACACACACACACACACACACAAAACTTAACTTAAAAAAAAAACTTACAAAAATAATTATTCTAATTGTTGTTATTGCAATTTACGAGCTGTTCGCTTCCCGCGTTCGCGCGTCTTACTTGTAATTATACATCGAAATTGCTCAAGTCCAGCTGAAACCAAACTCTGGAGACTGGAGAACAGAACGTGAACAACAGGCTAACTTTCGTGTGCTAAAACGGCTTTATGTATCATTGTGAATTCGTGATGGTTATGTTGCACATTTGAGTACTGAGTACTGACATGTTGGCCATCTATTGTATTTGCATCATCATCATTGTCTCCACCAGGCCGAAGGCATGGGGAGAGAGTATGTTTTGCACTCCGTCCGTGTGTGTGTGTGTCCGTCCGTCCGTGTGTGTGTGTGTCCGTCCGTCCGTCCGTCCTTCCTTCCGTCCGTCTGTGTACAGCTAATCTCCGGCACCGTTAACCCGGCCGATGCCAAACTTTGCACACACACTCCCTGGATGCCAACGATGAACCTCTGCCCCACATTTTCCAGAACGGCCTGTTATAGCGCCACCATGAGGCAGCTTTTCACATTTATTACCTAAAACTGCACCAATCTGCGTGAAACGTTGCATGCACACTCCCTAGAGGCCAAGGACAAACCTTTGACCTGCATTTTCCGCATCTGCCTTTTATAGCGCCACCAGGAGGCCGACTTTTGTAAAACACATTTTTTTATATTACTCCTCCAGATTCTGTCCAAAAATCTCACAAATCGTTACACAGTATCTCTATGGTCATGTGCTCAAGTCGGATCTGTCTGATATTTCATATTCCATCCTAATTGGCTATAATTGGCTTTCACAGTTTGCAAGATTGCCCCGTTTTGAACAATAGCCTCAAATCATGAACGCAGCATGCAATTTACGTGAAATCTTTCACACATTTTCCTACTAGGCTGAGGAATATATCCCACCCTTTTCACATTGGCCTGTTATAGCGCCACCAACAGGTAGATTTTTGCAAAACACATTTTTGGAACAAAATGCCTCAAATCATCCAATTGCCATCAAAGGCGTATGAAGAAATGGCTACAGAAATACATGATCTCTGTAGTCATATGATCAAGACGAGTCTGTTGGATTTCTCAGATTGTACACTGATTGGCTAACATTGCCTTCCAAAGTTTTCAGGAGTGGCCCGTTTTGTACAAAATGCTGCACATGTCCTGCTCATCCAGAATTCTATCCTCAGAGATGCTATGAGTGATCTGGCTCTCCTCAACAAAATGAAGAAAATTGTTGCAAAAACAAATAACAAAAAACATCCTCCTAAACATTTTGCCAAACATCACACACACTCCTATCCTCCTGGTGGAGACCTGTGCCCGGAAGGGCACTTTTTCTAGTTTGCATTGTATTTGCATCATTTCTCCCTGATCTCACTCCAGTGTCTCACCAAAGTGCCTAGAACTGAAGTATTTGCATATCAATTGTTCTACAGGCAGGAAGCCAATCTCGGGCTAAGAGACAGTCATTCCAAATAGTAGGTTTACCCTTTGACTTCTCACCAGCTCAGTGGCCTTGTGGATAGAGTGTCCGCCCTGAGACTGGGAGGTCGGGGTTCAATCCCTGGTCGGGGTTCAATCCCTGGCCGGGTTAAAAAAAAACTTAAAAAAACGTACAAAAAAACCTAAAGAAAATATATCCCTGACCGGGTTAAAAAAAAACTAAAAAAACGTAAAAAAAAACTTAAAGAAAATATATAAAAAAAACACTTAAAAAATAATAATAAAAAAAAAAGAACTTAAAAAAAAAACCTTAAAAAAGTACGTAATTTATTATAATTGTTATTGCAATTTACGAGCTCTCTCACACACACACACACACACACACACACACACACACACACACACACAAAACTTAACTTAAAAAAAAAACTTACAAAAATAATTATTCTAATTGTTGTTATTGCAATTTACGAGCTGTTCGCTTCCCGCGTTCGCGCGTCTTACTTGTAATTATACATCGAAATTGCTCAAGTCCAGCTGAAACCAAACTCTGGAGACTGGAGAACAGAACGTGAACAACAGGCTAACTTTCGTGTGCTAAAACGGCTTCATGTATCATTGTGAATTCGTGATGGTTATGTTGCACATTTGAGTACTGAGTACTGACATGTTGGCCATCTATTGTATTTGCATCATCATCATTGTCTCCACCAGGCCGAAGGCATGGGGAGAGAGTATGTTTTGCACTCCGTCCGTGTGTGTGTGTCCGTCCGTCCGTGTGTGTGTGTGTGTGTCCGTCCGTCCGTCCTTCCTTCCGTCCGTCTGTGTACAGCTAATCTCCGGCACCGTTAACCCGGCCGATGCCAAACTTTGCACACACACTCCCTGGATGCCAACGATGAACCTCTGCCCCACATTTTCCAGAACGGCCTGTTATAGCGCCACCATGAGGCAGCTTTTCACATTTATTACCTAAAACTGCACCAATCTGCGTGAAACGTTGCATGCACACTCCCTAGAGGCCAAGGACAAACCTTTGACCTGCATTTTCCGCATCTGCCTTTTATAGCGCCACCAGGAGGCCGACTTTTGTAAAACAAATTTTTTTATATTACTCCTCCAGATTCTGTCCAAAAATCTCACAAATCGTTACACAGTATCTCTATGGTCATGTGCTCAAGTCGGATCTGTCTGATATTTCATATTCCATCCTAATTGGCTATAATTGGCTTTCACAGTTTGCAAGATTGCCCCGTTTTGAACAATAGCCTCAAATCATGAACGCAGCATGCAATTTACGTGAAATCTTTCACACATTTTCCTACTAGGCTGAGGAATATATCCCACCCTTTTCACATTGGCCTGTTATAGCGCCACCAACAGGTAGATTTTTGCAAAACACATTTTTGGAACAAAATGCCTCAAATCATCCAATTGCCATCAAAGGCGTATGAAGAAATGGCTACAGAAATACATGATCTCTGTAGTCATGTGATCAAGACGAGTCTGTTTGATTTCTCAGATTGTACACTGATTGGCTAACATTGCCTTCCAAAGTTTTCAGGAGTGGCCCGTTTTGTACAAAATGCTGCACATGTCCTGCTCATCCAGAATTCTATCCTCAGAGATGCTATGAGTGATCTGGCTCTCCTCAACAAAATGAAGAAAATTGTTGCAAAAACAAATAACAAAAAACATCCTCCTAAACATTTTGCCAAACATCACACACACTCCTATCCTCCTGGTGGAGACCTGTGCCCGGAAGGGCACTTTTTCTAGTTTGCATTGTATTTGCATCATTTCTCCCTGATCTCACTCCAGTGTCTCACCAAAGTGCCTAGAACTGAAGTATTTGCATATCAATTGTTCTACAGGCAGGAAGCCAATCTCGGGCTAAGAGACAGTCATTCCAAATAGTAGGTTTACCCTTTGACTTCTCACCAGCTCAGTGGCCTTGTGGATAGAGTGTCCGCCCTGAGACTGGGAGGTCGGGGTTCAATCCCTGGTCGGGGTTCAATCCCTGGCCGGGTTAAAAAAAAACTTAAAAAAACGTACAAAAAAACCTAAAGAAAATATATCCCTGACCGGGTTAAAAAAAAACAAAAAAAACGTACAAAAAAACTTCAAGAAAATATATAAAAAAAACACTTAAAAAATAATAATAAAAAAAAAAGAGAACTTAAAAAAAAAACCTTAAAAAAGTACGTAATTTATTATAATTGTTATTGCAATTTACGAGCTCTCTCACACACACACACACACACACACACAAAACTTAACTTAAAAAAAAAACTTACAAAAATAATTATTCTAATTGTTGTTATTGCAATTTACGAGCTGTTCGCTTCCCGCGTTCGCGCGTCTTACTTGTAATTATACATCGAAATTGCTCAAGTCCAGCTGAAACCAAACTCTGGAGACTGGAGAACAGAACGTGAACAACAGGCTAACTTTCGTGTGCTAAAACGGCTTTATGTATCATTGTGAATTCGTGATGGTTATGTTGCACATTTGAGTACTGAGTACTGACATGTTGGCCATCTATTGTATTTGCATCATCATCATTGTCTCCACCAGGCCGAAGGCATGGGGAGAGAGTATGTTTTGCACTCCGTCCGTGTGTGTGTGTGTCCGTCCGTCCGTGTGTGTGTGTGTGTCCGTCCGTCCGTCCGTCCTTCCGTCCGTCTGTGTACAGCTAATCTCCGGCACCGTTAACCCGGCCGATGCCAAACTTTGCACACACACTCCCTGGATGCCAACGATGAACCTCTGCCCCACATTTTCCAGAACGGCCTGTTATAGCGCCACCATGAGGCAGCTTTTCACATTTATTACCTAAAACTGCACCAATCTGCGTGAAACGTTGCATGCACACTCCCTAGAGGCCAAGGACAAACCTTTGACCTGCATTTTCCGCATCTGCCTTTTATAGCGCCACCAGGAGGCCGACTTTTGTAAAACACATTTTTTTATATTACTCCTCCAGATTCTGTCCAAAAATCTCACAAATCGTTACACAGTATCTCTATGGTCATGTGCTCAAGTCGGATCTGTCTGATATTTCATATTCCATCCTAATTGGCTATAATTGGCTTTCACAGTTTGCAAGATTGCCCCGTTTTGAACAATAGCCTCAAATCATGAACGCAGCATGCAATTTACGTGAAATCTTTCACACATTTTCCTACTAGGCTGAGGAATATATCCCACCCTTTTCACATTGGCCTGTTATAGCGCCACCAACAGGTAGATTTTTGCAAAACACATTTTTGGAACAAAATGCCTCAAATCATCCAATTGCCATCAAAGGCGTATGAAGAAATGGCTACAGAAATACATGATCTCTGTAGTCATATGATCAAGACGAGTCTGTTGGATTTCTCAGATTGTACACTGATTGGCTAACATTGCCTTCCAAAGTTTTCAGGAGTGGCCCGTTTTGTACAAAATGCTGCACATGTCCTGCTCATCCAGAATTCTATCCTCAGAGATGCTATGAGTGATCTGGCTCTCCTCAACAAAATGAAGAAAATTGTTGCAAAAACAAATAACAAAAAACATCCTCCTAAACATTTTGCCAAACATCACACACACTCCTATCCTCCTGGTGGAGACCTGTGCCCGGAAGGGCACTTTTTCTAGTTTGCATTGTATTTGCATCATTTCTCCCTGATCTCACTCCAGTGTCTCACCAAAGTGCCTAGAACTGAAGTATTTGCATATCAATTGTTCTACAGGCAGGAAGCCAATCTCGGGCTAAGAGACAGTCATTCCAAATAGTAGGTTTACCCTTTGACTTCTCACCAGCTCAGTGGCCTTGTGGATAGAGTGTCCGCCCTGAGACTGGGAGGTCGGGGTTCAATCCCTGGTCGGGGTTCAATCCCTGGCCGGGTTAAAAAAAAACTTAAAAAAACGTACAAAAAAACCTAAAGAAAATATATCCCTGACCGGGTTAAAAAAAAACAAAAAAAACGTACAAAAAAACTTCAAGAAAATATATAAAAAAAACACTTAAAAAATAATAATAAAAAAAAAAAGAGAACTTAAAAAAAAAACCTTAAAAAAGTACGTAATTTATTATAATTGTTATTGCAATTTACGAGCTCTCACACACACACACACACACACACACAAAACTTAACTTAAAAAAAAAACTTACAAAAATAATTATTCTAATTGTTGTTATTGCAATTTACGAGCTGTTCGCTTCCCGCGTTCGCGCGTCTTACTTGTAATTATACATCGAAATTGCTCAAGTCCAGCTGAAACCAAACTCTGGAGACTGGAGAACAGAACGTGAACAACAGGCTAACTTTCGTGTGCTAAAACGGCTTCATGTATCATTGTGAATTCGTGATGGTTATGTTGCACATTTGAGTACTGAGTACTGACATGTTGGCCATCTATTGTATTTGCATCATCATCATTGTCTCCACCAGGCCGAAGGCATGGGGAGAGAGTATGTTTTGCACTCCGTCCGTGTGTGTGTGTGTCCGTCCGTCCGTGTGTGTGTGTGTGTGTCCGTCCGTCCGTCCTTCCTTCCGTCCGTCTGTGTACAGCTAATCTCCGGCACCGTTAACCCGGCCGATGCCAAACTTTGCACACACACTCCCTGGATGCCAACGATGAACCTCTGCCCCACATTTTCCAGAACGGCCTGTTATAGCGCCACCATGAGGCAGCTTTTCACATTTATTACCTAAAACTGCACCAATCTGCGTGAAACGTTGCATGCACACTCCCTAGAGGCCAAGGACAAACCTTTGACCTGCATTTTCCGCATCTGCCTTTTATAGCGCCACCAGGAGGCCGACTTTTGTAAAACAATTTTTTTTATATTACTCCTCCAGATTCTGTCCAAAAATCTCAAAAATCGTTACACAGTATCTCTATGGTCATGTGCTCAAGTCGGATCTGTCTGATATTTCATATTCCATCCTAATTGGCTATAATTGGCTTTCACAGTTTGCAAGATTGCCCCGTTTTGAACAATAGCCTCAAATCATGAACGCAGCATGCAATTTACGTGAAATCTTTCACACATTTTCCTACTAGGCTGAGGAATATATCCCACCCTTTTCACATTGGCCTGTTATAGCGCCACCAACAGGTAGATTTTTGCAAAACACATTTTTGGAACAAAATGCCTCAAATCATCCAATTGCCATCAAAGGCGTATGAAGAAATGGCTACAGAAATACATGATCTCTGTAGTCATATGATCAAGACGAGTCTGTTGGATTTCTCAGATTGTACACTGATTGGCTAACATTGCCTTCCAAAGTTTTCAGGAGTGGCCCGTTTTGTACAAAATGCTGCACATGTCCTGCTCATCCAGAATTCTATCCTCAGAGATGCTATGAGTGATCTGGCTCTCCTCAACAAAATGAAGAAAATTGTTGCAAAAACAAATAACAAAAAACATCCTCCTAAACATTTTGCCAAACATCACACACACTCCTATCCTCCTGGTGGAGACCTGTGCCCGGAAGGGCACTTTTTCTAGTTTGCATTGTATTTGCATCATTTCTCCCTGATCTCACTCCAGTGTCTCACCAAAGTGCCTAGAACTGAAGTATTTGCATATCAATTGTTCTACAGGCAGGAAGCCAATCTCGGGCTAAGAGACAGTCATTCCAAATAGTAGGTTTACCCTTTGACTTCTCACCAGCTCAGTGGCCTTGTGGATAGAGTGTCCGCCCTGAGACTGGGAGGTCGGGGTTCAATCCCTGGTCGGGGTTCAATCCCTGGCCGGGTTAAAAAAAAACTTAAAAAAACGTACAAAAAAACCTAAAGAAAATATATCCCTGACCGGGTTAAAAAAAACTAAAAAAACGTACAAAAAAACATAAAGAAAATATATAAAAAAACACTTAAAAAATAATAATAAAAAAAAGAACTTAAAAAAAAAACCTTAAAAAAGTACGTAATTTATTATAATTGTTATTGCAATTTACGAGCTCTCTCACACACACACACACACACACACACACACACAAAACTTAACTTAAAAAAAAAACTTACAAAAATAATTATTCTAATTGTTGTTATTGCAATTTACGAGCTGTTCGCTTCCCGCGTTCGCGCGTCTTACTTGTAATTATACATCGAAATTGCTCAAGTCCAGCTGAAACCAAACTCTGGAGACTGGAGAACAGAACGTGAACAACAGGCTAACTTTCGTGTGCTAAAACGGCTTTATGTATCATTGTGAATTCGTGATGGTTATGTTGCACATTTGAGTACTGAGTACTGACATGTTGGCCATCTATTGTATTTGCATCATCATCATTGTCTCCACCAGGCCGAAGGCATGGGGAGAGAGTATGTTTTGCACTCCGTCCGTGTGTGTGTGTGTCCGTCCGTCCGTGTGTGTGTGTGTGTGTCCGTCCGTCCGTCCTTCCTTCCGTCCGTCTGTGTACAGCTAATCTCCGGCACCGTTAACCCGGCCGATGCCAAACTTTGCACACACACTCCCTGGATGCCAACGATGAACCTCTGCCCCACATTTTCCAGAACGGCCTGTTATAGCGCCACCATGAGGCAGCTTTTCACATTTATTACCTAAAACTGCACCAATCTGCGTGAAACGTTGCATGCACACTCCCTAGAGGCCAAGGACAAACCTTTGACCTGCATTTTCCGCATCTGCCTTTTATAGCGCCACCAGGAGGCCGACTTTTGTAAAACACATTTTTTTATATTACTCCTCCAGATTCTGTCCAAAAATCTCACAAATCGTTACACAGTATCTCTATGGTCATATGCTCAAGTCGGATCTGTCTGATATTTCATATTCCATCCTAATTGGCTATAATTGGCTTTCACAGTTTGCAAGATTGCCCCGTTTTGAACAATAGCCTCAAATCATGAACGCAGCATGCAATTTACGTGAAATCTTTCACACATTTTCCTACTAGGCTGAGGAATATATCCCACCCTTTTCACATTGGCCTGTTATAGCGCCACCAACAGGTAGATTTTTGCAAAACACATTTTTGGAACAAAATGCCTCAAATCATCCAATTGCCATCAAAGGCGTATGAAGAAATGGCTACAGAAATACATGATCTCTGTAGTCATGTGATCAAGACGAGTCTGTTTGATTTCTCAGATTGTACACTGATTGGCTAACATTGCCTTCCAAAGTTTTCAGGAGTGGCCCGTTTTGTACAAAATGCTGCACATGTCCTGCTCATCCAGAATTCTATCCTCAGAGATGCTATGAGTGATCTGGCTCTCAACAAAATGAAGAAAATTGTTGCAAAAACAAATAACAAAAAACATCCTCCTAAACATTTTGCCAAACATCACACACACTCCTATCCTCCTGGTGGAGACCTGTGCCCGGAAGGGCACTTTTTCTAGTTTGCATTGTATTTGCATCATTTCTCCCTGATCTCACTCCAGTGTCTCACCAAAGTGCCTAGAACTGAAGTATTTGCATATCAATTGTTCTACAGGCAGGAAGCCAATCTCGGGCTAAGAGACAGTCATTCCAAATAGTAGGTTTACCCTTTGACTTCTCACCAGCTCAGTGGCCTTGTGGATAGAGTGTCCGCCCTGAGACTGGGAGGTCGGGGTTCAATCCCTGGTCGGGGTTCAATCCCTGGCCGGGTTAAAAAAAAACTTAAAAAAACGTACAAAAAAACCTAAAGAAAATATATCCCTGACCGGGTTAAAAAAAAACTAAAAAAACTTAAAGAAAATATATAAAAAAAACAATTAAAAAATAATAATAAAAAAAAAAAGAGAACTTAAAAAAAAAACCTTAAAAAAGTACGTAATTTATTATAATTGTTATTGCAATTTACGAGCTCTCTCACACACACACACACACACACACAAAACTTAACTTAAAAAAAAAACTTACAAAAATAATTATTCTAATTGTTGTTATTGCAATTTACGAGCTGTTCGCTTCCCGCGTTCGCGCGTCTTACTTGTAATTATACATCGAAATTGCTCAAGTCCAGCTGAAACCAAACTCTGGAGACTGGAGAACAGAACGTGAACAACAGGCTAACTTTCGTGTGCTAAAACGGCTTTATGTATCATTGTGAATTCGTGATGGTTATGTTGCACATTTGAGTACTGAGTACTGACATGTTGGCCATCTATTGTATTTGCATCATCATCATTGTCTCCACCAGGCCGAAGGCATGGGGAGAGAGTATGTTTTGCACTCCGTCCGTGTGTGTGTGTGTCCGTCCGTCCGTGTGTGTGTGTGTGTGTCCGTCCGTCCGTCCGTCCTTCCTTCCGTCCGTCTGTGTACAGCTAATCTCCGGCACCGTTAACCCGGCCGATGCCAAACTTTGCACACACACTCCCTGGATGCCAACGATGAACCTCTGCCCCACATTTTCCAGAACGGCCTGTTATAGCGCCACCATGAGGCAGCTTTTCACATTTATTACCTAAAACTGCACCAATCTGCGTGAAACGTTGCATGCACACTCCCTAGAGGCCAAGGACAAACCTTTGACCTGCATTTTCCGCATCTGCCTTTTATAGCGCCACCAGGAGGCCGACTTTTGTAAAACACATTTTTTTATATTACTCCTCCAGATTCTGTCCAAAAATCTCACAAATCGTTACACAGTATCTCTATGGTCATGTGCTCAAGTCGGATCTGTCTGATATTTCATATTCCATCCTAATTGGCTATAATTGGCTTTCACAGTTTGCAAGATTGCCCCGTTTTGAACAATAGCCTCAAATCATGAACGCAGCATGCAATTTACGTGAAATCTTTCACACATTTTCCTACTAGGCTGAGGAATATATCCCACCCTTTTCACATTGGCCTGTTATAGCGCCACCAACAGGTAGATTTTTGCAAAACACATTTTTGGAACAAAATGCCTCAAATCATCCAATTGCCATCAAAGGCGTATGAAGAAATGGCTACAGAAATACATGATCTCTGTAGTCATATGATCAAGACGAGTCTGTTGGATTTCTCAGATTGTACACTGATTGGCTAACATTGCCTTCCAAAGTTTTCAGGAGTGGCCCGTTTTGTACAAAATGCTGCACATGTCCTGCTCATCCAGAATTCTATCCTCAGAGATGCTATGAGTGATCTGGCTCTCCTCAACAAAATGAAGAAAATTGTTGCAAAAACAAATAACAAAAAACATCCTCCTAAACATTTTGCCAAACATCACACACACTCCTATCCTCCTGGTGGAGACCTGTGCCCGGAAGGGCACTTTTTCTAGTTTGCATTGTATTTGCATCATTTCTCCCTGATCTCACTCCAGTGTCTCACCAAAGTGCCTAGAACTGAAGTATTTGCATATCAATTGTTCTACAGGCAGGAAGCCAATCTCGGGCTAAGAGACAGTCATTCCAAATAGTAGGTTTACCCTTTGACTTCTCACCAGCTCAGTGGCCTTGTGGATAGAGTGTCCGCCCTGAGACTGGGAGGTCGGGGTTCAATCCCTGGTCGGGGTTCAATCCCTGGCCGGGTTAAAAAAAAACTTAAAAAAACGTACAAAAAAACCTAAAGAAAATATATCCCTGACCGGGTTAAAAAAAAACTAAAAAAACGTAAAAAAAAACTTAAAGAAAATATATAAAAAAACACTTAAAAAATAATAATAAAAAAAAAAAAGAGAACTTAAAAAAAAAACCTTAAAAAAGTACGTAATTTATTATAATTGTTATTGCAATTTACGAGCTCTCTCACACACACACACACACACACACACAAAACTTAACTTAAAAAAAAAACTTACAAAAATAATTATTCTAATTGTTGTTATTGCAATTTACGAGCTGTTCGCTTCCCGCGTTCGCGCGTCTTACTTGTAATTATACATCGAAATTGCTCAAGTCCAGCTGAAACCAAACTCTGGAGACTGGAGAACAGAACGTGAACAACAGGCTAACTTTCGTGTGCTAAAACGGCTTTATGTATCATTGTGAATTCGTGATGGTTATGTTGCACATTTGAGTACTGAGTACTGACATGTTGGCCATCTATTGTATTTGCATCATCATCATTGTCTCCACCAGGCCGAAGGCATGGGGAGAGAGTATGTTTTGCACTCCGTCCGTGTGTGTGTGTGTCCGTCCGTCCGTGTGTGTGTGTGTGTCCGTCCGTCCGTCCTTCCTTCCGTCCGTCTGTGTACAGCTAATCTCCGGCACCGTTAACCCGGCCGATGCCAAACTTTGCACACACACTCCCTGGATGCCAACGATGAACCTCTGCCCCACATTTTCCAGAACGGCCTGTTATAGCGCCACCATGAGGCAGCTTTTCACATTTATTACCTAAAACTGCACCAATCTGCGTGAAACGTTGCATGCACACTCCCTAGAGGCCAAGGACAAACCTTTGACCTGCATTTTCCGCATCTGCCTTTTATAGCGCCACCAGGAGGCCGACTTTTGTAAAACACATTTTTTTATATTACTCCTCCAGATTCTGTCCAAAAATCTCACAAATCGTTACACAGTATCTCTATGGTCATGTGCTCAAGTCGGATCTGTCTGATATTTCATATTCCATCCTAATTGGCTATAATTGGCTTTCACAGTTTGCAAGATTGCCCCGTTTTGAACAATAGCCTCAAATCATGAACGCAGCATGCAATTTACGTGAAATCTTTCACACATTTTCCTACTAGGCTGAGGAATATATCCCACCCTTTTCACATTGGCCTGTTATAGCACCACCAACAGGTAGATTTTTGCAAAACACATTTTTGGAACAAAATGCCTCAAATCATCCAATTGCCATCAAAGGCGTATGAAGAAATGGCTACAGAAATACATGATCTCTGTAGTCATATGATCAAGACGAGTCTGTTGGATTTCTCAGATTGTACACTGATTGGCTAACATTGCCTTCCAAAGTTTTCAGGAGTGGCCCGTTTTGTACAAAATGCTGCACATGTCCTGCTCATCCAGAATTCTATCCTCAGAGATGCTATGAGTGATCTGGCTCTCCTCAACAAAATGAAGAAAATTGTTGCAAAAACAAATAACAAAAAACATCCTCCTAAACATTTTGCCAAACATCACACACACTCCTATCCTCCTGGTGGAGACCTGTGCCCGGAAGGGCACTTTTTCTAGTTTGCATTGTATTTGCATAATTTCTCCCTGATCTCACTCCAGTGTCTCACCAAAGTGCCTAGAACTGAAGTATTTGCATATCAATTGTTCTACAGGCAGGAAGCCAATCTCGGGCTAAGAGACAGTCATTCCAAATAGTAGGTTTACCCTTTGACTTCTCACCAGCTCAGTGGCCTTGTGGATAGAGTGTCCGCCCTGAGACTGGGAGGTCGGGGTTCAATCCCTGGTCGGGGTTCAATCCCTGGCCGGGTTAAAAAAAACTTAAAAAAACGTACAAAAAAACCTAAAGAAAATATATCCCTGACCGGGTTTAAAAAAAACTAAAAAAACGTACAAAAAAACTTAAAGAAAATATATAAAAAAAACACTTAAAAAATAATAATAAAAAAAAAAAAGAGAACTTAAAAAAAAAAACCTTAAAAAAGTACGTAATTTATTATAATTGTTATTGCAATTTACGAGCTCTCTCACACACACACACACACACACACACACAAAACTTAACTTAAAAAAAAAACTTACAAAAATAATTATTCTAATTGTTGTTATTGCAATTTACGAGCTGTTCGCTTCCCGCGTTCGCGCGTCTTACTTGTAATTATACATCGAAATTGCTCAAGTCCAGCTGAAACCAAACTCTGGAGACTGGAGAACAGAACGTGAACAACAGGCTAACTTTCGTGTGCTAAAACGGCTTTATGTATCATTGTGAATTCGTGATGGTTATGTTGCACATTTGAGTACTGAGTACTGACATGTTGGCCATCTATTGTATTTGCATCATCATCATTGTCTCCACCAGGCCGAAGGCATGGGGAGAGAGTATGTTTTGCACTCCGTCCGTGTGTGTGTGTGTCCGTCCGTCCGTGTGTGTGTGTGTGTCCGTCCGTCCGTCCTTCCTTCCGTCCGTCTGTGTACAGCTAATCTCCGGCACCGTTAACCCGGCCGATGCCAAACTTTGCACACACACTCCCTGGATGCCAACGATGAACCTCTGCCCCACATTTTCCAGAACGGCCTGTTATAGCGCCACCATGAGGCAGCTTTTCACATTTATTACCTAAAACTGCACCAATCTGCGTGAAACGTTGCATGCACACTCCCTAGAGGCCAAGGACAAACCTTTGACCTGCATTTTCCGCATCTGCCTTTTATAGCGCCACCAGGAGGCCGACTTTTGTAAAACACATTTTTTTATATTACTCCTCCAGATTCTGTCCAAAAATCTCACAAATCGTTACACAGTATCTCTATGGTCATGTGCTCAAGTCGGATCTGTCTGATATTTCATATTCCATCCTAATTGGCTATAATTGGCTTTCACAGTTTGCAAGATTGCCCCGTTTTGAACAATAGCCTCAAATCATGAACGCAGCATGCAATTTACGTGAAATCTTTCACACATTTTCCTACTAGGCTGAGGAATATATCCCACCCTTTTCACATTGGCCTGTTATAGCACCACCAACAGGTAGATTTTTGCAAAACACATTTTTGGAACAAAATGCCTCAAATCATCCAATTGCCATCAAAGGCGTATGAAGAAATGGCTACAGAAATACATGATCTCTGTAGTCATATGATCAAGACGAGTCTGTTGGATTTCTCAGATTGTACACTGATTGGCTAACATTGCCTTCCAAAGTTTTCAGGAGTGGCCCGTTTTGTACAAAATGCTGCACATGTCCTGCTCATCCAGAATTCTATCCTCAGAGATGCTATGAGTGATCTGGCTCTCCTCAACAAAATGAAGAAAATTGTTGCAAAAACAAATAACAAAAAACATCCTCCTAAACATTTTGCCAAACATCACACACACTCCTATCCTCCTGGTGGAGACCTGTGCCCGGAAGGGCACTTTTTCTAGTTTGCATTGTATTTGCATAATTTCTCCCTGATCTCACTCCAGTGTCTCACCAAAGTGCCTAGAACTGAAGTATTTGCATATCAATTGTTCTACAGGCAGGAAGCCAATCTCGGGCTAAGAGACAGTCATTCCAAATAGTAGGTTTACCCTTTGACTTCTCACCAGCTCAGTGGCCTTGTGGATAGAGTGTCCGCCCTGAGACTGGGAGGTCGGGGTTCAATCCCTGGTCGGGGTTCAATCCCTGGCCGGGTTAAAAAAAACGTAAAAAAACGTACAAAAAAACCTAAAGAAAATATATCCCTGACCGGGTTTAAAAAAAACTAAAAAAACGTACAAAAAAACTTAAAGAAAATATATAAAAAAAACACTTAAAAAATAATAATAAAAAAAAAAAAGAGAACTTAAAAAAAAAAACCTTAAAAAAGTACGTAATTTATTATAATTGTTATTGCAATTTACGAGCTCTCTCACACACACACACACACACACACACACAAAACTTAACTTAAAAAAAAAACTTACAAAAATAATTATTCTAATTGTTGTTATTGCAATTTACGAGCTGTTCGCTTCCCGCGTTCGCGCGTCTTACTTGTAATTATACATCGAAATTGCTCAAGTCCAGCTGAAACCAAACTCTGGAGACTGGAGAACAGAACGTGAACAACAGGCTAACTTTCGTGTGCTAAAACGGCTTTATGTATCATTGTGAATTCGTGATGGTTATGTTGCACATTTGAGTACTGAGTACTGACATGTTGGCCATCTATTGTATTTGCATCATCATCATTGTCTCCACCAGGCCGAAGGCATGGGGAGAGAGTATGTTTTGCACTCCGTCCGTGTGTGTGTGTGTCCGTCCGTCCGTGTGTGTGTGTGTGTCCGTCCGTCCGTCCTTCCTTCCTTCCGTCCGTCTGTGTACAGCTAATCTCCGGCACCGTTAACCCGGCCGATGCCAAACTTTGCACACACACTCCCTGGATGCCAACGATGAACCTCTGCCCCACATTTTCCAGAACGGCCTGTTATAGCGCCACCATGAGGCAGCTTTTCACATTTATTACCTAAAACTGCACCAATCTGCGTGAAACGTTGCATGCACACTCCCTAGAGGCCAAGGACAAACCTTTGACCTGCATTTTCCGCATCTGCCTTTTATAGCGCCACCAGGAGGCCGACTTTTGTAAAACACATTTTTTTATATTACTCCTCCAGATTCTGTCCAAAAATCTCACAAATCGTTACACAGTATCTCTATGGTCATGTGCTCAAGTCGGATCTGTCTGATATTTCATATTCCATCCTAATTGGCTATAATTGGCTTTCACAGTTTGCAAGATTGCCCCGTTTTGAACAATAGCCTCAAATCATGAACGCAGCATGCAATTTACGTGAAATCTTTCACACATTTTCTTACTAGGCTGAGGAATATATCCCACCCTTTTCACATTGGCCTGTTATAGCGCCACCAACAGGTAGATTTTTGCAAAACACATTTTTGGAACAAAATGCCTCAAATCATCCAATTGCCATCAAAGGCGTATGAAGAAATGGCTACAGAAATACATGATCTCTGTAGTCATGTGATCAAGACGAGTCTGTTGGATTTCTCAGATTGTACACTGATTGGCTAACATTGCCTTCCAAAGTTTTCAGGAGTGGCCCGTTTTGTACAAAATGCTGCACATGTCCTGCTCATCCAGAATTCTATCCTCAGAGATGCTATGAGTGATCTGGCTCTCCTCAACAAAATGAAGAAAATTGTTGCAAAAACAAATAACAAAAAACATCCTCCTAAACATTTTGCCAAACATCACACACACTCCTATCCTCCTGGTGGAGACCTGTGCCCGGAAGGGCACTTTTTCTAGTTTGCATTGTATTTGCATAATTTCTCCCTGATCTCACTCCAGTGTCTCACCAAAGTGCCTAGAACTGAAGTATTTGCATATCAATTGTTCTACAGGCAGGAAGCCAATCTCGGGCTAAGAGACAGTCATTCCAAATAGTAGGTTTACCCTTTGACTTCTCACCAGCTCAGTGGCCTTGTGGATAGAGTGTCCGCCCTGAGACTGGGAGGTCGGGGTTCAATCCCTGGTCGGGGTTCAATCCCTGGCCGGGTTAAAAAAAAACTTAAAAAAACGTACAAAAAAACCTAAAGAAAATATATCCCTGACCGGGTTAAAAAAAAACTAAAAAAACGTACAAAAAAACTTAAAGAAAATATATAAAAAAAACACTTAAAAAATAATAATAAAAAAAAAAAAGAGAACTTAAAAAAAAACTTTAAAAAAGTACGTAATTTATTATAATTGTTATTGCAATTTACGAGCTCTCTCACACACACACACACACACACACACAAAACTTAACTTAAAAAAAAAACTTACAAAAATAATTATTCTAATTGTTGTTATTGCAATTTACGAGCTGTTCGCTTCCCGCGTTCGCGCGTCTTACTTGTAATTATACATCGAAATTGCTCAAGTCCAGCTGAAACCAAACTCTGGAGACTGGAGAACAGAACGTGAACAACAGGCTAACTTTCGTGTGCTAAAACGGCTTTATGTATCATTGTGAATTCGTGATGGTTATGTTGCACATTTGAGTACTGAGTACTGACATGTTGGCCATCTATTGTATTTGCATCATCATCATTGTCTCCACGAGGCCGAAGGCATGGGGAGAGAGTATGTTTTGCACTCCGTCCGTGTGTGTGTGTGTGTGTCCGTCCGTCCGTGTGTGTGTGTGTGTGTGTGTGTCCGTCCGTCCGTCCTTCCTTCCGTCCGTCTGTGTACAGCTAATCTCCGGCACCGTTAACCCGGCCGATGCCAAACTTTGCACACACACTCCCTGGATGCCAACGATGAACCTCTGCCCCACATTTTCCAGAACGGCCTGTTATAGCGCCACCATGAGGCAGCTTTTCACATTTATTACCTAAAACTGCACCAATCTGCGTGAAACGTTGCATGCACACTCCCTAGAGGCAAAGGACAAACCTTTGACCTGCATTTTCCGCATCTGCCTTTTATAGCGCCACCAGGAGGCCGACTTTTGTAAAACACATTTTTTTATATTACTCCTCCAGATTCTGTCCAAAAATCTCACAAATCGTTACACAGTATCTCTATGGTCATGTGCTCAAGTCGGATCTGTCTGATATTTCATATTCCATCCTAATTGGCTATAATTGGCTTTCACAGTTTGCAAGATTGCCCCGTTTTGAACAATAGCCTCAAATCATGAACGCAGCATGCAATTTACGTGAAATCTTTCACACATTTTCCTACTAGGCTGAGGAATATATCCCACCCTTTTCACATTGGCCTGTTATAGCGCCACCAACAGGTAGATTTTTGCAAAACACATTTTTGGAACAAAATGCCTCAAATCATCCAATTGCCATCAAAGGCGTATGAAGAAATGGCTACAGAAATACATGATCTCTGTAGTCATATGATCAAGACGAGTCTGTTGGATTTCTCAGATTGTACACTGATTGGCTAACATTGCCTTCCAAAGTTTTCAGGAGTGGCCCGTTTTGTACAAAATGCTGCACATGTCCTGCTCATCCAGAATTCTATCCTCAGAGATGCTATGAGTGATCTGGCTCTCCTCAACAAAATGAAGAAAATTGTTGCAAAAACAAATAACAAAAAACATCCTCCTAAACATTTTGCCAAACATCACACACACTCCTATCCTCCTGGTGGAGACCTGTGCCCGGAAGGGCACTTTTTCTAGTTTGCATTGTATTTGCATAATTTCTCCCTGATCTCACTCCAGTGTCTCACCAAAGTGCCTAGAACTGAAGTATTTGCATATCAATTGTTCTACAGGCAGGAAGCCAATCTCGGGCTAAGAGACAGTCATTCCAAATAGTAGGTTTACCCTTTGACTTCTCACCAGCTCAGTGGCCTTGTGGATAGAGTGTCCGCCCTGAGACTGGGAGGTCGGGGTTCAATCCCTGGTCGGGGTTCAATCCCTGGCCGGGTTAAAAAAAAACTTAAAAAAACGTACAAAAAAACCTAAAGAAAATATATCCCTGACCGGGTTAAAAAAAAACTAAAAAAACGTACAAAAAAACTTAAAGAAAATATATAAAAAAAACACTTAAAAAATAATAATAAAAAAAAAAAAGAGAACTTAAAAAAAAACTTTAAAAAAGTACGTAATTTATTATAATTGTTATTGCAATTTACGAGCTCTCTCACACACACACACACACACACACACAAAACTTAACTTAAAAAAAAAACTTACAAAAATAATTATTCTAATTGTTGTTATTGCAATTTACGAGCTGTTCGCTTCCCGCGTTCGCGCGTCTTACTTGTAATTATACATCGAAATTGCTCAAGTCCAGCTGAAACCAAACTCTGGAGACTGGAGAACAGAACGTGAACAACAGGCTAACTTTCGTGTGCTAAAACGGCTTTATGTATCATTGTGAATTCGTGATGGTTATGTTGCACATTTGAGTACTGAGTACTGACATGTTGGCCATCTATTGTATTTGCATCATCATCATTGTCTCCACGAGGCCGAAGGCATGGGGAGAGAGTATGTTTTGCACTCCGTCCGTGTGTGTGTGTGTGTGTCCGTCCGTCCGTGTGTGTGTGTGTGTGTGTGTGTCCGTCCGTCCGTCCTTCCTTCCGTCCGTCTGTGTACAGCTAATCTCCGGCACCGTTAACCCGGCCGATGCCAAACTTTGCACACACACTCCCTGGATGCCAACGATGAACCTCTGCCCCACATTTTCCAGAACGGCCTGTTATAGCGCCACCATGAGGCAGCTTTTCACATTTATTACCTAAAACTGCACCAATCTGCGTGAAACGTTGCATGCACACTCCCTAGAGGCCAAGGACAAACCTTTGACCTGCATTTTCCGCATCTGCCTTTTATAGCGCCACCAGGAGGCCGACTTTTGTAAAACACATTTTTTTATATTACTCCTCCAGATTCTGTCCAAAAATCTCACAAATCGTTACACAGTATCTCTATGGTCATGTGCTCAAGTCGGATCTGTCTGATATTTCATATTCCATCCTAATTGGCTATAATTGGCTTTCACAGTTTGCAAGATTGCCCCGTTTTGAACAATAGCCTCAAATCATGAACGCAGCATGCAATTTACGTGAAATCTTTCACACATTTTCCTACTAGGCTGAGGAATATATCCCACCCTTTTCACATTGGCCTGTTATAGCGCCACCAACAGGTAGATTTTTGCAAAACACATTTTTGGAACAAAATGCCTCAAATCATCCAATTGCCATCAAAGGCGTATGAAGAAATGGCTACAGAAATACATGATCTCTGTAGTCATATGATCAAGACGAGTCTGTTGGATTTCTCAGATTGTACACTGATTGGCTAACATTGCCTTCCAAAGTTTTCAGGAGTGGCCCGTTTTGTACAAAATGCTGCACATGTCCTGCTCATCCAGAATTCTATCCTCAGAGATGCTATGAGTGATCTGGCTCTCCTCAACAAAATGAAGAAAATTGTTGCAAAAACAAATAACAAAAAACATCCTCCTAAACATTTTGCCAAACATCACACACACTCCTATCCTCCTGGTGGAGACCTGTGCCCGGAAGGGCACTTTTTCTAGTTTGCATTGTATTTGCATAATTTCTCCCTGATCTCACTCCAGTGTCTCACCAAAGTGCCTAGAACTGAAGTATTTGCATATCAATTGTTCTACAGGCAGGAAGCCAATCTCGGGCTAAGAGACAGTCATTCCAAATAGTAGGTTTACCCTTTGACTTCTCACCAGCTCAGTGGCCTTGTGGATAGAGTGTCCGCCCTGAGACTGGGAGGTCGGGGTTCAATCCCTGGTCGGGGTTCAATCCCTGGCCGGGTTAAAAAAAAACTTAAAAAAACGTACAAAGAAAATATATCCCTGACCGGGTTAAAAAAAAACTAAAAAAACGTACAAAAAAACGTAAAGAAAATATATAAAAAAAACACTTAAAAAATAATAATAATAAAAAAAAAAGAGAACTTAAAAAAAAAACCTTAAAAAAGTACGTAATTTATTATAATTGTTATTGCAATTTACGAGCTCTCTCACACACACACACACACACACACACACAAAACTTAACTTAAAAAAAAAACTTACAAAAATAATTATTCTAATTGTTGTTATTGCAATTTACGAGCTGTTCGCTTCCCGCGTTCGCGCGTCTTACTTGTAATTATACATCGAAATTGCTCAAGTCCAGCTGAAACCAAACTCTGGAGACTGGAGAACAGAACGTGAACAACAGGCTAACTTTCGTGTGCTAAAACGGCTTTATGTATCATTGTGAATTCGTGATGGTTATGTTGCACATTTGAGTACTGAGTACTGACATGTTGGCCATCTATTGTATTTGCATCATCATCATTGTCTCCACCAGGCCGAAGGCATGGGGAGAGAGTATGTTTTGCACTCCGTCCGTGTGTGTGTGTGTCCGTCCGTCCGTGTGTGTGTGTGTGTCCGTCCGTCCGTCCTTCCTTCCTTCCGTCCGTCTGTGTACAGCTAATCTCCGGCACCGTTAACCCGGCCGATGCCAAACTTTGCACACACACTCCCTGGATGCCAACGATGAACCTCTGCCCCACATTTTCCAGAACGGCCTGTTATAGCGCCACCATGAGGCAGCTTTTCACATTTATTACCTAAAACTGCACCAATCTGCGTGAAACGTTGCATGCACACTCCCTAGAGGCCAAGGACAAACCTTTGACCTGCATTTTCCGCATCTGCCTTTTATAGCGCCACCAGGAGGCCGACTTTTGTAAAACACATTTTTTTATATTACTCCTCCAGATTCTGTCCAAAAATCTCACAAATCGTTACACAGTATCTCTATGGTCATGTGCTCAAGTCGGATCTGTCTGATATTTCATATTCCATCCTAATTGGCTATAATTGGCTTTCACAGTTTGCAAGATTGCCCCGTTTTGAACAATAGCCTCAAATCATGAACGCAGCATGCAATTTACGTGAAATCTTTCACACATTTTCTTACTAGGCTGAGGAATATATCCCACCCTTTTCACATTGGCCTGTTATAGCGCCACCAACAGGTAGATTTTTGCAAAACACATTTTTGGAACAAAATGCCTCAAATCATCCAATTGCCATCAAAGGCGTATGAAGAAATGGCTACAGAAATACATGATCTCTGTAGTCATGTGATCAAGACGAGTCTGTTGGATTTCTCAGATTGTACACTGATTGGCTAACATTGCCTTCCAAAGTTTTCAGGAGTGGCCCGTTTTGTACAAAATGCTGCACATGTCCTGCTCATCCAGAATTCTATCCTCAGAGATGCTATGAGTGATCTGGCTCTCCTCAACAAAATGAAGAAAATTGTTGCAAAAACAAATAACAAAAAACATCCTCCTAAACATTTTGCCAAACATCACACACACTCCTATCCTCCTGGTGGAGACCTGTGCCCGGAAGGGCACTTTTTCTAGTTTGCATTGTATTTGCATAATTTCTCCCTGATCTCACTCCAGTGTCTCACCAAAGTGCCTAGAACTGAAGTATTTGCATATCAATTGTTCTACAGGCAGGAAGCCAATCTCGGGCTAAGAGACAGTCATTCCAAATAGTAGGTTTACCCTTTGACTTCTCACCAGCTCAGTGGCCTTGTGGATAGAGTGTCCGCCCTGAGACTGGGAGGTCGGGGTTCAATCCCTGGTCGGGGTTCAATCCCTGGCCGGGTTAAAAAAAAACTAAAAAAACGTACAAAAAAACTTAAAGAAAATATATAAAAAAAACACTTAAAAAATAATAATAAAAAAAAAAAAGAGAACTTAAAAAAAAACTTTAAAAAAGTACGTAATTTATTATAATTGTTATTGCAATTTACGAGCTCTCTCACACACACACACACACACACACAAAACTTAACTTAAAAAAAAAACTTACAAAAATAATTATTCTAATTGTTGTTATTGCAATTTACGAGCTGTTCGCTTCCCGCGTTCGCGCGTCTTACTTGTAATTATACATCGAAATTGCTCAAGTCCAGCTGAAACCAAACTCTGGAGACTGGAGAACAGAACGTGAACAACAGGCTAACTTTCGTGTGCTAAAACGGCTTTATGTATCATTGTGAATTCGTGATGGTTATGTTGCACATTTGAGTACTGAGTACTGACATGTTGGCCATCTATTGTATTTGCATCATGCACAAAATATGGTCACCAGCCAGTTGAGAGTGGCTCTGTATGTGTGTTTTATACATTTTTAACCAATGAATAAGTATTAAGAGTTTGTTGTGACTAAATCATAACTTCATTGGATCCATTGTAATATTCTTTTCCATTTCCTGAATAGTAACGGTTTTGAACATGCAAGGTTTCCACCCGACAGCGACAATATGTAACTGTGTATATGTGCCCATTATTTTGGCCATATTTGAGTGCAGCAGAGGTACAGGAAAATGATTGAGCCCAGACATGGGCTCTGAAGAGGCTGCCCCGTGACATGCACACCTGCTATGTGAACTGTTTGTTTATTTGTACTGTTTCATTGTTTAATGTGCTGTCTATGCTGCAACCCAATTTGCCCTTCGGGGACACTAAATAAACTTGAACCTTGAACCTTGAATTAACATATTTATGTACCGTAATATGACATAAATCTAATTGTAAGGTATACAATTACAGTGTAATTCAGGTTGACTGCTGCCTTGGTGAAAAATATATTTGTGTGCCCTTGTGCCCTTCTGGGTGTGAGATGTTTGGCAAAATGTTTAGGAGTAATATAAACATGTTTTTTTGTTTGTTTGTTTTTTGCAACAATTTTCTTAATTTTGTTGAGGAAATGCAGAGCCAGATCACTCATCGAATCTCTGAGGATAGAATTCTGGATGAGCAGGACATGTGCAGCATTTTGAACGAAACGGGCCACTCCTGAAAACTTTAGAAGACAATGTTAGCCAATCAGTGTAGAATCTGATAAATCCAATAGACTCGTCTTGATCACATGACTACAGAGATCATGTGTACCGATTTGCGTGAGATTTGGATGAAATCTGTGCGACTAACATAAGCAATGTGTTTAGCAGAAATCGGCCTCATGGTGGCGCTATAACCGGCAGATGTGGAGGGATGCAGGGACAATGTTTTTCCATGGCCTCTAGGGAGTGCGCATATATAAGTTGTATACAGATTGATTAAGTTATAGCTAAAAACAGGAATTGGCCTGTTATAGCGCCACCATGAGGCTGATTTGGAAAAGAATGAGTGGCATGTCGTCCTTGGCCTAGTGGAAATGTGTGTGTATAATTTCACGGAAATTGCACACTGTGTTTGTGATTTGTGGCATTTTGTTCAAAACGGACCAATCATGTGAGCTTTGGAAGCCAATATTAGCCAATCAGGATGGAAGATGGGAAATTGTGCAGATCTGTGTTGATCACATGACTATGGAGATAGTGTATACCGAATTGTGTGATGTATGGATAAAATGTGTACGAGTAATCTACAAAAATTTGTTTTGCCTAAATCGGCCTCATGGTGGCGCTATAACAGGCCGTTGAGGAATATTTGGGGCAGAGGTTTTTGTCGTTGGCATCCATGGAGTGTGTGTGCAAAGTTTGGCATGGATCGGGCCAACGGTACCGGAGATTAGCTGATAACGGACGGACGGAAGGACGGAAGGAAGGACACACACAAGGACGGAGTGCAAAACATACTCTCTCCCCATGCCTTCGGCCTGGTGGAGACAATAATACATAAATGACAAACGGAATCTTTGAACACATTTAGCTGGGATGGGGACCCCAGTCACCCCCTGACTAAGGGTCAGACTGACAGACTGTCACACAGGTGTCTGACTGTCTGTGTGATCTGAGCTGAAGGGGACAGGAGTCCGGACAGGGTATTACTGCACTGTCACTCTACTGGGGGGAGGGAGGAGGGGGAGAGAGAGGCAGAGAGTGAGATTGTAGAGTGGCAGAGAGAGGGGCAGAGAGAGACACACACGCGCACACAGACTTGGGGCAGAGAGAGAGAGAGAGACGCAGAAACAGCAGCAGAATATTTCAGTTCCTTAACTTGCTTTGCTTACTTACTGTCTGCCTGTAACTTTGCATTGCAGTTCATATAGTTTCATACACGGATTAAAAAGTATTATTTTCAATCCATCAGTAAAAAATAAAAAGCTCCAGAGGGAATAACGGACATCATCACACAAAACAAAAGTGACAAAACTTTACGACGTGGAAACATCCTCCTGGCTATTCATTCAGGCACGGAATTCGACGCCTTTTCCAGCTGTCTTTTAACATCAAGGACAATGAACTGTAAGTCGATATTTATTATTATTATAAGGTATAATTTGGCGACATGTTGAGAAAACTACGTGACCAGTGTCTGAAACGTAGCCCCGGTCCAGTGCTTACAGAGACACGCTGTAACGCAACAGGTTGACTCGCAAAAGTAGCACAGCAAGCATGGAGGAATTCAGTGTTGATCTAATATGAATACGGTAAATCAATGTTTATTGGGTTGTTGTCTCGCCTCAAATGTTTTCAAAAAAGCTGTAAAATAAATATTGTGTTTTTGTTTTTACGTGGCTGCCATGTTGATTGCATGGCTACGGAAATATATAGGTGCGTATATTGTCTCAGTCGGTCTGTCTGTTGACTGACTGTTTTGTGCTTTTCTTTATACAATAAAAGAACCTCAATTATTTGGTAATTTTGGTTCCATGTGTAGCAGTGTCTACACACACTCTCGGACTCGATCGGAGTTTAATAGGCTATGTAGGCCTACTTGTAAAGTACATTATTATTGGTTCCCAACTGTTATCAATACATTTTTAACAACTCCTGCCTCTTGGGGTTCCCCCCCTGGAGCGACATCAAGGACCCCTGGGGGTCCCAGAGACCCACTGTGTTGTTCATCATAGCAGCGGTCGCCAGTCTTTTTATCGAGAAATAACCATTTATTTAACTATGGACATAACGGACCGCTGAATGTAGTGATGGCTTGGTGACAGGCAGCTGTTATTAACTAACTTAATGGCTGGTGTTTTAGTGACTTTCATTTTCTTCCTACTGTGGTGTATTATGAATCATAGCATATTCATAACTACCTGGTTTAGTCATACTTGTACATATAACTTTAACTCTGTATTTCTCCCTGATCTGTCTCACCAAAGTGCCTTGAACTGAAGTCTATTTGCATATCAATTGTTCCACAGGCATGAAGATTGAGGAGCATTGAGAGGAGGGGGGAAATGTAACGAAGTGGTCCTCCGTTACTTATATTTGGCACATTTATGCTTATTTTGCACACATATTGTACCAGTGTTTGATTGAAGTATTTATATTTGCACAGCATATGCACTTTAGTCAGTTGTATTTGCACACAAAGGAAAGTCATGAGTTGAACTGGTTTATTGAAAATATTATGAACATGGGAGTTGTTTCCTATCCGGCAGGATGGCCAGGATTTGGTCATGATAGGCAAGTGCAATACAGTTAAGAATGCAATATGTGTCAGGGCAATATAAGTACGTAATGTAATATGAGACTGTTATGGGTAATTGAATACTTACTGCTTCTGTTCTGTCTGTTCCAGTGTGTTCGGGCAAAAGAGTCCCCAGGCTACCAGAGCACCATATATTGGTCTGGACTGGACCACAGTGAAATGGCCAGGGGTGTTTCAGAGTTATGCATTGGAGCTGCTAATGATAATGGGATATGTGGTTTATCTTGCAATAGTGGGCATAATTGATATTTACTTACCTGTGTAGTGATATAGATTTATAGGCTCATGTGATGTGGGTTATGTGGGGTTCAGAAGTGTTGCATGTTTGACCGGTAATATGGTAGAGTCTGCACTGATTGGTTCAGCTGCCTATAAACGGCTGCCAGCACGCACACACACACTCAGTGTTACAATCAGTGAGAGGACATGGTGGAGCTGCACACCAACATGTCCTATCTGTTTGCTGCTGGGGTGATGCCATTTCCCATGCTGTAAACCTTCTTTTGGAAATAAATCACGATGTGGCTGCATTCTACCTCCTGACTCTGTGCTCATTTCCAGCTGCTTATTGGGCCAACACTACAATTGGTGGCAGTGGCAGCTAATTCTAAGAGATCCTCAAAACAAGACATTAGGTGCTATCTATGTAATGGTCTAGGCCACACCCAATATTTTTGCCCAGCAAATGGTGACAATAAACCAGCTCTGTTCACTGCAGTCCCTAGAGCAACCAACATAGTTACATGTCAGGAGAAAGCCAGTACTGTACCTGTTTTGGTTAATGGTCAGCGGGAGGAAGCCCTACTTGATACAGGGAGTTTTCAGTCAATAGTACTGTCCAGTCTTGTCCCAAGAGAAAGGTGGAGTGAAGAGAAGGCCACAAGTAGCTGTGTAGTAGCGACAGGCAGACAGGTGACAAAACACCGGTGTAAACTGTACTGTCCCAGTCTCCAGACTGTCTGTCTGTCTGACATAATGAACAGGGTCGCAGGTATTTTACGGCGGACGTTTGGGATAGTCCGTGAGCATGTTGGTACAGATCCTTTCGGAAACAAATATTACATCATCCCTGAACAGAAGACTTGGACGGGAAGGTTTGTCCGTGCCAAGCGGATGGTGGTAGCAGCCAATCCCACAGAATACGAGTACATGGAAGGCAACATACCATCGGAATGGGATGCTTGGATCCGAGGCAGACGGAAGGAGCCCCCCTCCATCGAGGAGCTGTTGAAGAATCAGCAGTACAGGGAGCAGATCAAACTAAAGGCCATGGAGGTGGAGCAGAGAGATGTAGTCCTCCAGGCTAAGGAGTATGAGGAGGGTCTGGTGGCTGCTCTCCCCCAGACTGTAGTCAAAGGCCACGCAGCTACAGCCAGCTTTGGCAAGCAACAAGTCAGCGAGGAGCCCACCAGCACTGCAAATACATTCCAGCCTGGCTCCTGGATGCCTAATGCTAAAAAATAGACGGATATTCACGTGTATACAAGATACTATGTTGACATCTTATCGTCACCACATCTACAAACCTGAATGAATACTGTGACTGCACAGACATTACGGAAAAAAGGGACTGTAGATACACAATATTGAGAAATGATTGTCAGTGTAATTGGTTGCCTCATATCGACAACAGGAGGTGTGGGTAAGCATTGTTTTGCAAAGCTAAACCAAAGTTTGTGTTTGTTTTTTAATTGACAAAGAAAACTTGTTACTCTTTAGAATGCAAGCTAGGCAAATGACAACACACTCCATATTTGGGCGTAACTGCTTTGAGAACTCATATGGTTATGGCCGAGTCATAGTGACGTGGTCCATCACATGGCCATGCCGTGGTCTGCCGCCTCGCCAACCAGCCAGTCCTCCCTTATGCCAATTTTGATATAAGATGTTTTTTGTGGGTGGACTGAATCTGTCATGGCAAGGCAAGTTTATTTGTATAGCAAATTTCAACACAGCAATTCAAAGTGCAATACCTGGGGTTTGTAATTGGCTATGGCAAGATCAAACCACAGGTTGGGAAAGTTGAAGCCATCCGGTCCTTCCCTGTTCCAACCACCAAGAAGAAGGTGAGAGGGTTTGTTGGCCTTGTCGGGTGGTACAGGAAATTTATTCCCCATTTTGCAGAGAGATCAGCAGTGCTCACAGACCTCACGAGAGACTCATTCCCCACTAAAGTGAGATGGACTGATGAGTGTGATAAAGCATTCAAAGACCTCAAGGAAGCAATCTGCACCCATCCAGTCCTTCACACTCCAGACTTTGACAAGCCATTCACCCTGCAGACGGATGCTTCTGGAGTGGGCCTTGGAGCGGTGTTGTTGCAGGAGGTGGATGGAGAGAGGAAGCCAGTGGCATTCCTGAGCCGTAAACTGGAGGACAGAGAGACCAGGTATTCAACAGTGGAGAAAGAGTGTTTGGCGATGAAGTGGGCCATTGACACCCTCAGATACTATCTGTTAGGACGACACTTCTTTCTAGAGACTGACCATCGTGCACTGCAGTGGCTGAATCGCATGAAGGATGCAAACATACGCATTGCGGGTTGGTACCTCTCCCTACAGCCATATGACTTTACTGTTCACTACCGGTCAGGGAAGTCCAATGTGGTGGCTGACTGCCTCTCCCGCATCCATGAAGATTGAGGAGCATTGAGAGGAGGGGGGAAATGTAACGAAGTGGTCCTCCGTTACTTATATTTGGCACATTTATGCTTATTTTGCACACATATTGTACCAGTGTTTGATTGAAGTATTTATATTTGCACAGCATATGCACTTTAGTCAGTTGTATTTGCACACAAAGGAGAAGTCATGAGTTGAACTGGTTTATTGAAAGTATTATGAACATGGGAGTTGTTTCCTATCCGGCAGGATGGCCACTCAGCATTGGACAGTACCACCTGGGGAAACAGAGGGATGTTTGGTCATGATGGGCAAGTGCAATACATGTGTTCGGGCAAAAGAGTCCCCAGGCTACCAGAGCACCATATATTGGTCTGGACTGGACCACAGTGAAATGGCCAGGGGTGTTTGAGTTATGCATTGGAGCTGCTAATGATAATGGGATATGTGGTTTATCTTGCAATAGTGGGCATGATTGATATTTACTTACCTGTGTAGTGATATAGATTTATAGGCTCATGTGATGTGGGTTATGTGGGGTTCAGAAGTGTTGCATGTTTGACCGGTGATATGGTAGAGTCTGCACTGATTGGTTCAGCTGCCTATAAAAGGCTGCCAGCACGCACACACACACTCAGTGTTAAAATCAGTGAGAGGACATGGTGGAGCTGCACACCAACCTGTCCTATCTGTTTGCTGCTGGTGTGATGCCATTTCCCATGCTGTAAACCTTCTTTTGGAAATAAATCACGATGTGGCTGCATTCTACCTCCTGACTCTGTGCTCATTTCCAGCTGCTTATTGGGCCAACACTACAATTGGTGGCAGTGGCAGCTAATTCTAAGAGATCCTCAAAACAAGACATTAGGTGCTATCTATGTAATGGTCTAGGCCACACCCAATATTTTTGCCCAGCAAATGGTGACAATAAACCAGCTCTGTTCACTGCAGTCCCTAGAGCAACCAACATAGTTACATGTCAGGAGAAAGCCAGTACTGTACCTGTTTTGGTTAATGGTCAGCGGGAGGAAGCCCTACTTGATACAGGGAGTTTTCAGTCAATAGTACTGTCCAGTCTTGTCCCAAGAGAAAGGTGGAGTGAAGAGAAGGCCACAAGTAGCTGTGTAGTAGCGACAGGCAGACAGGTGACAAAACACCGGTGTAAACTGTACTGTCCCAGTCTCCAGACTGTCTGTCTGTCTGACATAATGAACAGGGTCGCAGGTATTTTACGGCGGACGTTTGGGATAGTCCGTGAGCATGTTGGTACAGATCCTTTTGGAAACAAATATTACATCATCCCTGAACAGAAGACTTGGACGGGAAGGTTCGTCCATGCCAAGCGGATGGTGGTAGCAGCCAATCCCACAGAATACGAGTACATGGAAGGCAACATACCATCGGAATGGGATGCTTGGATCCGAGGCAGACGGAAGGAGCCCCCCTCCATCGAGGAGCTGTTGAAGAATCAGCAGTACAGGGAGCAGATCAAACTAAAGGCCATGGAGGTGGAGCAGAGAGATGTAGTCCTCCAGGCTAAGGAGTATGAGGAGGGTCTGGTGGCTGCTCTCCCCCAGACTGTAGTCAAAGGCCACGCAGCTACAGCCAGCTTTGGCAAGCAACAAGTCAGCGAGGAGCCCACCAGCACTGCAAATACATTCCAGCCTGGCTCCTGGATGCCTAATGCTAAAAAATAGACGGATATTCACGTGTATACAAGATACTATGTTGACATCTTATCGTCACCACATCTACAAACCTGAATGAATACTGTGACTGCACAGACATTACGGAAAAAAGGGACTGTAGATACACAATATTGAGAAATGATTGTCAGTGTAATTGGTTGCCTCATATCGACAACAGGAGGTGTGGGTAAGCATTGTTTTGCAAAGCTAAACCAAAGTTTGTGTTTGTTTTTTAATTGACAAAGAAAACTTGTTACTCTTTAGAATGCAAGCTAGGCAAATGACAACACACTCCATATTTGGGCGTAACTGCTTTGAGAACTCATATGGTTATGGCAGAGTCATAGTGACGTGGTCCATCACATGGCCATGCCGTGGTCTGCCGCCTCGCCAACCAGCCAGTCCTCCCTTATGCCAATTTTGATATAAGATGTTTTTTGTGGGTGGACTGAATCTGTCATGGCAAGGCAAGTTTATTTGTATAGCAAATTTCAACACAGCAATTCAAAGTGCAATACCTGGGGTTTGTAATTGGCTATGGCAAGATCAAACCACAGGTTGGGAAAGTTGAAGCCATCCGGTCCTTCCCTGTTCCAACCACCAAGAAGAAGGTGAGAGGGTTTGTTGGCCTTGTCGGGTGGTACAGGAAATTTATTCCCCATTTTGCAGAGAGATCAGCAGTGCTCACAGACCTCACGAGAGACTCATTCCCCACTAAAGTGAGATGGACTGATGAGTGTGATAAAGCATTCAAAGACCTCAAGGAAGCAATCTGCACCCATCCAGTCCTTCACACTCCAGACTTTGACAAGCCATTCACCCTGCAGACGGATGCTTCTGGAGTGGGCCTTGGAGCGGTGTTGTTGCAGGAGGTGGATGGAGAGAGGAAGCCAGTGGCATTCCTGAGCCATAAACTGGAGGACAGAGAGACCAGGTATTCAACAGTGGAGAAAGAGTGTTTGGCGATGAAGTGGGCCATTGACACCCTCAGATACTATCTGTTAGGACGACACTTCTTTCTAGAGACTGACCATCGTGCACTGCAGTGGCTGAATCGCATGAAGGATGCAAACATACGCATTGCGGGTTGGTACCTCTCCCTACAGCCATATGACTTTACTGTTCACTACCGGTCAGGGAAGTCCAATGTGGTGGCTGACTGCCTCTCCCGCATCCATGAAGATTGAGGAGCATTGAGAGGAGGGGGGAAATGTAACGAAGTGGTCCTCCGTTACTTATATTTGGCACATTTATGCTTATTTTGCACACATATTGTACCAGTGTTTGATTGAAGTATTTATATTTGCACAGCATATGCACTTTAGTCAGTTGTATTTGCACACAAAGGAGAAGTCATGAGTTGAACTGGTTTATTGAAAGTATTATGAACATGGGAGTTGTTTCCTATCCGGCAGGATGGCCACTCAGCATTGGACAGTACCACCTGGGGAAACAGAGGGATGTTTGGTCATGATGGGCAAGTGCAATACATGTGTTCGGGCAAAAGAGTCCCCAGGCTACCAGAGCACCATATATTGGTCTGGACTGGACCACAGTGAAATGGCCAGGGGTGTTTGAGTTATGCATTGGAGCTGCTAATGATAATGGGATATGTGGTTTATCTTGCAATAGTGGGCATGATTGATATTTACTTACCTGTGTAGTGATATAGATTTATAGGCTCATGTGATGTGGGTTATGTGGGGTTCAGAAGTGTTGCATGTTTGACCGGTGATATGGTAGAGTCTGCACTGATTGGTTCAGCTGCCTATAAAAGGCTGCCAGCACGCACACACACACTCAGTGTTAAAATCAGTGAGAGGACATGGTGGAGCTGCACACCAACCTGTCCTATCTGTTTGCTGCTGGTGTGATGCCATTTCCCATGCTGTAAACCTTCTTTTGGAAATAAATCACGATGTGGCTGCATTCTACCTCCTGACTCTGTGCTCATTTCCAGCTGCTTATTGGGCCAACACTACAATTGGTGGCAGTGGCAGCTAATTCTAAGAGATCCTCAAAACAAGACATTAGGTGCTATCTATGTAATGGTCTAGGCCACACCCAATATTTTTGCCCAGCAAATGGTGACAATAAACCAGCTCTGTTCACTGCAGTCCCTAGAGCAACCAACATAGTTACATGTCAGGAGAAAGCCAGTACTGTACCTGTTTTGGTTAATGGTCAGCGGGAGGAAGCCCTACTTGATACAGGGAGTTTTCAGTCAATAGTACTGTCCAGTCTTGTCCCAAGAGAAAGGTGGAGTGAAGAGAAGGCCACAAGTAGCTGTGTAGTAGCGACAGGCAGACAGGTGACAAAACACCGGTGTAAACTGTACTGTCCCAGTCTCCAGACTGTCTGTCTGTCTGACATAATGAACAGGGTCGCAGGTATTTTACGGCGGACGTTTGGGATAGTCCGTGAGCATGTTGGTACAGATCCTTTCGGAAACAAATATTACATCATCCCTGAACAGAAGACTTGGACGGGAAGGTTCGTCCGTGCCAAGCGGATGGTGGTAGCAGCCAATCCCACAGAATACGAGTACATGGAAGGCAACATACCATCGGAATGGGATGCTTGGATCCGAGGCAGACGGAAGGAGCCCCCCTCCATCGAGGAGCTGTTGAAGAATCAGCAGTACAGGGAGCAGATCAAACTAAAGGCCATGGAGGTGGAGCAGAGAGATGTAGTCCTCCAGGCTAAGGAGTATGAGGAGGGTCTGGTGGCTGCTCTCCCCCAGACTGTAGTCAAAGGCCACGCAGCTACAGCCAGCTTTGGCAAGCAACAAGTCAGCGAGGAGCCCACCAGCACTGCAAATACATTCCAGCCTGGCTCCTGGATGCCTAATGCTAAAAAATAGACGGATATTCACGTGTATACAAGATACTATGTTGACATCTTATCGTCACCACATCTACAAACCTGAATGAATACTGTGACTGCACAGACATTACGGAAAAAAGGGACTGTAGATACACAATATTGAGAAATGATTGTCAGTGTAATTGGTTGCCTCATATCGACAACAGGAGGTGTGGGTAAGCATTGTTTTGCAAAGCTAAACCAAAGTTTGTGTTTGTTTTTTAATTGACAAAGAAAACTTGTTACTCTTTAGAATGCAAGCTAGGCAAATGACAACACACTCCATATTTGGGCGTAACTGCTTTGAGAACTCATATGGTTATGGCCGAGTCATAGTGACGTGGTCCATCACATGGCCATGCCGTGGTCTGCCGCCTCGCCAACCAGCCAGTCCTCCCTTATGCCAATTTTGATATAAGATGTTTTTTGTGGGTGGACTGAATCTGTCATGGCAAGGCAAGTTTATTTGTATAGCAAATTTCAACACAGCAATTCAAAGTGCAATACCTGGGGTTTGTAATTGGCTATGGCAAGATCAAACCACAGGTTGGGAAAGTTGAAGCCATCCGGTCCTTCCCTGTTCCAACCACCAAGAAGAAGGTGAGAGGGTTTGTTGGCCTTGTCGGGTGGTACAGGAAATTTATTCCCCATTTTGCAGAGAGATCAGCAGTGCTCACAGACCTCACGAGAGACTCATTCCCCACTAAAGTGAGATGGACTGATGAGTGTGATAAAGCATTCAAAGACCTCAAGGAAGCAATCTGCACCCATCCAGTCCTTCACACTCCAGACTTTGACAAGCCATTCACCCTGCAGACGGATGCTTCTGGAGTGGGCCTTGGAGCGGTGTTGTTGCAGGAGGTGGATGGAGAGAGGAAGCCAGTGGCATTCCTGAGCCGTAAACGGGAGGACAGAGAGACCAGGTATTCAACAGTGGAGAAAGAGTGTTTGGCGATGAAGTGGGCCATTGACACCCTCAGATACTATCTGTTAGGACGACACTTCTTTCTAGAGACTGACCATCGTGCACTGCAGTGGCTGAATCGCATGAAGGATGCAAACATACGCATTGCGGGTTGGTACCTCTCCCTACAGCCATATGACTTTACTGTTCACTACCGGTCAGGGAAGTCCAATGTGGTGGCTGACTGCCTCTCCCGCATCCATGAAGATTGAGGAGCATTGAGAGGAGGGGGGAAATGTAACGAAGTGGTCCTCCGTTACTTATATTTGGCACATTTATGCTTATTTTGCACACATATTGTACCAGTGTTTGATTGAAGTATTTATATTTGCACAGCATATGCACTTTAGTCAGTTGTATTTGCACACAAAGGAGAAGTCATGAGTTGAACTGGTTTATTGAAAGTATTATGAACATGGGAGTTGTTTCCTATCCGGCAGGATGGCCACTCAGCATTGGACAGTACCACCTGGGGAAACAGAGGGATGTTTGGTCATGATGGGCAAGTGCAATACATGTGTTCGGGCAAAAGAGTCCCCAGGCTACCAGAGCACCATATATTGGTCTGGACTGGACCACAGTGAAATGGCCAGGGGTGTTTGAGTTATGCATTGGAGCTGCTAATGATAATGGGATATGTGGTTTATCTTGCAATAGTGGGCATGATTGATATTTACTTACCTGTGTAGTGATATAGATTTATAGGCTCATGTGATGTGGGTTATGTGGGGTTCAGAAGTGTTGCATGTTTGACCGGTGATATGGTAGAGTCTGCACTGATTGGTTCAGCTGCCTATAAAAGGCTGCCAGCACGCACACACACACTCAGTGTTAAAATCAGTGAGAGGACATGGTGGAGCTGCACACCAACCTGTCCTATCTGTTTGCTGCTGGTGTGATGCCATTTCCCATGCTGTAAACCTTCTTTTGGAAATAAATCACGATGTGGCTGCATTCTACCTCCTGACTCTGTGCTCATTTCCAGCTGCTTATTGGGCCAACACTACAATTGGTGGCAGTGGCAGCTAATTCTAAGAGATCCTCAAAACAAGACATTAGGTGCTATCTATGTAATGGTCTAGGCCACACCCAATATTTTTGCCCAGCAAATGGTGACAATAAACCAGCTCTGTTCACTGCAGTCCCTAGAGCAACCAACATAGTTACATGTCAGGAGAAAGCCAGTACTGTACCTGTTTTGGTTAATGGTCAGCGGGAGGAAGCCCTACTTGATACAGGGAGTTTTCAGTCAATAGTACTGTCCAGTCTTGTCCCAAGAGAAAGGTGGAGTGAAGAGAAGGCCACAAGTAGCTGTGTAGTAGCGACAGGCAGACAGGTGACAAAACACCGGTGTAAACTGTACTGTCCCAGTCTCCAGACTGTCTGTCTGTCTGACATAATGAACAGGGTCGCAGGTATTTTACGGCGGACGTTTGGGATAGTCCGTGAGCATGTTGGTACAGATCCTTTCGGAAACAAATATTACATCATCCCTGAACAGAAGACTTGGACGGGAAGGTTCGTCCGTGCCAAGCGGATGGTGGTAGCAGCCAATCCCACAGAATACGAGTACATGGAAGGCAACATACCATCGGAATGGGATGCTTGGATCCGAGGCAGACGGAAGGAGCCCCCCTCCATCGAGGAGCTGTTGAAGAATCAGCAGTACAGGCAGCAGATCAAACTAAAGGCCATGGAGGTGGAGCAGAGAGATGTAGTCCTCCAGGCTAAGGAGTATGAGGAGGGTCTGGTGGCTGCTCTCCCCCAGACTGTAGTCAAAGGCCACACAGCTACAGCCAGCTTTGGCAAGCAACAAGTCAGCGAGGAGCCCACCAGCACTGCAAATACATTCCAGCCTGGCTCCTGGATGCCTAATGCTAAAAAATAGACGGATATTCACGTGTATACAAGATACTATGTTGACATCTTATCGTCACCACATCTACAAACCTGAATGAATACTGTGACTGCACAGACATTACGGAAAAAAGGGACTGTAGATACACAATATTGAGAAATGATTGTCAGTGTAATTGGTTGCCTCATATCGACAACAGGAGGTGTGGGTAAGCATTGTTTTGCAAAGCTAAACCAAAGTTTGTGTTTGTTTTTTAATTGACAAAGAAAACTTGTTACTCTTTAGAATGCAAGCTAGGCAAATGACAACACACTCCATATTTGGGCGTAACTGCTTTGAGAACTCATATGGTTATGGCCGAGTCATAGTGACGTGGTCCATCACATGGCCATGCCGTGGTCTGCCGCCTCGCCAACCAGCCAGTCCTCCCTTATGCCAATTTTGATATAAGATGTTTTTTGTGGGTGGACTGAATCTGTCATGGCAAGGCAAGTTTATTTGTATAGCAAATTTCAACACAGCAATTCAAAGTGCAATACCTGGGGTTTGTAATTGGCTATGGCAAGATCAAACCACAGGTTGGGAAAGTTGAAGCCATCCGGTCCTTCCCTGTTCCAACCACCAAGAAGAAGGTGAGAGGGTTTGTTGGCCTTGTCGGGTGGTACAGGAAATGTATTCCCCATTTTGCAGAGAGATCAGCAGTGCTCACAGACCTCACGAGAGACTCATTCCCCACTAAAGTGAGATGGACTGATGAGTGTGATAAAGCATTCAAAGACCTCAAGGAAGCAATCTGCACCCATCCAGTCCAGTCTCACTCCAGTGTCTCACCAAAGTGCCTAGAACTGAAGTATTTGCATATCAATTGTTCTACAGGCAGGAAGCCAATCTCGGGCTAAGAGACAGTCATTCCAAATAGTAGGTTTACCCTTTGACTTCTCACCAGCTCAGTGGCCTTGTGGTTAGAGTGTCCGCCCTGAGACTGGGAGGTCGGGGTTCAATCCCTGGTCGGGGTTCAATCCCTGACCGGGTTAAAAAAAAACTTAAAAAAACGTACAAAAAAACTCAAAGAAAATATATAAAAAAAACACTTAAAAAATAATAATAAAAACAAAAAAGAGAACTTAAAAAAAAAACCTTAAAAAAGTACGTAATTTATTATAATTGTTGTTATTGCAATTTACGAGCTCTCTCACACACACACACAAAACTTAACTTAAAAAAACTTACAAAAATAATTATTCTAATTGTTTTTATTGCAATTTACGAGCTGTTCGCTTCCCGCGTTCGCGCGTCTTACTTGTAATTATACATCGAAATTGCTCAAGTCCAGCTGAAACCAAACTCTGGAGACTGGAGAACAGAACGTGAACAACAGGCTAACTTTCGTGTGCTAAAACGGCTTTATGTATCATTGTGATGGTTATGTTGCACATTTGAGTACTGAGTACTGACATGTTGGCCATCTATTGTATTTGCATCATGCACAAAATATGGTCACCAGCCAGTTGAGAGTGGCTCTGTATGTGTGTTTTATACATTTTTAACCAATGAATAAGTATTAATCATAACTTCATTGGATCCATTGTAATATTCTTTTCCATTTCCTGAATAGTAACGGTTTTGAACATGCAAGGTTTCCACCCGACAGCGACAATATGTAACTGTGTATATGTGCCCATTATTTTGGCCATATTTGAGTGCAGCAGAGGTACAGGAAAATGATTGAGCCCAGACATGGGCCTCATTGCTCTGAAGAGGCTGCCCCGTGACATGCACACCTGCTATGTGAACTGTTTGTTTATTTGTACTGTTTCATTGTTTAATGTGCTGTCTTTGCTGCAACCCAATTTGCCCTTCGGGGACACTAAATAAACTTGAACCTTGAACCTTGAATTAACATATTTATGTACCGTAATATGACATAAATCTAATTGTAAGGTATACAATTACAGTGTAATTCAGGTGGTGGACTGCTGCCTTGGTGAAAAATATATTTACAGGGATATTTACAAGTTTGAGAACCACTGTGATAGGCTACTGTATAGCAAATTATTTAACACTTATTTTAATAAATGAATGAATGGATACATAAATAGAGAATACATAAATGACAAACGGTATCTTTGAACACATTTAGCTGGGCTGGGGAGTGGGACCCCAGTCACCCAGGCTCACAGACATGTAGGCGGTGTCTGACTGTCTGTGTGATCTGAGCTGAAGGGGACAGGAGTCCGGGGGAGGGAGGAGGGGGAGAGAGAGGCAGAGAGTGAGATTGTAGAGTGGCAGAGAGAGGGGCAGAGAGAGACACACACGCGCACACACGTCACACGCACACACAGACTTGGGGCATACTCGGCAGAGAGAGAGAGAGAGAGAGATATAGAGACGCAGAAACAGCAGAAGAATATTTCAGTTCCTTAACTTGCTTTGCTTACTTACTGTCTGCCTGTAACTTTGCAGTGCAGTTCATATAGTTTCATACACGGATTAAAAAGTATTATTTTCAATCCATCAGTAAAAAATAAAAAGCTCCAGAGGGAATAACGGACATCATCACACGAAACAAAAGTGACAAAACATTACGACGTGGAAACATCCTCCTGGCTATTCATTCAGGCACGGAATTCGACGCCTTTTCCAGCTGTCTTTTAACATCAAGGACAATGACATATTACGGTAAATCAATGTTTATTGGGTTGTTGTCAAGCCTCAAATGTTTTCAAAAACATTATTTAGCTGTAAAATAAATATTGTGTTTTTGTTTTTACGTGGCTGCCATGTTGATTGCATGCATGGCTACGGAAATATATAGGTGCGTATAATTATTATATTGTCTCAGTCGGTCTGTCTCTTGACTGACTGTTTTGTGCTTTTCTTTATAATTACAATTTAAGAACCTCAATGATTTGGTAATTTTGGTTCTATGTGTAGCAGTGTCTACACACACTCTCGGACTCGATCGGAGTTTAATAGGCTATATGTACTTGTAAAGTACTAGTACATTATGGTTCCCAACTGTTATCAATACATTAACAACTCCTGCCTCTTGGGGTTCCCCCCCTGGAGCGACATCAAGGACCCCTGGGGGTCCCCGAGACCCACTGTGTTGTTCATCATAGCAGCGGTCGCCGGTCTGTTTATCGAGAAATAACCATTTATTTAACTATGGACATAACGGACCGCTGAATGTAGTGATGGCTTGGTGACAGATGTTATTAACTAACATAATGGCTGGTGTTTTAGTGACTTTCATTTTCTTCCTACTGTGGTGTATTATGAATCATATAGCATATTCATAACTACCTGGTTAGTCATACTTGTACATATAACTTTAACTCTATATTTCTCCCTGATCTCACTCCAGTGTCTCACCAAAGTGCCTAGAACTGAAGTATTTGCATATCAATTGTTCTACAGGCAGGAAGCCAATCTCGGGCTAAGAGACAGTCATTCCAAATAGTAGGTTTACCCTTTGACTTCTCACCAGCTCAGTGGCCTTGTGGATAGAGTGTCCGCCCTGAGACTGGGAGGTCGGGGTTCAATCCCTGGTTGGGGTTCAATCCCTGGCCGGGTTAAAAAAAAACTTAAAAAAACGTACAAAAAAACCTAAAGAAAATATATCCCTGACCGGGTTAAAAAAAAACTTAAAAAAACGTACAAAAAAACTTAAAGAAAATATATAAAAAAAACACTTAAAAAAAAAAAAAAAAAAAAAAAGAGAACTTAAAAAAAAAACCTTAAAAAAGTACGTAATTTATTATAATTGTTATTGCAATTTACGAGCTCTCTCACACACACACACACACACACACACAACTTAACTTAAAAAAAAAACGTACAAAAATAATTATTCTAATTGTTGTTATTGCAATTTACGAGCTGTTCGCTTCCCACGTTCGCGCGTCTTACTTGTAATTATACATCGAAATTGCTCAAGTCCAGCTGAAACCAAACTCTGGAGACTGGAGAACAGAACGTGAACAACAGGCTAACTTTCGTGTGCCAAAACGGCTTTATGTATCATTGTGAATTCGTGATGGTTATGTTGCACATTTGAGTACTGAGTACTGACATGTTGGCCATCTATTGTATTTGCATCATCATCATTGTCTCCACCAGGCCGAAGGCATGGGGAGAGAGTATGTTTTGCACTCCGTCCGTGTGTGTGTGTGTGTCCGTCCGTCTGTGTGTGTGTGTCCGTCCGTCCGTCCGTCCGTCCTTCCTTCCGTCCGTCTGTGTACAGCTAATCTCCGGCACCGTTAACCCGGCCGATGCCAAACTTTGCACACACACTCCCTGGATGCCAACGATGAACCTCTGCCCCACATTTTCCAGAACGGCCTGTTATAGCGCCACCATGAGGCAGCTTTTCACATTTATTACCTAAAACTGCACCAATCTGCGTGAAACGTTGCATGCACACTCCCTAGAGGCCAAGGACAAACCTTTGACCTGCATTTTCCGCATCTGCCTTTTATAGCGCCACCAGGAGGCCGACTTTTGTAAAACACATTTTTTTATATTACTCCTCCAGATTCTGTCCAAAAATCTCACAAATCGTTACACAGTATCTCTATGGTCATGTGCTCAAGTCGGATCTGTCTGATATTTCATATTCCATCCTAATTGGCTATAATTGGCTTTCACAGTTTGCAAGATTGCCCCGTTTTGAACAATAGCCTCAAATCATGAACGCAGCATGCAATTTACGTGAAATCTTTCACACATTTTCTTACTAGGCTGAGGAATATATCCCACCCTTTTCACATTGGCCTGTTATAGCGCCACCAACAGGTAGATTTTTGCAAAACACATTTTTGGAACAAAATGCCTCAAATCATCCAATTGCCATCAAAGGCGTATGAAGAAATGGCTACAGAAATACATGATCTCTGTAGTCATGTGATCAAGACGAGTCTGTTAGATTTCTCAGATTGTACACTGATTGGCTAACATTGCCTTCCAAAGTTTTCAGGAGTGGCCCGTTTTGTACAAAATGCTGCACATGTCCTGCTCATCCAGAATTCTATCCTCAGAGATGCTATGAGTGATCTGGCTCTCCTCAACAAAATGAAGAAAATTGTTGCAAAAACAAATAACAAAAAACATCCTCCTAAACATTTTGCCAAACATCACACACACTCCTATCCTCCTGGTGGAGACCTGTGCCCGGAAGGGCACTTTTTCTAGTTTGCATTGTATTTGCATCATTTCTCCCTGATCTCACTCCAGTGTCTCACCAAAGTGCCTAGAACTGAAGTATTTGCATATCAATTGTTCTACAGGCAGGAAGCCAATCTCGGGCTAAGAGACAGTCATTCCAAATAGTAGGTTTACCCTTTGACTTCTCACCAGCTCAGTGGCCTTGTGGATAGAGTGTCCGCCCTGAGACTGGGAGGTCGGGGTTCAATCCCTGGTCGGGGTTCAATCCCTGGCCGGGTTAAAAAAAAACTTAAAAAAACGTACAAAAAAACCTAAAGAAATTATATCGCTGACCGGGTTAAAAAAAAACTTAAAAAAACGTACAAAAAAACTTAAAGAAAATATATAAAAAAACACTTAAAAAAATAAAAAATAAATAAAAAAGAGAACTTAAAAAAAAAACCTTAAAAAAGTACGTAATTTATTATAATTGTTATTGCAATTTACGAGCTCCCTCACACACACACACAAAACTTAACTTAAAAAAAAAACTTACAAAAATAATTATTCTAATTGTTGTTATTGCAATTTACGAGCTGTTCGCTTCCCGCGTTTGCGCGTCTTACTTGTAATTATACATCGAAATTGCTCAAGTCCAGCTGAAACCAAACTCTGGAGACTGGAGAACAGAACGTGAACAACAGGCTAACTTTCGTGTGCTAAAACGGCTTTATGTATCATTGTGAATTCGTGATGGTTATGTTGCACATTTGAGTACTGAGTACTGACATGTTGGCCATCTATTGTATTTGCATCATCATCATTGTCTCCACCAGGCCGAAGGCATGGGGAGAGAGTATGTTTTGCACTCCATCCGTGTGTGTGTGTGTGTCCGTCCGTCCGTGTGTGTGTGTGTGTCCGTCCGTCCGTCCGTCCGTCCTTCCTTCCGTCCGTCTGTGTACAGCTAATCTCCGGCACCGTTAACCCGGCCGATGCCAAACTTTGCACACACACTCCCTGGATGCCAACGATGAACCTCTGCCCCACATTTTCCAGAACGGCCTGTTATAGCGCCACCATGAGGCAGCTTTTCACATTTATTACCTAAAACTGCACCAATCTGCGTGAAACGTTGCATGCACACTCCCTAGAGGCCAAGGACAAACCTTTGACCTGCATTTTCCGCATCTGCCTTTTATAGCGCCACCAGGAGGCCGACTTTTGTAAAACACATTTTTTTATATTACTCCTCCAGATTCTGTCCAAAAATCTCACAAATCGTTACACAGTATCTCTATGGTCATGTGCTCAAGTCGGATCTGTCTGATATTTCATATTCCATCCTAATTGGCTATTATTGGCTTTCACAGTTTGCAAGATTGCCCCGTTTTGAACAATAGCCTCAAATCATGAACGCAGCATGCAATTTACGTGAAATCTTTCACACATTTTCTTACTAGGCTGAGGAATATATCCCACCCTTTTCACATTGGCCTGTTATAGCGCCACCAACAGGTAGATTTTTGCAAAACACATTTTTGGAACAAAATGCCTCAAATCATCCAATTGCCATCAAAGGCGTATGAAGAAATGGCTACAGAAATACATGATCTCTGTAGTCATGTGATCAAGACGAGTCTGTTAGATTTCTCAGATTGTACACTGATTGGCTAACATTGCCTTCCAAAGTTTTCAGGAGTGGCCCGTTTTGTACAAAATGCTGCACATGTCCTGCTCATCCAGAATTCTATCCTCAGAGATGCTATGAGTGATCTGGCTCTCCTCAACAAAATGAAGAAAATTGTTGCAAAAACAAATAACAAAAAACATCCTCCTAAACATTTTGCCAAACATCACACACACTCCTATCCTCCTGGTGGAGACCTGTGCCCGGAAGGGCACTTTTTCTAGTTTGCATTGTATTTGCATCATTTCTCCCTGATCTCACTCCAGTGTCTCACCAAAGTGCCTAGAACTGAAGTATTTGCATATCAATTGTTCTACAGGCAGGAAGCCAATCTCGGGCTAAGAGACAGTCATTCCAAATAGTAGGTTTACCCTTTGACTTCTCACCAGCTCAGTGGCCTTGTGGATAGAGTGTCCGCCCTGAGACTGGGAGGTCGGGGTTCAATCCCTGGTCGGGGTTCAATCCCTGGCCGGGTTAAAAAAAAACGTAAAAAAACGTACCAAAAAACCTAAAGAAAATATATCCCTGACCGGGTTAAAAAAAAACTTAAAAAAACGTACAAAAAAACTTAAAGAAAATATATAATTTTTTTTTTAAAAATAAATAAAAAAGAGAACTTTAAAAAAAAACCTTAAAAAAGTACGTAATTTATTATAATTGTTATTGCAATTTACGAGCTCCCTCACACACACACACACACACACACAAAACTTAACTTAAAAAAAAAACTTACAAAAATAATTATTCTAATTGTTGTTATTGCAATTTACGAGCTGTTCGCTTCCCGCGTTCGCGCGTCTTACTTGTAATTATACATCGAAATTGCTCAAGTCCAGCTGAAACCAAACTCTGGAGACTGGAGAACAGAACGTGAACAACAGGCTAACTTTCGTGTGCTAAAACGGCTTTATGTATCATTGTGAATTCGTGATGGTTATGTTGCACATTTGAGTACTGAGTACTGACATGTTGGCCATCTATTGTATTTGCATCATCATCATTGTCTCCACCAGGCCGAAGGCATGGGGAGAGAGTATGTTTTGCACTCCGTCCGTGTGTGTGTGTGTCCGTCCGTCCGTGTGTGTGTGTGTGTCCGTCCGTCCGTCCTTCCTTCCGTCCGTCTGTGTACAGCTAATCTCCGGCACCGTTAACCCGGCCGATGCCAAACTTTGCACACACACTCCCTGGATGCCAACGATGAACCTCTGCCCCACATTTTCCAGAACGGCCTGTTATAGCGCCACCATGAGGCAGCTTTTCATATTTATTACCTAAAACTGCACCAATCTGCGTGAAACGTTGCATGCACACTCCCTAGAGGCCAAGGACAAACCTTTGACCTGCATTTTCCGCATCTGCCTTTTATAGCGCCACCAGGAGGCCGACTTTTGTAAAACACATTTTTTTATATTACTCCTCCAGATTCTGTCCAAAAATCTCACAAATCGTTACACAGTATCTCTATGGTCATGTGCTCAAGTCGGATCTGTCTGATATTTCATATTCCATCCTAATTGGCTATAATTGGCTTTCACAGTTTGCAAGATTGCCCCGTTTTGAACAATAGCCTCAAATCATGAACGCAGCATGCAATTTACGTGAAATCTTTCACACATTTTCCTACTAGGCTGAGGAATATATCCCACCCTTTTCACATTGGCCTGTTATAGCGCCACCAACAGGTAGATTTTTGCAAAACACATTTTTGGAACAAAATGCCTCAAATCATCCAATTGCCATCAAAGGCGTATGAAGAAATGGCTACAGAAATACATGATCTCTGTAGTCATGTGATCAAGACGAGTCTGTTGGATTTCTCAGATTGTACACTGATTGGCTAACATTGCCTTCCAAAGTTTTCAGGAGTGGCCCGTTTTGTACAAAATGCTGCACATGTCCTGCTCATCCAGAATTCTATCCTCAGAGATGCTATGAGTGATCTGGCTCTCCTCAACAAAATGAAGAAAATTGTTGCAAAAACAAATAACAAAAAACATCCTCCTAAACATTTTGCCAAACATCACACACACTCCTATCCTCCTGGTGGAGACCTGTGCCCGGAAGGGCACTTTTTCTAGTTTGCATTGTATTTGCATCATTTCTCCCTGATCTCACTCCAGTGTCTCACCAAAGTGCCTAGAACTGAAGTATTTGCATATCAATTGTTCTACAGGCAGGAAGCCAATCTCGGGCTAAGAGACAGTCATTCCAAATAGTAGGTTTACCCTTTGACTTCTCACCAGCTCAGTGGCCTTGTGGATAGAGTGTCCGCCCTGAGACTGGGAGGTCGGGGTTCAATCCCTGGTCGGGGTTCAATCCCTGGCCGGGTTAAAAAAAAACTTAAAAAAACGTACCAAAAAACCTAAAGAAAATATATCCCTGACCGGGTTAAAAAAAAACTTAAAAAAACGTACAAAAAAACTTAAAGAAAATATATAAAAAAACACTTAAAAAAATAAAAAATAAATAAAAAAGAGAACTTAAAAAAAAAACCTTAAAAACGTACGTAATTTATTATAATTGTTATTGCAATTTACGAGCTCCCTCACACACTTAACTTAAAAAAAAAACTTACAAAAATAATTATTCTAATTGTTGTTATTGCAATTTACGAGCTGTTCGCTTCCCGCGTTCGCGCGTCTTACTTGTAATTATACATCGAAATTGCTCAAGTCCAGCTGAAACCAAACTCTGGAGACTGGAGAACAGAACGTGAACAACAGGCTAACTTTCGTGTGCTAAAACGGCTTTATGTATCATTGTGAATTCGTGATGGTTATGTTGCACATTTGAGTACTGAGTACTGACATGTTGGCCATCTATTGTATTTGCATCATCATCATTGTCTCCACCAGGCCGAAGGCATGGGGAGAGAGTATGTTTTGCACTCCGTCCGTGTGTGTGTGTGTGTCCGTCCGTCCGTGTGTGTGTGTGTGTCCGTCCGTCCGTCCTTCCTTCCGTCCGTCTGTGTACAGCTAATCTCCGGCACCGTTAACCCGGCCGATGCCAAACTTTGCACACACACTCCCTGGATGCCAACGATGAACCTCTGCCCCACATTTTCCAGAACGGCCTGTTATAGCGCCACCATGAGGCAGCTTTTCACATTTATTACCTAAAACTGCACCAATCTGCGTGAAACGTTGCATGCACACTCCCTAGAGGCCAAGGACAAACCTTTGACCTGCATTTTCCGCATCTGCCTTTTATAGCGCCACCAGGAGGCCGACTTTTGTAAAACACATTTTTTTATATTACTCCTCCAGATTCTGTCCAAAAATCTCACAAATCGTTACACAGTATCTCTATGGTCATGTGCTCAAGTCGGATCTGTCTGATATTTCATATTCCATCCTAATTGGCTATAATTGGCTTTCACAGTTTGCAAGATTGCCCCGTTTTGAACAATAGCCTCAAATCATGAACGCAGCATGCAATTTACGTGAAATCTTTCACACATTTTCCTACTAGGCTGAGGAATATATCCCACCCTTTTCACATTGGCCTGTTATAGCGCCACCAACAGGTAGATTTTTGCAAAACACATTTTTGGAACAAAATGCCTCAAATCATCCAATTGCCATCAAAGGCGTATGAAGAAATGGCTACAGAAATACATGATCTCTGTAGTCATGTGATCAAGACGAGTCTGTTGGATTTCTCAGATTGTACACTGATTGGCTAACATTGCCTTCCAAAGTTTTCAGGAGTGGCCCGTTTTGTACAAAATGCTGCACATGTCCTGCTCATCCAGAATTCTATCCTCAGAGATGCTATGAGTGATCTGGCTCTCCTCAACAAAATGAAGAAAATTGTTGCAAAAACAAATAACAAAAAACATCCTCCTAAACATTTTGCCAAACATCACACACACTCCTATCCTCCTGGTGGAGACCTGTGCCCGGAAGGGCACTTTTTCTAGTTTGCATTGTATTTGCATCATTTCTCCCTGATCTCACTCCAGTGTCTCACCAAAGTGCCTAGAACTGAAGTATTTGCATATCAATTGTTCTACAGGCAGGAAGCCAATCTCGGGCTAAGAGACAGTCATTCCAAATAGTAGGTTTACCCTTTGACTTCTCACCAGCTCAGTGGCCTTGTGGATAGAGTGTCCGCCCTGAGACTGGGAGGTCGGGGTTCAATCCCTGGTCGGGGTTCAATCCCTGGCCGGGTTAAAAAAAAACTTAAAAAAACGTACAAAAAAACCTAAAGAAAATATATCCCTGACCGGGTTAAAAAAAAACTAAAAAAACGTACAAAAAAACTTAAAGAAAATATATAAAAAAAACACTTAAAAAATAATAATACAAAAAAAAAAGAGAACTTAAAAAAAAAACCATAAAAAAGTACGTAATTTATTATAATTGTTGTTGCAATTTACGAGCTCTCTCACACACACACACACACAAAACTTAACTTAAAAAAAAAACGTACAAAAATAATTATTCTAATTGTTGTTATTGCAATTTACGAGCTGTTCGCTTCCCGCGTTCGCGCGTCTTACTTGTAATTATACATCGAAATTGCTCAAGTCCAGCTGAAACCAAACTCTGGAGACTGGAGAACAGAACGTGAACAACAGGCTAACTTTCGTGTGCTAAAACGGCTTTATGTATCATTGTGAATTCGTGATGGTTATGTTGCACATTTGAGTACTGAGTACTGACATGTTGGCCATCTATTGTATTTGCATCATCATCATTGTCTCCACCAGGCCGAAGGCATGGGGAGAGAGTATGTTTTGCACTCCGTCCGTGTGTGTGTGTGTGTGTCCGTCCGTCCGTGTGTGTGTGTGTGTCCGTCCGTCCGTCCTTCCTTCCGTCCGTCTGTGTACAGCTAATCTCCGGCACCGTTAACCCGGCCGATGCCAAACTTTGCACACACACTCCCTGGATGCCAACGATGAACCTCTGCCCCACATTTTCCAGAACGGCCTGTTATAGCGCCACCATGAGGCAGCTTTTCACATTTATTACCTAAAACTGCACCAATCTGCGTGAAACGTTGCATGCACACTCCCTAGAGGCCAAGGACAAACCTTTGACCTGCATTTTCCGCATCTGCCTTTTATAGCGCCACCAGGAGGCCGACTTTTGTAAAACACATTTTTTTATATTACTCCTCCAGATTCTGTCCAAAAATCTCACAAATCGTTACACAGTATCTCTATGGTCATGTGCTCAAGTCGGATCTGTCTGATATTTCATATTCCATCCTAATTGGCTATAATTGGCTTTCACAGTTTGCAAGATTGCCCCGTTTTGAACAATAGCCTCAAATCATGAACGCAGCATGCAATTTACGTGAAATCTTTCACACATTTTCTTACTAGGCTGAGGAATATATCCCACCCTTTTCACATTGGCCTGTTATAGCGCCACCAACAGGTAGATTTTTGCAAAACACATTTTTGGAACAAAATGCCTCAAATCATCCAATTGCCATCAAAGGCGTATGAAGAAATGGCTACAGAAATACATGATCTCTGTAGTCATGTGATCAAGACGAGTCTGTTAGATTTCTCAGATTGTACACTGATTGGCTAACATTGCCTTCCAAAGTTTTCAGGAGTGGCCCGTTTTGTACAAAATGCTGCACATGTCCTGCTCATCCAGAATTCTATCCTCAGAGATGCTATGAGTGATCTGGCTCTCCTCAACAAAATGAAGAAAATTGTTGCAAAAACAAATAACAAAAAACATCCTCCTAAACATTTTGCCAAACATCACACACACTCCTATCCTCCTGGTGGAGACCTGTGCCCGGAAGGGCACTTTTTCTAGTTTGCATTGTATTTGCATCATTTCTCCCTGATCTCACTCCAGTGTCTCACCAAAGTGCCTAGAACTGAAGTATTTGCATATCAATTGTTCTACAGGCAGGAAGCCAATCTCGGGCTAAGAGACAGTCATTCCAAATAGTAGGTTTACCCTTTGACTTCTCACCAGCTCAGTGGCCTTGTGGATAGAGTGTCCGCCCTGAGACTGGGAGGTCGGGGTTCAATCCCTGGTCGGGGTTCAATCCCTGGCCGGGTTAAAAAAAAACTTAAAAAAACGTACAAAAAAACCTAAAGAAAATATATCCCTGACCGGGTTAAAAAAAAACTAAAAAAACGTACAAAAAAACTTAAAGAAAATATATAAAAAAAACACTTAAAAAATAATAATACAAAAAAAAAGAGAACTTAAAAAAAAAACCTTAAAAAAGTACGTAATTTATTATAATTGTTGTTGCAATTTACGAGCTCTCTCACACACACACACACACAAAACTTAACTTAAAAAAAAAACGTACAAAAATAATTATTCTAATTGTTGTTATTGCAATTTACGAGCTGTTCGCTTCCCGCGTTCGCGCGTCTTACTTGTAATTATACATCGAAATTGCTCAAGTCCAGCTGAAACCAAACTCTGGAGACTGGAGAACAGAACGTGAACAACAGGCTAACTTTCGTGTGCTAAAACGGCTTTATGTATCATTGTGAATTCGTGATGGTTATGTTGCACATTTGAGTACTGAGTACTGACATGTTGGCCATCTATTGTATTTGCATCATCATCATTGTCTCCACCAGGCCGAAGGCATGGGGAGAGAGTATGTTTTGCACTCCGTCCGTGTGTGTGTGTGTCCGTCCGTCCGTGTGTGTGTGTGTGTCCGTCCGTCCGTCCTTCCTTCCGTCCGTCTGTGTACAGCTAATCTCCGGCACCGTTAACCCGGCCGATGCCAAACTTTGCACACACACTCCCTGGATGCCAACGATGAACCTCTGCCCCACATTTTCCAGAACGGCCTGTTATAGCGCCACCATGAGGCAGCTTTTCACATTTATTACCTAAAACTGCACCAATCTGCGTGAAACGTTGCATGCACACTCCCTAGAGGCCAAGGACAAACCTTTGACCTGCATTTTCCGCATCTGCCTTTTATAGCGCCACCAGGAGGCCGACTTTTGTAAAACACATTTTTTTATATTACTCCTCCAGATTCTGTCCAAAAATCTCACAAATCGTTACACAGTATCTCTATGGTCATGTGCTCAAGTCGGATCTGTCTGATATTTCATATTCCATCCTAATTGGCTATAATTGGCTTTCACAGTTTGCAAGATTGCCCCGTTTTGAACAATAGCCTCAAATCATGAACGCAGCATGCAATTTACGTGAAATCTTTCACACATTTTCCTACTAGGCTGAGGAATATATCCCACCCTTTTCACATTGGCCTGTTATAGCGCCACCAACAGGTAGATTTTTGCAAAACACATTTTTGGAACAAAATGCCTCAAATCATCCAATTGCCATCAAAGGCGTATGAAGAAATGGCTACAGAAATACATGATCTCTGTAGTCATGTGATCAAGACGAGTCTGTTGGATTTCTCAGATTGTACACTGATTGGCTAACATTGCCTTCCAAAGTTTTCAGGAGTGGCCCGTTTTGTACAAAATGCTGCACATGTCCTGCTCATCCAGAATTCTATCCTCAGAGATGCTATGAGTGATCTGGCTCTCCTCAACAAAATGAAGAAAATTGTTGCAAAAACAAATAACAAAAAACATCCTCCTAAACATTTTGCCAAACATCACACACACTCCTATCCTCCTGGTGGAGACCTGTGCCCGGAAGGGCACTTTTTCTAGTTTGCATTGTATTTGCATCATTTCTCCCTGATCTCACTCCAGTGTCTCACCAAAGTGCCTAGAACTGAAGTATTTGCATATCAATTGTTCTACAGGCAGGAAGCCAATCTCGGGCTAAGAGACAGTCATTCCAAATAGTAGGTTTACCCTTTGACTTCTCACCAGCTCAGTGGCCTTGTGGATAGAGTGTCCGCCCTGAGACTGGGAGGTCGGGGTTCAATCCCTGGTCGGGGTTCAATCCCTGGCCGGGTTAAAAAAAAACTTAAAAAAACGTACAAAAAAACCTAAAGAAAATATATCCCTGACCGGGTTAAAAAAAAACTAAAAAAACGTACAAAAAAACTTAAAGAAAATATATAAAAAAAACACTTAAAAAATAATAATAAAAAAGAGAACTTAAAAAAAAAACCTTAAAAAAGTACGTAATTTATTATAATTGTTGTTGCAATTTACGAGCTCTCTCACACACACACACACACAAAACTTAACTTAAAAAAAAAACGTACAAAAATAATTATTCTAATTGTTGTTATTGCAATTTACGAGCTGTTCGCTTCCCGCGTTCGCACGTCTTACTTGTAATTATACATCGAAATTGCTCAAGTCCAGCTGAAACCAAACTCTGGAGACTGGAGAACAGAACGTGAACAACAGGCTAACTTTCGTGTGCTAAAACGGCTTTATGTATCATTGTGAATTCGTGATGGTTATGTTGCACATTTGAGTACTGAGTACTGACATGTTGGCCATCTATTGTATTTGCATCATCATCATTGTCTCCACCAGGCCGAAGGCATGGGGAGAGAGTATGTTTTGCACTCCGTCCGTGTGTGTGTGTGTCCGTCCGTCCGTGTGTGTGTGTGTGTCCGTCCGTCCGTCCTTCCTTCCGTCCGTCTGTGTACAGCTAATCTCCGGCACCGTTAACCCGGCCGATGCCAAACTTTGCACACACACTCCCTGGATGCCAACGATGAACCTCTGCCCCACATTTTCCAGAACGGCCTGTTATAGCGCCACCATGAGGCAGCTTTTCACATTTATTACCTAAAACTGCACCAATCTGCGTGAAACGTTGCATGCACACTCCCTAGAGGCCAAGGACAAACCTTTGACCTGCATTTTCCGCATCTGCCTTTTATAGCGCCACCAGGAGGCCGACTTTTGTAAAACACATTTTTTTATATTACTCCTCCAGATTCTGTCCAAAAATCTCACAAATCGTTACACAGTATCTCTATGGTCATGTGCTCAAGTCGGATCTGTCTGATATTTCATATTCCATCCTAATTGGCTATAATTGGCTTTCACAGTTTGCAAGATTGCCCCGTTTTGAACAATAGCCTCAAATCATGAACGCAGCATGCAATTTACGTGAAATCTTTCACACATTTTCCTACTAGGCTGAGGAATATATCCCACCCTTTTCACATTGGCCTGTTATAGCGCCACCAACAGGTAGATTTTTGCAAAACACATTTTTGGAACAAAATGCCTCAAATCATCCAATTGCCATCAAAGGCGTATGAAGAAATGGCTACAGAAATACATGATCTCTGTAGTCATGTGATCAAGACGAGTCTGTTGGATTTCTCAGATTGTACACTGATTGGCTAACATTGCCTTCCAAAGTTTTCAGGAGTGGCCCGTTTTGTACAAAATGCTGCACATGTCCTGCTCATCCAGAATTCTATCCTCAGAGATGCTATGAGTGATCTGGCTCTCCTCAACAAAATGAAGAAAATTGTTGCAAAAACAAATAACAAAAAACATCCTCCTAAACATTTTGCCAAACATCACACACACTCCTATCCTCCTGGTGGAGACCTGTGCCCGGAAGGGCACTTTTTCTAGTTTGCATTGTATTTGCATCATTTCTCCCTGATCTCACTCCAGTGTCTCACCAAAGTGCCTAGAACTGAAGTATTTGCATATCAATTGTTCTACAGGCAGGAAGCCAATCTCGGGCTAAGAGACAGTCATTCCAAATAGTAGGTTTACCCTTTGACTTCTCACCAGCTCAGTGGCCTTGTGGATAGAGTGTCCGCCCTGAGACTGGGAGGTCGGGGTTCAATCCCTGGTCGGGGTTCAATCCCTGGCCGGGTTAAAAAAAAACTTAAAAAAACGTACAAAAAAACCTAAAGAAAATATATCCCTGACCGGGTTAAAAAAAAACTTAAAAAAACGTACAAAAAAACTTAAAGAAAATATATAAAAAAAAACCTTAAAAAAAAAAAAAAAAAAAAAAAAGAGAACTTAAAAAAAAAACCTTAAAAAAGTACGTAATTTATTATAATTGTTATTGCAATTTACGAGCTCTCTCACACACACACACACACACACACACACACAAAACTTAACTTAAAAAAAAAACGTACAAAAATAATTATTCTAATTGTTGTTATTGCAATTTACGAGCTGTTCGCTTCCCGCGTTCGCGCGTCTTACTTGTAATTATACATCGAAATTGCTCAAGTCCAGCTGAAACCAAACTCTGGAGACTGGAGAACAGAACGTGAACAACAGGCTAACTTTCGTGTGCTAAAACGGCTTTATGTATCATTGTGAATTCGTGATGGTTATGTTGCACATTTGAGTACTGAGTACTGACATGTTGGCCATCTATTGTATTTGCATCATCATCATTGTCTCCACCAGGCCGAAGGCATGGGGAGAGAGTATGTTTTGCACTCCGTCCGTGTGTGTGTGTGTGTGTCCGTCCGTCCGTGTGTGTGTGTGTGTCCGTCCGTCCGTCCTTCCTTCCGTCCGTCTGTGTACAGCTAATCTCCGGCACCGTTAACCCGGCCGATGCCAAACTTTGCACACACACTCCCTGGATGCCAACGATGAACCTCTGCCCCACATTTTCCAGAACGGCCTGTTATAGCGCCACCATGAGGCAGCTTTTCACATTTATTACCTAAAACTGCACCAATCTGCGTGAAACGTTGCATGCACACTCCCTAGAGGCCAAGGACAAACCTTTGACCTGCATTTTCCGCATCTGCCTTTTATAGCGCCACCAGGAGGCCGACTTTTGTAAAACACATTTTTTTATATTACTCCTCCAGATTCTGTCCAAAAATCTCACAAATCGTTACACAGTATCTCTATGGTCATGTGCTCAAGTCGGATCTGTCTGATATTTCATATTCCATCCTAATTGGCTATAATTGGCTTTCACAGTTTGCAAGATTGCCCCGTTTTGAACAATAGCCTCAAATCATGAACGCAGCATGCAATTTACGTGAAATCTTTCACACATTTTCTTACTAGGCTGAGGAATATATCCCACCCTTTTCACATTGGCCTGTTATAGCGCCACCAACAGGTAGATTTTTGCAAAACACATTTTTGGAACAAAATGCCTCAAATCATCCAATTGCCATCAAAGGCGTATGAAGAAATGGCTACAGAAATACATGATCTCTGTAGTCATGTGATCAAGACGAGTCTGTTAGATTTCTCAGATTGTACACTGATTGGCTAACATTGCCTTCCAAAGTTTTCAGGAGTGGCCCGTTTTGTACAAAATGCTGCACATGTCCTGCTCATCCAGAATTCTATCCTCAGAGATGCTATGAGTGATCTGGCTCTCCTCAACAAAATGAAGAAAATTGTTGCAAAAACAAATAACAAAAAACATCCTCCTAAACATTTTGCCAAACATCACACACACTCCTATCCTCCTGGTGGAGACCTGTGCCCGGAAGGGCACTTTTTCTAGTTTGCATTGTATTTGCATCATTTCTCCCTGATCTCACTCCAGTGTCTCACCAAAGTGCCTAGAACTGAAGTATTTGCATATCAATTGTTCTACAGGCAGGAAGCCAATCTCGGGCTAAGAGACAGTCATTCCAAATAGTAGGTTTACCCTTTGACTTCTCACCAGCTCAGTGGCCTTGTGGATAGAGTGTCCGCCCTGAGACTGGGAGGTCGGGGTTCAATCCCTGGTCGGGGTTCAATCCCTGGCCGGGTTAAAAAAAAACTTAAAAAAACGTACAAAAAAACCTAAAGAAAATATATCCCTGACCGGGTTAAAAAAAAACTAAAAAAACGTACAAAAAAACTTAAAGAAAATATATAAAAAAAACACTTAAAAAATAATAATACAAAAAAAAAAGAGAACTTAAAAAAAAAACCTTAAAAAAGTACGTAATTTATTATAATTGTTGTTGCAATTTACGAGCTCTCTCACACACACACACACACAAAACTTAACTTAAAAAAAAAACGTACAAAAATAATTATTCTAATTGTTGTTATTGCAATTTACGAGCTGTTCGCTTCCCGCGTTCGCGCGTCTTACTTGTAATTATACATCGAAATTGCTCAAGTCCAGCTGAAACCAAACTCTGGAGACTGGAGAACAGAACGTGAACAACAGGCTAACTTTCGTGTGCTAAAACGGCTTTATGTATCATTGTGAATTCGTGATGGTTATGTTGCACATTTGAGTACTGAGTACTGACATGTTGGCCATCTATTGTATTTGCATCATCATCATTGTCTCCACCAGGCCGAAGGCATGGGGAGAGAGTATGTTTTGCACTCCGTCCGTGTGTGTGTGTGTCCGTCCGTCCGTGTGTGTGTGTGTGTCCGTCCGTCCGTCCTTCCTTCCGTCCGTCTGTGTACAGCTAATCTCCGGCACCGTTAACCCGGCCGATGCCAAACTTTGCACACACACTCCCTGGATGCCAACGATGAACCTCTGCCCCACATTTTCCAGAACGGCCTGTTATAGCGCCACCATGAGGCAGCTTTTCACATTTATTACCTAAAACTGCACCAATCTGCGTGAAACGTTGCATGCACACTCCCTAGAGGCCAAGGACAAACCTTTGACCTGCATTTTCCGCATCTGCCTTTTATAGCGCCACCAGGAGGCCGACTTTTGTAAAACACATTTTTTTATATTACTCCTCCAGATTCTGTCCAAAAATCTCACAAATCGTTACACAGTATCTCTATGGTCATGTGCTCAAGTCGGATCTGTCTGATATTTCATATTCCATCCTAATTGGCTATAATTGGCTTTCACAGTTTGCAAGATTGCCCCGTTTTGAACAATAGCCTCAAATCATGAACGCAGCATGCAATTTACGTGAAATCTTTCACACATTTTCCTACTAGGCTGAGGAATATATCCCACCCTTTTCACATTGGCCTGTTATAGCGCCACCAACAGGTAGATTTTTGCAAAACACATTTTTGGAACAAAATGCCTCAAATCATCCAATTGCCATCAAAGGCGTATGAAGAAATGGCTACAGAAATACATGATCTCTGTAGTCATGTGATCAAGACGAGTCTGTTGGATTTCTCAGATTGTACACTGATTGGCTAACATTGCCTTCCAAAGTTTTCAGGAGTGGCCCGTTTTGTACAAAATGCTGCACATGTCCTGCTCATCCAGAATTCTATCCTCAGAGATGCTATGAGTGATCTGGCTCTCCTCAACAAAATGAAGAAAATTGTTGCAAAAACAAATAACAAAAAACATCCTCCTAAACATTTTGCCAAACATCACACACACTCCTATCCTCCTGGTGGAGACCTGTGCCCGGAAGGGCACTTTTTCTAGTTTGCATTGTATTTGCATCATTTCTCCCTGATCTCACTCCAGTGTCTCACCAAAGTGCCTAGAACTGAAGTATTTGCATATCAATTGTTCTACAGGCAGGAAGCCAATCTCGGGCTAAGAGACAGTCATTCCAAATAGTAGGTTTACCCTTTGACTTCTCACCAGCTCAGTGGCCTTGTGGATAGAGTGTCCGCCCTGAGACTGGGAGGTCGGGGTTCAATCCCTGGTCGGGGTTCAATCCCTGGCCGGGTTAAAAAAAAACTTAAAAAAACGTACAAAAAAACCTAAAGAAAATATATCCCTGACCGGGTTAAAAAAAAACTTAAAAAAACGTACAAAAAAACTTAAAGAAAATATATAAAAAAAAACCTTAAAAAAAAAAAAAAAAAAAAAAAGAGAACTTAAAAAAAAAACCTTAAAAAAGTACGTAATTTATTATAATTGTTATTGCAATTTACGAGCTCTCTCACACACACACACACACACACACACACACACACAAAACTTAACTTAAAAAAAAAACGTACAAAAATAATTATTCTAATTGTTGTTATTGCAATTTACGAGCTGTTCGCTTCCCGCGTTCGCGCGTCTTACTTGTAATTATACATCGAAATTGCTCAAGTCCAGCTGAAACCAAACTCTGGAGACTGGAGAACAGAACGTGAACAACAGGCTAACTTTCGTGTGCTAAAACGGCTTTATGTATCATTGTGAATTCGTGATGGTTATGTTGCACATTTGAGTACTGAGTACTGACATGTTGGCCATCTATTGTATTTGCATCATCATCATTGTCTCCACCAGGCCGAAGGCATGGGGAGAGAGTATGTTTTGCACTCCGTCCGTGTGTGTGTGTGTGTGTCCGTCCGTCCGTGTGTGTGTGTGTGTCCGTCCGTCCGTCCTTCCTTCCGTCCGTCTGTGTACAGCTAATCTCCGGCACCGTTAACCCGGCCGATGCCAAACTTTGCACACACACTCCCTGGATGCCAACGATGAACCTCTGCCCCACATTTTCCAGAACGGCCTGTTATAGCGCCACCATGAGGCAGCTTTTCACATTTATTACCTAAAACTGCACCAATCTGCGTGAAACGTTGCATGCACACTCCCTAGAGGCCAAGGACAAACCTTTGACCTGCATTTTCCGCATCTGCCTTTTATAGCGCCACCAGGAGGCCGACTTTTGTAAAACACATTTTTTTATATTACTCCTCCAGATTCTGTCCAAAAATCTCACAAATCGTTACACAGTATCTCTATGGTCATGTGCTCAAGTCGGATCTGTCTGATATTTCATATTCCATCCTAATTGGCTATAATTGGCTTTCACAGTTTGCAAGATTGCCCCGTTTTGAACAATAGCCTCAAATCATGAACGCAGCATGCAATTTACGTGAAATCTTTCACACATTTTCTTACTAGGCTGAGGAATATATCCCACCCTTTTCACATTGGCCTGTTATAGCGCCACCAACAGGTAGATTTTTGCAAAACACATTTTTGGAACAAAATGCCTCAAATCATCCAATTGCCATCAAAGGCGTATGAAGAAATGGCTACAGAAATACATGATCTCTGTAGTCATGTGATCAAGACGAGTCTGTTAGATTTCTCAGATTGTACACTGATTGGCTAACATTGCCTTCCAAAGTTTTCAGGAGTGGCCCGTTTTGTACAAAATGCTGCACATGTCCTGCTCATCCAGAATTCTATCCTCAGAGATGCTATGAGTGATCTGGCTCTCCTCAACAAAATGAAGAAAATTGTTGCAAAAACAAATAACAAAAAACATCCTCCTAAACATTTTGCCAAACATCACACACACTCCTATCCTCCTGGTGGAGACCTGTGCCCGGAAGGGCACTTTTTCTAGTTTGCATTGTATTTGCATCATTTCTCCCTGATCTCACTCCAGTGTCTCACCAAAGTGCCTAGAACTGAAGTATTTGCATATCAATTGTTCTACAGGCAGGAAGCCAATCTCGGGCTAAGAGACAGTCATTCCAAATAGTAGGTTTACCCTTTGACTTCTCACCAGCTCAGTGGCCTTGTGGATAGAGTGTCCGCCCTGAGACTGGGAGGTCGGGGTTCAATCCCTGGTCGGGGTTCAATCCCTGGCCGGGTTAAAAAAAAACTTAAAAAAACGTACAAAAAAACCTAAAGAAAATATATCCCTGACCGGGTTAAAAAAAAACTAAAAAAACGTACAAAAAAACTTAAAGAAAATATATAAAAAAAACACTTAAAAAATAATAATACAAAAAAAAAAGAGAACTTAAAAAAAAAACCTTAAAAAAGTACGTAATTTATTATAATTGTTGTTGCAATTTACGAGCTCTCTCACACACACACACACACAAAACTTAACTTAAAAAAAAAACGTACAAAAATAATTATTCTAATTGTTGTTATTGCAATTTACGAGCTGTTCGCTTCCCGCGTTCGCGCGTCTTACTTGTAATTATACATCGAAATTGCTCAAGTCCAGCTGAAACCAAACTCTGGAGACTGGAGAACAGAACGTGAACAACAGGCTAACTTTCGTGTGCTAAAACGGCTTTATGTATCATTGTGAATTCGTGATGGTTATGTTGCACATTTGAGTACTGAGTACTGACATGTTGGCCATCTATTGTATTTGCATCATCATCATTGTCTCCACCAGGCCGAAGGCATGGGGAGAGAGTATGTTTTGCACTCCGTCCGTGTGTGTGTGTGTCCGTCCGTCCGTGTGTGTGTGTGTGTCCGTCCGTCCGTCCTTCCTTCCGTCCGTCTGTGTACAGCTAATCTCCGGCACCGTTAACCCGGCCGATGCCAAACTTTGCACACACACTCCCTGGATGCCAACGATGAACCTCTGCCCCACATTTTCCAGAACGGCCTGTTATAGCGCCACCATGAGGCAGCTTTTCACATTTATTACCTAAAACTGCACCAATCTGCGTGAAACGTTGCATGCACACTCCCTAGAGGCCAAGGACAAACCTTTGACCTGCATTTTCCGCATCTGCCTTTTATAGCGCCACCAGGAGGCCGACTTTTGTAAAACACATTTTTTTATATTACTCCTCCAGATTCTGTCCAAAAATCTCACAAATCGTTACACAGTATCTCTATGGTCATGTGCTCAAGTCGGATCTGTCTGATATTTCATATTCCATCCTAATTGGCTATAATTGGCTTTCACAGTTTGCAAGATTGCCCCGTTTTGAACAATAGCCTCAAATCATGAACGCAGCATGCAATTTACGTGAAATCTTTCACACATTTTCCTACTAGGCTGAGGAATATATCCCACCCTTTTCACATTGGCCTGTTATAGCGCCACCAACAGGTAGATTTTTGCAAAACACATTTTTGGAACAAAATGCCTCAAATCATCCAATTGCCATCAAAGGCGTATGAAGAAATGGCTACAGAAATACATGATCTCTGTAGTCATGTGATCAAGACGAGTCTGTTGGATTTCTCAGATTGTACACTGATTGGCTAACATTGCCTTCCAAAGTTTTCAGGAGTGGCCCGTTTTGTACAAAATGCTGCACATGTCCTGCTCATCCAGAATTCTATCCTCAGAGATGCTATGAGTGATCTGGCTCTCCTCAACAAAATGAAGAAAATTGTTGCAAAAACAAATAACAAAAAACATCCTCCTAAACATTTTGCCAAACATCACACACACTCCTATCCTCCTGGTGGAGACCTGTGCCCGGAAGGGCACTTTTTCTAGTTTGCATTGTATTTGCATCATTTCTCCCTGATCTCACTCCAGTGTCTCACCAAAGTGCCTAGAACTGAAGTATTTGCATATCAATTGTTCTACAGGCAGGAAGCCAATCTCGGGCTAAGAGACAGTCATTCCAAATAGTAGGTTTACCCTTTGACTTCTCACCAGCTCAGTGGCCTTGTGGATAGAGTGTCCGCCCTGAGACTGGGAGGTCGGGGTTCAATCCCTGGTCGGGGTTCAATCCCTGGCCGGGTTAAAAAAAAACTTAAAAAAACGTACAAAAAAACCTAAAGAAAATATATAAAAAAAACACTTAAAAAATAATAATACAAAAAAAAAAGAGAACTTAAAAAAAAAACCTTAAAAAAGTACGTAATTTATTATAATTGTTGTTGCAATTTACGAGCTCTCTCACACACACACACACACAAAACTTAACTTAAAAAAAAAACGTACAAAAATAATTATTCTAATTGTTGTTATTGCAATTTACGAGCTGTTCGCTTCCCGCGTTCGCACGTCTTACTTGTAATTATACATCGAAATTGCTCAAGTCCAGCTGAAACCAAACTCTGGAGACTGGAGAACAGAACGTGAACAACAGGCTAACTTTCGTGTGCTAAAACGGCTTTATGTATCATTGTGAATTCGTGATGGTTATGTTGCACATTTGAGTACTGAGTACTGACATGTTGGCCATCTATTGTATTTGCATCATCATCATTGTCTCCACCAGGCCGAAGGCATGGGGAGAGAGTATGTTTTGCACTCCGTCCGTGTGTGTGTGTGTCCGTCCGTCCGTGTGTGTGTGTGTGTGTGTCCGTCCGTCCGTCCGTCCTTCCTTCCGTCCGTCTGTGTACAGCTTATCTCCGGCACCGTTAACCCGGCCGATGCCAAACTTTGCACACACACTCCCTGGATGCCAACGATGAACCTCTGCCCCACATTTTCCAGAACGGCCTGTTATAGCGCCACCATGAGGCAGCTTTTCACATTTATTACCTAAAACTGCACCAATCTGCGTGAAACGTTGCATGCACACTCCCTAGAGGCCAAGGACAAACCTTTGACCTGCATTTTCCGCATCTGCCTTTTATAGCGCCACCAGGAGGCCGACTTTTGTAAAACACATTTTTTTATATTACTCCTCCAGATTCTGTCCAAAAATCTCACAAATCGTTACACAGTATCTCTATGGTCATGTGCTCAAGTCGGATCTGTCTGATATTTCATATTCCATCCTAATTGGCTATAATTGGCTTTCACAGTTTGCAAGATTGCCCCGTTTTGAACAATAGCCTCAAATCATGAACGCAGCATGCAATTTACGTGAAATCTTTCACACATTTTCCTACTAGGCTGAGGAATATATCCCACCCTTTTCACATTGGCCTGTTATAGCGCCACCAACAGGTAGATTTTTGCAAAACACATTTTTGGAACAAAATGCCTCAAATCATCCAATTGCCATCAAAGGCGTATGAAGAAATGGCTACAGAAATACATGATCTCTGTAGTCATGTGATCAAGACGAGTCTGTTGGATTTCTCAGATTGTACACTGATTGGCTAACATTGCCTTCCAAAGTTTTCAGGAGTGGCCCGTTTTGTACAAAATGCTGCACATGTCCTGCTCATCCAGAATTCTATCCTCAGAGATGCTATGAGTGATCTGGCTCTCCTCAACAAAATGAAGAAAATTGTTGCAAAAACAAATAACAAAAAACATCCTCCTAAACATTTTGCCAAAAATCACACACACTCCTATCCTCCTGGTGGAGACCTGTGCCCGGAAGGGCACTTTTTCTAGTTTGCATTGTATTTGCATCATTTCTCCCTGATCTCACTCCAGTGTCTCACCAAAGTGCCTAGAACTGAAGTATTTGCATATCAATTGTTCTACAGGCAGGAAGCCAATCTCGGGCTAAGAGACAGTCATTCCAAATAGTAGGTTTACCCTTTGACTTCTCACCAGCTCAGTGGCCTTGTGGATAGAGTGTCCGCCCTGAGACTGGGAGGTCGGGGTTCAATCCCTGGTCGGGGTTCAATCCCTGGCCGGGTTAAAAAAAAACTTAAAAAAATGTACAAAAAAACCTAAAGAAAATATATCCCTGACCGGGTTAAAAAAAAACTTAAAAAAACGTACAAAAAAACTTAAAGAAAATATATAAAAAAAAACCTTAAAAAAAAAAAAAAAAAAAAAAAGAGAATTAAAAAAAAAAACCTTAAAAAAGTACGTAATTTATTATAATTGTTGTTGCAATTTACGAGCTCTCTCACACACACACACACACAAAACTTAACTTAAAAAAAAAACGTACAAAAATAATTATTCTAATTGTTGTTATTGCAATTTACGAGCTGTTCGCTTCCCGCGTTCGCGCGTCTTACTTGTAATTATACATCGAAATTGCTCAAGTCCAGCTGAAACCAAACTCTGGAGACTGGAGAACAGAACGTGAACAACAGGCTAACTTTCGTGTGCTAAAACGGCTTTATGTATCATTGTGAATTCGTGATGGTTATGTTGCACATTTGAGTACTGAGTACTGACATGTTGGCCATCTATTGTATTTGCATCATCATCATTGTCTCCACCAGGCCGAAGGCATGGGGAGAGAGTATGTTTTGCACTCCGTCCGTGTGTGTGTGTGTCCGTCCGTCCGTGTGTGTGTGTGTGTCCGTCCGTCCGTCCGTCCTTCCTTCCGTCCGTCTGTGTACAGCTTATCTCCGGCACCGTTAACCCGGCCGATTCCAAACTTTGCACACACACTCCCTGGATGCCAACGATGAACCTCTGCCCCACATTTTCCAGAACGGCCTGTTATAGCGCCACCATGAGGCAGCTTTTCACATTTATTACCTAAAACTGCACCAATCTGCGTGAAACGTTGCATGCACACTCCCTAGAGGCCAAGGACAAACCTTTGACCTGCATTTTCCGCATCTGCCTTTTATAGCGCCACCAGGAGGCCGACTTTTGTAAAACACATTTTTTTATATTACTCCTCCAGATTCTGTCCAAAAATCTCACAAATCGTTACACAGTATCTCTATGGTCATGTGCTCAAGTCGGATCTGTCTGATATTTCATATTCCATCCTAATTGGCTATAATTGGCTTTCACAGTTTGCAAGATTGCCCCGTTTTGAACAATAGCCTCAAATCATGAACGCAGCATGCAATTTACGTGAAATCTTTCACACATTTTCCTACTAGGCTGAGGAATATATCCCACCCTTTTCACATTGGCCTGTTATAGCACCACCAACAGGTAGATTTTTGCAAAACACATTTTTGGAACAAAATGCCTCAAATCATCCAATTGCCATCAAAGGCGTATGAAGAAATGGCTACAGAAATACATGATCTCTGTAGTCATGTGATCAAGACGAGTCTGTTAGATTTCTCAGATTGTACACTGATTGGCTAACATTGCCTTCCAAAGTTTTCAGGAGTGGCCCGTTTTGTACAAAATGCTGCACATGTCCTGCTCATCCAGAATTCTATCCTCAGAGATGCTATGAGTGATCTGGCTCTCCTCAACAAAATGAAGAAAATTGTTGCAAAAACAAATAACAAAAAACATCCTCCTAAACATTTTGCCAAACATCACACACACTCCTATCCTCCTGGTGGAGACCTGTGCCCGGAAGGGCACTTTTTCTAGTTTGCATTGTATTTGCATCATTTCTCCCTGATCTCACTCCAGTGTCTCACCAAAGTGCCTAGAACTGAAGTATTTGCATATCAATTGTTCTACAGGCAGGAAGCCAATCTCGGGCTAAGAGACAGTCATTCCAAATAGTAGGTTTACCCTTTGACTTCTCACCAGCTCAGTGGCCTTGTGGATAGAGTGTCCGCCCTGAGACTGGGAGGTCGGGGTTCAATCCCTGGTCGGGGTTCAATCCCTGGCCGGGTTAAAAAAAAACTTAAAAAAACGTACAAAAAAACCTAAAGAAAATATATCCCTGACCGGGTTAAAAAAAAACTAAAAAAACGTACAAAAAAACTTAAAGAAAATATATAAAAAAAACACTTAAAAAATAATAATAATAAAAAAAAGAGAACTTAAAAAAAAAACCTTAAAAAAGTACGTAATTTATTATAATTGTTGTTGCAATTTACGAGCTCTCTCACACACACACACACACACACAAAACTTAACTTAAAAAAAAAACGTACAAAAATAATTATTCTAATTGTTGTTATTGCAATTTACGAGCTGTTCGCTTCCCGCGTTCGCGCGTCTTACTTGTAATTATACATCGAAATTGCTCAAGTCCAGCTGAAACCAAACTCTGGAGACTGGAGAACAGAACGTGAACAACAGGCTAACTTTCGTGTGCTAAAACGGCTTTATGTATCATTGTGAATTCGTGATGGTTATGTTGCACATTTGAGTACTGAGTACTGACATGTTGGCCATCTATTGTATTTGCATCATCATCATTGTCTCCACCAGGCCGAAGGCATGGGGAGAGAGTATGTTTTGCACTCCGTCCGTGTGTGTGTGTGTCCGTCCGTCCGTGTGTGTGTGTGTGTGTCCGTCCGTCCGTCCGTCCTTCCTTCCGTCCGTCTGTGTACAGCTTATCTCCGGCACCGTTAACCCGGCCGATGCCAAACTTTGCACACACACTCCCTGGATGCCAACGATGAACCTCTGCCCCACATTTTCCAGAACGGCCTGTTATAGCGCCACCATGAGGCAGCTTTTCACATTTATTACCTAAAACTGCACCAATCTGCGTGAAACGTTGCATGCACACTCCCTAGAGGCCAAGGACAAACCTTTGACCTGCATTTTCCGCATCTGCCTTTTATAGCGCCACCAGGAGGCCGACTTTTGTAAAACACATTTTTTTATATTACTCCTCCAGATTCTGTCCAAAAATCTCACAAATCGTTACACAGTATCTCTATGGTCATGTGCTCAAGTCGGATCTGTCTGATATTTCATATTCCATCCTAATTGGCTATAATTGGCTTTCACAGTTTGCAAGATTGCCCCGTTTTGAACAATAGCCTCAAATCATGAACGCAGCATGCAATTTACGTGAAATCTTTCACACATTTTCCTACTAGGCTGAGGAATATATCCCACCCTTTTCACATTGGCCTGTTATAGCGCCACCAACAGGTAGATTTTTGCAAAACACATTTTTGGAACAAAATGCCTCAAATCATCCAATTGCCATCAAAGGCGTATGAAGAAATGGCTACAGAAATACATGATCTCTGTAGTCATGTGATCAAGACGAGTCTGTTGGATTTCTCAGATTGTACACTGATTGGCTAACATTGCCTTCCAAAGTTTTCAGGAGTGGCCCGTTTTGTACAAAATGCTGCACATGTCCTGCTCATCCAGAATTCTATCCTCAGAGATGCTATGAGTGATCTGGCTCTCCTCAACAAAATGAAGAAAATTGTTGCAAAAACAAATAACAAAAAACATCCTCCTAAACATTTTGCCAAACATCACACACACTCCTATCCTCCTGGTGGAGACCTGTGCCCGGAAGGGCACTTTTTCTAGTTTGCATTGTATTTGCATCATTTCTCCCTGATCTCACTCCAGTGTCTCACCAAAGTGCCTAGAACTGAAGTATTTGCATATCAATTGTTCTACAGGCAGGAAGCCAATCTCGGGCTAAGAGACAGTCATTCCAAATAGTAGGTTTACCCTTTGACTTCTCACCAGCTCAGTGGCCTTGTGGATAGAGTGTCCGCCCTGAGACTGGTCGGGTTAAAAAAAAACTTAAAAAAACGTACAAAAAAACCTAAAGAAAATATATCCCTGACCGGGTTAAAAAAAAACTTAAAAAAACGTACAAAAAAACTTAAAGAAAATATATAAAAAAAAACCTTAAAAAAAAAAAAAAAAAAAAAAAAGAGAACTTAAAAAAAAAACCTTAAAAAAGTACGTAATTTATTATAATTGTTATTGCAATTTACGAGCTCTCTCACACACACACACACACACACACACAAAACTTAACTAAAAAAAAAAACGTACAAAAATAATTATTCTAATTGTTGTTATTGCAATTTACGAGCTGTTCGCTTCCCGCGTTCGCGCGTCTTACTTGTAATTATACATCGAAATTGCTCAAGTCCAGCTGAAACCAAACTCTGGAGACTGGAGAACAGAACGTGAACAACAGGCTAACTTTCGTGTGCTAAAACGGCTTTATGTATCATTGTGAATTCGTGATGGTTATGTTGCACATTTGAGTACTGAGTACTGACATGTTGGCCATCTATTGTATTTGCATCATCATCATTGTCTCCACCAGGCCGAAGGCATGGGGAGAGAGTATGTTTTGCACTCCGTCCGTGTGTGTGTGTGTGTGTCCGTCCGTCCGTGTGTGTGTGTGTGTCCGTCCGTCCGTCCTTCCTTCCGTCCGTCTGTGTACAGCTAATCTCCGGCACCGTTAACCCGGCCGATGCCAAACTTTGCACACACACTCCCTGGATGCCAACGATGAACCTCTGCCCCACATTTTCCAGAACGGCCTGTTATAGCGCCACCATGAGGCAGCTTTTCACATTTATTACCTAAAACTGCACCAATCTGCGTGAAACGTTGCATGCACACTCCCTAGAGGCCAAGGACAAACCTTTGACCTGCATTTTCCGCATCTGCCTTTTATAGCGCCACCAGGAGGCCGACTTTTGTAAAACACATTTTTTTATATTACTCCTCCAGATTCTGTCCAAAAATCTCACAAATCGTTACACAGTATCTCTATGGTCATGTGCTCAAGTCGGATCTGTCTGATATTTCATATTCCATCCTAATTGGCTATAATTGGCTTTCACAGTTTGCAAGATTGCCCCGTTTTGAACAATAGCCTCAAATCATGAACGCAGCATGCAATTTACGTGAAATCTTTCACACATTTTCCTACTAGGCTGAGGAATATATCCCACCCTTTTCACATTGGCCTGTTATAGCGCCACCAACAGGTAGATTTTTGCAAAACACATTTTTGGAACAAAATGCCTCAAATCATCCAATTGCCATCAAAGGCGTATGAAGAAATGGCTACAGAAATACATGATCTCTGTAGTCATGTGATCAAGACGAGTCTGTTGGATTTCTCAGATTGTACACTGATTGGCTAACATTGCCTTCCAAAGTTTTCAGGAGTGGCCCGTTTTGTACAAAATGCTGCACATGTCCTGCTCATCCAGAATTCTATCCTCAGAGATGCTATGAGTGATCTGGCTCTCCTCAACAAAATGAAGAAAATTGTTGCAAAAACAAATAACAAAAAACATCCTCCTAAACATTTTGCCAAACATCACACACACTCCTATCCTCCTGGTGGAGACCTGTGCCCGGAAGGGCACTTTTTCTAGTTTGCATTGTATTTGCATCATTTCTCCCTGATCTCACTCCAGTGTCTCACCAAAGTGCCTAGAACTGAAGTATTTGCATATCAATTGTTCTACAGGCAGGAAGCCAATCTCGGGCTAAGAGACAGTCATTCCAAATAGTAGGTTTACCCTTTGACTTCTCACCAGCTCAGTGGCCTTGTGGATAGAGTGTCCGCCCTGAGACTGGGAGGTCGGGGTTCAATCCCTGGTCGGGGTTCAATCCCTGGCCGGGTTAAAAAAAAACTTAAAAAAACGTACAAAAAAACCTAAAGAAAATATATCCCTGACCGGGTTAAAAAAAAACTAAAAAAAGTACAAAAAAACTTAAAGAAAATATATAAAAAAAAACACTTAAAAAATCATAATAAAAAAAAAAAAGAGAACTTAAAAAAAAACCCTTAAAAAAGTACGTAATTTATTATAATTGTTGTTGCAATTTACGAGCTCTCTCACACACACACACACACAAAACTTAACTTAAAAAAAAAACGTACAAAAATAATTATTCTAATTGTTGTTATTGCAATTTACGAGCTGTTCGCTTCCCGCGTTCGCGCGTCTTACTTGTAATTATACATCGAAATTGCTCAAGTCCAGCTGAAACCAAACTCTGGAGACTGGAGAACAGAACGTGAACAACAGGCTAACTTTCGTGTGCTAAAACGGCTTTATGTATCATTGTGAATTCGTGATGGTTATGTTGCACATTTGAGTACTGAGTACTGACATGTTGGCCATCTATTGTATTTGCATCATCATCATTGTCTCCACCAGGCCGAAGGCATGGGGAGAGAGTATGTTTTGCACTCCGTCCGTGTGTGTGTGTGTCCGTCCGTCCGTGTGTGTGTGTGTGTGTGTCCGTCCGTCCGTCCGTCCTTCCTTCCGTCCGTCTGTGTACAGCTTATCTCCGGCACCGTTAACCCGGCCGATGCCAAACTTTGCACACACACTCCCTGGATGCCAACGATGAACCTCTGCCCCACATTTTCCAGAACGGCCTGTTATAGCGCCACCATGAGGCAGCTTTTCACATTTATTACCTAAAACTGCACCAATCTGCGTGAAACGTTGCATGCACACTCCCTAGAGGCCAAGGACAAACCTTTGACCTGCATTTTCCGCATCTGCCTTTTATAGCGCCACCAGGAGGCCGACTTTTGTAAAACACATTTTTTTATATTACTCCTCCAGATTCTGTCCAAAAATCTCACAAATCGTTACACAGTATCTCTATGGTCATGTGCTCAAGTCGGATCTGTCTGATATTTCATATTCCATCCTAATTGGCTATAATTGGCTTTCACAGTTTGCAAGATTGCCCCGTTTTGAACAATAGCCTCAAATCATGAACGCAGCATGCAATTTACGTGAAATCTTTCACACATTTTCTTACTAGGCTGAGGAATATATCCCACCCTTTTCACATTGGCCTGTTATAGCGCCACCAACAGGTAGATTTTTGCAAAACACATTTTTGGAACAAAATGCCTCAAATCATCCAATTGCCATCAAAGGCGTATGAAGAAATGGCTACAGAAATACATGATCTCTGTAGTCATGTGATCAAGACGAGTCTGTTGGATTTCTCAGATTGTACACTGATTGGCTAACATTGCCTTCCAAAGTTTTCAGGAGTGGCCCGTTTTGTACAAAATGCTGCACATGTCCTGCTCATCCAGAATTCTATCCTCAGAGATGCTATGAGTGATCTGGCTCTCCTCAACAAAATGAAGAAAATTGTTGCAAAAACAAATAACAAAAAACATCCTCCTAAACATTTTGCCAAACATCACACACACTCCTATCCTCCTGGTGGAGACCTGTGCCCGGAAGGGCACTTTTTCTAGTTTGCATTGTATTTGCATCATTTCTCCCTGATCTCACTCCAGTGTCTCACCAAAGTGCCTAGAACTGAAGTATTTGCATATCAATTGTTCTACAGGCAGGAAGCCAATCTCGGGCTAAGAGACAGTCATTCCAAATAGTAGGTTTACCCTTTGACTTCTCACCAGCTCAGTGGCCTTGTGGATAGAGTGTCCGCCCTGAGACTGGGAGGTCGGGGTTCAATCCCTGGTCGGGGTTCAATCCCTGGCCGGGTTAAAAAAAAACTTAAAAAAACGTACAAAAAAACCTAAAGAAAATATATCCCTGACCGGGTTAAAAAAAAACTTAAAAAAACGTACAAAAAAACTTAAAGAAAATATATAAAAAAAAACCTTAAAAAAAAAAAAAAAAAAAAAAAAGAGAACTTTAAAAAAAAACCTTAAAAAAGTACGTAATTTATTATAATTGTTGTTGCAATTTACGAGCTCTCTCACACACACACACACACAAAACTTAACTTAAAAAAAAAACGTACAAAAATAATTATTCTAATTGTTGTTATTGCAATTTACGAGCTGTTCGCTTCCCGCGTTCGCGCGTCTTACTTGTAATTATACATCGAAATTGCTCAAGTCCAGCTGAAACCAAACTCTGGAGACTGGAGAACAGAACGTGAACAACAGGCTAACTTTCGTGTGCTAAAACGGCTTTATGTATCATTGTGAATTCGTGATGGTTATGTTGCACATTTGAGTACTGAGTACTGACATGTTGGCCATCTATTGTATTTGCATCATCATCATTGTCTCCACCAGGCCGAAGGCATGGGGAGAGAGTATGTTTTGCACTCCGTCCGTGTGTGTGTGTGTCCGTCCGTCCGTGTGTGTGTGTCCGTCCGTCCGTCCGTCCTTCCTTCCGTCCGTCTGTGTACAGCTTATCTCCGGCACCGTTAACCCGGCCGATTCCAAACTTTGCACACACACTCCCTGGATGCCAACGATGAACCTCTGCCCCACATTTTCCAGAACGGCCTGTTATAGCGCCACCATGAGGCAGCTTTTCACATTTATTACCTAAAACTGCACCAATCTGCGTGAAACGTTGCATGCACACTCCCTAGAGGCCAAGGACAAACCTTTGACCTGCATTTTCCGCATCTGCCTTTTATAGCGCCACCAGGAGGCCGACTTTTGTAAAACAAATTTTTTTATATTACTCCTCCAGATTCTGTCCAAAAATCTCACAAATCGTTACACAGTATCTCTATGGTCATGTGCTCAAGTCGGATCTGTCTGATATTTCATATTCCATCCTAATTGGCTATAATTGGCTTTCACAGTTTGCAAGATTGCCCCGTTTTGAACAATAGCCTCAAATCATGAACGCAGCATGCAATTTACGTGAAATCTTTCACACATTTTCTTACTAGGCTGAGGAATATATCCCACCCTTTTCACATTGGCCTGTTATAGCGCCACCAACAGGTAGATTTTTGCAAAACACATTTCTGGAACAAAATGCCTCAAATCATCCAATTGCCATCAAAGGCGTATGAAGAAATGGCTACAGAAATACATGATCTCTGTAGTCATGTGATCAAGACGAGTCTGTTAGATTTCTCAGATTGTACACTGATTGGCTAACATTGCCTTCCAAAGTTTTCAGGAGTGGCCCGTTTTGTACAAAATGCTGCACATGTCCTGCTCATCCAGAATTCTATCCTCAGAGATGCTATGAGTGATCTGGCTCTCCTCAACAAAATGAAGAAAATTGTTGCAAAAACAAATAACAAAAAACATCCTCCTAAACATTTTGCCAAACATCACACACACTCCTATCCTCCTGGTGGAGACCTGTGCCCGGAAGGGCACTTTTTCTAGTTTGCATTGTATTTGCATCATTTCTCCCTGATCTCACTCCAGTGTCTCACCAAAGTGCCTAGAACTGAAGTATTTGCATATCAATTGTTCTACAGGCAGGAAGCCAATCTCGGGCTAAGAGACAGTCATTCCAAATAGTAGGTTTACCCTTTGACTTCTCACCAGCTCAGTGGCCTTGTGGATAGAGTGTCCGCCCTGAGACTGGGAGGTCGGGGTTCAATCCCTGGTCGGGGTTCAATCCCTGGCCGGGTTAAAAAAAAACTTTAAAAAACGTACAAAAAAACCTAAAGAAAATATATCCCTGACCGGGTTAAAAAAAAACTAAAAAAACGTACAAAAAAACTTAAAGAAAATATATTAAAAAAAACACTTAAAAAATCATAATAAAAAAAAAAAAGAGAACTTAAAAAACCCTTAAAAAAGTACGTAATTTATTATAATTGTTGTTGCAATTTACGAGCTCTCTCACACACACACACACACAAAACTTAACTTAAAAAAAAAACGTACAAAAATAATTATTCTAATTGTTGTTATTGCAATTTACGAGCTGTTCGCTTCCCGCGTTCGCGCGTCTTACTTGTAATTATACATCGAAATTGCTCAAGTCCAGCTGAAACCAAACTCTGGAGACTGGAGAACAGAACGTGAACAACAGGCTAACTTTCGTGTGCTAAAACGGCTTTATGTATCATTGTGAATTCGTGATGGTTATGTTGCACATTTGAGTACTGAGTACTGACATGTTGGCCATCTATTGTATTTGCATCATCATCATTGTCTCCACCAGGCCGAAGGCATGGGGAGAGAGTATGTTTTGCACTCCGTCCGTGTGTGTGTGTGTCCGTCCGTCCGTGTGTGTGTGTGTGTGTCCGTCCGTCCGTCCGTCCGTCCTTCCTTCCGTCCGTCTGTGTACAGCTTATCTCCGGCACCGTTAACCCGGCCGATGCCAAACTTTGCACACACACTCCCTGGATGCCAACGATGAACCTCTGCCCCACATTTTCCAGAACGGCCTGTTATAGCGCCACCATGAGGCAGCTTTTCACATTTATTACCTAAAACTGCACCAATCTGCGTGAAACGTTGCATGCACACTCCCTAGAGGCCAAGGACAAACCTTTGACCTGCATTTTCCGCATCTGCCTTTTATAGCGCCACCAGGAGGCCGACTTTTGTAAAACACATTTTTTTATATTACTCCTCCAGATTCTGTCCAAAAATCTCACAAATCGTTACACAGTATCTCTATGGTCATGTGCTCAAGTCGGATCTGTCTGATATTTCATATTCCATCCTAATTGGCTATAATTGGCTTTCACAGTTTGCAAGATTGCCCCGTTTTGAACAATAGCCTCAAATCATGAACGCAGCATGCAATTTACGTGAAATCTTTCACACATTTTCCTACTAGGCTGAGGAATATATCCCACCCTTTTCACATTGGCCTGTTATAGCGCCACCAACAGGTAGATTTTTGCAAAACACATTTTTGGAACAAAATGCCTCAAATCATCCAATTGCCATCAAAGGCGTATGAAGAAATGGCTACAGAAATACATGATCTCTGTAGTCATGTGATCAAGACGAGTCTGTTGGATTTCTCAGATTGTACACTGATTGGCTAACATTGCCTTCCAAAGTTTTCAGGAGTGGCCCGTTTTGTACAAAATGCTGCACATGTCCTGCTCATCCAGAATTCTATCCTCAGAGATGCTATGAGTGATCTGGCTCTCCTCAACAAAATGAAGAAAATTGTTGCAAAAACAAATAACAAAAAACATCCTCCTAAACATTTTGCCAAACATCACACACACTCCTATCCTCCTGGTGGAGACCTGTGCCCGGAAGGGCACTTTTTCTAGTTTGCATTGTATTTGCATCATTTCTCCCTGATCTCACTCCAGTGTCTCACCAAAGTGCCTAGAACTGAAGTATTTGCATATCAATTGTTCTACAGGCAGGAAGCCAATCTCGGGCTAAGAGACAGTCATTCCAAATAGTAGGTTTACCCTTTGACTTCTCACCAGCTCAGTGGCCTTGTGGATAGAGTGTCCGCCCTGAGACTGGGAGGTCGGGGTTCAATCCCTGGTCGGGGTTCAATCCCTGGCCGGGTTAAAAAAAAACTTAAAAAAACGTACAAAAAAACCTAAAGAAAATATATCCCTGACCGGGTTAAAAAAAAACTTAAAAAAACGTACAAAAAAACTTAAAGAAAATATATAAAAAAAACACTTAAAAAAAAAAAAAAAAAAAAAAAAATAGAACTTAAAAAAAAAACCTTAAAAAAGTACGTAATTTATTATAATTGTTATTGCAATTTACGAGCTCCCTCACAAACACACACACACACACACACAAAACTTAACTTAAAAAAAAAACGTACAAAAATAATTATTCTAATTGTTGTTATTGCAATTTACGAGCTGTTCGCTTCCCGCGTTCGCGCGTCTTACTTGTAATTATACATCGAAATTGCTCAAGTCCAGCTGAAACCAAACTCTGGAGACTGGAGAACAGAACGTGAACAACAGGCTAACTTTCGTGTGCTAAAACGGCTTTATGTATCATTGTGAATTCGTGATGGTTATGTTGCACATTTGAGTACTGAGTACTGACATGTTGGCCATCTATTGTATTTGCATCATCATCATTGTCTCCACCAGGCCGAAGGCATGGGGAGAGAGTATGTTTTGCACTCCATCCGTGTGTGTGTGTGTCCGTCCGTCCGTGTGTGTGTGTGTGTCCGTCCGTCCGTCCGTCCTTCCTTCCGTCCGTCTGTGTACAGCTAATCTCCGGCACCGTTAACCCGGCCGATGCCAAACTTTGCACACACACTCCCTGGATGCCAACGATGAACCTCTGCCCCACATTTTCCAGAACGGCCTGTTATAGCGCCACCATGAGGCAGCTTTTCACATTTATTACCTAAAACTGCACCAATCTGCGTGAAACGTTGCATGCACACTCCCTAGAGGCCAAGGACAAACCTTTGACCTGCATTTTCCGCATCTGCCTTTTATAGCGCCACCAGGAGGCCGACTTTTGTAAAACACATTTTTTTATATTACTCCTCCAGATTCTGTCCAAAAATCTCACAAATCGTTACACAGTATCTCTATGGTCATGTGCTCAAGTCGGATCTGTCTGATATTTCATATTCCATCCTAATTGGCTATAATTGGCTTTCACAGTTTGCAAGATTGCCCCGTTTTGAACAATAGCCTCAAATCATGAACGCAGCATGCAATTTACGTGAAATCTTTCACACATTTTCCTACTAGGCTGAGGAATATATCCCACCCTTTTCACATTGGCCTGTTATAGCGCCACCAACAGGTAGATTTTTGCAAAACACATTTTTGGAACAAAATGCCTCAAATCATCCAATTGCCATCAAAGGCGTATGAAGAAATGGCTACAGAAATACATGATCTCTGTAGTCATGTGATCAAGACGAGTCTGTTGGATTTCTCAGATTGTACACTGATTGGCTAACATTGCCTTCCAAAGTTTTCAGGAGTGGCCCGTTTTGTACAAAATGCTGCACATGTCCTGCTCATCCAGAATTCTATCCTCAGAGATGCTATGAGTGATCTGGCTCTCCTCAACAAAATGAAGAAAATTGTTGCAAAAACAAATAACAAAAAACATCCTCCTAAACATTTTGCCAAACATCACACACACTCCTATCCTCCTGGTGGAGACCTGTGCCCGGAAGGGCACTTTTTCTAGTTTGCATTGTATTTGCATCATTTCTCCCTGATCTCACTCCAGTGTCTCACCAAAGTGCCTAGAACTGAAGTATTTGCATATCAATTGTTCTACAGGCAGGAAGCCAATCTCGGGCTAAGAGACAGTCATTCCAAATAGTAGGTTTACCCTTTGACTTCTCACCAGCTCAGTGGCCTTGTGGATAGAGTGTCCGCCCTGAGACTGGGAGGTCGGGGTTCAATCCCTGGTCGGGGTTCAATCCCTGGCCGGGTTAAAAAAAAACTTAAAAAAACGTACAAAAAAACCTAAAGAAAATATATCCCTGACCGGGTTAAAAAAAAACTTAAAAAAACGTACAAAAAAACTTAAAGAAAATATATAAAAAAAACACTTAAAAAAATTAAAAATAAATAAAAAAGAGAACTTAAAAAAAAAACCTTAAAAAAGTACGTAATTTATTATAATTGTTATTGCAATTTACGAGCTCCCTCACACACACACACACAAAACTTAACTTAAAAAAAAAACTTACAAAAATAATTATTCTAATTGTTGTTATTGCAATTTACGAGCTGTTCGCTTCCCGCGTTCGCGCGTCTTACTTGTAATTATTAGAGCTGGGACTCGATTAAAATTTTTAATCTAATTAATCAGAGGCTTTGTAGTTAATTAATCTCGATTAATCGCATTTTAATCGCATATCATTATTTGACCCGAGAACAGTGAGAAAGCAATTTTTTAAAATGGATTTTGGTATACTAGTGAATCAATGAATAGTGAATACATAAGTTTAAGCAATAAAACATTGTTTTTGTAGTAATAATAGGGGTAATAAATTATAATAATATCTCAAATTTAATAATTTATATAAAGCTTTTCTGAGTACCCAAAAATGCTTTACAAGGGGGACATGATAAATCAAAAACAACTTTATTAGAGGAAAAACACTAAGGAATTAAATAGATGAAATAGCTGGGGAAAGCAATATTGAAGGTTTGGATGGTGGGGGCATGTCTCTGAGAGTTTGGGGAATGCATTCCACAGGGTTGGGGGGGGGCTTGGTGCAGCAAATATGTGACATGACCATAACAAAGCACCTCTGTGTTTCTTCCGTGGACATACAGTAACAGCCATTAACAGATTTTACATTTTATTTGGCCATAACCGTTTAGTTAGAAACCATGTCATCTGGTCGGGTCCTTGAATTGCTACTGGTAGTTGGAATAACGTTAGCTCTGATCCATAGTGTTAGAAGGAGGAAAGTAGGCTTTCACATATTTTTTTGTGCTAAAAACGAGGGGCTGCACAGCCTGCACTTCCGTGGGTGTGAGGGGAAAGGATCAAATTAAGTACCATAGAACTCCTCCTGAGTCCTAACTACGCTAAGGACCAGAGCTACTGTTGTTGACATTAGCTTCCAGGCTAGGCTCGGTGCAACATGTTTCGCATCGAGCCGATACTGGAGGCTTGACGAGGTGCGGTCTTCGGTGATATGCGAATTCTTTATTGAATAATTGCACACAACTGTGCTGTAATCCACGCTATCATCGGATAGCCTTTTAAATCCTATTTCCAATCCACGGGGACAAGCAAAGTGATCTCAGCGGCTTCCCCCGGTCTGGTGAACTGTCTGGTGGTGTTATTGTTCCCCCAATGCTGCTGGGGCATACCATTCTAAAGGGGGGTGGTTTCCACTCCCTGTAACAACGGACACTTCACTCGGTGAACTGGGTGGTGCGCCAGTCCATCTGAAAACTGTCCAGTGACAACGTTCCGCGGTGAAAAAAATAGTGCGATTAAAATGCGTTAATTTTTTTAACGCGTTAATTTTTCTGTAGTTAATTAATCTCAATTAACGCGTTAAAGTCCCGGCCCTAGTAATTATACATCGAAATTGCTCAAGTCCAGCTGAAACCAAACTCTGGAGACTGGAGAACAGAACGTGAACAACAGGCTAACTTTCGTGTGCTAAAACGGCTTTATGTATCATTGTGAATTCGTGATGGTTATGTTGCACATTTGAGTACTGAGTACTGACATGTTGGCCATCTATTGTATTTGCATCATCATCATTGTCTCCACCAGGCCGAAGGCATGGGGAGAGAGTATGTTTTGCACTCCGTCCGTGTGTGTGTGTGTGTCCGTCCGTCCGTGTGTGTGTGTGTGTCCGTCCGTCCGTCCTTCCTTCCGTCCGTCTGTGTACAGCTAATCTCCGGCACCGTTAACCCGGCCGATGCCAAACTTTGCACACACACTCCCTGGATGCCAACGATGAACCTCTGCCCCACATTTTCCAGAACGGCCTGTTATAGCGCCACCATGAGGCAGCTTTTCACATTTATTACCTAAAACTGCACCAATCTGCGTGAAACGTTGCATGCACACTCCCTAGAGGCCAAGGACAAACCTTTGACCTGCATTTTCCGCATCTGCCTTTTATAGCGCCACCAGGAGGCCGACTTTTGTAAAACACATTTTTTTATATTACTCCTCCAGATTCTGTCCAAAAATCTCACAAATCGTTACACAGTATCTCTATGGTCATGTGCTCAAGTCGGATCTGTCTGATATTTCATATTCCATCCTAATTGGCTATAATTGGCTTTCACAGTTTGCAAGATTGCCCCGTTTTGAACAATAGCCTCAAATCATGAACGCAGCATGCAATTTACGTGAAATCTTTCACACATTTTCCTACTAGGCTGAGGAATATATCCCACCCTTTTCACATTGGCCTGTTATAGCGCCACCAACAGGTAGATTTTTGCAAAACACATTTTTGGAACAAAATGCCTCAAATCATCCAATTGCCATCAAAGGCGTATGAAGAAATGGCTACAGAAATACATGATCTCTGTAGTCATGTGATCAAGACGAGTCTGTTGGATTTCTCAGATTGTACACTGATTGGCTAACATTGCCTTCCAAAGTTTTCAGGAGTGGCCCGTTTTGTACAAAATGCTGCACATGTCCTGCTCATCCAGAATTCTATCCTCAGAGATGCTATGAGTGATCTGGCTCTCCTCAACAAAATGAAGAAAATTGTTGCAAAAACAAATAACAAAAAACATCCTCCTAAACATTTTGCCAAACATCACACACACTCCTATCCTCCTGGTGGAGACCTGTGCCCGGAAGGGCACTTTTTCTAGTTTGCATTGTATTTGCATCATTTCTCCCTGATCTCACTCCAGTGTCTCACCAAAGTGCCTAGAACTGAAGTATTTGCATATCAATTGTTCTACAGGCAGGAAGCCAATCTCGGGCTAAGAGACAGTCATTCCAAATAGTAGGTTTACCCTTTGACTTCTCACCAGCTCAGTGGCCTTGTGGATAGAGTGTCCGCCCTGAGACTGGGAGGTCGGGGTTCAATCCCTGGTCGGGGTTCAATCCCTGGCCGGGTTAAAAAAAAACTTTAAAAAACGTACAAAAAAACCTAAAGAAAATATATCCCTGACCGGGTTAAAAAAAAACTTAAAAAAACGTACAAAAAAACTTAAAGAAAATATATAAAAAAAACACTTAAAAAAATAAAAAATAAATAAAAAAGAGAACTTAAAAAAAAAACCTTAAAAAAGTACGTAATTTATTATAATTGTTATTGCAATTTACGAGCTCCCTCACACACACACACACACACACAAAACTTAACTTAAAAAAAAAACTTACAAAAATAATTATTCTTATTGTTGTTATTGCAATTTACGAGCTGTTCACTTCCCGCGTTCGCGTGTCTTACTTGTAATTATACATCGAAATTGCTCAAGTCCAGCTGAAACCAAACTCTGGAGACTGGAGAACAGAACGTGAACAACAGGCTAACTTTCGTGTGCTAAAACGGCTTTATGTATCATTGTGAATTCGTGATGGTTATGTTGCACATTTGAGTACTGAGTACTGACATGTTGGCCATCTATTGTATTTGCATCATCATCATTGTCTCCACCAGGCCGAAGGCATGGGGAGAGAGTATGTTTTGCACTCCGTCCGTGTGTGTGTGTGTGTGTCCGTCCGTCCGTGTGTGTGTGTGTCCGTCCGTCCGTCCGTCCTTCCTTCCGTCCGTCTGTGTACAGCTAATCTCCGGCACCGTTAACCCGGCCGATGCCAAACTTTGCACACACACTCCCTGGATGCCAACGATGAACCTCTGCCCCACATTTTCCAGAACGGCCTGTTATAGCGCCACCATGAGGCAGCTTTTCACATTTATTACCTAAAACTGCACCAATCTGCGTGAAACGTTGCATGCACACTCCCTAGAGGCCAAGGACAAACCTTTGACCTGCATTTTCTGCATCTGCCTTTTATAGCGCCACCAGGAGGCCGACTTTTGTAAAACACATTTTTTTATATTACTCCTCCAGATTCTGTCCAAAAATCTCACAAATCGTTACACAGTATCTCTATGGTCATGTGCTCAAGTCGGATCTGTCTGATATTTCATATTCCATCCTAATTGGCTATAATTGGCTTTCACAGTTTGCAAGATTGCCCCGTTTTGAACAATAGCCTCAAATCATGAACGCAGCATGCAATTTACGTGAAATCTTTCACACATTTTCTTACTAGGCTGAGGAATATATCCCACCCTTTTCACATTGGCCTGTTATAGCGCCACCAACAGGTAGATTTTTGCAAAACACATTTTTGGAACAAAATGCCTCAAATCATCCAATTGCCATCAAAGGCGTATGAAGAAATGGCTACAGAAATACATGATCTCTGTAGTCATGTGATCAAGACGAGTCTGTTAGATTTCTCAGATTGTACACTGATTGGCTAACATTGCCTTCCAAAGTTTTCAGGAGTGGCCCGTTTTGTACAAAATGCTGCACATGTCCTGCTCATCCAGAATTCTATCCTCAGAGATGCTATGAGTGATCTGGCTCTCCTCAACAAAATGAAGAAAATTGTTGCAAAAACAAATAACAAAAAACATCCTCCTAAACATTTTGCCAAACATCACACACACTCCTATCCTCCTGGTGGAGACCTGTGCCCGGAAGGGCACTTTTTCTAGTTTGCATTGTATTTGCATCATTTCTCCCTGATCTCACTCCAGTGTCTCACCAAAGTGCCTAGAACTGAAGTATTTGCATATCAATTGTTCTACAGGCAGGAAGCCAATCTCGGGCTAAGAGACAGTCATTCCAAATAGTAGGTTTACCCTTTGACTTCTCACCAGCTCAGTGGCCTTGTGGATAGAGTGTCCGCCCTGAGACTGGGAGGTCGGGGTTCAATCCCTGGTCGGGGTTCAATCCCTGGCCGGGTTAAAAAAAAACTTAAAAAAACGTACAAAAAAACCTAAAGAAAATATATCCCTGACCGGGTTAAAAAAAAACTTAAAAAAACGTACAAAAAAACTTAAAGAAAATATATAAAAAAACACTTAAAAAAATAAAAAATAAATAAAAAAGAGAACTTAAAAAAAAAACCTTAAAGTACGTAATTTATTATAATTGTTATTGCAATTTACGAGCTCTCTCACACACACACACACACACACACAAAACTTAACTTAAAAAAAAAACTTACAAAAATAATTATTCTAATTGTTGTTATTGCAATTTACGAGCTGTTCGCTTCCCGCGTTCGCGCGTCTTACTTGTAATTATACATCGAAATTGCTCAAGTCCAGCTGAAACCAAACTCTGGAGACTGGAGAACAGAACGTGAACAACAGGCTAACTTTCGTGTGCTAAAACGGCTTTATGTATCATTGTGAATTCGTGATGGTTATGTTGCACATTTGAGTACTGAGTACTGACATGTTGGCCATCTATTGTATTTGCATCATCATCATTGTCTCCACCAGGCCGAAGGCATGGGGAGAGAGTATGTTTTGCACTCCGTCCGTGTGTGTGTGTGTCCGTCCGTCCGTGTGTGTGTGTGTGTCCGTCCGTCCGTCCTTCCTTCCGTCCGTCTGTGTACAGCTAATCTCCGGCACCGTTAACCCGGCCGATGCCAAACTTTGCACACACACTCCCTGGATGCCAACGATGAACCTCTGCCCCACATTTTCCAGAACGGCCTGTTATAGCGCCACCATGAGGCAGCTTTTCACATTTATTACCTAAAACTGCACCAATCTGCGTGAAACGTTGCATGCACACTCCCTAGAGGCCAAGGACAAACCTTTGACCTGCATTTTCCGCATCTGCCTTTTATAGCGCCACCAGGAGGCCGACTTTTGTAAAACACATTTTTTCATATTACTCCTCCAGATTCTGTCCAAAAATCTCACAAATCGTTACACAGTATCTCTATGGTCATGTGCTCAAGTCGGATCTGTCTGATATTTCATATTCCATCCTAATTGGCTATAATATAATTGGCTTTCACAGTTTGCAAGATTGCCCCGTTTTGAACAATAGCCTCAAATCATGAACGCAGCATGCAATTTACGTGAAATCTTTCACACATTTTCTTACTAGGCTGAGGAATATATCCCACCCTTTTCACATTGGCCTGTTATAGCGCCACCAACAGGTAGATTTTTGCAAAACACATTTTTGGAACAAAATGCCTCAAATCATCCAATTGCCATCAAAGGCGTATGAAGAAATGGCTACAGAAATACATGATCTCTGTAGTCATGTGATCAAGACGAGTCTGTTAGATTTCTCAGATTGTACACTGATTGGCTAACATTGCCTTCCAAAGTTTTCAGGAGTGGCCCGTTTTGTACAAAATGCTGCACATGTCCTGCTCATCCAGAATTCTATCCTCAGAGATGCTATGAGTGATCTGGCTCTCCTCAACAAAATGAAGAAAATTGTTGCAAAAACAAATAACAAAAAACATCCTCCTAAACATTTTGCCAAACATCACACACACTCCTATCCTCCTGGTGGAGACCTGTGCCCGGAAGGGCACTTTTTCTAGTTTGCATTGTATTTGCATCATTTCTCCCTGATCTCACTCCAGTGTCTCACCAAAGTGCCTAGAACTGAAGTATTTGCATATCAATTGTTCTACAGGCAGGAAGCCAAATCTCGGGCTAAGAGACAGTCATTCCAAATAGTAGGTTTACCCTTTGACTTCTCACCAGCTCAGTGGCCTTGTGGATAGAGTGTCCGCCCTGAGACTGGGAGGTCGGGGTTCAATCCCTGGTCGGGGTTCAATCCCTGGCCGGGTTAAAAAAAAACTTAAAAAAACGTACAAAAAAACCTAAAGAAAATATATCCCTGACCGGGTTAAAAAAAAACTTAAAAAAACGTACAAAAAAACTTAAAGAAAATATATAAAAAAAACACTTAAAAAAATAAAAAATAAATAAAAAAGAGAACTTAAAAAAAAAACCTTAAAAAAGTACGTAATTTATTATAATTGTTATTGCAATTTACGAGCTCCCTCACACACACACACACACACACAAAACTTAACTTAAAAAAAAAACTTACAAAAATAATTATTCTAATTGTTGTTATTGCAATTTACGAGCTGTTCGCTTCCCGCGTTCGCGCGTCTTACTTGTAATTATACATCGAAATTGCTCAAGTCCAGCTGAAACCAAACTCTGGAGACTGGAGAACAGAACGTGAACAACAGGCTAACTTTCGTGTGCTAAAACGGCTTTATGTATCATTGTGAATTCGTGATGGTTATGTTGCACATTTGAGTACTGAGTACTGACATGTTGGCCATCTATTGTATTTGCATCATCATCATTGTCTCCACCAGGCCGAAGGCATGGGGAGAGAGTATGTTTTGCACTCCGTCCGTGTGTGTGTGTGTCCGTCCGTCCGTGTGTGTGTGTGTGTCCGTCCGTCCGTCCTTCCTTCCGTCCGTCTGTGTACAGCTAATCTCCGGCACCGTTAACCCGGCCGATGCCAAACTTTGCACACACACTCCCTGGATGCCAACGATGAACCTCTGCCCCACATTTTCCAGAACGGCCTGTTATAGCGCCACCATGAGGCAGCTTTTCACATTTATTACCTAAAACTGCACCAATCTGCGTGAAACGTTGCATGCACACTCCCTAGAGGCCAAGGACAAACCTTTGACCTGCATTTTCCGCATCTGCCTTTTATAGCGCCACCAGGAGGCCGACTTTTGTAAAACACATTTTTTTATATTACTCCTCCAGATTCTGTCCAAAAATCTCACAAATCGTTACACAGTATCTCTATGGTCATGTGCTCAAGTCGGATCTGTCTGATATTTCATATTCCATCCTAATTGGCTATAATATAATTGGCTTTCACAGTTTGCAAGATTGCCCCGTTTTGAACAATAGCCTCAAATCATGAACGCAGCATGCAATTTACGTGAAATCTTTCACACATTTTCTTACTAGGCTGAGGAATATATCCCACCCTTTTCACATTGGCCTGTTATAGCGCCACCAACAGGTAGATTTTTGCAAAACACATTTTTGGAACAAAATGCCTCAAATCATCCAATTGCCATCAAAGGCGTATGAAGAAATGGCTACAGAAATACATGATCTCTGTAGTCATGTGATCAAGACGAGTCTGTTAGATTTCTCAGATTGTACACTGATTGGCTAACATTGCCTTCCAAAGTTTTCAGGAGTGGCCCGTTTTGTACAAAATGCTGCACATGTCCTGCTCATCCAGAATTCTATCCTCAGAGATGCTATGAGTGATCTGGCTCTCCTCAACAAAATGAAGAAAATTGTTGCAAAAACAAATAACAAAAAACATCCTCCTAAACATTTTGCCAAACATCACACACACTCCTATCCTCCTGGTGGAGACCTGTGCCCGGAAGGGCACTTTTTCTAGTTTGCATTGTATTTGCATCATTTCTCCCTGATCTCACTCCAGTGTCTCACCAAAGTGCCTAGAACTGAAGTATTTGCATATCAATTGTTCTACAGGCAGGAAGCCAATCTCGGGCTAAGAGACAGTCATTCCAAATAGTAGGTTTACCCTTTGACTTCTCACCAGCTCAGTGGCCTTGTGGATAGAGTGTCCGCCCTGAGACTGGGAGGTCGGGGTTCAATCCCTGGTCGGGGTTCAATCCCTGGCCGGGTTAAAAAAAAACTTAAAAAAACGTACAAAAAAACCTAAAGAAAATATATCCCTGACCGGGTTAAAAAAAAACTTAAAAAAACGTACAAAAAAACTTAAAGAAAATATATAAAAAAAACACTTACAAAAATAAAAAATAAATAAAAAAGAGAACTTAAAAAAAAAACCTTAAAAAAGTACGTAATTTATTATAATTGTTATTGCAATTTACGAGCTCCCTCACACACACACACACACACACACACAAAACTTAACTTAAAAAAAAAACTTACAAAAATAATTATTCTAATTGTTGTTATTGCAATTTACGAGCTGTTCACTTCCCGCGTTCGCGCGTCTTACTTGTAATTATACATCGAAATTGCTCAAGTCCAGCTGAAACCAAACTCTGGAGACTGGAGAACAGAAAGTGAACAACAGGCTAACTTTCGTGTGCTAAAACGGCTTTATGTATCATTGTGAATTCGTGATGGTTATGTTGCACATTTGAGTACTGAGTACTGACATGTTGGCCATCTATTGTATTTGCATCATCATCATTGTCTCCACCAGGCCGAAGGCATGGGGAGAGAGTATGTTTTGCACTCCGTCCGTGTGTGTGTGTGTGTCCGTCCGTCCGTGTGTGTGTGTGTCCGTCCGTCCGTCCGTCCTTCCTTCCGTCCGTCTGTGTACAGCTAATCTCCGGCACCGTTAACCCGGCCGATGCCAAACTTTGCACACACACTCCCTGGATGCCAACGATGAACCTCTGCCCCACATTTTCCAGAACGGCCTGTTATAGCGCCACCATGAGGCAGCTTTTCACATTTATTACCTAAAACTGCACCAATCTGCGTGAAACGTTGCATGCACACTCCCTAGAGGCCAAGGACAAACCTTTGACCTGCATTTTCTGCATCTGCCTTTTATAGCGCCACCAGGAGGCCGACTTTTGTAAAACACATTTTTGTATATTACTCCTCCAGATTCTGTCCAAAAATCTCACAAATCGTTACACAGTATCTCTATGGTCATGTGCTCAAGTCGGATCTGTCTGATATTTCATATTCCATCCTAATTGGCTATAATTGGCTTTCACAGTTTGCAAGATTGCCCCGTTTTGAACAATAGCCTCAAATCATGAACGCAGCATGCAATTTACGTGAAATCTTTCACACATTTTCTTACTAGGCTGAGGAATATATCCCACCCTTTTCACATTGGCCTGTTATAGCGCCACCAACAGGTAGATTTTTGCAAAACACATTTTTGGAACAAAATGCCTCAAATCATCCAATTGCCATCAAAGGCGTATGAAGAAATGGCTACAGAAATACATGATCTCTGTAGTCATGTGATCAAGACGAGTCTGTTAGATTTCTCAGATTGTACACTGATTGGCTAACATTGCCTTCCAAAGTTTTCAGGAGTGGCCCGTTTTGTACAAAATGCTGCACATGTCCTGCTCATCCAGAATTCTATCCTCAGAGATGCTATGAGTGATCTGGCTCTCCTCAACAAAATGAAGAAAATTGTTGCAAAAACAAATAACAAAAAACATCCTCCTAAACATTTTGCCAAACATCACACACACTCCTATCCTCCTGGTGGAGACCTGTGCCCGGAAGGGCACTTTTTCTAGTTTGCATTGTATTTGCATCATTTCTCCCTGATCTCACTCCAGTGTCTCACCAAAGTGCCTAGAACTGAAGTATTTGCATATCAATTGTTCTACAGGCAGGAAGCCAATCTCGGGCTAAGAGACAGTCATTCCAAATAGTAGGTTTACCCTTTGACTTCTCACCAGCTCAGTGGCCTTGTGGATAGAGTGTCCGCCCTGAGACTGGGAGGTCGGGGTTCAATCCCTGGTCGGGGTTCAATCCCTGGCCGGGTTAAAAAAAAACTTAAAAAAACGTACAAAAAAACCTAAAGAAAATATATCCCTGACCGGGTTAAAAAAAAACTTAAAAAAACGTACAAAAAAACTTAAAGAAAATATATAAAAAAAACACTTAAAAAAATAAAAAATAAATAAAAAAGAGAACTTAAAAAAAAAACCTTAAAAAAGTACGTAATTTATTATAATTGTTATTGCAATTTACGAGCTCCCTCACACACACACACACACACACACACACACAAAACTTAACTTAAAAAAAAACTTACAAAAATAATTATTCTAATTGTTGTTATTGCAATTTACGAGCTGTTCGCTTCCCGCGTCCGCGCGTCTTACTTGTAATTATACATCGAAATTGCTCAAGTCCAGCTGAAACCAAACTCTGGAGACTGGAGAACAGAACGTGAACAACAGGCTAACTTTCGTGTGCTAAAACGGCTTTATGTATCATTGTGAATTCGTGATGGTTATGTTGCACATTTGAGTACTGAGTACTGACATGTTGGCCATCTATTGTATTTGCATCATCATCATTGTCTCCACCAGGCCGAAGGCATGGGGAGAGAGTATGTTTTGCACTCCGTCCGTGTGTGTGTGTGTCCGTCCGTCCGTGTGTGTGTGTGTGTCCGTCCGTCCGTCCTTCCTTCCGTCCGTCTGTGTACAGCTAATCTCCGGCACCGTTAACCCGGCCGATGCCAAACTTTGCACACACACTCCCTGGATGCCAACGATGAACCTCTGCCCCACATTTTCCAGAACGGCCTGTTATAGCGCCACCATGAGGCAGCTTTTCACATTTATTACCTAAAACTGCACCAATCTGCGTGAAACGTTGCATGCACACTCCCTAGAGGCCAAGGACAAACCTTTGACCTGCATTTTCCGCATCTGCCTTTTATAGCGCCACCAGGAGGCCGACTTTTGTAAAACACATTTTTTTATATTACTCCTCCAGATTCTGTCCAAAAATCTCACAAATCGTTACACAGTATCTCTATGGTCATGTGCTCAAGTCGGATCTGTCTGATATTTCATATTCCATCCTAATTGGCTATAATTGGCTTTCACAGTTTGCAAGATTGCCCCGTTTTGAACAATAGCCTCAAATCATGAACGCAGCATGCAATTTACGTGAAATCTTTCACACATTTTCCTACTAGGCTGAGGAATATATCCCACCCTTTTCACATTGGCCTGTTATAGCGCCACCAACAGGTAGATTTTTGCAAAACACATTTTTGGAACAAAATGCCTCAAATCATCCAATTGCCATCAAAGGCGTATGAAGAAATGGCTACAGAAATACATGATCTCTGTAGTCATGTGATCAAGACGAGTCTGTTGGATTTCTCAGATTGTACACTGATTGGCTAACATTGCCTTCCAAAGTTTTCAGGAGTGGCCCGTTTTGTACAAAATGCTGCACATGTCCTGCTCATCCAGAATTCTATCCTCAGAGATGCTATGAGTGATCTGGCTCTCCTCAACAAAATGAAGAAAATTGTTGCAAAAACAAATAACAAAAAACATCCTCCTAAACATTTTGCCAAACATCACACACACTCCTATCCTCCTGGTGGAGACCTGTGCCCGGAAGGGCACTTTTTCTAGTTTGCATTGTATTTGCATCATTTCTCCCTGATCTCACTCCAGTGTCTCACCAAAGTGCCTAGAACTGAAGTATTTGCATATCAATTGTTCTACAGGCAGGAAGCCAATCTCGGGCTAAGAGACAGTCATTCCAAATAGTAGGTTTACCCTTTGACTTCTCACCAGCTCAGTGGCCTTGTGGATAGAGTGTCCGCCCTGAGACTGGTAAATGGTAAATGGTAAATGGTGCATTTATATAGCGCCTTTATCCAAGGCGCTTTACATAGATTGTGCATTACATTCACCCATTCACACACATTCATACACCGATTGCGGTGGAAGCCATGCAAGGTACCAACCAGCACATCGGTAGCAATTTGGGGTTCAGTGTCTTGCCCAAGGACACTTCGACATGTAGACAGGAGGAGCCGGGATTCGAACCGCCGACCCATGGATCATTGGACGACCTGCTCTACCTCTTGAGCCACAGTCGACTGGGAGGTCGGGGTTCAATCCCTGGTCGGGGTTCAATCCCTGGCCGGGTTAAAAAAAAACTTAAAAAAACGTACAAAAAAACCTAAAGAAAATATATCCCTGACCGGGTTAAAAAAAAACTTAAAAAAACGTACAAAAAAACTTAAAGAAAATATATAAAAAAAACACTTAAAAAAATAAAAAATAAATAAAAAAGAGAACTTAAAAAAAAAACCTTAAAAAAGTACGTAATTTATTATAATTGTTATTGCAATTTACGAGCTCTCTCACACACACACACACACACACACACACACACACACACACAAAACTTAACTTAAAAAAAAAACTTACAAAAATAATTATTCTAATTGTTGTTATTGCAATTTACGAGCTGTTCGCTTCCCGCGTTCGCGCGTCTTACTTGTAATTATACATCGAAATTGCTCAAGTCCAGCTGAAACCAAACTCTGGAGACTGGAGAACAGAACGTGAACAACAGGCTAACTTTCGTGTGCTAAAACGGCTTTATGTATCATTGTGAATTCGTGATGGTTATGTTGCACATTTGAGTACTGAGTACTGACATGTTGGCCATCTATTGTATTTGCATCATCATCATTGTCTCCACCAGGCCGAAGGCATGGGGAGAGAGTATGTTTTGCACTCCGTCCGTGTGTGTGTGTGTCCGTCCGTCCGTGTGTGTGTGTGTGTCCGTCCGTCCGTCCTTCCTTCCGTCCGTCTGTGTACAGCTAATCTCCGGCACCGTTAACCCGGCCGATGCCAAACTTTGCACACACACTCCCTGGATGCCAACGATGAACCTCTGCCCCACATTTTCCAGAACGGCCTGTTATAGCGCCACCATGAGGCAGCTTTTCACATTTATTACCTAAAACTGCACCAATCTGCGTGAAACGTTGCATGCACACTCCCTAGAGGCCAAGGACAAACCTTTGACCTGCATTTTCCGCATCTGCCTTTTATAGCGCCACCAGGAGGCCGACTTTTGTAAAACACATTTTTTTATATTACTCCTCCAGATTCTGTCCAAAAATCTCACAAATCGTTACACAGTATCTCTATGGTCATGTGCTCAAGTCGGATCTGTCTGATATTTCATATTCCATCCTAATTGGCTATAATTGGCTTTCACAGTTTGCAAGATTGCCCCGTTTTGAACAATAGCCTCAAATCATGAACGCAGCATGCAATTTACGTGAAATCTTTCACACATTTTCCTACTAGGCTGAGGAATATATCCCACCCTTTTCACATTGGCCTGTTATAGCGCCACCAACAGGTAGATTTTTGCAAAACACATTTTTGGAACAAAATGCCTCAAATCATCCAATTGCCATCAAAGGCGTAGGAAGAAATGGCTACAGAAATACATGATCTCTGTAGTCATGTGATCAAGACGAGTCTGTTGGATTTCTCAGATTGTACACTGATTGGCTAACATTGCCTTCCAAAGTTTTCAGGAGTGGCCCGTTTTGTACAAAATGCTGCACATGTCCTGCTCATCCAGAATTCTATCCTCAGAGATGCTATGAGTGATCTGGCTCTCCTCAACAAAATGAAGAAAATTGTTGCAAAAACAAATAACAAAAAACATCCTCCTAAACATTTTGCCAAACATCACACACACTCCTATCCTCCTGGTGGAGACCTGTGCCCGGAAGGGCACTTTTTCTAGTTTGCATTGTATTTGCATCATTTCTCCCTGATCTCACTCCAGTGTCTCACCAAAGTGCCTAGAACTGAAGTATTTGCATATCAATTGTTCTACAGGCAGGAAGCCAATCTCGGGCTAAGAGACAGTCATTCCAAATAGTAGGTTTACCCTTTGACTTCTCACCAGCTCAGTGGCCTTGTGTGGATAGAGTGTCCGCCCTGAGACTGGGAGGTCGGGGTTCAATCCCTGGTCGGGGTTCAATCCCTGGCCGGGTTAAAAAAAAACTTAAAAAAACGTACAAAAAAACCTAAAGAAAATATATCCCTGACCGGGTTAAAAAAAACTTAAAAAAACGTACAAAAAAACTTCAAGAAAATATATAAAAAAAACACTTAAAAAAATTAAAAATAAATAAAAAAGAGAACTTAAAAAAAAAACCTTAAAGTACGTAATTTATTATAATTGTTATTGCAATTTACGAGCTCTCTCACACACACACACACACACACACACACAAAACTTAACTTAAAAAAAAAACTTACAAAAATAATTATTCTAATTGTTGTTATTGCAATTTACGAGCTGTTCGCTTCCCGCGTTCGCGCGTCTTACTTGTAATTATACATCGAAATTGCTCAAGTCCAGCTGAAACCAAACTCTGGAGACTGGAGAACAGAACGTGAACAACAGGCTAACTTTCGTGTGCTAAAACGGCTTTATGTATCATTGTGAATTCGTGATGGTTATGTTGCACATTTGAGTACTGAGTACTGACATGTTGGCCATCTATTGTATTTGCATCATCATCATTGTCTCCACCAGGCCGAAGGCATGGGGAGAGAGTATGTTTTGCACTCCGTCCGTGTGTGTGTGTGTCCGTCTGTCCGTGTGTGTGTGTGTGTCCGTCCGTCCGTCCTTCCTTCCGTCCGTCTGTGTACAGCTAATCTCCGGCACCGTTAACCCGGCCGATGCCAAACTTTGCACACACACTCCCTGGATGCCAACGATGAACCTCTGCCCCACATTTTCCAGAACGGCCTGTTATAGCGCCACCATGAGGCAGCTTTTCACATTTATTACCTAAAACTGCACCAATCTGCGTGAAACGTTGCATGCACACTCCCTAGAGGCCAAGGACAAACCTTTGACCTGCATTTTCCGCATCTGCCTTTTATAGCGCCACCAGGAGGCCGACTTTTGTAAAACACATTTTTTTATATTACTCCTCCAGATTCTGTCCAAAAATCTCACAAATCGTTACACAGTATCTCTATGGTCATGTGCTCAAGTCGGATCTGTCTGATATTTCATATTCCATCCTAATTGGCTATAATTGGCTTTCACAGTTTGCAAGATTGCCCCGTTTTGAACAATAGCCTCAAATCATGAACGCAGCATGCAATTTACGTGAAATCTTTCACACATTTTCCTACTAGGCTGAGGAATATATCCCACCCTTTTCACATTGGCCTGTTATAGCGCCACCAACAGGTAGATTTTTGCAAAACACATTTTTGGAACAAAATGCCTCAAATCATCCAATTGCCATCAAAGGCGTATGAAGAAATGGCTACAGAAATACATGATCTCTGTAGTCATGTGATCAAGACGAGTCTGTTGGATTTCTCAGATTGTACACTGATTGGCTAACATTGCCTTCCAAAGTTTTCAGGAGTGGCCCGTTTTGTACAAAATGCTGCACATGTCCTGCTCATCCAGAATTCTATCCTCAGAGATGCTATGAGTGATCTGGCTCTCCTCAACAAAATGAAGAAAATTGTTGCAAAAACAAATAACAAAAAACATCCTCCTAAACATTTTGCCAAACATCACACACACTCCTATCCTCCTGGTGGAGACCTGTGCCCGGAAGGGCACTTTTTCTAGTTTGCATTGTATTTGCATCATTTCTCCCTGATCTCACTCCAGTGTCTCACCAAAGTGCCTAGAACTGAAGTATTTGCATATCAATTGTTCTACAGGCAGGAAGCCAATCTCGGGCTAAGAGACAGTCATTCCAAATAGTAGGTTTACCCTTTGACTTCTCACCAGCTCAGTGGCCTTGTGGATAGAGTGTCCGCCCTGAGACTGGGAGGTCGGGGTTCAATCCCTGGTCGGGGTTCAATCCCTGGCCGGGTTAAAAAAAAACTTAAAAAAACGTACAAAAAAACCTAAAGAAAATATATCCCTGACCGGGTTAAAAAAAACCTTAAAAAAACGTACAAAAAAACTTAAAGAAAATATATAAAAAAAAACACTTAAAAAAATAAAAAATAAATAAAAAAGAGAACTTAAAAAAAAAACCTTAAAAAAGTATGTAATTTATTATAATTGTTATTGCAATTTACGAGCTCTCTCACACACACACACACACACACACACACACAAAACTTAACTTAAAAAAAAAACTTACAAAAATAATTATTCTAATTGTTGTTATTGCAATTTACGAGCTGTTCGCTTCCCGCGTTTGCGCGTCTTACTTGTAATTATACATCGAAATTGCTCAAGTCCAGCTGAAACCAAACTCTGGAGACTGGAGAACAGAACGTGAACAACAGGCTAACTTTCGTGTGCTAAAACGGCTTTATGTATCATTGTGAATTCGTGATGGTTATGTTGCACATTTGAGTACTGAGTACTGACATGTTGGCCATCTATTGTATTTGCATCATCATCATTGTCTCCACCAGGCCGAAGGCATGGGGAGAGAGTATGTTTTGCACTCCGTCCGTGTGTGTGTGTGTGTCCGTCCGTCCGTGTGTGTGTGTGTGTCCGTCCGTCCGTCCTTCCTTCCGTCCGTCTGTGTACAGCTAATCTCCGGCGCCGTTAACCCGGCCGATGCCAAACTTTGCACACACACTCCCTGGATGCCAACGATGAACCTCTGCCCCACATTTTCCAGAACGGCCTGTTATAGCGCCACCATGAGGCAGCTTTTCACATTTATTACCTAAAACTGCACCAATCTGCGTGAAACGTTGCATGCACACTCCCTAGAGGCCAAGGACAAACCTTTGACCTGCATTTTCCGCATCTGCCTTTTATAGCGCCACCAGGAGGCCGACTTTTGTAAAACACATTTTTTTATATTACTCCTCCAGATTCTGTCCAAAAATCTCACAAATCGTTACACAGTATCTCTATGGTCATGTGCTCAAGTCGGATCTGTCTGATATTTCATATTCCATCCTAATTGGCTATAATTGGCTTTCACAGTTTGCAAGATTGCCCCATTTTGAACAATAGCCTCAAATCATGAACGCAGCATGCAATTTACGTGAAATCTTTCACACATTTTCCTACTAGGCTGAGGAATATATCCCACCCTTTTCACATTGGCCTGTTATAGCGCCACCAACAGGTAGATTTTTGCAAAACACATTTTTGGAACAAAATGCCTCAAATCATCCAATTGCCATCAAAGGCGTATGAAGAAATGGCTACAGAAATACATGATCTCTGTAGTCATGTGATCAAGACGAGTCTGTTGGATTTCTCAGATTGTACACTGATTGGCTAACATTGCCTTCCAAAGTTTTCAGGAGTGGCCCGTTTTGTACAAAATGCTGCACATGTCCTGCTCATCCAGAATTCTATCCTCAGAGATGCTATGAGTGATCTGGCTCTCCTCAACAAAATGAAGAAAATTGTTGCAAAAACAAATAACAAAAAACATCCTCCTAAACATTTTGCCAAACATCACACACACTCCTATCCTCCTGGTGGAGACCTGTGCCCGGAAGGGCACTTTTTCTAGTTTGCATTGTATTTGCATCATTTCTCCCTGATCTCACTCCAGTGTCTCACCAAAGTGCCTAGAACTGAAGTATTTGCATATCAATTGTTCTACAGGCAGGAAGCCAATCTCGGGCTAAGAGACAGTCATTCCAAATAGTAGGTTTACCCTTTGACTTCTCACCAGCTCAGTGGCCTTGTGGATAGAGTGTCCGCCCTGAGACTGGGAGGTCGGGGTTCAATCCCTGGTCGGGGTTCTATCCCTGGCCGGGTTAAAAAAAAACTTAAAAAAACGTACAAAAAAACCTAAAGAAAATATATCCCTGACCGGGTTAAAAAAAAACTTAAAAAAACGTACAAAAAAACTTAAAGAAAATATATAAAAAAAACACTTAAAAAAATAAAAAATAAATAAAAAAGAGAACTTAAAAAAAAAAAACCTTAAAAAAGTACGTGATTTATTATAATTGTTATTGCAATTTACGAGCTCCCTCACACACACACACACACACACAAAACTTAACTTAAAAAAAAAACTTACAAAAATAATTATTCTAATTGTTGTTATTGCAATTTACGAGCTGTTCGCTTCCCGCGTTCGCGCGTCTTACTTGTAATTATACATCGAAATTGCTCAAGTCCAGCTGAAACCAAACTCTGGAGACTGGAGAACAGAACGTGAACAACAGGCTAACTTTCGTGTGCTAAAACGGCTTTATGTATCATTGTGAATTCGTGATGGTTATGTTGCACATTTGAGTACTGAGTACTGACATGTTGGCCATCTATTGTATTTGCATCATCATCATTGTCTCCACCAGGCCGAAGGCATGGGGAGAGAGTATGTTTTGCACTCCGTCCGTGTGTGTGTGTGTCCGTCCGTCCGTGTGTGTGTGTGTGTCCGTCCGTCCGTCCTTCCTTCCGTCCGTCTGTGTACAGCTAATCTCCGGCACCGTTAACCCGGCCGATGCCAAACTTTGCACACACACTCCCTGGATGCCAACGATGAACCTCTGCCCCACATTTTCCAGAACGGCCTGTTATAGCGCCACCATGAGGCAGCTTTTCACATTTATTACCTAAAACTGCACCAATCTGCGTGAAACGTTGCATGCACACTCCCTAGAGGCCAAGGACAAACCTTTGACCTGCATTTTCCGCATCTGCCTTTTATAGCGCCACCAGGAGGCCGACTTTTGTAAAACACATTTTTTTATATTACTCCTCCAGATTCTGTCCAAAAATCTCACAAATCGTTACACAGTATCTCTATGGTCATGTGCTCAAGTCGGATCTGTCTGATATTTCATATTCCATCCTAATTGGCTATAATTGGCTTTCACAGTTTGCAAGATTGCCCCGTTTTGAACAATAGCCTCAAATCATGAACGCAGCATGCAATTTACGTGAAATCTTTCACACATTTTCTTACTAGGCTGAGGAATATATCCCACCCTTTTCACATTGGCCTGTTATAGCGCCACCAACAGGTTGATTTTTGCAAAACACATTTTTGGAACAAAATGCCTCAAATCATCCAATTGCCATCAAAGGCATATGAAGAAATGGCAATCGGTAAACATGATCTCTGTAGTCATGTGATCAAGACGAGTCTGTTGGATTTCTCAGATTGTACACTGATTGGCTAAGATTGCCTTCCAAAGTTTTCAGGAGTGGCCCGTTTCGTACAAAATGCTGCACATGTCCTGCTCATCCAGAATTCTATCCTCAGAGATGCTATGAGTGATCTGGCTCTGCATTTCCTCAACAAAATGAAGAAAATTGTTGCAAAAACAAATAAAAAAAAACATCCTCCTAAACATTTTGCCAAACATCACACACACTCCTAACCTCCTGGTGGAGACCTGTGCCCGGAAGGGCACTTTTTCTAGTTCTAATTGTTGTTATTGCAATTTACGAGCTGTTCGCTTCCCGCGTTCGCGCGTCTTACTTGTAATTATACATCGAAATTGCTCAAGTCCAGCTGAAACCAAACTCTGGAGACTGGAGAACAGAACGTGAACAACAGGCTAACTTTTGTGTGCTAAAACGGCTTTATGTATCATTGTGAATTCGTGATGGTTATGTTGCACATTTGAGTACTGAGTACTGACATGTTGGCCATCTATTGTATTTGCATCATCATCATTGTCTCCACCAGGCCGAAGGCATGGGGAGAGAGTATGTTTTGCACTCCGTCCGTGTGTGTGTGTGTCCGTCCGTCCGTGTGTGTGTGTGTGTCCGTCCGTCCGTCCTTCCTTCCGTCCGTCTGTCTACAGCTAATCTCCGGCACCGTTAACCCGGCCGATGCCAAACTTTGCACACACACTCCCTGGATGCCAACGATGAACCTCTGCCCCACATTTTCCAGAACGGCCTGTTATAGCGCCACCATGAGGCAGCTTTTCACATTTATTACCTAAAACTGCACCAATCTGCGTGAAACGTTGCATGCACACTCCCTAGAGGCCAAGGACAAACCTTTGACCTGCATTTTCCGCATCTGCCTTTTATAGCGCCACCAGGAGGCCGACTTTTGTAAAACACATTTTTTTATATTACTCCTCCAGATTCTGTCCAAAAATCTCACAAATCGTTACACAGTATCTCTATGGTCATGTGCTCAAGTCGGATCTGTCTGATATTTCATATTCCATCCTAATTGGCTATAATTGGCTTTCACAGTTTGCAAGATTGCCCCGTTTTGAACAATAGCCTCAAATCATGAACGCAGCATGCAATTTACGTGAAACCTTTCACACATTTTCCTACTAGGCTGAGGAATATATCCCACCCTTTTCACATTGGCCTGTTATAGCGCCACCAACAGGTAGATTTTTGCAAAACACATTTTTGGAACAAAATGCCTCAAATCATCCAATTGCCATCAAAGGCGTATGAAGAAATGGCTACAGAAATACATGATCTCTGTAGTCATATGATCAAGACGAGTCTGTTGGATTTCTCAGATTGTACACTGATTGGCTAACATTGCCTTCCAAAGTTTTCAGGAGTGGCCCGTTTTGTACAAAATGCTGCACATGTCCTGCTCATCCAGAATTCTATCCTCAGAGATGCTATGAGTGATCTGGCTCTCCTCAACAAAATGAAGAAAATTGTTGCAAAAACCAATAACAAAAAACATCCTCCTAAACATTTTGCCAAACATCACACACACTCCTATCCTCCTGGTGGAGACCTGTGCCCGGAAGGGCACTTTTTCTAGTTTGCATTGTATTTGCATCATTTCTCCCTGATCTCACTCCAGTGTCTCACCAAAGTGCCTAGAACTGAAGTATTTGCATATCAATTGTTCTACAGGCAGGAAGCCAATCTCGGGCTAAGAGACAGTCATTCCAAATAGTAGGTTTACCCTTTGACTTCTCACCAGCTCAGTGGCCTTGTGGATAGAGTGTCCGCCCTGAGACTGGGAGGTTGGGGTTCAATCCCTGGTCGGGGTTCAATCCCTGGCCGGGTTAAAAAAAAACTTAAAAAAACGTACAAAAAAACCTAAAGAAAATATATCCCTGACCGGGTTAAAAAAAAACTAAAAAAACGTACAAAAAGAAAATATATAAAAAAAACCCTTACAAAATAATTAAAAAAAAAAGAGAACTTAAAAAAAAAACCTTAAAAAAGTACGTAATTTATTATAATTGTTATTGCAATTTACGAGCTCTCTCACACACACACACACAAAACTTAACTTAAAAAAAAACTTACAAAAATAATTATTCTAATTGTTGTTATTGCAATTTACGAGCTGTTCGCTTCCCGCGTTCGCGCGTCTTACTTGTAATTATACATCGAAATTGCTCAAGTCCAGCTGAAACCAAACTCTGGAGACTGGAGAACAGAACGTGAACAACAGGCTAACTTTCGTGTGCTAAAACGGCTTTATGTATCATTGTGAATTCGTGATGGTTATGTTGCACATTTGAGTACTGAGTACTGACATGTTGGCCATCTATTGTATTTGCATCATCATCATTGTCTCCACCAGGCCGAAGGCATGGGGAGAGAGTATGTTTTGCACTCCGTCCGTGTGTGTGTGTGTGTCCGTCCGTCCGTGTGTGTGTGTGTGTGTGTCCGTCCGTCCGTCCTTCCTTCCGTCCGTCTGTGTACAGCTAATCTCCGGCACCGTTAACCCGGCCGATGCCAAACTTTGCACACACACTCCCTGGATGCCAACGATGAACCTCTGCCCCACATTTTCCAGAACGGCCTGTTATAGCGCCACCATGAGGCAGCTTTTCACATTTATTACCTAAAACTGCACCAATCTGCGTGAAACGTTGCATGCACACTCCCTAGAGGCCAAGGACAAACCTTTGACCTGCATTTTCCGCATCTGCCTTTTATAGCGCCACCAGGAGGCCGACTTTTGTAAAACACATTTTTTTATATTACTCCTCCAGATTCTGTCCAAAAATCTCACAAATCGTTACACAGTATCTCTATGGTCATGTGCTCAAGTCGGATCTGTCTGATATTTCATATTCCATCCTAATTGGCTATAATTGGCTTTCACAGTTTGCAAGATTGCCCCGTTTTGAACAATAGCCTCAAATCATGAACGCAGCATGCAATTTACGTGAAACCTTTCACACATTTTCCTACTAGGCTGAGGAATATATCCCACCCTTTTCACATTGGCCTGTTATAGCGCCACCAACAGGTAGATTTTTGCAAAACACATTTTTGGAACAAAATGCCTCAAATCATCCAATTGCCATCAAAGGCGTATGAAGAAATGGCTACAGAAATACATGATCTCTGTAGTCATATGATCAAGACGAGTCTGTTGGATTTCTCAGATTGTACACTGATTGGCTAACATTGCCTTCCAAAGTTTTCAGGAGTGGCCCGTTTTGTACAAAATGCTGCACATGTCCTGCTCATCCAGAATTCTATCCTCAGAGATGCTATGAGTGATCTGGCTCTCCTCAACAAAATGAAGAAAATTGTTGCAAAAACCAATAACAAAAAACATCCTCCTAAACATTTTGCCAAACATCACACACACTCCTATCCTCCTGGTGGAGACCTGTGCCCGGAAGGGCACTTTTTCTAGTTTGCATTGTATTTGCATCATTTCTCCCTGATCTCACTCCAGTGTCTCACCAAAGTGCCTAGAACTGAAGTATTTGCATATCAATTGTTCTACAGGCAGGAAGCCAATCTCGGGCTAAGAGACAGTCATTCCAAATAGTAGGTTTACCCTTTGACTTCTCACCAGCTCAGTGGCCTTGAGGATAGAGTGTCCGCCCTGAGACTGGGAGGTCGGGGTTCAATCCCTGGTCGGGGTTCAATCCCTGGCCGGGTTAAAAAAAAACTTAAAAAAACGTACAAAAAAACCTAAAGAAAATATATCCCTGACCGGGTTAAAAAAAAACTTAAAAAAACGTACAAAAAAACTTAAAGAAAATATATAAAAAAAACACTTAAAAAAGAATAATAAAAAAAAAAAAGAGAACTTAAAAAAAAAACCTTAAAAAAGTACGTAATTTATTATAATTGTTATTGCAATTTACGAGCTCTCTCACACACACACACACACACACACACACACACACACACACAAAACTTAACCTAAAAAAAAAACTTACAAAAATAATTATTCTAATTGTTGTTATTGCAATTTACGAGCTGTTCGCTTCCCGCGTTCGCGCGTCTTACTTGTAATTATACATCGAAATTGCTCAAGTCCAGCTGAAACCAAACTCTGGAGACTGGAGAACAGAACGTGAACAACAGGCTAACTTTCGTGTGCTAAAACGGCTTTATGTATCATTGTGAATTCGTGATGGTTATGTTGCACATTTGAGTACTGAGTACTGACATGTTGGCCATCTATTGTATTTGCATCATCATCATTGTCTCCACCAGGCCGAAGGCATGGGGAGAGAGTATGTTTTGCACTCCGTCCGTGTGTGTGTGTGTGTCCGTCCGTCCGTGTGTGTGTGTGTGTGTCCGTCCGTCCGTCCTTCCTTCCGTCCGTCTGTGTACAGCTAATCTCCGGCACCGTTAACCCGGCCGATGCCAAACTTTGCACACACACTCCCTGGATGCCAACGATGAACCTCTGCCCCACATTTTCCAGAACGGCCTGTTATAGCGCCACCATGAGGCAGCTTTTCACATTTATTACCTAAAACTGCACCAATCTGCGTGAAACGTTGCATGCACACTCCCTAGAGGCCAAGGACAAACCTTTGACCTGCATTTTCCGCATCTGCCTTTTATAGCGCCACCAGGAGGCCGACTTTTGTAAAACACATTTTTTTATATTACTCCTCCAGATTCTGTCCAAAAATCTCACAAATCGTTACACAGTATCTCTATGGTCATGTGCTCAAGTCGGATCTGTCTGATATTTCATATTCCATCCTAATTGGCTATAATTGGCTTTCACAGTTTGCAAGATTGCCCCGTTTTGAACAATAGCCTCAAATCATGAACGCAGCATGCAATTTACGTGAAATCTTTCACACATTTTCCTACTAGGCTGAGGAATATATCCCACCCTTTTCACATTGGCCTGTTATAGCGCCACCAACAGGTAGATTTTTGCAAAACACATTTTTGGAACAAAATGCCTCAAATCATCCAATTGCCATCAAAGGCGTATGAAGAAATGGCTACAGAAATACATGATCTCTGTAGTCATGTGATCAAGACGAGTCTGTTGGATTTCTCAGATTGTACACTGATTGGCTAACATTGCCTTCCAAAGTTTTCAGGAGTGGCCCGTTTTGTACAAAATGCTGCACATGTCCTGCTCATCCAGAATTCTATCCTCAGAGATGCTATGAGTGATCTGGCTCTCCTCAACAAAATGAAGAAAATTGTTGCAAAAACAAATAACAAAAAACATCCTCCTAAACATTTTGCCAAACATCACACACACTCCTATCCTCCTGGTGGAGACCTGTGCCCGGAAGGGCACTTTTTCTAGTTTGCATTGTATTTGCATCATTTCTCCCTGATCTCACTCCAGTGTCTCACCAAAGTGCCTAGAACTGAAGTATTTGCATATCAATTGTTCTACAGGCAGGAAGCCAATCTCGGGCTAAGAGACAGTCATTCCAAATAGTAGGTTTACCCTTTGACTTCTCACCAGCTCAGTGGCCTTGTGGATAGAGTGTCCGCCCTGAGACTGGGAGGTCGGGGTTCAATCCCTGGTCGGGGTTCAATCCCTGGCCGGGTTAAAAAAAAACTTAAAAAAACGTACGAAAAAACCTAAAGAAAATATATCCCTGACCGGGTTAAAAAATAACTAAAAAAACGTACAAAAAAACTTAAAGAAAATATATAAAAAAAACACTTAAAAAAGAATAAAAAAAAAAAAAAAGAGAACTTAAAAAAAAAACCTTAAAAAAGTACGTAATTTATTATAATTGTTATTGCAATTTACGAGCTCTCTCTCACACACACACACACACACACACAAAACTTAACTTAAAAAATAAACGTACAAAAATAATTATTCTAATTGTTGTTATTGCAATTTACGAGCTGTTCGCTTCCCGCGTTCGCGCGTCTTACTTGTAATTATACATCGAAATTGCTCAAGTCCAGCTGAAACCAAACTCTGGAGACTGGAGAACAGAACGTGAACAACAGGCTAACTTTCGTGTGCTAAAACGGCTTTATGTATCATTGTGAATTCGTGATGGTTATGTTGCACATTTGAGTACTGAGTACTGACATGTTGGCCATCTATTGTATTTGCATCATCATCATTGTCTCCACCAGGCCGAAGGCATGGGGAGAGAGTATGTTTTGCACTCCGTCCGTGTGTGTGTGTGTGTGTGTCCGTCCGTCCGTGTGTGTGTGTGTGTCCGTCCGTCCGTCCTTCCTTCCTTCCGTCCGTCTGTGTACAGCTAATCTCCGGCACCGTTAACCCGGCCGATGCCAAACTTTGCACACACACTCCCTGGATGCCAACGATGAACCTCTGCCCCACATTTTCCAGAACGGCCTGTTATAGCGCCACCATGAGGCAGCTTTTCACATTTATTACCTAAAACTGCACCAATCTGCGTGAAACGTTGCATGCACACTCCCTAGAGGCCAAGGACAAACCTTTGACCTGCATTTTCCGCATCTGCCTTTCATAGCGCCACCAGGAGGCCGACTTTTGTAAAACACATTTTTTTATATTACTCCTCCAGATTCTGTCCAAAAATCTCACAAATCGTTACACAGTATCTCTATGGTCATGTGCTCAAGTCGGATCTGTCTGATATTTCATATTCCATCCTAATTGGCTATAATTGGCTTTCACAGTTTGCAAGATTGCCCCGTTTTGAACAATAGCCTCAAATCATGAACGCAGCATGCAATTTACGTGAAATCTTTCACACATTTTCCTACTAGGCTGAGGAATATATCCCACCCTTTTCACATTGGCCTGTTATAGCGCCACCAACAGGTAGATTTTTGCAAAACACATTTTTGGAACAAAATGCCTCAAATCATCCAATTGCCATCAAAGGCGTATGAAGAAATGGCTACAGAAATACATGATCTCTGTAGTCATGTGATCAAGACGAGTCTGTTGGATTTCTCAGATTGTACACTGATTGGCTAACATTGCCTTCCAAAGTTTTCAGGAGTGGCCCGTTTTGTACAAAATGCTGCACATGTCCTGCTCATCCAGAATTCTATCCTCAGAGATGCTATGAGTGATCTGGCTCTCCTCAACAAAATGAAGAAAATTGTTGCAAAAACAAATAACAAAAAACATCCTCCTAAACATTTTGCCAAACATCACACACACTCCTATCCTCCTGGTGGAGACCTGTGCCCGGAAGGGCACTTTTTCTAGTTTGCATTGTATTTGCATCATTTCTCCCTGATCTCACTCCAGTGTCTCACCAAAGTGCCTAGAACTGAAGTATTTGCATATCAATTGTTCTACAGGCAGGAAGCCAATCTCGGGCTAAGAGACAGTCATTCCAAATAGTAGGTTTACCCTTTGACTTCTCACCAGCTCAGTGGCCTTGTGGATAGAGTGTCCGCCCTGAGACTGGGAGGTCGGGGTTCAATCCCTGGTCGGGGTTCAATCCCTGGCCGGGTTAAAAAAAAACTTAAAAAAACGTACAAAAAAACCTAAAGAAAATATATCCCTGACCGGGTTAAAAAATAACTAAAAAAACGTACAAAAAAACTTAAAGAAAATATATAAAAAAAACACTTAAAAAAGAATAAAAAAAAAAAAAAAGAGAACTTAAAAAAAAAACCTTAAAAAAGTACGTAATTTATTATAATTGTTATTGCAATTTACGAGCTCTCTCTCTCACACACACACACACACACACAAAACTTAACTTAAAAAATAAACGTACAAAAATAATTATTCTAATTGTTGTTATTGCAATTTACGAGCTGTTCGCTTCCCGCGTTCGCGCGTCTTACTTGTAATTATACATCGAAATTGCTCAAGTCCAGCTGAAACCAAACTCTGGAGACTGGAGAACAGAACGTGAACAACAGGCTAACTTTCGTGTGCTAAAACGGCTTTATGTATCATTGTGAATTCGTGATGGTTATGTTGCACATTTGAGTACTGAGTACTGACATGTTGGCCATCTATTGTATTTGCATCATCATCATTGTCTCCACCAGGCCGAAGGCATGGGGAGAGAGTATGTTTTGCACTCCGTCCGTGTGTGTGTGTGTGTGTGTCCGTCCGTCCGTGTGTGTGTGTGTGTCCGTCCGTCCGTCCTTCCTTCCTTCCGTCCGTCTGTGTACAGCTAATCTCCGGCACCGTTAACCCGGCCGATGCCAAACTTTGCACACACACTCCCTGGATGCCAACGATGAACCTCTGCCCCACATTTTCCAGAACGGCCTGTTATAGCGCCACCATGAGGCAGCTTTTCACATTTATTACCTAAAACTGCACCAATCTGCGTGAAACGTTGCATGCACACTCCCTAGAGGCCAAGGACAAACCTTTGACCTGCATTTTCCGCATCTGCCTTTCATAGCGCCACCAGGAGGCCGACTTTTGTAAAACACATTTTTTTATATTACTCCTCCAGATTCTGTCCAAAAATCTCACAAATCGTTACACAGTATCTCTATGGTCATGTGCTCAAGTCGGATCTGTCTGATATTTCATATTCCATCCTAATTGGCTATAATTGGCTTTCAAGTTCAAATTGCTCAAGTCCAGCTGAAACCAAACTCTGGAGACTGGAGAACAGAACGTGAACAACAGGCTAACTTTCGTGTGCTAAAACGGCTTTATGTATCATTGTGAATTCGTGATGGTTATGTTGCACATTTGAGTACTGAGTACTGACATGTTGGCCATCTATTGTATTTGCATCATCATCATTGTCTCCACCAGGCCGAAGGCATGGGGAGAGAGTATGTTTTGCACTCCGTCCGTGTGTGTGTGTGTGTGTGTGTCCGTCCGTCCGTGTGTGTGTGTGTGTCCGTCCGTCCGTCCTTCCTTCCTTCCGTCCGTCTGTGTACAGCTAATCTCCGGCACCGTTAACCCGGCCGATGCCAAACTTTGCACACACACTCCCTGGATGCCAACGATGAACCTCTGCCCCACATTTTCCAGAACGGCCTGTTATAGCGCCACCATGAGGCAGCTTTTCACATTTATTACCTAAAACTGCACCAATCTGCGTGAAACGTTGCATGCACACTCCCTAGAGGCCAAGGACAAACCTTTGACCTGCATTTTCCGCATCTGCCTTTCATAGCGCCACCAGGAGGCCGACTTTTGTAAAACACATTTTTTTATATTACTCCTCCAGATTCTGTCCAAAAATCTCACAAATCGTTACACAGTATCTCTATGGTCATGTGCTCAAGTCGGATCTGTCTGATATTTCATATTCCATCCTAATTGGCTATAATTGGCTTTCACAGTTTGCAAGATTGCCCCGTTTTGAACAATAGCCTCAAATCATGAACGCAGCATGCAATTTACGTGAAATCTTTCACACATTTTCCTACTAGGCTGAGGAATATATCCCACCCTTTTCACATTGGCCTGTTATAGCGCCACCAACAGGTAGATTTTTGCAAAACACATTTTTGGAACAAAATGCCTCAAATCATCCAATTGCCATCAAAGGCGTATGAAGAAATGGCTACAGAAATACATGATCTCTGTAGTCATGTGATCAAGACGAGTCTGTTGGATTTCTCAGATTGTACACTGATTGGCTAACATTGCCTTCCAAAGTTTTCAGGAGTGGCCCGTTTTGTACAAAATGCTGCACATGTCCTGCTCATCCAGAATTCTATCCTCAGAGATGCTATGAGTGATCTGGCTCTCCTCAACAAAATGAAGAAAATTGTTGCAAAAACAAATAACAAAAAACATCCTCCTAAACATTTTGCCAAACATCACACACACTCCTATCCTCCTGGTGGAGACCTGTGCCCGGAAGGGCACTTTTTCTAGTTTGCATTGTATTTGCATCATTTCTCCCTGATCTCACTCCAGTGTCTCACCAAAGTGCCTAGAACTGAAGTATTTGCATATCAATTGTTCTACAGGCAGGAAGCCAATCTCGGGCTAAGAGACAGTCATTCCAAATAGTAGGTTTACCCTTTGACTTCTCACCAGCTCAGTGGCCTTGTGGATAGAGTGTCCGCCCTGAGACTGGGAGGTCGGGGTTCAATCCCTGGTCGGGGTTCAATCCCTGGCCGGGTTAAAAAAAAACTTAAAAAAACGTACAAAAAAACCTAAAGAAAATATATCCCTGACCGGGTTAAAAAAAAACTAAAAAAACGTACAAAAAAACTTAAAGAAAATATATAAAAAAACACTTAAAAAATTATAATAAAAAAAAAAAGAGAACTTAAAAAAAAAACCTTATAAAAGTACGTAATTTATTATAATTGTTATTGCAATTTACGAGCTCTCTCACACACACACACACAAAACTTAACTTAAAAAAAAAACTTACAAAATTAATTATTCTAATTGTTATTGCAATTTACGAGCTGTTCGCTTCCCGCGTTCGCGCGTCTTACTTGTAATTATACATCGAAATTGCTCAAGTCCAGCTGAAACCAAACTCTGGAGACTGGAGAACAGAACGTGAACAACAGGCTAACTTTCGTGTGCTAAAACGGCTTTATGTATCATTGTGAATTCGTGATGGTTATGTTGCACATTTGAGTACTGAGTACTGACATGTTGGCCATCTATTGTATTTGCATCATCATCATTGTCTCCACCAGGCCGAAGGCATGGGGAGAGAGTATGTTTTGCACTCCGTCCGTGTGTGTGTGTGTCCGTCCGTCCGTGTGTGTGTGTGTGTCCGTCCGTCCGTCCTTCCTTCCGTCCGTCTGTGTACAGCTAATCTCCGGCACCGTTAACCCGGCCGATGCCAAACTTTGCGCACACACTCCCTGGATGCCAACGATGAACCTCTGCCCCACATTTTCCAGAACGGCCTGTTATAGCGCCACCATGAGGCAGCTTTTCACATTTATTACCTAAAACTGCACCAATCTGCGTGAAACGTTGCATGCACACTCCCTAGAGGCCAAGGACAAACCTTTGACCTGCATTTTCCGCATCTGCCTTTTATAGCGCCACCAGGAGGCCGACTTTTGTAAAACACATTTTTTTATATTACTCCTCCAGATTCTGTCCAAAAATCTCACAAATCGTTACACAGTATCTCTATGGTCATGTGCTCAAGTCGGATCTGTCTGATATTTCATATTCCATCCTAATTGGCTATAATTGGCTTTCACAGTTTGCAAGATTGCCCCGTTTTGAACAATAGCCTCAAATCATGAACGCAGCATGCAATTTACGTGAAATCTTTCACACATTTTCCTACTAGGCTGAGGAATATATCCCACCCTTTTCACATTGGCCTGTTATAGCGCCACCAACAGGTAGATTTTTGCAAAACACATTTTTGGAACAAAATGCCTCAAATCATCCAATTGCCATCAAAGGCGTATGAAGAAATGGCTACAGAAATACATGATCTCTGTAGTCATATGATCAAGACGAGTCTGTTGGATTTCTCAGATTGTACACTGATTGGCTAACATTGCCTTCCAAAGTTTTCAGGAGTGGCCCGTTTTGTACAAAATGCTGCACATGTCCTGCTCATCCAGAATTCTATCCTCAGAGATGCTATGAGTGATCTGGCTCTCCTCAACAAAATGAAGAAAATTGTTGCAAAAACAAATAACAAAAAACATCCTCCTAAACATTTTGCCAAACATCACACACACTCCTATCCTCCTGGTGGAGACCTGTGCCCGGAAGGGCACTTTTTCTAGTTTGCATTGTATTTGCATAATTTCTCCCTGATCTCACTCCAGTGTCTCACCAAAGTGCCTAGAACTGAAGTATTTGCATATCAATTGTTCTACAGGCAGGAAGCCAATCTCGGGCTAAGAGACAGTCATTCCAAATAGTAGGTTTACCCTTTGACTTCTCACCAGCTCAGTGGCCTTGTGGATAGAGTGTCCGCCCTGAGACTGGGAGGTCGGGGTTCAATCCCTGGTCGGGGTTCAATCCCTGGCCGGGTTAAAAAAAAACTTAAAAAAACGTACAAAAAAACCTAAAGAAAATATATCCCTGACCGGGTTAAAAAAAAACTAAAAAAACGTACAAAAAAACTTAAAGAAAATATATAAAAAAAAACACTTAAAAAATAATAATAATAAAAAAAAAGAGAACTTAAAAAAAAAACCTTAAAAAAGTACGTAATTTATTATAATTGTTATTGCAATTTACGAGCTCTCTCACACACACACACACACACACACACAAAACTTAACTTAAAAAAAAAACTTACAAAAATAATTATTCTAATTGTTGTTATTGCAATTTACGAGCTGTTCGCTTCCCGCGTTCGCGCGTCTTACTTGTAATTATACATCGAAATTGCTCAAGTCCAGCTGAAACCAAACTCTGGAGACTGGAGAACAGAACGTGAACAACAGGCTAACTTTCGTGTGCTAAAACGGCTTTATGTATCATTGTGAATTCGTGATGGTTATGTTGCACATTTGAGTACTGAGTCATCATCATCATCGGCGGTCACTCGTATCCGAGTATGACTGTCCTCCTTCTTGGTCCTTGTGGGTCGTCAGATGGCGATGGAGGCCGATCCTGGACCCGATTATTCTGGTGCAGTGTGGACAGGGGAATGTAGTGGTGGGTTTGGGTTGGACCGGTTTACTGGATGCTCTCTCCTTTCTGAGTCTGCGCTTGTCCTGTGCAGCATGGCGGAGGTCATTATCATATTTTGCAGCACCCTCACGGACAAGGTTTCTCCAGGTCGTCCTGTCTGTTGCCTTGTCTTCCCAAGCTTTGAGGTCAATGTGGCACTTCTTTAGGATTGTTTTAATATTGTCTTTATACCTCTTCTTTTGACCTCCCGGGGCCCGTTTCCCTTTAACAAGCTGGGAGTACAGGACTTGTTTTGGGAGGCGAGAGTCAGGCATGCGGACAACATGGCCAGTCCATCTGAGCTGGTTTTGGGCAATGGTGGCAGTGATGGTGAGAACGTTTGCCTCCTCCAGGACGCTGGTGTTAGTGCGTCGGTCCTCCCAGCTAATCCTGAGGATTTTCCGGAGACACCTCTGATGGTACGTCTCAAGTGCCTTTATGTGCCTGCTGTATGTGGTCCAGGCCTCTGACCCATACAGAAGGGTGGGGAGCACCACAGCCTTGTATACCAAGATTTTGGTCTTTGGTTGGAGGTCACGGTTCTCAAAGACTCTCTTCCTTAGCCTTGAGAAAGAGCCACTGGCACAACTGAGGCGATGGTGTATTTCATCATCGATGACAGCATTTGAGGATAGGAGGCTGCCGAGGTATGGGAAGTGGTCCACATTTTCCAGTGTGACGTTGTCGATGGAGATGTTGGGGGGTAGGACAGGTGTACTACTGTTTGGTGGTGGTTGGTGGAGGATTTGGGTCTTTTTTATGTTAATGGCCAGACCAAGCTGTTTGTATGCTTTCGCAAATGCGGATAAGATGGACTGTAGGTCCTCTTCCGAAAGGGCTACAAGGGCGTTGTCGTCCGCATACTGCAGCTCCATGATCGATACGGTGGTGGTTTGACCTTTAGCCCTGAAGCGGTTGATGTTGAGGAGTTGACCGTCAGTCCTGTACATGATGTCGACTCCCTGGGGCAGATGCATGCTTGTGAGATGGAGGATAGCAGCAATAAAGATGGAGAATAGTGTTGGAGCGATGACACATCCCTGTTTGACTCCTGTGTCGACCCGGAAGGGTTCAGTTTCGTCTCCACTGCCGCTAAGTACTGTGGCTGACATATTGTCATGCAGCAGTCTCAGTACCCGGACATACTTTTCTGGACAGCCAATCTTTGCCAGAACCAGCCAGAGGGCATGGCGGTTCACTGAGTCAAAGGCTTTAGTGAGGTCTATGAAGGCCATGTATAGTGCTTGATTTTGTTCCCGGCATTTTTCCTGCAGTTGACGAATAGTGAAAACCATGTCAGTAGTGCCTCTGTTTGGGCGAAATCCACTCTGAGACTCAGGAAGGATGTTTTCTGACAGGGGAGTGAGTCTGTTGGCCAGCACGCGAGCTAGAGCCTTCCCTATGGTGGACAGGAGAGAAATGCCACGGTAGTTTCCGCAGTCTGCCTTGTCTCCCTTCTTAAATATGGAGACAATTAAGGCATCCCTAAGCTGTGCAGGGATTTCCTCTTCTTCCCAGATTTTATGAAGCAGGGCATGGATGTGCTTAAGAAGGTCAGGTCCTCCTTTCTTTAAGACTTCTGCTGGGATGAGTACTGAGTACTGACATGTTGGCCATCTATTGTATTTGCATCATCATCATTGTCTCCACCAGGCCGAAGGCATGGGGAGAGAGTATGTTTTGCACTCCGTCCGTGTGTGTGTGTGTCCGTCCGTCCGTGTGTGTGTGTGTGTCCGTCCGTCCGTCCTTCCTTCCGTCCGTCTGTGTACAGCTAATCTCCGGCACCGTTAACCCGGCCGATGCCAAACTGTGCACACACACTCCCTGGATGCCAACGATGAACCTCTGCCCCACATTTTCCAGAACGGCCTGTTATAGCGCCACCATGAGGCAGCTTTTCACATTTATTACCTAAAACTGCACCAATCTGCGTGAAACGTTGCATGCACACTCCCTAGAGGCCAAGGACAAACCTTTGACCTGCATTTTCCGCATCTGCCTTTTATAGCGCCACCAGGAGGCCGACTTTTGTAAAACACATTTTTTTATATTACTCCTCCAGATTCTGTCCAAAAATCTCACAAATCGTTACACAGTATCTCTATGGTCATGTGCTCAAGTCGGATCTGTCTGATATTTCATATTCCATCCTAATTGGCTATAATTGGCTTTCACAGTTTGCAAGATTGCCCCGTTTTGAACAATAGCCTCAAATCATGAACGCAGCATGCAATTTACGTGAAATCTTTCACACATTTTCCTACTAGGCTGAGGAATATATCCCACCCTTTTCACATTGGCCTGTTATAGCGCCACCAACAGGTAGATTTTTGCAAAACACATTTTTGGAACAAAATGCCTCAAATCATCCAATTGCCATCAAAGGCGTATGAAGAAATGGCTACAGAAATACATGATCTCTGTAGTCATGTGATCAAGACGAGTCTGTTGGATTTCTCAGATTGTACACTGATTGGCTAACATTGCCTTCCAAAGTTTTCAGGAGTGGCCCGTTTTGTACAAAATGCTGCACATGTCCTGCTCATCCAGAATTCTATCCTCAGAGATGCTATGAGTGATCTGGCTCTCCTCAACAAAATGAAGAAAATTGTTGCAAAAACAAATAACAAAAAACATCCTCCTAAACATTTTGCCAAACATCACACACACTCCTATCCTCCTGGTGGAGACCTGTGCCCGGAAGGGCACTTTTTCTAGTTTGCATTGTATTTGCATCATTTCTCCCTGATCTCACTCCAGTGTCTCACCAAAGTGCCTAGAACTGAAGTATTTGCATATCAATTGTTCTACAGGCAGGAAGCCAATCTCGGGCTAAGAGACAGTCATTCCAAATAGTAGGTTTACCCTTTGACTTCTCACCAGCTCAGTGGCCTTGTGGATAGAGTGTCTGCCCTGAGACTGGGAGGTCGGGGTTCAATCCCTGGTCGGGGTTCAATCCCTGGCCGGGTTAAAAAAAAACTTAAAAAAACGTACAAAAAAACCTAAAGAAAATATATCCCTGACCGGGCTACAGAAATACATGATCTCTGTAGTCATGTGATCAAGACGAGTCTGTTGGATTTCTCAGATTGTACACTGATTGGCTAACATTGCCTTCCAAAGTTTTCAGGAGTGGCCCGTTTTGTACAAAATGCTGCACATGTCCTGCTCATCCAGAATTCTATCCTCAGAGATGCTATGAGTGATCTGGCTCTCCTCAACAAAATGAAGAAAATTGTTGCAAAAACAAATAACAAAAAACATCCTCCTAAACATTTTGCCAAACATCACACACACTCCTATCCTCCTGGTGGAGACCTGTGCCCGGAAGGGCACTTTTTCTAGTTTGCATTGTATTTGCATCATTTCTCCCTGATCTCACTCCAGTGTCTCACCAAAGTGCCTAGAACTGAAGTATTTGCATATCAATTGTTCTACAGGCAGGAAGCCAATCTCGGGCTAAGAGACAGTCTTTCCAAATAGTAGGTTTACCCTTTGACTTCTCACCAGCTCAGTGGCCTTGTGGATAGAGTGTCCGCCCTGAGACTGGGAGGTCGGGGTTCAATCCCTGGTCGGGGTTCAATCCCTGGCCGGGTTAAAAAAAAACTTAAAAAAACGTACAAAAAAACCTAAAGAAAATATATCCCTGACCGGGTTAAAAAAAAACTAAAAAAACTTAAAGAAAATATATAAAAAAAACACTTAAAAAAGAATAATAAAAAAAAAAAAGAGAACTTAAAAAAAAAAACTTAAAAAAGTACGTAATTTATTATAATTGTTATTGCAATTTACGAGCTCTCTCACACACACACACACACACACACACACACAAAACTTAACTTAAAAAAAAAACTTACAAAAATAATTATTCTAATTGTTGTTATTGCAATTTACGAGCTGTTCGCTTCCCGCGTTCGCGCGTCTTACTTGTAATTATACATCGAAATTGCTCAAGTCCAGCTGAAACCAAACTCTGGAGACTGGAGAACAGAACGTGAACAACAGGCTAACTTTCGTGTGCTAAAACGGCTTTATGTATCATTGTGAATTCGTGATGGTTATGTTGCACATTTGAGTACTGAGTACTGACATGTTGGCCATCTATTGTATTTGCATCATCATCATTGTCTCCACCAGGCCGAAGGCATGGGGAGAGAGTATGTTTTGCACTCCGTCCGTGTGTGTGTGTGTGTCCGTCCGTCCGTGTGTGTGTGTGTGTCCGTCCGTCCGTCCTTCCTTCCGTCCGTCTGTGTACAGCTAATCTCCGGCACCGTTAACCCGGCCGATGCCAAACTGTGCACACACACTCCCTGGATGCCAACGATGAACCTCTGCCCCACATTTTCCAGAACGGCCTGTTATAGCGCCACCATGAGGCAGCTTTTCACATTTATTACCTAAAACTGCACCAATCTGCGTGAAACGTTGCATGCACACTCCCTAGAGGCCAAGGACAAACCTTTGACCTGCATTTTCCGCATCTGCCTTTTATAGCGCCACCAGGAGGCCGACTTTTGTAAAACACATTTTTTTATATTACTCCTCCAGATTCTGTCCAAAAATCTCACAAATCGTTACACAGTATCTCTATGGTCATGTGCTCAAGTCGGATCTGTCTGATATTTCATATTCCATCCTAATTGGCTATAATTGGCTTTCACAGTTTGCAAGATTGCCCCGTTTTGAACAATAGCCTCAAATCATGAACGCAGCATGCAATTTACGTGAAATCTTTCACACATTTTCCTACTAGGCTGAGGAATATATCCCACCCTTTTCACATTGGCCTGTTATAGCGCCACCAACAGGTAGATTTTTGCAAAACACATTTTTGGAACAAAATGCCTCAAATCATCCAATTGCCATCAAAGGCGTATGAAGAAATGGCTACAGAAATACATGATCTCTGTAGTCATGTGATCAAGACGAGTCTGTTGGATTTCTCAGATTGTACACTGATTGGCTAACATTGCCTTCCAAAGTTTTCAGGAGTGGCCCGTTTTGTACAAAATGCTGCACATGTCCTGCTCATCCAGAATTCTATCCTCAGAGATGCTATGAGTGATCTGGCTCTCCTCAACAAAATGAAGAAAATTGTTGCAAAAACAAATAACAAAAAACATCCTCCTAAACATTTTGCCAAACATCACACACACTCCTATCCTCCTGGTGGAGACCTGTGCCCGGAAGGGCACTTTTTCTAGTTTGCATTGTATTTGCATCATTTCTCCCTGATCTCACTCCAGTGTCTCACCAAAGTGCCTAGAACTGAAGTATTTGCATATCAATTGTTCTACAGGCAGGAAGCCAATCTCGGGCTAAGAGACAGTCATTCCAAATAGTAGGTTTACCCTTTGACTTCTCACCAGCTCAGTGGCCTTGTGGATAGAGTGTCCGCCCTGAGACTGGGAGGTCGGGGTTCAATCCCTGGTCGGGGTTCAATCCCTGGCCGGGTTAAAAAAAAACTTTAAAAAACGTACACGAAAACCTAAAGAAAATATATCCCTGACCGGGTTAAAAAAAAACTAAAAAAAACGTACAAAAAAACTTAAAGAAAATATATAAAAAAAACACTTAAAAAATAATAATAAAAAAAAAAAAGAGAACTTAAAAAAAAAACCTTAAAAAAGTACGTAATTTATTATAATTGTTATTGCAATTTACGAGCTCTCTCACACACACACACACACACACACAAAACTTAACTTAAAAAAAAAACGTACAAAAATAATTATTCTAATTGTTGTTATTGCAATTTACGAGCTGTTCGCTTCCCGCGTTCGCGCGTCTTACTTGTAATTATACATCGAAATTGCTCAAGTCCAGCTGAAACCAAACTCTGGAGACTGGAGAACAGAACGTGAACAACAGGCTAACTTTCGTGTGCTAAAACGGCTTTATGTATCATTGTGAATTCGTGATGGTTATGTTGCACATTTGAGTACTGAGTACTGACATGTTGGCCATCTATTGTATTTGCATCATCATCATTGTCTCCACCAGGCCGAAGGCATGGGGAGAGAGTATGTTTTGCACTCCGTCCGTGTGTGTGTGTGTGTCCGTCCGTCCGTGTGTGTGTGTGTGTGTCCGTCCGTCCGTCCTTCCTTCCGTCCGTCTGTGTACAGCTAATCTCCGGCACCGTTAACCCGGCCGATGCCAAACTTTGCACACACACTCCCTGGATGCCAACGATGAACCTCTGCCCCACATTTTCCAGAACGGCCTGTTATAGCGCCACCATGAGGCAGCTTTTCACATTTATTACCTAAAACTGCACCAATCTGCGTGAAACGTTGCATGCACACTCCCTAGAGGCCAAGGACAAACCTTTGACCTGCATTTTCCGCATCTGCCTTTTATAGCGCCACCAGGAGGCCGACTTTTGTAAAACACATTTTTTTATATTACTCCTCCAGATTCTGTCCAAAAATCTCACAAATCGTTACACAGTATCTCTATGGTCATGTGCTCAAGTCGGATCTGTCTGATATTTCATATTCCATCCTAATTGGCTATAATTGGCTTTCACAGTTTGCAAGATTGCCCCGTTTTGAACAATAGCCTCAAATCATGAACGCAGCATGCAATTTACGTGAAATCTTTCACACATTTTCCTACTAGGCTGAGGAATATATCCCACCCTTTTCACATTGGCCTGTTATAGCGCCACCAACAGGTAGATTTTTGCAAAACACATTTTTGGAACAAAATGCCTCAAATCATCCAATTGCCATCAAAGGCGTATGAAGAAATGGCTACAGAAATACATGATCTCTGTAGTCATGTGATCAAGACGAGTCTGTTGGATTTCTCAGATTGTACACTGATTGGCTAACATTGCCTTCCAAAGTTTTCAGGAGTGGCCCGTTTTGTACAAAATGCTGCACATGTCCTGCTCATCCAGAATTCTATCCTCAGAGATGCTATGAGTGATCTGGCTCTCCTCAACAAAATGAAGAAAATTGTTGCAAAAACAAATAACAAAAAACATCCTCCTAAACATTTTGCCAAACATCACACACACTCCTATCCTCCTGGTGGAGACCTGTGCCCGGAAGGGCACTTTTTCTAGTTTGCATTGTATTTGCATCATTTCTCCCTGATCTCACTCCAGTGTCTCACCAAAGTGCCTAGAACTGAAGTATTTGCATATCAATTGTTCTACAGGCAGGAAGCCAATCTCGGGCTAAGAGACAGTCTTTCCAAATAGTAGGTTTACCCTTTGACTTCTCACCAGCTCAGTGGCCTTGTGGATAGAGTGTCCGCCCTGAGACTGGGAGGTCGGGGTTCAATCCCTGGTCGGGGTTCAATCCCTGGCCGGGTTAAAAAAAAACTTAAAAAAACGTACAAAAAAACCTAAAGAAAATATATCCCTGACCGGGTTAAAAAAAAACTAAAAAAACGTACAAAAAAACTTAAAGAAAATATATAAAAAAAACACTTAAAAAAGAATAAAAAAAAAAAAAGAGAACTTAAAAAAAAAAACTTAAAAAAGTACGTAATTTATTATAATTGTTATTGCAATTTACGAGCTCTCTCACACACACACACACACACACACACAAAACTTAACTTAAAAAAAAAACTTACAAAAATAATTATTCTAATTGTTGTTATTGCAATTTACGAGCTGTTCGCTTCCCGCGTTCGCGCGTCTTACTTGTAATTATACATCGAAATTGCTCAAGTCCAGCTGAAACCAAACTCTGGAGACTGGAGAACAGAACGTGAACAACAGGCTAACTTTCGTGTGCTAAAACGGCTTTATGTATCATTGTGAATTCGTGATGGTTATGTTGCACATTTGAGTACTGAGTACTGACATGTTGGCCATCTATTGTATTTGCATCATCATCATTGTCTCCACCAGGCCGAAGGCATGGGGAGAGAGTATGTTTTGCACTCCGTCCGTGTGTGTGTGTGTGTCCGTCCGTCCGTGTGTGTGTGTGTGTGTCCGTCCGTCCGTCCTTCCTTCCGTCCGTCTGTGTACAGCTAATCTCCGGCACCGTTAACCCGGCCGATGCCAAACTGTGCACACACACTCCCTGGATGCCAACGATGAACCTCTGCCCCACATTTTCCAGAACGGCCTGTTATAGCGCCACCATGAGGCAGCTTTTCACATTTATTACCTAAAACTGCACCAATCTGCGTGAAACGTTGCATGCACACTCCCTAGAGGCCAAGGACAAACCTTTGACCTGCATTTTCCGCATCTGCCTTTTATAGCGCCACCAGGAGGCCGACTTTTGTAAAACACATTTTTTTATATTACTCCTCCAGATTCTGTCCAAAAATCTCACAAATCGTTACACAGTATCTCTATGGTCATGTGCTCAAGTCGGATCTGTCTGATATTTCATATTCCATCCTAATTGGCTATAATTGGCTTTCACAGTTTGCAAGATTGCCCCGTTTTGAACAATAGCCTCAAATCATGAACGCAGCATGCAATTTACGTGAAATCTTTCACACATTTTCCTACTAGGCTGAGGAATATATCCCACCCTTTTCACATTGGCCTGTTATAGCGCCACCAACAGGTAGATTTTTGCAAAACACATTTTTGGAACAAAATGCCTCAAATCATCCAATTGCCATCAAAGGCGTATGAAGAAATGGCTACAGAAATACATGATCTCTGTAGTCATGTGATCAAGACGAGTCTGTTGGATTTCTCAGATTGTACACTGATTGGCTAACATTGCCTTCCAAAGTTTTCAGGAGTGGCCCGTTTTGTACAAAATGCTGCACATGTCCTGCTCATCCAGAATTCTATCCTCAGAGATGCTATGAGTGATCTGGCTCTCCTCAACAAAATGAAGAAAATTGTTGCAAAAACAAATAACAAAAAACATCCTCCTAAACATTTTGCCAAACATCACACACACTCCTATCCTCCTGGTGGAGACCTGTGCCCGGAAGGGCACTTTTTCTAGTTTGCATTGTATTTGCATCATTTCTCCCTGATCTCACTCCAGTGTCTCACCAAAGTGCCTAGAACTGAAGTATTTGCATATCAATTGTTCTACAGGCAGGAAGCCAATCTCGGGCTAAGAGACAGTCATTCCAAATAGTAGGTTTACCCTTTGACTTCTCACCAGCTCAGTGGCCTTGTGGATAGAGTGTCCGCCCTGAGACTGGGAGGTCGGGGTTCAATCCCTGGTCGGGGTTCAATCCCTGGCCGGGTTAAAAAAAAACTTAAAAAAACGTACAAAAAAACCTAAAGAAAATATATCCCTGACCGGGTTAAAAAAAAACTAAAAAAACGTACAAAAAAACTTAAAGAAAATATATAAAAAAAACACTTAAAAAAATAATAATAAAAAAAAAAAAGAGAACTTAAAAAAAAAACCTTAAAAAAGTACGCAATTTATTATAATTGTTATTGCAATTTACGAGCTCTCTCACACACACACACACACACAAAACTTAACTTAAAAAAAAAACTTACAAAAATAATTATTCTAATTGTTGTTATTGCAATTTACGAGCTGTTCGCTTCCCGCGTTCGCGCGTCTTACTTGTAATTATACATCGAAATTGCTCAAGTCCAGCTGAAACCAAACTCTGGAGACTGGAGAACAGAACGTGAACAACAGGCTAACTTTCGTGTGCTAAAACGGCTTTATGTATCATTGTGAATTCGTGATGGTTATGTTGCACATTTGAGTACTGACATGTTGGCCATCTATTGTATTTGCATCATCATCATTGTCTCCACCAGGCCGAAGGCATGGGGAGAGAGTATGTTTTGCACTCCGTCCGTGTGTGTGTGTGTCCGTCCGTCCGTGTGTGTGTGTGTGTCCGTCCGTCCGTCCTTCCTTCCGTCCGTCTGTGTACAGCTAATCTCCGGCACCGTTAACCCGGCCGATGCCAAACTTTGCACACACACTCCCTGGATGCCAACGATGAACCTCTGCCCCACATTTTCCAGAACGGCCTGTTATAGCGCCACCATGAGGCAGCTTTTCACATTTATTACCTAAAACTGCACCAATCTGCGTGAAACGTTGCATGCACACTCCCTAGAGGCCAAGGACAAACCTTTGACCTGCATTTTCCGCATCTGCCTTTTATAGCGCCACCAGGAGGCCGACTTTTGTAAAACACATTTTTTTATATTACTCCTCCAGATTCTGTCCAAAAATCTCACAAATCGTTACACAGTATCTCTATGGTCATGTGCTCAAGTCGGATCTGTCTGATATTTCATATTCCATCCTAATTGGCTATAATTGGCTTTCACAGTTTGCAAGATTGCCCCGTTTTGAACAATAGCCTCAAATCATGAACGCAGCATGCAATTTACGTGAAATCTTTCACACATTTTCCTACTAGGCTGAGGAATATATCCCACCCTTTTCACATTGGCCTGTTATAGCGCCACCAACAGGTAGATTTTTGCAAAACACATTTTTGGAACAAAATGCCTCAAATCATCCAATTGCCATCAAAGGCGTATGAAGAAATGGCTACAGAAATACATGATCTCTGTAGTCATGTGATCAAGACGAGTCTGTTGGATTTCTCAGATTGTACACTGATTGGCTAACATTGCCTTCCAAAGTTTTCAGGAGTGGCCCGTTTTGTACAAAATGCTGCACATGTCCTGCTCATCCAGAATTCTATCCTCAGAGATGCTATGAGTGATCTGGCTCTCCTCAACAAAATGAAGAAAATTGTTGCAAAAACAAATAACAAAAAACATCCTCCTAAACATTTTGCCAAACATCACACACACTCCTATCCTCCTGGTGGAGACCTGTGCCCGGAAGGGCACTTTTTCTAGTTTGCATTGTATTTGCATCATTTCTCCCTGATCTCACTCCAGTGTCTCACCAAAGTGCCTAGAACTGAAGTATTTGCATATCAATTGTTCTACAGGCAGGAAGCCAATCTCGGGCTAAGAGACAGTCATTCCAAATAGTAGGTTTACCCTTTGACTTCTCACCAGCTCAGTGGCCTTGTGGATAGAGTGTCCGCCCTGAGACTGGGAGGTCGGGGTTCAATCCCTGGTCGGGGTTCAATCCCTGGCCGGGTTAAAAAAAAACTTAAAAAAACGTACACGAAAACCTAAAGAAAATATATCCCTGACCGGGTTAAAAAAAAACTAAAAAAACGTACAAAAAAACTTAAAGAAAATATATAAAAAAAACACTTAAAAAATAATAATAAAAAAAAAAAAGAGAACTTAAAAAAAAAACCTTAAAAAAGTACGTAATTTATTATAATTGTTATTGCAATTTACGAGCTCTCTCACACACACACACACACACACACAAAACTTAACTTAAAAAAAAAACGTACAAAAATAATTATTCTAATTGTTGTTATTGCAATTTACGAGCTGTTCGCTTCCCGCGTTCGCGCGTCTTACTTGTAATTATACATCGAAATTGCTCAAGTCCAGCTGAAACCAAACTCTGGAGACTGGAGAACAGAACGTGAACAACAGGCTAACTTTCGTGTGCTAAAACGGCTTTATGTATCATTGTGAATTCGTGATGGTTATGTTGCACATTTGAGTACTGAGTACTGACATGTTGGCCATCTATTGTATTTGCATCATCATCATTGTCTCCACCAGGCCGAAGGCATGGGGAGAGAGTATGTTTTGCACTCCGTCCGTGTGTGTGTGTGTGTCCGTCCGTCCGTGTGTGTGTGTGTGTGTGTGTCCGTCCGTCCGTCCTTCCTTCCGTCCGTCTGTGTACAGCTAATCTCCGGCACCGTTAACCCGGCCGATGCCAAACTTTGCACACACACTCCCTGGATGCCAACGATGAACCTCTGCCCCACATTTTCCAGAACGGCCTGTTATAGCGCCACCATGAGGCAGCTTTTCACATTTATTACCTAAAACTGCACCAATCTGCGTGAAACGTTGCATGCACACTCCCTAGAGGCCAAGGACAAACCTTTGACCTGCATTTTCCGCATCTGCCTTTTATAGCGCCACCAGGAGGCCGACTTTTGTAAAACACATTTTTTTATATTACTCCTCCAGATTCTGTCCAAAAATCTCACAAATCGTTACACAGTATCTCTATGGTCATGTGCTCAAGTCGGATCTGTCTGATATTTCATATTCCATCCTAATTGGCTATAATTGGCTTTCACAGTTTGCAAGATTGCCCCGTTTTGAACAATAGCCTCAAATCATGAACGCAGCATGCAATTTACGTGAAATCTTTCACACATTTTCCTACTAGGCTGAGGAATATATCCCACCCTTTTCACATTGGCCTGTTATAGCGCCACCAACAGGTAGATTTTTGCAAAACACATTTTTGGAACAAAATGCCTCAAATCATCCAATTGCCATCAAAGGCGTATGAAGAAATGGCTACAGAAATACATGATCTCTGTAGTCATGTGATCAAGACGAGTCTGTTGGATTTCTCAGATTGTACACTGATTGGCTAACATTGCCTTCCAAAGTTTTCAGGAGTGGCCCGTTTTGTACAAAATGCTGCACATGTCCTGCTCATCCAGAATTCTATCCTCAGAGATGCTATGAGTGATCTGGCTCTCCTCAACAAAATGAAGAAAATTGTTGCAAAAACAAATAACAAAAAACATCCTCCTAAACATTTTGCCAAACATCACACACACTCCTATCCTCCTGGTGGAGACCTGTGCCCGGAAGGGCACTTTTTCTAGTTTGCATTGTATTTGCATCATTTCTCCCTGATCTCACTCCAGTGTCTCACCAAAGTGCCTAGAACTGAAGTATTTGCATATCAATTGTTCTACAGGCAGGAAGCCAATCTCGGGCTAAGAGACAGTCATTCCAAATAGTAGGTTTACCCTTTGACTTCTCACCAGCTCAGTGGCCTTGTGGATAGAGTGTCCGCCCTGAGACTGGGAGGTCGGGGTTCAATCCCTGGTCGGGGTTCAATCCCTGGCCGGGTTAAAAAAAAACTTAAAAAAACGTACAAAAAAACCTAAAGAAAATATATCCCTGACCGGGTTAAAAAAAAACTAAAAAAACGTACAAAAAAACTTAAAGAAAATATATAAAAAAAACACTTAAAAAAGAATAAAAAAAAAAAAAGAGAACTTAAAAAAAAAAACTTAAAAAAGTACGTAATTTATTATAATTGTTATTGCAATTTACGAGCTCTCTCACACACACACACACACACACACACAAAACTTAACTTAAAAAAAAAACTTACAAAAATAATTATTCTAATTGTTGTTATTGCAATTTACGAGCTGTTCGCTTCCCGCGTTCGCGCGTCTTACTTGTAATTATACATCGAAATTGCTCAAGTCCAGCTGAAACCAAACTCTGGAGACTGGAGAACAGAACGTGAACAACAGGCTAACTTTCGTGTGCTAAAACGGCTTTATGTATCATTGTGAATTCGTGATGGTTATGTTGCACATTTGAGTACTGAGTACTGACATGTTGGCCATCTATTGTATTTGCATCATCATCATTGTCTCCACCAGGCCGAAGGCATGGGGAGAGAGTATGTTTTGCACTCCGTCCGTGTGTGTGTGTGTGTCCGTCCGTCCGTGTGTGTGTGTGTGTCCGTCCGTCCGTCCTTCCTTCCGTCCGTCTGTGTACAGCTAATCTCCGGCACCGTTAACCCGGCCGATGCCAAACTGTGCACACACACTCCCTGGATGCCAACGATGAACCTCTGCCCCACATTTTCCAGAACGGCCTGTTATAGCGCCACCATGAGGCAGCTTTTCACATTTATTACCTAAAACTGCACCAATCTGCGTGAAACGTTGCATGCACACTCCCTAGAGGCCAAGGACAAACCTTTGACCTGCATTTTCCGCATCTGCCTTTTATAGCGCCACCAGGAGGCCGACTTTTGTAAAACACATTTTTTTATATTACTCCTCCAGATTCTGTCCAAAAATCTCACAAATCGTTACACAGTATCTCTATGGTCATGTGCTCAAGTCGGATCTGTCTGATATTTCATATTCCATCCTAATTGGCTATAATTGGCTTTCACAGTTTGCAAGATTGCCCCGTTTTGAACAATAGCCTCAAATCATGAACGCAGCATGCAATTTACGTGAAATCTTTCACACATTTTCCTACTAGGCTGAGGAATATATCCCACCCTTTTCACATTGGCCTGTTATAGCGCCACCAACAGGTAGATTTTTGCAAAACACATTTTTGGAACAAAATGCCTCAAATCATCCAATTGCCATCAAAGGCGTATGAAGAAATGGCTACAGAAATACATGATCTCTGTAGTCATGTGATCAAGACGAGTCTGTTGGATTTCTCAGATTGTACACTGATTGGCTAACATTGCCTTCCAAAGTTTTCAGGAGTGGCCCGTTTTGTACAAAATGCTGCACATGTCCTGCTCATCCAGAATTCTATCCTCAGAGATGCTATGAGTGATCTGGCTCTCCTCAACAAAATGAAGAAAATTGTTGCAAAAACAAATAACAAAAAACATCCTCCTAAACATTTTGCCAAACATCACACACACTCCTATCCTCCTGGTGGAGACCTGTGCCCGGAAGGGCACTTTTTCTAGTTTGCATTGTATTTGCATCATTTCTCCCTGATCTCACTCCAGTGTCTCACCAAAGTGCCTAGAACTGAAGTATTTGCATATCAATTGTTCTACAGGCAGGAAGCCAATCTCGGGCTAAGAGACAGTCTTTCCAAATAGTAGGTTTACCCTTTGACTTCTCACCAGCTCAGTGGCCTTGTGGATAGAGTGTCCGCCCTGAGACTGGGAGGTCGGGGTTCAATCCCTGGTCGGGGTTCAATCCCTGGCCGGGTTAAAAAAAAACTTAAAAAAACGTACAAAAAAACCTAAAGAAAATATATCCCTGACCGGGTTAAAAAAAAACTAAAAAAACGTACAAAAAAACTTAAAGAAAATATATAAAAAAAACACTTAAAAAAGAATAATAAAAAAAAGAAGAGAACTTAAAAAAAAAAACTTAAAAAAGTACGTAATTTATTATAATTGTTATTGCAATTTACGAGCTCTCTCACACACACACACACACACACACACAAAACTTAACTTAAAAAAAAAACTTACAAAAATAATTATTCTAATTGTTGTTATTGCAATTTACGAGCTGTTCGCTTCCCGCGTTCGCGCGTCTTACTTGTAATTATACATCGAAATTGCTCAAGTCCAGCTGAAACCAAACTCTGGAGACTGGAGAACAGAACGTGAACAACAGGCTAACTTTCGTGTGCTAAAACGGCTTTATGTATCATTGTGAATTCGTGATGGTTATGTTGCACATTTGAGTACTGAGTACTGACATGTTGGCCATCTATTGTATTTGCATCATCATCATTGTCTCCACCAGGCCGAAGGCATGGGGAGAGAGTATGTTTTGCACTCCGTCCGTGTGTGTGTGTGTGTCCGTCCGTCCGTGTGTGTGTGTGTGTCCGTCCGTCCGTCCTTCCTTCCGTCCGTCTGTGTACAGCTAATCTCCGGCACCGTTAACCCGGCCGATGCCAAACTGTGCACACACACTCCCTGGATGCCAACGATGAACCTCTGCCCCACATTTTCCAGAACGGCCTGTTATAGCGCCACCATGAGGCAGCTTTTCACATTTATTACCTAAAACTGCACCAATCTGCGTGAAACGTTGCATGCACACTCCCTAGAGGCCAAGGACAAACCTTTGACCTGCATTTTCCGCATCTGCCTTTTATAGCGCCACCAGAAGGCCGACTTTTGTAAAACACATTTTTTTATATTACTCCTCCAGATTCTGTCCAAAAATCTCACAAATCGTTACACAGTATCTCTATGGTCATGTGCTCAAGTCGGATCTGTCTGATATTTCATATTCCATCCTAATTGGCTATAATTGGCTTTCACAGTTTGCAAGATTGCCCCGTTTTGAACAATAGCCTCAAATCATGAACGCAGCATGCAATTTACGTGAAATCTTTCACACATTTTCCTACTAGGCTGAGGAATATATCCCACCCTTTTCACATTGGCCTGTTATAGCGCCACCAACAGGTAGATTTTTGCAAAACACATTTTTGGAACAAAATGCCTCAAATCATCCAATTGCCATCAAAGGCGTATGAAGAAATGGCTACAGAAATACATGATCTCTGTAGTCATGTGATCAAGACGAGTCTGTTGGATTTCTCAGATTGTACACTGATTGGCTAACATTGCCTTCCAAAGTTTTCAGGAGTGGCCCGTTTTGTACAAAATGCTGCACATGTCCTGCTCATCCAGAATTCTATCCTCAGAGATGCTATGAGTGATCTGGCTCTCCTCAACAAAATGAAGAAAATTGTTGCAAAAACAAATAACAAAAAACATCCTCCTAAACATTTTGCCAAACATCACACACACTCCTATCCTCCTGGTGGAGACCTGTGCCCGGAAGGGCACTTTTTCTAGTTTGCATTGTATTTGCATCATTTCTCCCTGATCTCACTCCAGTGTCTCACCAAAGTGCCTAGAACTGAAGTATTTGCATATCAATTGTTCTACAGGCAGGAAGCCAATCTCGGGCTAAGAGACAGTCTTTCCAAATAGTAGGTTTACCCTTTGACTTCTCACCAGCTCAGTGGCCTTGTGGATAGAGTGTCCGCCCTGAGACTGGGAGGTCGGGGTTCAATCCCTGGTCGGGGTTCAATCCCTGGCCGGGTTAAAAAAAAACTTAAAAAAACGTACAAAAAAACCTAAAGAAAATATATCCCTGACCGGGTTAAAAAAAAACTAAAAAAACGTACAAAAAAACTTAAAGGAAATATATAAAAAAAACACTTAAAAAAAAAAAAAAAAAAAAAAAGAGAACTTAAAAAAAAAACCTTAAAGTACGTAATTTATTGCAATTGACGAGCTCTCTCACACACACACACACACACACACAAAACTTAACTTAAAAAAAAAACTTACAAAAATAATTATTCTAATTGTTGTTATTGCAATTTACGAGCTGTTCGCTTCCCGCGTTTGCGCGTCTTACTTGTAATTATACATCGAAATTGCTCAAGTCCAGCTGAAACCAAACTCTGGAGACTGGAGAACAGAACGTGAACAACAGGCTAACTTTCGTGTGCTAAAACGGCTTTATGTATCATTGTGAATTCGTGATGGTTATGTTGCACATTTGAGTACTGAGTACTGACATGTTGGCCATCTATTGTATTTGCATCATCATCATTGTCTCCACCAGGCCGAAGGCATGGGGAGAGAGTATGTTTTGCACTCCGTCCGTGTGTGTGTGTGTGTGTGTCCGTCCGTCCGTGTGTGTGTGTGTGTCCGTCCGTCCGTCCTTCCTTCCGTCCGTCTGTGTACAGCTAATCTCCGGCACCGTTAACCCGGCCGATGCCAAACTTTGCACACACACTCCCTGGATGCCAACGATGAACCTCTGCCCCACATTTTCCAGAACGGCCTGTTATAGCGCCACCATGAGGCAGCTTTTCACATTTATTACCTAAAACTGCACCAATCTGCGTGAAACGTTGCATGCACACTCCCTAGAGGCCAAGGACAAACCTTTGACCTGCATTTTCCGCATCTGCCTTTTATAGCGCCACCAGGAGGCCGACTTTTGTAAAACACATTTTTTTATATTACTCCTCCAGATTCTGTCCAAAAATCTCACAAATCGTTACACAGTATCTCTATGGTCATGTGCTCAAGTCGGATCTGTCTGATATTTTATATTCCATCCTAATTGGCTATAATTGGCTTTCACAGTTTGCAAGATTGCCCCGTTTTGAACAATAGCCTCAAATCATGAACGCAGCATGCAATTTACGTGAAATCTTTCACACATTTTCCTACTAGGCTGAGGAATATATCCCACCCTTTTCACATTGGCCTGTTATAGCGCCACCAACAGGTAGATTTTTGCAAAACACATTTTTGGAACAAAATGCCTCAAATCATCCAATTGCCATCAAAGGCGTATGAAGAAATGGCTACAGAAATACATGATCTCTGTAGTCATGTGATCAAGACGAGTCTGTTGGATTTCTCAGATTGTACACTGATTGGCTAACATTGCCTTCCAAAGTTTTCAGGAGTGGCCCGTTTTGTACAAAATGCTGCACATGTCCTGCTCATCCAGAATTCTATCCTCAGAGATGCTATGAGTGATCTGGCTCTCCTCAACAAAATGAAGAAAATTGTTGCAAAAACAAATAACAAAAAACATCCTCCTAAACATTTTGCCAAACATCACACACACTCCTATCCTCCTGGTGGAGACCTGTGCCCGGAAGGGCACTTTTTCTAGTTTGCATTGTATTTGCATCATTTCTCCCTGATCTCACTCCAGTGTCTCACCAAAGTGCCTAGAACTGAAGTATTTGCATATCAATTGTTCTACAGGCAGGAAGCCAATCTCGGGCTAAGAGACAGTCATTCCAAATAGTAGGTTTACCCTTTGACTTCTCACCAGCTCAGTGGCCTTGTGGATAGAGTGTCCGCCCTGAGACTGGGAGGTCGGGGTTCAATCCCTGGTCGGGGTTCAATCCCTGGCCGGGTTAAAAAAAAACTTAAAAAAACGTACAAAAAAACCTAAAGAAAATATATCCCTGACCGGGTTAAAAAAAAACTAAAAAAACGTACAAAAAAACTTAAAGAAAATATATAAAAAAAACACTTAAAAAAAAAATAATAAAAAAAAAAAAGAGAACTTAAAAAAAAAACCTTAAAAAAGTACGTAATTTATTATAATTGTTATTGCAATTTACGAGCTCTCTCACACACACACACACACACAAAACTTAACTTAAAAAAAAAACTTACAAAAATAATTATTCTAATTGTTGTTATTGCAATTTACGAGCTGTTCGCTTCCCGCGTTCGCGCGTCTTACTTGTAATTATACATCGAAATTGCTCAAGTCCAGCTGAAACCAAACTCTGGAGACTGGAGAACAGAACGTGAACAACAGGCTAACTTTCGTGTGCTAAAACGGCTTTATGTATCATTGTGAATTCGTGATGGTTATGTTGCACATTTGAGTACTGACATGTTGGCCATCTATTGTATTTGCATCATCATCATTGTCTCCACCAGGCCGAAGGCATGGGGAGAGAGTATGTTTTGCACTCCGTCCGTGTGTGTGTGTGTCCGTCCGTCCGTGTGTGTGTGTGTGTCCGTCCGTCCGTCCTTCCTTCCGTCCGTCTGTGTACAGCTAATCTCCGGCACCGTTAACCCGGCCGATGCCAAACTTTGCACACACACTCCCTGGATGCCAACGATGAACCTCTGCCCCACATTTTCCAGAACGGCCTGTTATAGCGCCACCATGAGGCAGCTTTTCACATTTATTACCTAAAACTGCACCAATCTGCGTGAAACGTTGCATGCACACTCCCTAGAGGCCAAGGACAAACCTTTGACCTGCATTTTCCGCATCTGCCTTTTATAGCGCCACCAGGAGGCCGACTTTTGTAAAACACATTTTTTTATATTACTCCTCCAGATTCTGTCCAAAAATCTCACAAATCGTTACACAGTATCTCTATGGTCATGTGCTCAAGTCGGATCTGTCTGATATTTCATATTCCATCCTAATTGGCTATAATTGGCTTTCACAGTTTGCAAGATTGCCCCGTTTTGAACAATAGCCTCAAATCATGAACGCAGCATGCAATTTACGTGAAATCTTTCACACATTTTCCTACTAGGCTGAGGAATATATCCCACCCTTTTCACATTGGCCTGTTATAGCGCCACCAACAGGTAGATTTTTGCAAAACACATTTTTGGAACAAAATGCCTCAAATCATCCAATTGCCATCAAAGGCGTATGAAGAAATGGCTACAGAAATACATGATCTCTGTAGTCATGTGATCAAGACGAGTCTGTTGGATTTCTCAGATTGTACACTGATTGGCTAACATTGCCTTCCAAAGTTTTCAGGAGTGGCCCGTTTTGTACAAAATGCTGCACATGTCCTGCTCATCCAGAATTCTATCCTCAGAGATGCTATGAGTGATCTGGCTCTCCTCAACAAAATGAAGAAAATTGTTGCAAAAACAAATAACAAAAAACATCCTCCTAAACATTTTGCCAAACATCACACACACTCCTATCCTCCTGGTGGAGACCTGTGCCCGGAAGGGCACTTTTTCTAGTTTGCATTGTATTTGCATCATTTCTCCCTGATCTCACTCCAGTGTCTCACCAAAGTGCCTAGAACTGAAGTATTTGCATATCAATTGTTCTACAGGCAGGAAGCCAATCTCGGGCTAAGAGACAGTCATTCCAAATAGTAGGTTTACCCTTTGACTTCTCACCAGCTCAGTGGCCTTGTGGATAGAGTGTCCGCCCTGAGACTGGGAGGTCGGGGTTCAATCCCTGGTCGGGGTTCAATCCCTGGCCGGGTTAAAAAAAAACTTAAAAAAACGTACAAAAAAACCTAAAGAAAATATATCCCTGACCGGGTTAAAAAAAAACTTAAAAAAACTTAAAGAAAATATATAAAAAAACACTTAAAAAAATAAAAAATAAATAAAAAAGAGAACTTAAAAAAAAAACCTTAAAAAAGTACGTAATTTATTATAATTGTTATTGCAATTTACGAGCTCTCTCACACACACACACACACACACACACACACAAAACTTAACTTAAAAAAAAAACTTACAAAAATAATTATTCTAATTGTTGTTATTGCAATTTACGAGCTGTTCGCTTCCCGCGTTCGCGCGTCTTACTTGTAATTATACATCGAAATTGCTCAAGTCCAGCTGAAACCAAACTCTGGAGACTGGAGAACAGAACGTGAACAACAGGCTAACTTTCGTGTGCTAAAACGGCTTTATGTATCATTGTGAATTCGTGATGGTTATGTTGCACATTTGAGTACTGAGTACTGACATGTTGGCCATCTATTGTATTTGCATCATCATCATTGTCTCCACCAGGCCGAAGGCATGGGGAGAGAGTATGTTTTGCACTCCGTCCGTGTGTGTGTGTGTCCGTCCGTCCGTGTGTGTGTCTGTGTCCGTCCGTCCGTCCTTCCTTCCGTCCGTCTGTGTACAGCTAATCTCCGGCACCGTTAACCCGGCCGATGCCAAACTTTGCACACACACTCCCTGGATGCCAACGATGAACCTCTGCCCCACATTTTCCAGAACGGCCTGTTATAGCGCCACCATGAGGCAGCTTTTCACATTTATTACCTAAAACTGCACCAATCTGCGTGAAACGTTGCATGCACACTCCCTAGAGGCCAAGGACAAACCTTTGACCTGCATTTTCCGCATCTGCCTTTTATAGCGCCACCAGGAGGCCGACTTTTGTAAAACACATTTTTTTATATTACTCCTCCAGATTCTGTCCAAAAATCTCACAAATCGTTACACAGTATCTCTATGGTCATGTGCTCAAGTCGGATCTGTCTGATATTTCATATTCCATCCTAATTGGCTATAATTGGCTTTCACAGTTTGCAAGATTGCCCCGTTTTGAACAATAGCCTCAAATCATGAACGCAGCATGCAATTTACGTGAAATCTTTCACACATTTTCCTACTAGGCTGAGGAATATATCCCACCCTTTTCACATTGGCCTGTTATAGCGCCACCAACAGGTAGATTTTTGCAAAACACATTTTTGGAACAAAATGCCTCAAATCATCCAATTGCCATCAAAGGCGTATGAAGAAATGGCTACAGAAATACATGATCTCTGTAGTCATGTGATCAAGACGAGTCTGTTGGATTTCTCAGATTGTACACTGATTGGCTAACATTGCCTTCCAAAGTTTTCAGGAGTGGCCCGTTTTGTACAAAATGCTGCACATGTCCTGCTCATCCAGAATTCTATCCTCAGAGATGCTATGAGTGATCTGGCTCTCCTCAACAAAATGAAGAAAATTGTTGCAAAAACAAATAACAAAAAACATCCTCCTAAACATTTTGCCAAACATCACACACACTCCTATCCTCCTGGTGGAGACCTGTGCCCGGAAGGGCACTTTTTCTAGTTTGCATTGTATTTGCATCATTTCTCCCTGATCTCACTCCAGTGTCTCACCAAAGTGCCTAGAACTGAAGTATTTGCATATCAATTGTTCTACAGGCAGGAAGCCAATCTCGGGCTAAGAGACAGTCTTTCCAAATAGTAGGTTTACCCTTTGACTTCTCACCAGCTCAGTGGCCTTGTGGATAGAGTGTCCGCCCTGAGACTGGGAGGTCGGGGTTCAATCCCTGGTCGGGGTTCAATCCCTGGCCGGGTTAAAAAAAAACTTAAAAAAACGTACAAAAAAACCTAAAGAAAATATATCCCTGACCGGGTTAAAAAAAAACTAAAAAAACGTACAAAAAAACTTAAAGAAAATATATAAAAAAAACACTTAAAAAAGAATAATAAAAAAAAAATAGAACTTAAAAAAAAAAACTTAAAAAAGTACATAATTTATTATAATTGTTATTGCAATTTACGAGCTCTCTCACACACACACACACACACACACACACACACACAAAACTTAACTTAAAAAAAAAACTTACAAAAATAATTATTCTAATTGTTGTTATTGCAATTTACGAGCTGTTCGCTTCCCGCGTTCGCGCGTCTTACTTGTAATTATACATCGAAATTGCTCAAGTCCAGCTGAAACCAAACTCTGGAGACTGGAGAACAGAACGTGAACAACAGGCTAACTTTCGTGTGCTAAAACGGCTTTATGTATCATTGTGAATTCGTGATGGTTATGTTGCACATTTGAGTACTGAGTACTGACATGTTGGCCATCTATTGTATTTGCATCATCATCATTGTCTCCACCAGGCCGAAGGCATGGGGAGAGAGTATGTTTTGCACTCCGTCCGTGTGTGTGTGTGTGTCCGTCCGTCCGTGTGTGTGTGTGTGTCCGTCCGTCCGTCCTTCCTTCCGTCCGTCTGTGTACAGCTAATCTCCGGCACCGTTAACCCGGCCGATGCCAAACTGTGCACACACAAAACCTGGATGCCAACGATGAACCTCTGCCCCACATTTTCCAGAACGGCCTGTTATAGCGCCACCATGAGGCAGCTTTTCACATTTATTACCTAAAACTGCACCAATCTGCGTGAAACGTTGCATGCACACTCCCTAGAGGCCAAGGACAAACCTTTGACCTGCATTTTCCGCATCTGCCTTTTATAGCGCCACCAGAAGGCCGACTTTTGTAAAACACATTTTTTTATATTACTCCTCCAGATTCTGTCCAAAAATCTCACAAATCGTTACACAGTATCTCTATGGTCATGTGCTCAAGTCGGATCTGTCTGATATTTCATATTCCATCCTAATTGGCTATAATTGGCTTTCACAGTTTGCAAGATTGCCCCGTTTTGAACAATAGCCTCAAATCATGAACGCAGCATGCAATTTACGTGAAATCTTTCACACATTTTCCTACTAGGCTGAGGAATATATCCCACCCTTTTCACATTGGCCTGTTATAGCGCCACCAACAGGTAGATTTTTGCAAAACACATTTTTGGAACAAAATGCCTCAAATCATCCAATTGCCATCAAAGGCGTATGAAGAAATGGCTACAGAAATACATGATCTCTGTAGTCATGTGATCAAGACGAGTCTGTTGGATTTCTCAGATTGTACACTGATTGGCTAACATTGCCTTCCAAAGTTTTCAGGAGTGGCCCGTTTTGTACAAAATGCTGCACATGTCCTGCTCATCCAGAATTCTATCCTCAGAGATGCTATGAGTGATCTGGCTCTCCTCAACAAAATGAAGAAAATTGTTGCAAAAACAAATAACAAAAAACATCCTCCTAAACATTTTGCCAAACATCACACACACTCCTATCCTCCTGGTGGAGACCTGTGCCCGGAAGGGCACTTTTTCTAGTTTGCATTGTATTTGCATCATTTCTCCCTGATCTCACTCCAGTGTCTCACCAAAGTGCCTAGAACTGAAGTATTTGCATATCAATTGTTCTACAGGCAGGAAGCCAATCTCGGGCTAAGAGACAGTCTTTCCAAATAGTAGGTTTACCCTTTGACTTCTCACCAGCTCAGTGGCCTTGTGGATAGAGTGTCCGCCCTGAGACTGGGAGGTCGGGGTTCAATCCCTGGTCGGGGTTCAATCCCTGGCCGGGTTAAAAAAAAACTTAAAAAAACGTACAAAAAAACCTAAAGAAAATATATCCCTGACCGGGTTAAAAAAAAACTAAAAAAACGTACAAAAAAACTTAAAGAAAATATATAAAAAAAACACTTAAAAAAAAAAAAAAAAAAAAAAAGAGAACTTAAAAAAAAAACCTTAAAAAAGTACGTAATTTATTATAATTGTTATTGCAATTGACGAGCTCTCTCACACACACACACACACACACACAAAACTTAACTTAAAAAAAAAACTTACAAAAATAATTATTCTAATTGTTGTTATTGCAATTTACGAGCTGTTCGCTTCCCGCGTTTGCGCGTCTTACTTGTAATTATACATCGAAATTGCTCAAGTCCAGCTGAAACCAAACTCTGGAGACTGGAGAACAGAACGTGAACAACAGGCTAACTTTCGTGTGCTAAAACGGCTTTATGTATCATTGTGAATTCGTGATGGTTATGTTGCACATTTGAGTACTGAGTACTGACATGTTGGCCATCTATTGTATTTGCATCATCATCATTGTCTCCACCAGGCCGAAGGCATGGGGAGAGAGTATGTTTTGCACTCCGTCCGTGTGTGTGTGTGTGTGTGTCCGTCCGTCCGTGTGTGTGTGTGTGTCCGTCCGTCCGTCCTTCCTTCCGTCCGTCTGTGTACAGCTAATCTCCGGCACCGTTAACCCGGCCGATGCCAAACTTTGCACACACACTCCCTGGATGCCAACGATGAACCTCTGCCCCACATTTTCCAGAACGGCCTGTTATAGCGCCACCATGAGGCAGCTTTTCACATTTATTACCTAAAACTGCACCAATCTGCGTGAAACGTTGCATGCACACTCCCTAGAGGCCAAGGACAAACCTTTGACCTGCATTTTCCGCATCTGCCTTTTATAGCGCCACCAGGAGGCCGACTTTTGTAAAACACATTTTTTTATATTACTCCTCCAGATTCTGTCCAAAAATCTCACAAATCGTTACACAGTATCTCTATGGTCATGTGCTCAAGTCGGATCTGTCTGATATTTTATATTCCATCCTAATTGGCTATAATTGGCTTTCACAGTTTGCAAGATTGCCCCGTTTTGAACAATAGCCTCAAATCATGAACGCAGCATGCAATTTACGTGAAATCTTTCACACATTTTCCTACTAGGCTGAGGAATATATCCCACCCTTTTCACATTGGCCTGTTATAGCGCCACCAACAGGTAGATTTTTGCAAAACACATTTTTGGAACAAAATGCCTCAAATCATCCAATTGCCATCAAAGGCGTATGAAGAAATGGCTACAGAAATACATGATCTATGTAGTCATGTGATCAAGACGAGTCTGTTGGATTTCTCAGATTGTACACTGATTGGCTAACATTGCCTTCCAAAGTTTTCAGGAGTGGCCCGTTTTGTACAAAATGCTGCACATGTCCTGCTCATCCAGAATTCTATCCTCAGAGATGCTATGAGTGATCTGGCTCTCCTCAACAAAATGAAGAAAATTGTTGCAAAAACAAATAACAAAAAACATCCTCCTAAACATTTTGCCAAACATCACACACACTCCTATCCTCCTGGTGGAGACCTGTGCCCGGAAGGGCACTTTTTCTAGTTTGCATTGTATTTGCATCATTTCTCCCTGATCTCACTCCAGTGTCTCACCAAAGTGCCTAGAACTGAAGTATTTGCATATCAATTGTTCTACAGGCAGGAAGCCAATCTCGGGCTAAGAGACAGTCATTCCAAATAGTAGGTTTACCCTTTGACTTCTCACCAGCTCAGTGGCCTTGTGGATAGAGTGTCCGCCCTGAGACTGGGAGGTCGGGGTTCAATCCCTGGTCGGGGTTCAATCCCTGGCCGGGTTAAAAAAAAACTTAAAAAAACGTACAAAAAAACCTAAAGAAAATATATCCCTGACCGGGTTAAAAAAAAACTAAAAAAACGTACAAAAAAACTTAAAGAAAATATATAAAAAAACACTTAAAAAAAAAATAATAAAAAAAAAAAAGAGAACTTAAAAAAAAAACCTTAAAAAAGTACGTAATTTATTATAATTGTTATTGCAATTTACGAGCTCTCTCACACACACACACACACACAAAACTTAACTTAAAAAAAAAACTTACAAAAATAATTATTCTAATTGTTGTTATTGCAATTTACGAGCTGTTCGCTTCCCGCGTTCGCACGTCTTACTTGTAATTATACATCGAAATTGCTCAAGTCCAGCTGAAACCAAACTCTGGAGACTGGAGAACAGAACGTGAACAACAGGCTAACTTTCGTGTGCTAAAACGGCTTTATGTATCATTGTGAATTCGTGATGGTTATGTTGCACATTTGAGTACTGACATGTTGGCCATCTATTGTATTTGCATCATCATCATTGTCTCCACCAGGCCGAAGGCATGGGGAGAGAGTATGTTTTGCACTCCGTCCGTGTGTGTGTGTGTCCGTCCGTCCGTGTGTGTGTGTGTGTCCGTCCGTCCGTCCTTCCTTCCGTCCGTCTGTGTACAGCTAATCTCCGGCACCGTTAACCCGGCCGATGCCAAACTTTGCACACACACTCCCTGGATGCCAACGATGAACCTCTGCCCCACATTTTCCAGAACGGCCTGTTATAGCGCCACCATGAGGCAGCTTTTCACATTTATTACCTAAAACTGCACCAATCTGCGTGAAACGTTGCATGCACACTCCCTAGAGGCCAAGGACAAACCTTTGACCTGCATTTTCCGCATCTGCCTTTTATAGCGCCACCAGGAGGCCGACTTTTGTAAAACACATTTTTTTATATTACTCCTCCAGATTCTGTCCAAAAATCTCACAAATCGTTACACAGTATCTCTATGGTCATGTGCTCAAGTCGGATCTGTCTGATATTTCATATTCCATCCTAATTGGCTATAATTGGCTTTCACAGTTTGCAAGATTGCCCCGTTTTGAACAATAGCCTCAAATCATGAACGCAGCATGCAATTTACGTGAAATCTTTCACACATTTTCCTACTAGGCTGAGGAATATATCCCACCCTTTTCACATTGGCCTGTTATAGCGCCACCAACAGGTAGATTTTTGCAAAACACATTTTTGGAACAAAATGCCTCAAATCATCCAATTGCCATCAAAGGCGTATGAAGAAATGGCTACAGAAATACATGATCTCTGTAGTCATGTGATCAAGACGAGTCTGTTGGATTTCTCAGATTGTACACTGATTGGCTAACATTGCCTTCCAAAGTTTTCAGGAGTGGCCCGTTTTGTACAAAATGCTGCACATGTCCTGCTCATCCAGAATTCTATCCTCAGAGATGCTATGAGTGATCTGGCTCTCCTCAACAAAATGAAGAAAATTGTTGCAAAAACAAATAACAAAAAACATCCTCCTAAACATTTTGCCAAACATCACACACACTCCTATCCTCCTGGTGGAGACCTGTGCCCGGAAGGGCACTTTTTCTAGTTTGCATTGTATTTGCATCATTTCTCCCTGATCTCACTCCAGTGTCTCACCAAAGTGCCTAGAACTGAAGTATTTGCATATCAATTGTTCTACAGGCAGGAAGCCAATCTCGGGCTAAGAGACAGTCATTCCAAATAGTAGGTTTACCCTTTGACTTCTCACCAGCTCAGTGGCCTTGTGGATAGAGTGTCCGCCCTGAGACTGGGAGGTCGGGGTTCAATCCCTGGTCGGGGTTCAATCCCTGGCCGGGTTAAAAAAAAACTTAAAAAAACGTACAAAAAAACCTAAAGAAAATATATCCCTGACCGGGTTAAAAAAAAACTAAAAAAACGTACAAAAAAACTTAAAGAAAATATATAAAAAAAACACTTAAAAAATAATAATAATAAAAAAAAAGAGAACTTAAAAAAAAAACCTTAAAAAAGTACGTAATTTATTATAATTGTTATTGCAATTTACGAGCTCTCTCTCACACACACACACACACACACACACACAAAACTTAACTTAAAAAAAAAACTTACAAAAATAATTATTCTAATTGTTGTTATTGCAATTTACGAGCTGTTCGCTTCCCGCGTTCGCGCGTCTTACTTGTAATTATACATCGAAATTGCTCAAGTCCAGCTGAAACCAAACTCTGGAGACTGGAGAACAGAACGTGAACAACAGGCTAACTTTCGTGTGCTAAAACGGCTTTATGTATCATTGTGAATTCGTGATGGTTATGTTGCACATTTGAGTACTGAGTACTGACATGTTGGCCATCTATTGTATTTGCATCATCATCATTGTCTCCACCAGGCCGAAGGCATGGGGAGAGAGTATGTTTTGCACTCCGTCCGTGTGTGTGTGTGTCCGTCCGTCCGTGTGTGTGTGTGTGTCCGTCCGTCCGTCCTTCCTTCCGTCCGTCTGTGTACAGCTAATCTCCGGCACCGTTAACCCGGCCGATGCCAAACTTTGCACACACACTCCCTGGATGCCAACGATGAACCTCTGCCCCACATTTTCCAGAACGGCCTGTTATAGCGCCACCATGAGGCAGCTTTTCACATTTATTACCTAAAACTGCACCAATCTGCGTGAAACGTTGCATGCACACTCCCTAGAGGCCAAGGACAAACCTTTGACCTGCATTTTCCGCATCTGCCTTTTATAGCGCCACCAGGAGGCCGACTTTTGTAAAACACATTTTTTTATATTACTCCTCCAGATTCTGTCCAAAAATCTCACAAATCGTTACACAGTATCTCTATGGTCATGTGCTCAAGTCGGATCTGTCTGATATTTCATATTCCATCCTAATTGGCTATAATTGGCTTTCACAGTTTGCAAGATTGCCCCGTTTTGAACAATAGCCTCAAATCATGAACGCAGCATGCAATTTACGTGAAATCTTTCACACATTTTCCTACTAGGCTGAGGAATATATCCCACCCTTTTCACATTGGCCTGTTATAGCGCCACCAACAGGTAGATTTTTGCAAAACACATTTTTGGAACAAAATGCCTCAAATCATCCAATTGCCATCAAAGGCGTATGAAGAAATGGCTACAGAAATACATGATCTCTGTAGTCATGTGATCAAGACGAGTCTGTTGGATTTCTCAGATTGTACACTGATTGGCTAACATTGCCTTCCAAAGTTTTCAGGAGTGGCCCGTTTTGTACAAAATGCTGCACATGTCCTGCTCATCCAGAATTCTATCCTCAGAGATGCTATGAGTGATCTGGCTCTCCTCAACAAAATGAAGAAAATTGTTGCAAAAACAAATAACAAAAAACATCCTCCTAAACATTTTGCCAAACATCACACACACTCCTATCCTCCTGGTGGAGACCTGTGCCCGGAAGGGCACTTTTTCTAGTTTGCATTGTATTTGCATCATTTCTCCCTGATCTCACTCCAGTGTCTCACCAAAGTGCCTAGAACTGAAGTATTTGCATATCAATTGTTCTACAGGCAGGAAGCCAATCTCGGGCTAAGAGACAGTCATTCCAAATAGTAGGTTTACCCTTTGACTTCTCACCAGCTCAGTGGCCTTGTGGATAGAGTGTCTGCCCTGAGACTGGGAGGTCGGGGTTCAATCCCTGGTCGGGGTTCAATCCCTGGCCGGGTTAAAAAAAAAACTTAAAAAAACGTACAAAAAAACCTAAAGAAAATATATCCCTGACCGGGTTAAAAAAAAACTAAAAAAACGTACAAAAAAACTTAAAGAAAATATATAAAAAAAACACTTAAAAAAGAATAATAAAAAAAAAAGAGAACTTAAAAAAAAAAACTTAAAAAAGTACGTAATTTATTATAATTGTTATTGCAATTTACGAGCTCTCTCACACACACACACACACACACACACAAAACTTAACTTAAAAAAAAAACTTACAAAAATAATTATTCTAATTGTTGTTATTGCAATTTACGAGCTGTTCGCTTCCCGCGTTCGCGCGTCTTACTTGTAATTATACATCGAAATTGCTCAAGTCCAGCTGAAACCAAACTCTGGAGACTGGAGAACAGAACGTGAACAACAGGCTAACTTTCGTGTGCTAAAACGGCTTTATGTATCATTGTGAATTCGTGATGGTTATGTTGCACATTTGAGTACTGAGTACTGACATGTTGGCCATCTATTGTATTTGCATCATCATCATTGTCTCCACCAGGCCGAAGGCATGGGGAGAGAGTATGTTTTGCACTCCGTCCGTGTGTGTGTGTGTGTGTCCGTCCGTCCGTGTGTGTGTGTGTGTCCGTCCGTCCGTCCTTCCTTCCGTCCGTCTGTGTACAGCTAATCTCCGGCACCGTTAACCCGGCCGATGCCAAACTGTGCACACACACTCCCTGGATGCCAACGATGAACCTCTGCCCCACATTTTCCAGAACGGCCTGTTATAGCGCCACCATGAGGCAGCTTTTCACATTTATTACCTAAAACTGCACCAATCTGCGTGAAACGTTGCATGCACACTCCCTAGAGGCCAAGGACAAACCTTTGACCTGCATTTTCCGCATCTGCCTTTTATAGCGCCACCAGGAGGCCGACATTTGTAAAACACATTTTTTTATATTACTCCTCCAGATTCTGTCCAAAAATCTCACAAATCGTTACACAGTATCTCTATGGTCATGTGCTCAAGTCGGATCTGTCTGATATTTCATATTCCATCCTAATTGGCTATAATTGGCTTTCACAGTTTGCAAGATTGCCCCGTTTTGAACAATAGCCTCAAATCATGAACGCAGCATGCAATTTACGTGAAATCTTTCACACATTTTCCTACTAGGCTGAGGAATATATCCCACCCTTTTCACATTGGCCTGTTATAGCGCCACCAACAGGTAGATTTTTGCAAAACACATTTTTGGAACAAAATGCCTCAAATCATCCAATTGCCATCAAAGGCGTATGAAGAAATGGCTACAGAAATACATGATCTCTGTAGTCATGTGATCAAGACGAGTCTGTTGGATTTCTCAGATTGTACACTGATTGGCTAACATTGCCTTCCAAAGTTTTCAGGAGTGGCCCGTTTTGTACAAAATGCTGCACATGTCCTGCTCATCCAGAATTCTATCCTCAGAGATGCTATGAGTGATCTGGCTCTCCTCAACAAAATGAAGAAAATTGTTGCAAAAACAAATAACAAAAAACATCCTCCTAAACATTTTGCCAAACATCACACACACTCCTATCCTCCTGGTGGATACCTGTGCCCGGAAGGGCACTTTTTCTAGTTTGCATTGTATTTGCATCATTTCTCCCTGATCTCACTCCAGTGTCTCACCAAAGTGCCTAGAACTGAAGTATTTGCATATCAATTGTTCTACAGGCAGGAAGCCAATCTCGGGCTAAGAGACAGTCTTTCCAAATAGTAGGTTTACCCTTTGACTTCTCACCAGCTCAGTGGCCTTGTGGATAGAGTGTCCGCCCTGAGACTGGGAGGTCGGGGTTCAATCCCTGGTCGGGGTTCAATCCCTGGCCGGGTTAAAAAAAACGTACAAAAAACGTACAAAAAAACCTAAAGAAAATATATCCCTGACCGGGTTAAAAAAAAACTAAAAAAACGTACAAAAAAACTTAAAGAAAATATATAAAAAAAACACTTAAAAAAGAATAATACAAAAAAAAAAGAGAACTTAAAAAAAAAAACTTAAAAAAGTACGTAATTTATTATAATTGTTATTGCAATTTACGAGCTCTCTCACACACACACACACACACACACACACACACACAAAACTTAACTTAAAAAAAAAACTTACAAAAATAATTATTCTAATTGTTGTTATTGCAATTTACGAGCTGTTCGCTTACCGCGTTCGCGCGTCTTACTTGTAATTATACATCGAAATTGCTCAAGTCCAGCTGAAACCAAACTCTGGAGAACAGAACGTGAACAACAGGCTAACTTTCGATGTGCTAAAACGGCTTTATGTATCATTGTGAATTCGTGATGGTTATGTTGCACATTTGAGTACTGACATGTTGGCCATCTATTGTATTTGCATCATGCACAAAATATGGTCACCAGCCAGTTGAGAGTGGCTCTGTATGTGTGTTTTATACATTTTTAACCAATGAATAAGTATTAAGAGTTTGTTGTGACTAAATCATAACTTCATTGGATCCATTGTAATATTCTTTTCCATTTCCTGAATAGTAACGGTTTTGAACATGCAAGGTTTCCACCCGACAGCGACAATATGTAACTGTGTATATGTGCCCATTACTTTGGCCATATTTGAGTGCAGCAGAGGTACAGGAAAATGATTGAGCCCAGACATGGGCCTCATTGCTCTGAAGAGGCTGCCCCGTGACATGCACACCTGCTATGTGAACTGTTTGTTTATTTGTACTGTTTCATTGTTTAATGTGCTGTCTATGCTGCAACCCAATTTGCCCTTCGGGGACACTAAATAAACTTGAACCTTGAACCTTGAATTAACATATTTATGTACCGTAATATGACATAAATCTAATTGTAAGGTATACAATTACAGTGTAATTCAGGTGGTGGACTGCTGCCTTGGTGAAAAATATATTTACAGGGATATTTACAAGTTTGAGAACCACTGTGATAGGCTACTGTATAGCAAATTATTTAACACTTATTTTAATAAATGAATGAATGGATACATAAATAGATAATACATAAATGACAAACGGCATCTTTGAACACATTTAGCTGGGCTGGGGAGTGGGACCCCAGTCACCCCCTGACTGGTGACAGACTGTCACACAGGCTCACAGACATGTTGGCGGTGACTGACTGTCTGTGTGATCTGAGCTGAAGGGGACAGGAGTCCGGGGGAGGGAGGAGGGGCAGAGAGTGAGATTGTAGAGTGGCAGAGAGAGGGGCAGAGAGAGACACACACGCGCACACACGTCACACGCACACACAGACTTGGGGCAGACTCGGCAGAGAGAGAGAGAGAGAGATATAGAGACGCAGAAACAGCAGAAGAATATTTCAGTTCCTTAACTTGCTTTGCTTACTTACTGTCTGCCTGTAACTTTGCAGTGCAGTTCATATAGTTTCATACACGGTGTGGTGTCTCGATGGCAGAACACCGCCCAACAGGTAAGCGCACCCCTGGAGGCCAGCAGAGGCAGAGAGAGAGAAGAGCGCACCAACCTCTAGGGCGGGTCCTAGAGGGCAGGTATGTCCCGCGTCACATTCTTGATCAGCTGGAATGCGCGTCACCTGCGTTCTGTCAGAAGGGCGGGACAGTACAAAAGGCAGCTCTCTCTGCCTTCGTACAGATCCAGTCTCCAGGGGTGAAGCAGCACGCTATCGGGCGAGTTGGGCGGTAAGTCGAGCACCACGATTCACTACCCATCCTATGTGTAAACGTGAATAGATATTATACTTATTGTGTCCTATCCTGTGTCCGACTATAGGCTTCTACGGCGCACTCAGTGAGCGCCTATCTGACGGACAGTCACATAACTGACTGGTGAAGAGGAGGAGGAAAGAGGAGCACATAAGGATGGAAACGGAGTAAATACCTTAGTACAGCACATAAGGATACATGCACGGGATGGAAACGGAGTAAATACCTTAGTACACAGCAGAGGAAGCGGAGTGACGCACTCATCCAATGCTGAGTATCCACTATACTTCCCGTGCTTATATATAGAGGCCGAGGGCTGCACAGACTGTTTGATCACGTACCTGCGTTCCCGTTTGCAACCGGCAGCTCTGCGGAGAGCGTGTCTGGCCTAAGTTGTACTCACTCATTCACATTCCTTGCCGAGAGAGTAAATGTCATGCCAACCTGTGTGAAGTCATATACGCACCTTTGATCGCAGTCCCGAGACGAGGTCCAATGGCGCCCCGCCAGCACCATCAAGTGGGCGAACAAAGGAACTGAACTATCTGTGTTGTAACTCACTACTGTGACATGCCATGCAAGTGAATCTGAAAGTACTATTCTGTTAACTGAATTCTGTGATTAAAAGCCTTGGAATAGGCAAACGTCCTTCTGTCTCCTGGGTGTGTGTACCAGTCACCACAACGGATTAAAAAGTATTATTTTCAATCCATCAGTAAAAAATAAAAAGCTCCAGAGGGAATAACGAAATGAAATGAAATCTATATTTACCCAGGGTATCTGGGCTAAGCTCAAGAACTTGTTTCCAGCCAGGCCCTGCTCATAGAACACATTTCATCGTAGTGGTTCAATGCCTTGTTCAAGGGCACTTCAGCGGTGGTAATTTTAACGTGTCGGACGGCTGATTCGAACTAGGAACCTTCCGGTATCAAGACCGCGCCGCTATCCGTTCGGCCACCGCTGCCACAACGGACATCATCACACGAAACAAAAGTGACAAAACATTACGACGTGGAAACATCCTCCTGGCTATTCATTCAGGCACGGAATTCGACGCCTTTTCCAGCTGTCTTTTAACATCAAGGACAATGACATATTACGGTAAATCAATGTTTATTGGGTTGTTGTCTCGCCTCAAATGTTTTCAAAAACATTATTTAGCTGTAAAATAAATATTGTGTTTTTACGTGGCTGCCATGTTGATTGCATGCATGGCTACGGAAATATATAGGTGCGTATAATTATTATATTGTCTCAGTCGGTCTGTCTCTTGACTGACACTTTTGTGCTTTTCTTTATAATTACAATTTAAGAACCTCAATGATTTGGTAATTTTGGTTCTACGTGTAGCAGTGTCTACACACACTCTCGGACTCGATCGGAGTTTAATAGGCTATATGTACTTGTAAAGTACTAGTACATTATGGTTCCCAACTGTTATCAATACATTAACAACTCCTGCCTCTTGGGGTTCCCCCCCTGGAGCGACATCAAGGACCCCTGGGGGTCCCCGAGACCCACTGTGTTGTTCATCATAGCAGCGGTCGCCGGTCTGTTTATCGAGAAATAACCATTTATTTAACTATGGACATAACGGACCGCTGAATGTAGTGATGGCTTGGTGACAGCTGTTATTAACTAACTTAATGGCTGGTGTTTTAGTGACTTTCATTTTCTTCCTACTGTGGTGTATTATGAATCATATAGCATATTCATAACTACCTGGTTAGTCATACTTGTACATATAACTTTAACTCTATATTTCTCCCTGATCTCACTCCAGTGTCTCACCAAAGTGCCTAGAACTGAAGTATTTGCATATCAATTGTTCTACAGGCAGGAAGCCAATCTCGGGCTAAGAGACAGTCATTCCAAATAGTAGGTTTACCCTTTGACTTCTCACCAGCTCAGTGGCCTTGTGGATAGAGTGTCCGCCCTGAGACTGGGAGGTCGGGGTTCAATCCCTGGTCGGGGTTCAATCCCTGGCCGGGTTAAAAAAAAAGTACAAAAAAACTTAAAGAAAATATATCCCTGACCGGGTTAAAAAAAACCTTAAAAAAACGTACAAAAAAACTTAAAGAAAATATATAAAAAAAACACTTAAAAAATAATAATAAAAAAAAAAAAAGAGAACTTAAAAAAAAAACCTTTAAAAAAGTACGTAATTTATTATAATTGTTATTGCAATTTACGAGCTCTCTCACACACACACACACACACACACACACACACACACAAAACTTAACTTAAAAAAAAACTTACAACAATAATTATTCTAATTGTTGTTATTGCAATTTACGAGCTGTTCGCTTCCCGCGTTCGCGCGTCTTACTTGTAATTATACATCGAAATTGCTCAAGTCCAGCTGAAACCAAACTCTGGAGACTGGAGAACAGAACGTGAACAACAGGCTAACTTTCGTGTGCTAAAACGGCTTTATGTATCATTGTGAATTCGTGATGGTTATGTTGCACATTTGAGTACTGAGTACTGACATGTTGGCCATCTATTGTATTTGCATCATGCACAAAATATGGTCACCAGCCAGTTGAGAGTGGCTCTGTATGTGTGTTTTATACATTTTTAACCAATGAATAAGTATTAAGAGTTTGTTGTGACTAAATCATAACTTCATTGGATCCATTGTAATATTCTTTTCCATTTCCTGAATAGTAACGGTTTTGAACATGCAAGGTTTCCACCCGACAGCGACAATATGTAACTGTGTATATGTGCCCATTATTTTGGCCATATTTGAGTGCAGCAGAGGTACAGGAAAATGATTGAGCCCAGACATGGGCTCTGAAGAGGCTGCCCCGTGACATGCACACCTGCTATGTGAACTGTTTATTTATTTGTACTGTTTCATTGTTTAATGTGCTGTCTATGCTGCAACCCAATTTGCCCTTCGGGGACACTAAATAAACTTGAACCTTGAACCTTGAATTAACATATTTATGTACCGTAATATGACATAAATCTAATTGTAAGGTATACAATTACAGTGTAATTCAGGTTGACTGCTGCCTTGGTGAAAAATATATTTGTGTGCCCTTGTGCCCTTCTGGGTGTGAGATGTTTGGCAAAATGTTTAGGAGTAATATAAACATGTTTTTTTGTTTGTTTGTTTTTTGCAACAATTTTCTTAATTTTGTTGAGGAAATGCAGAGCCAGATCACTCATCGAATCTCTGAGGACAGAATTCTGGATGAGCAGGACATGTGCAGCATTTTGAACGAAACGGGCCACTCCTGAAAACTTTAGAAGACAATGTTAGCCAATCAGTGTAGAATCTGATAAATCCAATAGACTCGTCTTGATCACATGACTACAGAGATCATGTGTACCGATTTGCGTGAGATTTGGATGAAATCTGTGCGACTAACATAAGCAATGTGTTTAGCAGAAATCGGCCTCATGGTGGCGCTATAACCGGCAGATGTGGAGGGATGCAGGGACAATGTTTTTCCATGGCCTCTAGGGAGTGCGCATATATAAGTTGTATACAGATTGATTAAGTTATAGCTAAAAACAGGAATTGGCCTGTTATAGCGCCACCATGAGGCTGATTTGGAAAAGAATGAGTGGCATGTCGTCCTTGGCCTAGTGGAAATGTGTGTGTATAATTTCACGGAAATTGCACACTGTGTTTGTGATTTGTGGCATTTTGTTCAAAACGGACCAATCATGTGAGCTTTGGAAGCCAATATTAGCCAATCAGGATGGAAGATGGGAAATTGTGCAGATCTGTGTTGATCACATGACTATGGAGATAGTGTATACCGAATTGTGTGATGTATGGATAAAATGTGTACGAGTAATCTACAAAAATTTGTTTTGCCTAAATCGGCCTCATGGTGGCGCTATAACAGGCCGTTGAGGAATATTTGGGGCAGAGGTTTGTCGTTGGCATCCATGGAGTGTGTGTGCAAAGTTTGGCATGGATCGGGCCAACGGTACCGGAGATTAGCTGATAACGGACGGACGGAAGGACGGAAGGAAGGACACACACAAGGACGGAGTGCAAAACATACTCTCTCCCCATGCCTTCGGCCTGGTGGAGACAATAATACATAAATGACAAACGGAATCTTTGAACACATTTAGCTGGGCTGGGGACCCCAGTCACCCCCTGACTAAGGGTCAGACTGACAGACTGTCACACAGGTGTCTGACTGTCTGTGTGATCTGAGCTGAAGGGGACAGGAGTCCGGACAGGGTATTACTGCACTGTCACTCTACTGGGGGGAGGGAGGAGGGGGAGAGAGAGGCAGAGAGTGAGATTGTAGAGTGGCAGAGAGAGGGGCAGAGAGAGACACACACGCGCACACAGACTTGGGGCAGAGAGAGAGAGAGAGACGCAGAAACAGCAGCAGAATATTTCAGTTCCTTAACTTGCTTTGCTTACTTACTGTCTGCCTGTAACTTTGCATTGCAGTTCATATAGTTTCATACACGGATTAAAAAGTATTATTTTCAATCCATCAGTAAAAAATAAAAAGCTCTAGAGGGAATAACGGACATCATCACACAAAACAAAAGTGACAAAACTTTACGACGTGGAAACATCCTCCTGGCTATTCATTCAGGCACGGAATTCGACGCCTTTTCCAGCTGTCTTTTAACATCAAGGACAATGAACTGTAAGTCGATATTTATTATTATTATAAGGTATAATTTGGCGACATGTTGAGAAAACTACGTGACCAGTGTCTGAAACGTAGCCCCGGTCCAGTGCTTACAGAGACTCGCTGTAACGCAACAGGTTGACTCGCAAAAGTAGCACAGCAAGCATGGAGGAATTCAGTGTTGATCTAATATGAATACGGTAAATCAATGTTTATTGGGTTGTTGTCTCGCCTCAAATGTTTTCAAAAAAGCTGTAAAATAAATATTGTGTTTTTGTTTTTACGTGGCTGCCATGTTGATTGCATGGCTACGGAAATATATAGGTGCGTATATTGTCTCAGTCGGTCTGTCTGTTGACTGACTGTTTTGTGCTTTTCTTTATACAATAAAAGAACCTCAATTATTTGGTAATTTTGGTTCCATGTGTAGCAGTGTCTACACACACTCTCGGACTCGATCGGAGTTTAATAGGCTATGTAGGCCTACTTGTAAAGTACATTATTGGTTCCCAACTGTTATCAATACATTTTTAACAACTCCTGCCTCTTGGGGTTCCCCCCCTGGAGCGACATCAAGGACCCCTGGGGGTCCCAGAGACCCACTGTGTTGTTCATCATAGCAGCGGTCGCCAGTCTTTTTATCGAGAAATAACCATTTATTTAACTATGGACATAACGGACCGCTGAATGTAGTGATGGCTTGGGGACAGGCAGCTGTTATTAACTAACTTAATGGCTGGTGTTTTAGTGACTTTCATTTTCTTCCTACTGTGGTGTATTATGAATCATAGCATATTCATAACTACCTGGTTTAGTCATACTTGTACATATAACTTTAACTCTGTATTTCTCCCTGATCTGTCTCACCAAAGTGCCTTGAACTGAAGTCTATTTGCATATCAATTGTTCCACAGGCATGAAGATTGAGGAGCATTGAGAGGAGGGGGGAAATGTAACGAAGTGGTCCTCCGTTACTTATATTTGGCACATTTATGCTTATTTTGCACACATATTGTACCAGTGTTTGATTGAAGTATTTATATTTGCACAGCATATGCACTTTAGTCAGTTGTATTTGCACACAAAGGAAAGTCATGAGTTGAACTGGTTTATTGAAAATATTATGAACATGGGAGTTGTTTCCTATCCGGCAGGATGGCCAGGATTTGGTCATGATAGGCAAGTGCAATACAGTTAAGAATGCAATATGTGTCAGGGCAATATAAGTACGTAATGTAATATGAGACTGTTATGGGTAATTGAATACTTACTGCTTCTGTTCTGTCTGTTCCAGTGTGTTCGGGCAAAAGAGTCCCCAGGCTACCAGAGCACCATATATTGGTCTGGACTGGACCACAGTGAAATGGCCAGGGGTGTTTCAGAGTTATGCATTGGAGCTGCTAATGATAATGGGATATGTGGTTTATCTTGCAATAGTGGGCATAATTGATATTTACTTACCTGTGTAGTGATATAGATTTATAGGCTCATGTGATGTGGGTTATGTGGGGTTCAGAAGTGTTGCATGTTTGACCGGTAATATGGTAGAGTCTGCACTGATTGGTTCAGCTGCCTATAAAAGGCTGCCAGCACGCACACACACACTCAGTGTTACAATCAGTGAGAGGACATGGTGGAGCTGCACACCAACATGTCCTATCTGTTTGCTGCTGGGGTGATGCCATTTCCCATGCTGTAAACCTTCTTTTGGAAATAAATCACGATGTGGCTGCATTCTACCTCCTGACTCTGTGCTCATTTCCAGCTGCTTATTGGGCCAACACTACAATTGGTGGCAGTGGCAGCTAATTCTAAGAGATCCTCAAAACAAGACATTAGGTGCTATCTATGTAATGGTCTAGGCCACACCCAATATTTTTGCCCAGCAAATGGTGACAATAAACCAGCTCTGTTCACTGCAGTCCCTAGAGCAACCAACATAGTTACATGTCAGGAGAAAGCCAGTACTGTACCTGTTTTGGTTAATGGTCAGCGGGAGGAAGCCCTACTTGATACAGGGAGTTTTCAGTCAATAGTACTGTCCAGTCTTGTCCCAAGAGAAAGGTGGAGTGAAGAGAAGGCCACAAGTAGCTGTGTAGTAGCGACAGGCAGACAGGTGACAAAACACCGGTGTAAACTACTGTCCCAGTCTCCAAATATTACTCCAAATATTACATCATCCCTGAACAGAAGACTTGGACGGGAAGGTTCGTCCGTGCCAAGCGGATGGTGGTAGCAGCCAATCCCACAGAATACGAGTACATGGAAGGCAACATACCATCGGAATGGGATGCTTGGATCCGAGGCAGACGGAAGGAGCCCCCCTCCATCGAGGAGCTGTTGAAGAATCAGCAGTACAGGGAGCAGATCAAACTAAAGGCCATGGAGGTGGAGCAGAGAGATGTAGTCCTCCAGGCTAAGGAGTATGAGGAGGGTCTGGTGGCTGCTCTCCCCCAGACTGTAGTCAAAGGCCACGCAGCTACAGCCAGCTTTGGCAAGCAACAAGTCAGCGAGGAGCCCACCAGCACTGCAAATACATTCCAGCCTGGCTCCTGGATGCCTAATGCTAAAAAATAGACGGATATTCACGTGTATACAAGATACTATGTTGACATCTTATCGTCACCACATCTACAAACCTGAATGAATACTGTGACTGCACAGACATTACGGAAAAAAGGGACTGTAGATACACAATATTGAGAAATGATTGTCAGTGTAATTGGTTGCCTCATATCGACAACAGGAGGTGTGGGTAAGCATTGTTTTGCAAAGCTAAACCAAAGTTTGTGTTTGTTTTTTAATTGACAAAGAAAACTTGTTACTCTTTAGAATGCAAGCTAGGCAAATGACAACACACTCCATATTTGGGCGTAACTGCTTTGAGAACTCATATGGTTATGGCCGAGTCATAGTGACGTGGTCCATCACATGGCCATGCCGTGGTCTGCCGCCTCGCCAACCAGCCAGTCCTCCCTTATGCCAATTTTGATATAAGATGTTTTTTGTGGGTGGACTGAATCTGTCATGGCAAGGCAAGTTTATTTGTATAGCAAATTTCAACACAGCAATTCAAAGTGCAATACCTGGGGTTTGTAATTGGCTATGGCAAGATCAAACCACAGGTTGGGAAAGTTGAAGCCATCCGGTCCTTCCCTGTTCCAACCACCAAGAAGAAGGTGAGAGGGTTTGTTGGCCTTGTCGGGTGGTACAGGAAATTTATTCCCCATTTTGCAGAGAGATCAGCAGTGCTCACAGACCTCACGAGAGACTCATTCCCCACTAAAGTGAGATGGACTGATGAGTGTGATAAAGCATTCAAAGACCTCAAGGAAGCAATCTGCACCCATCCAGTCCTTCACACTCCAGACTTTGACAAGCCATTCACCCTGCAGATGGATGCTTCTGGAGTGGGCCTTGGAGCGGTGTTGTTGCAGGAGGTGGATGGAGAGAGGAAGCCAGTGGCATTCCTGAGCCGTAAACTGGAGGACAGAGAGACCAGGTATTCAACAGTGGAGAAAGAGTGTTTGGCGATGAAGTGGGCCATTGACACCCTCAGATACTATCTGTTAGGACGACACTTCTTTCTAGAGACTGACCATCGTGCACTGCAGTGGCTGAATCGCATGAAGGATGCAAACATACGCATTGCGGGTTGGTACCTCTCCCTACAGCCATATGACTTTACTGTTCACTACCGGTCAGGGAAGTCCAATGTGGTGGCTGACTGCCTCTCCCGCATCCATGAAGATTGAGGAGCATTGAGAGGAGGGGGGAAATGTAACGAAGTGGTCCTCCGTTACTTATATTTGGCACATTTATGCTTATTTTGCACACATATTGTACCAGTGTTTGATTGAAGTATTTATATTTGCACAGCATATGCACTTTAGTCAGTTGTATTTGCACACAAAGGAGAAGTCATGAGTTGAACTGGTTTATTGAAAGTATTATGAACATGGGAGTTGTTTCCTATCCGGCAGGATGGCCACTCAGCATTGGACAGTACTAGGGCTGACCTCGATTAGTCTAATAGTCGACTAATCGATCGGAACGGGTCTCAGTCGACTGACAACCTCTCAGTCGATGTTCACCAAAAAAAAACAAAAAAAAAACAGTCGGGACGATTTTTTTCTTTTGGGCCGGGTGGAAAACCCCTCCGTTATAATGGTATGCTCCCAGTCCCCGCACCGCAGCATCGGGGAACACTCTGGGCAGCCAGAGTAAAGGCTGGGAGGGACCGAGCCGAGGGAGGCTACTGTACTGTAGCCTACATGTTGTTTATGCTCCGGAGTCCAGACCCATGCAGTTTAATAATATACAGTCACAACAGAATGCACACTGCTGTCTCGTGTCTCATCACAATCCCAATGCGCCACCCGTGAAGTCGGGGGGAAAATAAAAAACAGGCTGCTAGTGTTAGTGTAGGGTCGGGGATCGTTAGCTTAGCGCGTAGCTACTGATTCAACCCACTGATTGAACTTCATCTCCGCCTGTAATCTAGGTTATTTTTTTATTGACAACGTGAACGAACCCCGACACCAGCGCTGCAAAAATAGACAGATCTACAAGCTCTCAACGCGTAGCGAACGGCGCTGCAAAAACAGGCAGGACGCGATGCCTTGAGAGCTTGTGGATCAGCCTCCCCGACGGTGCGGGGAGGCAAGAGTTCTCCGGGGAGGAGGAGAAGTTACCAGGGCAGGCTACATGTTGCTGCGGCTAACAACACTGTCACCAGCCAGTGGTTGTGATGTTAGCTTGTCTTGCAGCTGCTTGTCCGTTCCAACTTCACTTCATCTCCACCTGTAACTTATTTTTTATTTTGTTACCCTGGCTGCGCAGCTGCGCAGCTGCGCTGCAAAAATAGACGGATCTACAAGCTCTCAACGCGTAGCGAACGGCGCTGCAAAAACAGGCAGGACGCGGCGCCTTGAGAGCTTATCGCCCAACCTTAATGCAAATGTGTTTTTTTTTTTGGGGGGGGGGGGTGCAGGGGGGTGTTCAGTCGACTATCAGTCGACTAACAGCTAATTTATTCATATTAATTTCGACTATACAAATCCTTAGTCGGGGACAGCCCTAGACAGTACCACCTGGGGAAACAGAGGGATGTTTGGTCATGATGGGCAAGTGCAATACATGTGTTCGGGCAAAAGAGTCCCCAGGCTACCAGAGCACCATATATTGGTCTGGACTGGACCACAGTGAAATGGCCAGGGGTGTTTGAGTTATGCATTGGAGCTGCTAATGATAATGGGATATGTGGTTTATCTTGCAATAGTGGGCATGATTGATATTTACTTACCTGTGTAGTGATATAGATTTATAGGCTCATGTGATGTGGGTTATGTGGGGTTCAGAAGTGTTGCATGTTTGACCGGTGATATGGTAGAGTCTAGGTCTAGGCCACACCCAATATTTTTGCCCAGCAAATGGTGACAATAAACCAGCTCTGTTCACTGCAGTCCCTAGAGCAACCAACATAGTTACATGTCAGGAGAAAGCCAGTACTGTACCTGTTTTGGTTAATGGTCAGCGGGAGGAAGCCCTACTTGATACAGGGAGTTTTCAGTCAATAGTACTGTCCAGTCTTGTCCCAAGAGAAAGGTGGAGTGAAGAGAAGGCCACAAGTAGCTGTGTAGTAGCGACAGGCAGACAGGTGACAAAACACCGGTGTAAACTGTACTGTCCCAGTCTCCAGACTGTCTGTCTGTCTGACATAATGAACAGGGTCGCAGGTATTTTACGGCGGACGTTTGGGATAGTCCGTGAGCATGTTGGTACAGATCCTTTCGGAAACAAATATTACATCATCCCTGAACAGAAGACTTGGACGGGAAGGTTCGTCCGTGCCAAGCGGATGGTGGTAGCAGCCAATCCCACAGAATACGAGTACATGGAAGGCAACATACCATCGGAATGGGATGCTTGGATCCGAGGCAGACGGAAGGAGCCCCCCTCCATCGAGGAGCTGTTGAAGAATCAGCAGTACAGGGAGCAGATCAAACTAAAGGCCATGGAGGTGGAGCAGAGAGATGTAGTCCTCCAGGCTAAGGAGTATGAGGAGGGTCTGGTGGCTGCTCTCCCCCAGACTGTAGTCAAAGGCCACGCAGCTACAGCCAGCTTTGGCAAGCAACAAGTCAGCGAGGAGCCCACCAGCACTGCAAATACATTCCAGCCTGGCTCCTGGATGCCTAATGCTAAAAAATAGACGGATATTCACGTGTATACAAGATACTATGTTGACATCTTATCGTCACCACATCTACAAACCTGAATGAATACTGTGACTGCACAGACATTACGGAAAAAAGGGACTGTAGATACACAATATTGAGAAATGATTGTCAGTGTAATTGGTTGCCTCATATCGACAACAGGAGGTGTGGGTAAGCATTGTTTTGCAAAGCTAAACCAAAGTTTGTGTTTGTTTTTTAATTGACAAAGAAAACTTGTTACTCTTTAGAATGCAAGCTAGGCAAATGACAACACACTCCATATTTGGGCGTAACTGCTTTGAGAACTCCTATGGTTATGGCCGAGTCATAGTGACGTGGTCCATCACATGGCCATGCCGTGGTCTGCCGCCTCGCCAACCAGCCAGTCCTCCCTTATGCCAATTTTGATATAAGATGTTTTTTGTGGGTGGACTGAATCTGTCATGGCAAGGCAAGTTTATTTGTATAGCAAATTTCAACACAGCAATTCAAAGTGCAATACCTGGGGTTTGTAATTGGCTATGGCAAGATCAAACCACAGGTTGGGAAAGTTGAAGCCATCCGGTCCTTCCCTGTTCCAACCACCAAGAAGAAGGTGAGAGGGTTTGTTGGCCTTGTCGGGTGGTACAGGAAATTTATTCCCCATTTTGCAGAGAGATCAGCAGTGCTCACAGACCTCACGAGAGACTCATTCCCCACTAAAGTGAGATGGACTGATGAGTGTGATAAAGCATTCAAAGACCTCAAGGAAGCAATCTGCACCCATCCAGTCCTTCACACTCCAGACTTTGACAAGCCATTCACCCTGCAGACGGATGCTTCTGGAGTGGGCCTTGGAGCGGTGTTGTTGCAGGAGGTGGATGGAGAGAGGAAGCCAGTGGCATTCCTGAGCCGTAAACTGGAGGACAGAGAGACCAGGTATTCAACAGTGGAGAAAGAGTGTTTGGCGATGAAGTGGGCCATTGACACCCTCAGATACTATCTGTTAGGACGACACTTCTTTCTAGAGACTGACCATCGTGCACTGCAGTGGCTGAATCGCATGAAGGATGCAAACATACGCATTGCGGGTTGGTACCTCTCCCTACAGCCATATGACTTTACTGTTCACTACCGGTCAGGGAAGTCCAATGTGGTGGCTGACTGCCTCTCCCGCATCCATGAAGATTGAGGAGCATTGAGAGGAGGGGGGAAATGTAACGAAGTGGTCCTCCGTTACTTATATTTGGCACATTTATGCTTATTTTGCACACATATTGTACCAGTGTTTGATTGAAGTATTTATATTTGCACAGCATATGCACTTTAGTCAGTTGTATTTGCACACAAAGGAGAAGTCATGAGTTGAACTGGTTTATTGAAAGTATTATGAACATGGGAGTTGTTTCCTATCCGGCAGGATGGCCACTCAGCATTGGACAGTACCACCTGGGGAAACAGAGGGATGTTTGGTCATGATGGGCAAGTGCAATACATGTGTTCGGGCAAAAGAGTCCCCAGGCTACCAGAGCACCATATATTGGTCTGGACTGGACCACAGTGAAATGGCCAGGGGTGTTTGAGTTATGCATTGGAGCTGCTAATGATAATGGGATATGTGGTTTATCTTGCAATAGTGGGCATGATTGATATTTACTTACCTGTGTAGTGATATAGATTTATAGGCTCATGTGATGTGGGTTATGTGGGGTTCAGAAGTGTTGCATGTTTGACCGGTGATATGGTAGAGTCTGCACTGATTGGTTCAGCTGCCTATAAAAGGCTGCCAGCACGCACACACACACTCAGTGTTAAAATCAGTGAGAGGACATGGTGGAGCTGCACACCAACCTGTCCTATCTGTTTGCTGCTGGTGTGATGCCATTTCCCATGCTGTAAACCTTCTTTTGGAAATAAATCACGATGTGGCTGCATTCTACCTCCTGACTCTGTGCTCATTTCCAGCTGCTTATTGGGCCAACACTACAATTGGTGGCAGTGGCAGCTAATTCTAAGAGATCCTCAAAACAAGACATTAGGTGCTATCTATGTAATGGTCTAGGCCACACCCAATATTTTTGCCCAGCAAATGGTGACAATAAACCAGCTCTGTTCACTGCAGTCCCTAGAGCAACCAACATAGTTACATGTCAGGAGAAAGCCAGTACTGTACCTGTTTTGGTTAATGGTCAGCGGGAGGAAGCCCTACTTGATACAGGGAGTGTTCAGTCAATAGTACTGTCCAGTCTTGTCCCAAGAGAAAGGTGGAGTGAAGAGAAGGCCACAAGTAGCTGTGTAGTAGCGACAGGCAGACAGGTGACAAAACACCGGTGTAAACTGTACTGTCCCAGTCTCCAGACTGTCTGTCTGTCTGACATAATGAACAGGGTCGCAGGTATTTTACGGCGGACGTTTGGGATAGTCCGTGAGCATGTTGGTACAGATCCTTTCGGAAACAAATATTACATCATCCCTGAACAGAAGACTTGGACGGGAAGGTTCGTCCGTGCCAAGCGGATGGTGGTAGCAGCCAATCCCACAGAATACGAGTACATGGAAGGCAACATACCATCGGAATGGGATGCTTGGATCCGAGGCAGACGGAAGGAGCCCCCCTCCATCGAGGAGCTGTTGAAGAATCAGCAGTACAGGGAGCAGATCAAACTAAAGGCCATGGAGGTGGAGCAGAGAGATGTAGTCCTCCAGGCTAAGGAGTATGAGGAGGGTCTGGTGGCTGCTCTCCCCCAGACTGTAGTCAAAGGCCACGCAGCTACAGCCAGCTTTGGCAAGCAACAAGTCAGCGAGGAGCCCACCAGCACTGCAAATACATTCCAGCCTGGCTCCTGGATGCCTAATGCTAAAAAATAGACGGATATTCACGTGTATACAAGATACTATGTTGACATCTTATCGTCACCACATCTACAAACCTGAATGAATACTGTGACTGCACAGACATTACGGAAAAAAGGGACTGTAGATACACAATATTGAGAAATGATTGTCAGTGTAATTGGTTGCCTCATATCGACAACAGGAGGTGTGGGTAAGCATTGTTTTGCAAAGCTAAACCAAAGTTTGTGTTTGTTTTTTAATTGACAAAGAAAACTTGTTACTCTTTAGAATGCAAGCTAGGCAAATGACAACACACTCCATATTTGGGCGTAACTGCTTTGAGAACTCATATGGTTATGGCCGAGTCATAGTGACGTGGTCCATCACATGGCCATGCCGTGGTCTGCCGCCTCGCCAACCAGCCAGTCCTCCCTTATGCCAATTTTGATATAAGATGTTTTTTGTGGGTGGACTGAATCTGTCATGGCAAGGCAAGTTTATTTGTATAGCAAATTTCAACACAGCAATTCAAAGTGCAATACCTGGGGTTTGTAATTGGCTATGGCAAGATCAAACCACAGGTTGGGAAAGTTGAAGCCATCCGGTCCTTCCCTGTTCCAACCACCAAGAAGAAGGTGAGAGGGTTTGTTGGCCTTGTCGGGTGGTACAGGAAATTTATTCCCCATTTTGCAGAGAGATCAGCAGTGCTCACAGACCTCACGAGAGACTCATTCCCCACTAAAGTGAGATGGACTGATGAGTGTGATAAAGCATTCAAAGACCTCAAGGAAGCAATCTGCACCCATCCAGTCCTTCACACTCCAGACTTTGACAAGCCATTCACCCTGCAGACGGATGCTTCTGGAGTGGGCCTTGGAGCGGTGTTGTTGCAGGAGGTGGATGGAGAGAGGAAGCCAGTGGCATTCCTGAGCCGTAAACTGGAGGACAGAGAGACCAGGTATTCAACAGTGGAGAAAGAGTGTTTGGCGATGAAGTGGGCCATTGACACCCTCAGATACTATCTGTTAGGACGACACTTCTTTCTAGAGACTGACCATCGTGCACTGCAGTGGCTGAATCGCATGAAGGATGCAAACATACGCATTGCGGGTTGGTACCTCTCCCTACAGCCATATGACTTTACTGTTCACTACCGGTCAGGGAAGTCCAATGTGGTGGCTGACTGCCTCTCCCGCATCCATGAAGATTGAGGAGCATTGAGAGGAGGGGGGAAATGTAACGAAGTGGTCCTCCGTTACTTATATTTGGCACATTTATGCTTATTTTGCACACATATTGTACCAGTGTTTGATTGAAGTATTTATATTTGCACAGCATATGCACTTTAGTCAGTTGTATTTGCACACAAAGGAGAAGTCATGAGTTGAACTGGTTTATTGAAAGTATTATGAACATGGGAGTTGTTTCCTATCCGGCAGGATGGCCACTCAGCATTGGACAGTACTAGGGCTGACCTCGATTAGTCTAATAGTCGACTAATCGATCGGAACGGGTCTCAGTCGACTGACAACCTCTCAGTCGATGTTCACCAAAAAAAAACAAAAAAAAAACAGTCGGGACGATTTTTTTCTTTTGGGCCGGGTGGAAAACCCCTCCGTTATAATGGTATGCTCCCAGTCCCCGCACCGCAGCATCGGGGAACACTCTGGGCAGCCAGAGTAAAGGCTGGGAGGGACCGAGCCGAGGGAGGCTACTGTACTGTAGCCTACATGTTGTTTATGCTCCGGAGTCCAGACCCATGCAGTTTAATAATATACAGTCACAACAGAATGCACACTGCTGTCTCGTGTCTCATCACAATCCCAATGCGCCACCCGTGAAGTCGGGGGGAAAATAAAAAACAGGCTGCTAGTGTTAGTGTAGGGTCGGGGATCGTTAGCTTAGCGCGTAGCTACTGATTCAACCCACTGATTGAACTTCATCTCCGCCTGTAATCTAGGTTATTTTTTTATTGACAACGTGAACGAACCCCGACACCAGCGCTGCAAAAATAGACAGATCTACAAGCTCTCAACGCGTAGCGAACGGCGCTGCAAAAACAGGCAGGACGCGATGCCTTGAGAGCTTGTGGATCAGCCTCCCCGACGGTGCGGGGAGGCAAGAGTTCTCCGGGGAGGAGGAGAAGTTACCAGGGCAGGCTACATGTTGCTGCGGCTAACAACACTGTCACCAGCCAGTGGTTGTGATGTTAGCTTGTCTTGCAGCTGCTTGTCCGTTCCAACTTCACTTCATCTCCACCTGTAACTTATTTTTTATTTTGTTACCCTGGCTGCGCAGCTGCGCAGCTGCGCTGCAAAAATAGACGGATCTACAAGCTCTCAACGCGTAGCGAACGGCGCTGCAAAAACAGGCAGGACGCGGCGCCTTGAGAGCTTATCGCCCAACCTTAATGCAAATGTGTTTTGTTTTTTTGGGGGGGGGGGTGCAGGGGGGTGTTCAGTCGACTATCAGTCGACTAACAGCTAATTTATTCATATTAATTTCGACTATACAAATCCTTAGTCGGGGACAGCCCTAGACAGTACCACCTGGGGAAACAGAGGGATGTTTGGTCATGATGGGCAAGTGCAATACATGTGTTCGGGCAAAAGAGTCCCCAGGCTACCAGAGCACCATATATTGGTCTGGACTGGACCACAGTGAAATGGCCAGGGGTGTTTGAGTTATGCATTGGAGCTGCTAATGATAATGGGATATGTGGTTTATCTTGCAATAGTGGGCATGATTGATATTTACTTACCTGTGTAGTGATATAGATTTATAGGCTCATGTGATGTGGGTTATGTGGGGTTCAGAAGTGTTGCATGTTTGACCGGTGATATGGTAGAGTCTGCACTGATTGGTTCAGCTGCCTATAAAAGGCTGCCAGCACGCACACACACACTCAGTGTTAAAATCAGTGAGAGGACATGGTGGAGCTGCACACCAACCTGTCCTATCTGTTTGCTGCTGGTGTGATGCCATTTCCCATGCTGTAAACCTTCTTTTGGAAATAAATCACGATGTGGCTGCATTCTACCTCCTGACTCTGTGCTCATTTCCAGCTGCTTATTGGGCCAACACTACAATTGGTGGCAGTGGCAGCTAATTCTAAGAGATCCTCAAAACAAGACATTAGGTGCTATCTATGTAATGGTCTAGGCCACACCCAATATTTTTGCCCAGCAAATGGTGACAATAAACCAGCTCTGTTCACTGCAGTCCCTAGAGCAACCAACATAGTTACATGTCAGGAGAAAGCCAGTACTGTACCTGTTTTGGTTAATGGTCAGCGGGAGGAAGCCCTACTTGATACAGGGAGTTTTCAGTCAATAGTACTGTCCAGTCTTGTCCCAAGAGAAAGGTGGAGTGAAGAGAAGGCCACAAGTAGCTGTGTAGTAGCGACAGGCAGACAGGTGACAAAACACCGGTGTAAACTGTACTGTCCCAGTCTCCAGACTGTCTGTCTGTCTGACATAATGAACAGGGTCGCAGGTATTTTACGGCGGACGTTTGGGATAGTCCGTGAGCATGTTGGTACAGATCCTTTCGGAAACAAATATTACATCATCCCTGAACAGAAGACTTGGACGGGAAGGTTCGTCCGTGCCAAGCGGATGGTGGTAGCAGCCAATCCCACAGAATACGAGTACATGGAAGGCAACATACCATCGGAATGGGATGCTTGGATCCGAGGCAGACGGAAGGAGCCCCCCTCCATCGAGGAGCTGTTGAAGAATCAGCAGTACAGGGAGCAGATCAAACTAAAGGCCATGGAGGTGGAGCAGAGAGATGTAGTCCTCCAGGCTAAGGAGTATGAGGAGGGTCTGGTGGCTGCTCTCCCCCAGACTGTAGTCAAAGGCCACGCAGCTACAGCCAGCTTTGGCAAGCAACAAGTCAGCGAGGAGCCCACCAGCACTGCAAATACATTCCAGCCTGGCTCCTGGATGCCTAATGCTAAAAAATAGACGGATATTCACGTGTATACAAGATACTATGTTGACATCTTATCGTCACCACATCTACAAACCTGAATGAATACTGTGACTGCACAGACATTACGGAAAAAAGGGACTGTAGATACACAATATTGAGAAATGATTGTCAGTGTAATTGGTTGCCTCATATCGACAACAGGAGGTGTGGGTAAGCATTGTTTTGCAAAGCTAAACCAAAGTTTGTGTTTGTTTTTTAATTGACAAAGAAAACTTGTTACTCTTTAGAATGCAAGCTAGGCAAATGACAACACACTCCATATTTGGGCGTAACTGCTTTGAGAACTCATATGGTTATGGCCGAGTCATAGTGACGTGGTCCATCACATGGCCATGCCGTGGTCTGCCGCCTCGCCAACCAGCCAGTCCTCCCTTATGCCAATTTTGATATAAGATGTTTTTTGTGGGTGGACTGAATCTGTCATGGCAAGGCAAGTTTATTTGTATAGCAAATTTCAACACAGCAATTCAAAGTGCAATACCTGGGGTTTGTAATTGGCTATGGCAAGATCAAACCACAGGTTGGGAAAGTTGAAGCCATCCGGTCCTTCCCTGTTCCAACCACCAAGAAGAAGGTGAGAGGGTTTGTTGGCCTTGTCGGGTGGTACAGGAAATTTATTCCCCATTTTGCAGAGAGATCAGCAGTGCTCACAGACCTCACGAGAGACTCATTCCCCACTAAAGTGAGATGGACTGATGAGTGTGATAAAGCATTCAAAGACCTCAAGGAAGCAATCTGCACCCATCCAGTCCTTCACACTCCAGACTTTGACAAGCCATTCACCCTGCAGACGGATGCTTCTGGAGTGGGCCTTGGAGCGGTGTTGTTGCAGGAGGTGGATGGAGAGAGGAAGCCAGTGGCATTCCTGAGCCGTAAACTGGAGGACAGAGAGACCAGGTATTCAACAGTGGAGAAAGAGTGTTTGGCGATGAAGTGGGCCATTGACACCCTCAGATACTATCTGTTAGGACGACACTTCTTTCTAGAGACTGACCATCGTGCACTGCAGTGGCTGAATCGCATGAAGGATGCAAACATACGCATTGCGGGTTGGTACCTCTCCCTACAGCCATATGACTTTACTGTTCACTACCGGTCAGGGAAGTCCAATGTGGTGGCTGACTGCCTCTCCCGCATCCATGAAGATTGAGGAGCATTGAGAGGAGGGGGGAAATGTAACGAAGTGGTCCTCCGTTACTTATATTTGGCACATTTATGCTTATTTTGCACACATATTGTACCAGTGTTTGATTGAAGTATTTATATTTGCACAGCATATGCACTTTAGTCAGTTGTATTTGCACACAAAGGAGAAGTCATGAGTTGAACTGGTTTATTGAAAGTATTATGAACATGGGAGTTGTTTCCTATCCGGCAGGATGGCCACTCAGCATTGGACAGTACCACCTGGGGAAACAGAGGGATGTTTGGTCATGATGGGCAAGTGCAATACATGTGTTCGGGCAAAAGAGTCCCCAGGCTACCAGAGCACCATATATTGGTCTGGACTGGACCACAGTGAAATGGCCAGGGGTGTTTGAGTTATGCATTGGAGCTGCTAATGATAATGGGATATGTGGTTTATCTTGCAATAGTGGGCATGATTGATATTTACTTACCTGTGTAGTGATATAGATTTATAGGCTCATGTGATGTGGGTTATGTGGGGTTCAGAAGTGTTGCATGTTTGACCGGTGATATGGTAGAGTCTGCACTGATTGGTTCAGCTGCCTATAAAAGGCTGCCAGCACGCACACACACACTCAGTGTTAAAATCAGTGAGAGGACATGGTGGAGCTGCACACCAACCTGTCCTATCTGTTTGCTGCTGGTGTGATGCCATTTCCCATGCTGTAAACCTTCTTTTGGAAATAACTCACGATGTGGCTGCATTCTACCTCCTGACTCTGTGCTCATTTCCAGCTGCTTATTGGGCCAACACTACAATTGGTGGCAGTGGCAGCTAATTCTAAGAGATCCTCAAAACAAGACATTAGGTGCTATCTATGTAATGGTCTAGGCCACACCCAATATTTTTGCCCAGCAAATGGTGACAATAAACCAGCTCTGTTCACTGCAGTCCCTAGAGCAACCAACATAGTTACATGTCAGGAGAAAGCCAGTACTGTACCTGTTTTGGTTAATGGTCAGCGGGAGGAAGCCCTACTTGATACAGGGAGTTTTCAGTCAATAGTACTGTCCAGTCTTGTCCCAAGAGAAAGGTGGAGTGAAGAGAAGGCCACAAGTAGCTGTGTAGTAGCGACAGGCAGACAGGTGACAAAACACCGGTGTAAACTGTACTGTCCCAGTCTCCAGACTGTCTGTCTGTCTGACATAATGAACAGGGTCGCAGGTATTTTACGGCGGACGTTTGGGATAGTCCGTGAGCATGTTGGTACAGATCCTTTTGGAAACAAATATTACATCATCCCTGAACAGAAGACTTGGACGGGAAGGTTCGTCCATGCCAAGCGGATGGTGGTAGCAGCCAATCCCACAGAATACGAGTACATGGAAGGCAATATACCATCGGAATGGGATGCTTGGATCCGAGGCAGACGGAAGGAGCCCCCCTCCATCGAGGAGCTGTTGAAGAATCAGCAGTACAGGGAGCAGATCAAACTAAAGGCCATGGAGGTGGAGCAGAGAGATGTAGTCCTCCAGGCTAAGGAGTATGAGGAGGGTCTGGTGGCTGCTCTCCCCCAGACTGTAGTCAAAGGCCACGCAGCTACAGCCAGCTTTGGCAAGCAACAAGTCAGCGAGGAGCCCACCAGCACTGCAAATACATTCCAGCCTGGCTCCTGGATGCCTAATGCTAAAAAATAGACGGATATTCACGTGTATACAAGATACTATGTTGACATCTTATCGTCACCACATCTACAAACCTGAATGAATACTGTGACTGCACAGACATTACGGAAAAAAGGGACTGTAGATACACAATATTGAGAAATGATTGTCAGTGTAATTGGTTGCCTCATATCGACAACAGGAGGTGTGGGTAAGCATTGTTTTGCAAAGCTAAACCAAAGTTTGTGTTTGTTTTTTAATTGACAAAGAAAACTTGTTACTCTTTAGAATGCAAGCTAGGCAAATGACAACACACTCCATATTTGGGCGTAACTGCTTTGAGAACTCATATGGTTATGGCCGAGTCATAGTGACGTGGTCCATCACATGGCCATGCCGTGGTCTGCCGCCTCGCCAACCAGCCAGTCCTCCCTTATGCCAATTTTGATATAAGATGTTTTTTGTGGGTGGACTGAATCTGTCATGGCAAGGCAAGTTTATTTGTATAGCAAATTTCAACACAGCAATTCAAAGTGCAATACCTGGGGTTTGTAATTGGCTATGGCAAGATCAAACCACAGGTTGGGAAAGTTGAAGCCATCCGGTCCTTCCCTGTTCCAACCACCAAGAAGAGGGTGAGAGGGTTTGTTGGCCTTGTCGGGTGGTACAGGAAATTTATTCCCCATTTTGCAGAGAGATCAGCAGTGCTCACAGACCTCACGAGAGACTCATTCCCCACTAAAGTGAGATGGACTGATGAGTGTGATAAAGCATTCAAAGACCTCAAGGAAGCAATCTGCACCCATCCAGTCCTTCACACTCCAGACTTTGACAAGCCATTCACCCTGCAGACGGATGCTTCTGGAGTGGGCCTTGGAGCGGTGTTGTTGCAGGAGGTGGATGGAGAGAGGAAGCCAGTGGCATTCCTGAGCCATAAACTGGAGGACAGAGAGACCAGGTATTCAACAGTGGAGAAAGAGTGTTTGGCGATGAAGTGGGCCATTGACACCCTCAGATACTATCTGTTAGGACGACACTTCTTTCTAGAGACTGACCATCGTGCACTGCAGTGGCTGAATCGCATGAAGGATGCAAACATACGCATTGCGGGTTGGTACCTCTCCCTACAGCCATATGACTTTACTGTTCACTACCGGTCAGGGAAGTCCAATGTGGTGGCTGACTGCCTCTCCCGCATCCATGAAGATTGAGGAGCATTGAGAGGAGGGGGGAAATGTAACGAAGTGGTCCTCCGTTACTTATATTTGGCACATTTATGCTTATTTTGCACACATATTGTACCAGTGTTTGATTGAAGTATTTATATTTGCACAGCATATGCACTTTAGTCAGTTGTATTTGCACACAAAGGAGAAGTCATGAGTTGAACTGGTTTATTGAAAGTATTATGAACATGGGAGTTGTTTCCTATCCGGCAGGATGGCCACTCAGCATTGGACAGTACCACCTGGGGAAACAGAGGGATGTTTGGTCATGATGGGCAAGTGCAATACATGTGTTCGGGCAAAAGAGTCCCCAGGCTACCAGAGCACCATATATTGGTCTGGACTGGACCACAGTGAAATGGCCAGGGGTGTTTGAGTTATGCATTGGAGCTGCTAATGATAATGGGATATGTGGTTTATCTTGCAATAGTGGGCATGATTGATATTTACTTACCTGTGTAGTGATATAGATTTATAGGCTCATGTGATGTGGGTTATGTGGGGTTCAGAAGTGTTGCATGTTTGACCGGTGATATGGTAGAGTCTGCACTGATTGGTTCAGCTGCCTATAAAAGGCTGCCAGCACGCACACACACACTCAGTGTTAAAATCAGTGAGAGGACATGGTGGAGCTGCACACCAACCTGTCCTATCTGTTTGCTGCTGGTGTGATGCCATTTCCCATGCTGTAAACCTTCTTTTGGAAATAAATCACGATGTGGCTGCATTCTACCTCCTGACTCTGTGCTCATTTCCAGCTGCTTATTGGGCCAACACTACAATTGGTGGCAGTGGCAGCTAATTCTAAGAGATCCTCAAAACAAGACATTAGGTGCTATCTATGTAATGGTCTAGGCCACACCCAATATTTTTGCCCAGCAAATGGTGACAATAAACCAGCTCTGTTCACTGCAGTCCCTAGAGCAACCAACATAGTTACATGTCAGGAGAAAGCCAGTACTGTACCTGTTTTGGTTAATGGTCAGCGGGAGGAAGCCCTACTTGATACAGGGAGTTTTCAGTCAATAGTACTGTCCAGTCTTGTCCCAAGAGAAAGGTGGAGTGAAGAGAAGGCCACAAGTAGCTGTGTAGTAGCGACAGGCAGACAGGTGACAAAACACCGGTGTAAACTGTACTGTCCCAGTCTCCAGACTGTCTGTCTGTCTGACATAATGAACAGGGTCGCAGGTATTTTACGGCGGACGTTTGGGATAGTCCGTGAGCATGTTGGTACAGATCCTTTCGGAAACAAATATTACATCATCCCTGAACAGAAGACTTGGACGGGAAGGTTCGTCCGTGCCAAGCGGATGGTGGTAGCAGCCAATCCCACAGAATACGAGTACATGGAAGGCAACATACCATCGGAATGGGATGCTTGGATCCGAGGCAGACGGAAGGAGCCCCCCTCCATCGAGGAGCTGTTGAAGAATCAGCAGTACAGGGAGCAGATCAAACTAAAGGCCATGGAGGTGGAGCAGAGAGATGTAGTCCTCCAGGCTAAGGAGTATGAGGAGGGTCTGGTGGCTGCTCTCCCCCAGACTGTAGTCAAAGGCCACGCAGCTACAGCCAGCTTTGGCAAGCAACAAGTCAGCGAGGAGCCCACCAGCACTGCAAATACATTCCAGCCTGGCTCCTGGATGCCTAATGCTAAAAAATAGACGGATATTCACGTGTATACAAGATACTATGTTGACATCTTATCGTCACCACATCTACAAACCTGAATGAATACTGTGACTGCACAGACATTACGGAAAAAAGGGACTGTAGATACACAATATTGAGAAATGATTGTCAGTGTAATTGGTTGCCTCATATCGACAACAGGAGGTGTGGGTAAGCATTGTTTTGCAAAGCTAAACCAAAGTTTGTGTTTGTTTTTTAATTGACAAAGAAAACTTGTTACTCTTTAGAATGCAAGCTAGGCAAATGACAACACACTCCATATTTGGGCGTAACTGCTTTGAGAACTCATATGGTTATGGCCGAGTCATAGTGACGTGGTCCATCACATGGCCATGCCGTGGTCTGCCGCCTCGCCAACCAGCCAGTCCTCCCTTATGCCAATTTTGATATAAGATGTTTTTTGTGGGTGGACTGAATCTGTCATGGCAAGGCAAGTTTATTTGTATAGCAAATTTCAACACAGCAATTCAAAGTGCAATACCTGGGGTTTGTAATTGGCTATGGCAAGATCAAACCACAGGTTGGGAAAGTTGAAGCCATCCGGTCCTTCCCTGTTCCAACCACCAAGAAGAAGGTGAGAGGGTTTGTTGGCCTTGTCGGGTGGTACAGGAAATTTATTCCCCATTTTGCAGAGAGATCAGCAGTGCTCACAGACCTCACGAGAGACTCATTCCCCACTAAAGTGAGATGGACTGATGAGTGTGATAAAGCATTCAAAGACCTCAAGGAAGCAATCTGCACCCATCCAGTCCTTCACACTCCAGACTTTGACAAGCCATTCACCCTGCAGACGGATGCTTCTGGAGTGGGCCTTGGAGCGGTGTTGTTGCAGGAGGTGGATGGAGAGAGGAAGCCAGTGGCATTCCTGAGCCGTAAACGGGAGGACAGAGAGACCAGGTATTCAACAGTGGAGAAAGAGTGTTTGGCGATGAAGTGGGCCATTGACACCCTCAGATACTATCTGTTAGGACGACACTTCTTTCTAGAGACTGACCATCGTGCACTGCAGTGGCTGAATCGCATGAAGGATGCAAACATACGCATTGCGGGTTGGTACCTCTCCCTACAGCCATATGACTTTACTGTTCACTACCGGTCAGGGAAGTCCAATGTGGTGGCTGACTGCCTCTCCCGCATCCATGAAGATTGAGGAGCATTGAGAGGAGGGGGGAAATGTAACGAAGTGGTCCTCCGTTACTTATATTTGGCACATTTATGCTTATTTTGCACACATATTGTACCAGTGTTTGATTGAAGTATTTATATTTGCACAGCATATGCACTTTAGTCAGTTGTATTTGCACACAAAGGAGAAGTCATGAGTTGAACTGGTTTATTGAAAGTATTATGAACATGGGAGTTGTTTCCTATCCGGCAGGATGGCCACTCAGCATTGGACAGTACCACCTGGGGAAACAGAGGGATGTTTGGTCATGATGGGCAAGTGCAATACATGTGTTCGGGCAAAAGAGTCCCCAGGCTACCAGAGCACCATATATTGGTCTGGACTGGACCACAGTGAAATGGCCAGGGGTGTTTGAGTTATGCATTGGAGCTGCTAATGATAATGGGATATGTGGTTTATCTTGCAATAGTGGGCATGATTGATATTTACTTACCTGTGTAGTGATATAGATTTATAGGCTCATGTGATGTGGGTTATGTGGGGTTCAGAAGTGTTGCATGTTTGACCGGTGATATGGTAGAGTCTGCACTGATTGGTTCAGCTGCCTATAAAAGGCTGCCAGCACGCACACACACACTCAGTGTTAAAATCAGTGAGAGGACATGGTGGAGCTGCACACCAACCTGTCCTATCTGTTTGCTGCTGGTGTGATGCCATTTCCCATGCTGTAAACCTTCTTTTGGAAATAAATCACGATGTGGCTGCATTCTACCTCCTGACTCTGTGCTCATTTCCAGCTGCTTATTGGGCCAACACTACAATTGGTGGCAGTGGCAGCTAATTCTAAGAGATCCTCAAAACAAGACATTAGTTGCTATCTATGTAATGGTCTAGGCCACACCCAATATTTTTGCCCAGCAAATGGTGACAATAAACCAGCTCTGTTCACTGCAGTCCCTAGAGCAACCAACATAGTTACATGTCAGGAGAAAGCCAGTACTGTACCTGTTTTGGTTAATGGTCAGCGGGAGGAAGCCCTACTTGATACAGGGAGTTTTCAGTCAATAGTACTGTCCAGTCTTGTCCCAAGAGAAAGGTGGAGTGAAGAGAAGGCCACAAGTAGCTGTGTAGTAGCGACAGGCAGACAGGTGACAAAACACCGGTGTAAACTGTACTGTCCCAGTCTCCAGACTGTCTGTCTGTCTGACATAATGAACAGGGTCGCAGGTATTTTACGGTGGACGTTTGGGATAGTCCGTGAGCATGTTGGTACAGATCCTTTCGGAAACAAATATTACATCATCCCTGAACAGAAGACTTGGACGGGAAGGTTCGTCCGTGCCAAGCGGATGGTGGTAGCAGCCAATCCCACAGAATACGAGTACATGGAAGGCAACATACCATCGGAATGGGATGCTTGGATCCGAGGCAGACGGAAGGAGCCCCCCTCCATCGAGGAGCTGTTGAAGAATCAGCAGTACAGGGAGCAGATCAAACTAAAGGCCATGGAGGTGGAGCAGAGAGATGTAGTCCTCCAGGCTAAGGAGTATGAGGAGGGTCTGGTGGCTGCTCTCCCCCAGACTGTAGTCAAAGGCCACGCAGCTACAGCCAGCTTTGGCAAGCAACAAGTCAGCGAGGAGCCCACCAGCACTGCAAATACATTCCAGCCTGGCTCCTGGATGCCTAATGCTAAAAAATAGACGGATATTCACGTGTATACAAGATACTATGTTGACATCTTATCGTCACCACATCTACAAACCTGAATGAATACTGTGACTGCACAGACATTACGGAAAAAAGGGACTGTAGATACACAATATTGAGAAATGATTGTCAGTGTAATTGGTTGCCTCATATCGACAACAGGAGGTGTGGGTAAGCATTGTTTTGCAAAGCTAAACCAAAGTTTGTGTTTGTTTTTTAATTGACAAAGAAAACTTGTTACTCTTTAGAATGCAAGCTAGGCAAATGACAACACACTCCATATTTGGGCGTAACTGCTTTGAGAACTCATATGGTTATGGCCGAGTCATAGTGACGTGGTCCATCACATGGCCATGCCGTGGTCTGCCGCCTCGCCAACCAGCCAGTCCTCCCTTATGCCAATTTTGATATAAGATGTTTTTTGTGGGTGGACTGAATCTGTCATGGCAAGGCAAGTTTATTTGTATAGCAAATTTCAACACAGCAATTCAAAGTGCAATACCTGGGGTTTGTAATTGGCTATGGCAAGATCAAACCACAGGTTGGGAAAGTTGAAGCCATCCGGTCCTTCCCTGTTCCAACCACCAAGAAGAAGGTGAGAGGGTTTGTTGGCCTTGTCGGGTGGTACAGGAAATTTATTCCCCATTTTGCAGAGAGATCAGCAGTGCTCACAGACCTCACGAGAGACTCATTCCCCACTAAAGTGAGATGGACTGATGAGTGTGATAAAGCATTCAAAGACCTCAAGGAAGCAATCTGCACCCATCCAGTCCTTCACACTCCAGACTTTGACAAGCCATTCACCCTGCAGACGGATGCTTCTGGAGTGGGCCTTGGAGCGGTGTTGTTGCAGGAGGTGGATGGAGAGAGGAAGCCAGTGGCATTCCTGAGCCGTAAACGGGAGGACAGAGAGACCAGGTATTCAACAGTGGAGAAAGAGTGTTTGGCGATGAAGTGGGCCATTGACACCCTCAGATACTATCTGTTAGGACGACACTTCTTTCTAGAGACTGACCATCGTGCACTGCAGTGGCTGAATCGCATGAAGGATGCAAACATACGCATTGCGGGTTGGTACCTCTCCCTACAGCCATATGACTTTACTGTTCACTACCGGTCAGGGAAGTCCAATGTGGTGGCTGACTGCCTCTCCCGCATCCATGAAGATTGAGGAGCATTGAGAGGAGGGGGGAAATGTAACGAAGTGGTCCTCCGTTACTTATATTTGGCACATTTATGCTTATTTTGCACACATATTGTACCAGTGTTTGATTGAAGTATTTATATTTGCACAGCATATGCACTTTAGTCAGTTGTATTTGCACACAAAGGAGAAGTCATGAGTTGAACTGGTTTATTGAAAGTATTATGAACATGGGAGTTGTTTCCTATCCGGCAGGATGGCCACTCAGCATTGGACAGTACCACCTGGGGAAACAGAGGGATGTTTGGTCATGATGGGCAAGTGCAATACATGTGTTCGGGCAAAAGAGTCCCCAGGCTACCAGAGCACCATATATTGGTCTGGACTGGACCACAGTGAAATGGCCAGGGGTGTTTGAGTTATGCATTGGAGCTGCTAATGATAATGGGATATGTGGTTTATCTTGCAATAGTGGGCATGATTGATATTTACTTACCTGTGTAGTGATATAGATTTATAGGCTCATGTGATGTGGGTTATGTGGGGTTCAGAAGTGTTGCATGTTTGACCGGTGATATGGTAGAGTCTGCACTGATTGGTTCAGCTGCCTATAAAAGGCTGCCAGCACGCACACACACACTCAGTGTTAAAATCAGTGAGAGGACATGGTGGAGCTGCACACCAACCTGTCCTATCTGTTTGCTGCTGGTGTGATGCCATTTCCCATGCTGTAAACCTTCTTTTGGAAATAAATCACGATGTGGCTGCATTCTACCTCCTGACTCTGTGCTCATTTCCAGCTGCTTATTGGGCCAACACTACAATTGGTGGCAGTGGCAGCTAATTCTAAGAGATCCTCAAAACAAGACATTAGGTGCTATCTATGTAATGGTCTAGGCCACACCCAATATTTTTGCCCAGCAAATGGTGACAATAAACCAGCTCTGTTCACTGCAGTCCCTAGAGCAACCAACATAGTTACATGTCAGGAGAAAGCCAGTACTGTACCTGTTTTGGTTAATGGTCAGCGGGAGGAAGCCCTACTTGATACAGGGAGTTTTCAGTCAATAGTACTGTCCAGTCTTGTCCCAAGAGAAAGGTGGAGTGAAGAGAAGGCCACAAGTAGCTGTGTAGTAGCGACAGGCAGACAGGTGACAAAACACCGGTGTAAACTGTACTGTCCCAGTCTCCAGACTGTCTGTCTGTCTGACATAATGAACAGGGTCGCAGGTATTTTACGGCGGACGTTTGGGATAGTCCGTGAGCATCTTGGTACAGATCCTTTCGGAAACAAATATTACATCATCCCTGAACAGAAGACTTGGACGGGAAGGTTCGTCCGTGCCAAGCGGATGGTGGTAGCAGCCAATCCCACAGAATACGAGTACATGGAAGGCAACATACCATCGGAATGGGATGCTTGGATCCGAGGCAGACGGAAGGAGCCCCCCTCCATCGAGGAGCTGTTGAAGAATCAGCAGTACAGGCAGCAGATCAAACTAAAGGCCATGGAGGTGGAGCAGAGAGATGTAGTCCTCCAGGCTAAGGAGTATGAGGAGGGTCTGGTGGCTGCTCTCCCCCAGACTGTAGTCAAAGGCCACACAGCTACAGCCAGCTTTGGCAAGCAACAAGTCAGCGAGGAGCCCACCAGCACTGCAAATACATTCCAGCCTGGCTCCTGGATGCCTAATGCTAAAAAATAGACGGATATTCACGTGTATACAAGATACTATGTTGACATCTTATCGTCACCACATCTACAAACCTGAATGAATACTGTGACTGCACAGACATTACGGAAAAAAGGGACTGTAGATACACAATATTGAGAAATGATTGTCAGTGTAATTGGTTGCCTCATATCGACAACAGGAGGTGTGGGTAAGCATTGTTTTGCAAAGCTAAACCAAAGTTTGTGTTTGTTTTTTAATTGACAAAGAAAACTTGTTACTCTTTAGAATGCAAGCTAGGCAAATGACAACACACTCCATATTTGGGCGTAACTGCTTTGAGAACTCATATGGTTATGGCCGAGTCATAGTGACGTGGTCCATCACATGGCCATGCCGTGGTCTGCCGCCTCGCCAACCAGCCAGTCCTCCCTTATGCCAATTTTGATATAAGATGTTTTTTGTGGGTGGACTGAATCTGTCATGGCAAGGCAAGTTTATTTGTATAGCAAATTTCAACACAGCAATTCAAAGTGCAATACCTGGGGTTTGTAATTGGCTATGGCAAGATCAAACCACAGGTTGGGAAAGTTGAAGCCATCCGGTCCTTCCCTGTTCCAACCACCAAGAAGAAGGTGAGAGGGTTTGTTGGCCTTGTCGGGTGGTACAGGAAATGTATTCCCCATTTTGCAGAGAGATCAGCAGTGCTCACAGACCTCACGAGAGACTCATTCCCCACTAAAGTGAGATGGACTGATGAGTGTGATAAAGCATTCAAAGACCTCAAGGAAGCAATCTGCACCCATCCAGTCCAGTCTCACTCCAGTGTCTCACCAAAGTGCCTAGAACTGAAGTATTTGCATATCAATTGTTCTACAGGCAGGAAGCCAATCTCGGGCTAAGAGACAGTCATTCCAAATAGTAGGTTTACCCTTTGACTTCTCACCAGCTCAGTGGCCTTGTGGTTAGAGTGTCCGCCCTGAGACTGGGAGGTCGGGGTTCAATCCCTGGTCGGGGTTCAATCCCTGGCCGGGTTAAAAAAAAACTTAAAAAAACGTACAAAAAAACTCAAAGAAAATATATAAAAAAAACACTTAAAAAAATAATAATAAAAACAAAAAAGAGAACTTAAAAAAAAAACCTTAAAAAAGTACGTAATTTATTATAATTGTTGTTATTGCAATTTACGAGCTCTCTCACACACACACACAAAACTTAACTTAAAAAAACTTACAAAAATAATTATTCTAATTGTTTTTATTGCAATTTACGAGCTGTTCGCTTCCCGCGTTCGCGCGTCTTACTTGTAATTATACATCGAAATTGCTCAAGTCCAGCTGAAACCAAACTCTGGAGACTGGAGAACAGAACGTGAACAACAGGCTAACTTTCGTGTGCTAAAACGGCTTTATGTATCATTGTGATGGTTATGTTGCACATTTGAGTACTGAGTACTGACATGTTGGCCATCTATTGTATTTGCATCATGCACAAAATATGGTCACCAGCCAGTTGAGAGTGGCTCTGTATGTGTGTTTTATACATTTTTAACCAATGAATAAGTATTAATCATAACTTCATTGGATCCATTGTAATATTCTTTTCCATTTCCTGAATAGTAACGGTTTTGAACATGCAAGGTTTCCACCCGACAGCGACAATATGTAACTGTGTATATGTGCCCATTATTTTGGCCATATTTGAGTGCAGCAGAGGTACAGGAAAATGATTGAGCCCAGACATGGGCCTCATTGCTCTGAAGAGGCTGCCCCGTGACATGCACACCTGCTATGTGAACTGTTTGTTTATTTGTACTGTTTCATTGTTTAATGTGCTGTCTTTGCTGCAACCCAATTTGCCCTTCGGGGACACTAAATAAACTTGAACCTTGAACCTTGAATTAACATATTTATGTACCGTAATATGACATAAATCTAATTGTAAGGTATACAATTACAGTGTAATTCAGGTGGTGGACTGCTGCCTTGGTGAAAAATATATTTACAGGGATATTTACAAGTTTGAGAACCACTGTGATAGGCTACTGTATAGCAAATTATTTAACACTTATTTTAATAAATGAATGAATGGATACATAAATAGAGAATACATAAATGACAAACGGTATCTTTGAACACATTTAGCTGGGCTGGGGAGTGGGACCCCAGTCACACAGGCTCACAGACATGTAGGCGGTGTCTGACTGTCTGTGTGATCTGAGCTGAAGGGGACAGGAGTCCGGGGGAGGGAGGAGGGGGAGAGAGAGGCAGAGAGTGAGATTGTAGAGTGGCAGACACCGTCTCCACACCATAGCGCAAAACATTCTTAAACTGCGCACTTCTTAAGCTGCGCGCAGCTTAAAGCTTGAGTTTTTAGACAGCTGGTGGATGGAAAAGAAGCTCCACCTCCGCGGAAGACTTGAGCGGAGGAGAGCGTTTCCGGGAATCTGGCCGTCGCGCAAGAATTCAGCGGAGGTGGAGCTTAATTTCCATCCACCAGCTGTCTAAAAACTCAAGCTTTAAGCTGCTTGCAGCCGAGAACGTGCGCAGCTCTTTTCATAGTGTGGCAGCGGCTAGAGAGGGGCAGAGAGAGACACACACGCGCACACACGTCACACGCACACACAGACTTGGGGCATACTCGGCAGAGAGAGAGAGAGAGAGAGATATAGAGACGCAGAAACAGCAGAAGAATATTTCAGTTCCTTAACTTGCTTTGCTTACTTACTGTCTGCCTGTAACTTTGCAGTGCAGTTCATATAGTTTCATACACGGTGTGGTGTCTCGATGGCAGAACACCGCCCAACAGGTAAGCGCACCCCTGGAGGCCAGCAGAGGCAGAGAGAGAGAAGAGCGCACCAACCTCTAGGGCGGGTCCTACAGGGCAGGTATGTCCCGCGTCACATTCTTGATCAGCTGGAATGCGCGTCACCTGCGTTCTGTCAGAAGGGCGGGACAGTACAAAAGGCAGCTCTCTCTGCCTTCGTACAGATCCAGTCTCCAGGGGTGAAGCAGCACGCTATCGGGCGAGTTGGGCGGTAAGTCGAGCACCACGATTCACTACCCATTCTATGTGTAAACGTGAATAGATATTATACTTATTGTGTCCTATCCTGTGTCCGACTATAGGCTTCTACGGCGCACTCAGTGAGCGCCTATCTGACGGACAGTCACATAACTGACTGGTGAAGAGGAGGAGGAAAGAGGAGCACATAAGGATGGAAACGGAGTAAATACCTTAGTACAGCACATAAGGAAACATGCACGGGATGGAAACGGAGTAAATACCTTAGTACACAGCAGAGGAAGCGGAGTGACGCACTCATCCAATGCTGAGTATCCACTATACTTCCCGTGCTTATATATAGAGGCCGAGGGCTGCACAGACTGTTTGATCACGTACCTGCGTTCCCGTTTGCAACCGGCAGCTCTGCGGAGAGCGTGTCTGGCCTAAGTTGTACTCACTCATTCACATTCCTTGCCGAGAGAGTAAATGTCATGCCAACCTGTGTGAAGTCATATACGCACCTTTGATCGCAGTCCCGACTCCCGAGACGAGGTCCAGTGGCGCCCCGCCAGCACCATCAAGTGGGCGAACAAAGGAACTGAACTATCTGTGTTGTAACTCACTACTGTGACATGCCATGCAAGTGAATCTGAAAGTACTATTCTGTTAACTGAATTCTGTGATTAAAAGCCTTGGAATAGGCAAACGTCCTTCTGTCTCCTGGGTGTGTACCAGTCACCACGACGGATTAAAAAGTATTATTTTCAATCCATCAGTAAAAAATTAAAAGCTCCATGAGGGAATAACGGACATCATCACACGAAACAAAAGTGACAAAACATTACGACGTGGAAACATCCTCCTGGCTATTCATTCAGGCACGGAATTCGACGCCTTTTCCAGCTGTCTTTTAACATCAAGGACAATGACATATTACGGTAAATCAATGTTTATTGGGTTGTCTCGCCTCAAATGTTTTCAAAAACATTATTTAGCTGTAAAATAAATATTGTGTTTTTACGTGGCTGCCATGTTGATTGCATGCATGGCTACGGAAATATATAGGTGCATATAATTATTATATTGTCTCAGTCGGTCTGTCTCTTGACTGACTGTTTTGTGCTTTTCTTTATAATTACAATTTAAGAACCTCAATGATTTGGTAATTTTGGTTCTATGTGTAGCAGTGTCTACACACACTCTCGGACTCGATCGGAGTTTAATAGGCTATATGTACTTGTAAAGTACTAGTACATTATGGTTCCCAACTGTTATCAATACATTAACAACTCCTGCCTCTTGGGGTTCCCCCCCTGGAGCGACATCAAGGACCCCTGGGGGTCCCCGAGACCCACTGTGTTGTTCATCATAGCAGCGGTCGCCGGTCTGTTTATCGAGAAATAACCATTTATTTAACTATGGACATAACGGACCGCTGAATGTAGTGATGGCTTGGTGACAGCTGTTATTAACTAACTTAATGGCTGGTGTTTTAGTGACTTTCATTTTCTTCCTACTGTGGTGTATTATGAATCATATAGCATATTCATAACTACCTGGTTAGTCATACTTGTACATATAACTTTAACTCTATATTTCTCCCTGATCTCACTCCAGTGTCTCACCAAAGTGCCTAGAACTGAAGTATTTGCATATCAATTGTTCTACAGGCAGGAAGCCAATCTCGGGCTAAGAGACAGTCATTCCAAATAGTAGGTTTACCCTTTGACTTCTCACCAGCTCAGTGGCCTTGTGGATAGAGTGTCCGCCCTGAGACTGGGAGGTCGGGGTTCAATCCCTGGTCGGGGTTCAATCCCTGGCCGGGTTAAAAAAAAAGTACAAAAAAACTTAAAGAAAATATATCCCTGACCGGGTTAAAAAAAACCTTAAAAAAACGTACAAAAAAACTTAAAGAAAATATATAAAAAAAACACTTAAAAAATAATAAAAAAAAAGAGAGAACTTAAAAAAAAAACCTTAAAAAAGTACGTAATTTATTATAATTGTTATTGCAATTTACGAGCTCTCTCACACACACACACACACACACACACACACACACACAAAACTTAACTTAAAAAAAAACTTACAACAATAATTATTCTAATTGTTGTTATTGCAATTTACGAGCTGTTCGCTTCCCGCGTTCGCGCGTCTTACTTGTAATTATACATCGAAATTGCTCAAGTCCAGCTGAAACCAAACTCTGGAGACTGGAGAACAGAACGTGAACAACAGGCTAACTTTCGTGTGCTAAAACGGCTTTATGTATCATTGTGAATTCGTGATGGTTATGTTGCACATTTGAGTACTGAGTACTGACATGTTGGCCATCTATTGTATTTGCATCATGCACAAAATATGGTCACCAGCCAGTTGAGAGTGGCTCTGTATGTGTGTTTTATACATTTTTAACCAATGAATAAGTATTAAGAGTTTGTTGTGACTAAATCATAACTTCATTGGATCCATTGTAATATTCTTTTCCATTTCCTGAATAGTAACGGTTTTGAACATGCAAGGTTTCCACCCGACAGCGACAATATGTAACTGTGTATATGTGCCCATTATTTTGGCCATATTTGAGTGCAGCAGAGGTACAGGAAAATGATTGAGCCCAGACATGGGCCTCATTGCTCTGAAGAGGCTGCCCCGTGACATGCACACCTGCTATGTGAACTGTTTGTTTATTTGTACTGTTTCATTGTTTAATGTGCTGTCTATGCTGCAACCCAATTTGCCCTTCGGGGACACTAAATAAACTTGAACCTTGAACCTTGAATTAACATATTTATGTACCGTAATATGACATAAATCTAATTGTAAGGTATACAATTACAGTGTAATTCAGGTGGTGGACTGCTGCCTTGGTGAAAAATATATTTACAGGGATATTTACAGGTTTGAGAACCACTGTTTGATTGATTGATTGAAAATTGTATTAACAGTTTGCAGAATTACAGTACATTTCAAGCACAAACTCAATACAAAGGCTGTTAACTGTGAGTGGACGACCCAATTAAGCATTACACTTGTTTACAACAGGGTCCACCATGTTCAATTCATCAAAACATTTAGAGACGTACAAATAGACACTTCTATATAGACAAAGAACAGTACAGGAATTCATCATAATGGAGGTAAAAAGGGAAAAGAAACATATACAGTGAGTGGAAAAAGGGGGGGCGATGGGGGGGATTCAGATTTTACGGGGGCCAGTTTCGAATTGCAGCCATCCGTAGGTGCCCTTTGAGAGCGGTTTTGAAGGAGTCAAGGGATTCGCATGTCTTAATGACTGTTGGTAGGGCGTTCCACATTTTTGTGGCATAGGAGCGAAAATAATTTAGTCCCTTGTTTGTGCCGAATCTGGGTTGAACATGATTCGTTGCACTCCCTCTGGTGTTGTGGGTGTGGACTTCGTTAACATTAAGGAAGTATCTACACAGGTACACGGGTATCTTGGTGGAGTATCGAATCTTGTGGACCAGACCCATTGCAAGATGCTGTACTCTGTCGCCGACCCTAAGCCATGCCAGTCTGTCAAAGTGGGCAGGGGTGAGGTGGGTTCGGGGGGTGAGGCCAAGTAGGAGCCTGACCAGTTTGTTTTGGGAGGTCTGGAGCCTAGTTTTAAGGGCCTTTGAGGTGCTGTGGTACCAGGAGGTGCATGCATAGTCAAAGAAGCCTTGTACAAGGGCTCCTGTTAAGGTCTTCTGTGATAGGCTACTGTATAGCAAATGATTTAACACTTATTTTAATAAACAAATGAATGGATACATAAATAGACTTGAAAAAGTGCCCTTCTGGGCACAAGTCTCCACCAGGAGGATAGGAGTGTGTGAGATGTTTGGCAAAATGTTTAGGAGTAATATAAACATGTTTTTTTGTTTGTTTGTTTTTTGCAACAATTTTCTTAATTTTGTTGAGGAAATGCAGAGCCAGATCACTCATCGAATCTCTGAGGATAGAATTCTGGATGAGCAGGACATGTGCAGCATTTTGAATGAAACGGGCCACTCCTGAAAACTTTAGAAGACAATGTTAGCCAATCAGTGTAGAATCTGATAAATCCAATAGACTCGTCTTGATCACATGACTACAGAGATCATGTGTACCGATTTGCGTGAGATTTGGATGAAATCTGTGCGACTAACATAAGCAATGTGTTTAGCAGAAATCGGCCTCATGGTGGCGCTATAACCGGCAGATGTGGAGGGATGCAGGGACAATGTTTTTCCATGTTTTTCCTCTAGGGAGTGCGCATACATAAGTTGTATACAGATTGATTAAGTTATAGCTAAAAACAGGAATTGGCCTGTTATAGCGCCACCATGAGGCTGATTTGGAAAAGAATGAGTGGCATGTCGTCCTTGGCCTAGTGGAAATGTGTGTGTATAATTTCACGGAAATTGCACACTGTGTTTGTGATTTGTGGCATTTTGTTCGAAACGGACCAATCATGTGAGCTTTGGAAGCCAATATTAGCCAATCAGGATGGAAGATGGGAAATTGTGCAGATCTGTGTTGATCACATGACTATGGAGATAGTGTATACCGAATTGTGTGATGTATGGATAAAATGTGTACGAGTAATCTACAGAAATGTGTTTTGCCTAAATCGGCCTCATGGTGGCGCTATAACAGGCCGTTGAGGAATATTTGGGGCAGAGGTTTGTCGTTGGCATCCATGGAGTGTGTGTGCAAAGTTTGGCATGGATCGGGCCAACGGTACCGGAGATTAGCTGATAACGGACGGACGGAAGGACGGAAGGAAGGACACACACACGGACAGAGTGCAAAACATACTCTCTCCCCATGCCTTCGGCCTGGTGGAGACAATAATACATAAATGACAAACGGAATCTTTGAACACATTTAGCTGGGCTGGGGACCCCAGTCACCCCCTGACTAAGGGTCAGACTGACAGACTGTCACACAGGTGTCTGACTGTCTGTGTGATCTGAGCTGAAGGGGACAGGAGTCCGGACAGGGTATTACCGGGTATTACTGCACTGTCACTCTACTGGGGGGAGGGAGGAGGGGGAGAGAGAGGCAGAGAGTGAGATTGTAGAGTGGCAGAGAGAGGGGCAGAGAGAGACACACACGCGCACACAGACTTGGGGCAGAGAGAGAGAGAGAGAGAGAGAGAGAGAGAGAGAGAGAGACGCAGAAACAGCAGCAGAATATTTCAGTTCCTTAACTTGCTTTGCTTACTTACTGTCTGCCTGTAACTTTGCAGTGCAGTTCATATAGTTTCATACACGGATTAAAAAGTATTATTTTCAATCCATCAGTAAAAAATAAAAAGCTCCAGAGGGAATAACGGACATCATCACACAAAACAAAAGTGACAAAACTTTACGACGTGGAAACATCCTCCTGGCTATTCATTCAGGCACGGAATTCGACGCCTTTTCCAGCTGTCTTTTAATATCAAGGACAATGAACTGTAAGTCGATATGTATTATTATTATAATGTATAATTTGGCGACATGTTGAGAAAACTACGTGACATTTGCTTTAATGTCTGTCTGTAACGTAGCCCTGGTCCAGTGCTTACAGAGACTCGCTGTAACGCAACAGGTTGACTCGCAAAAGTAGCACAGCAAGCATGGAGGAATTCAGTGTTGATCTAATATGAATCAACCCCCCCCTGGAGCGACATCAAGGACCCCTGGGGGTCCCAGAGACCCACTGTGTTGTTCATCATAGCAGCGGTCGCCAGTCTGTTTATCGAGAAATAACCATTTATTTAACTATGGACATAACGGACCGCTGAATGTAGTGATGGCTTGGCGACAGCTGTTATTAACTAACTTAATGGCTGGTGTTTTAGTGACTTTCATTTTCTTCCTACTGTGGTGTATTATGAATCATATAGCATATTCATAACTACCTGGTTTAGTCATACTTGTACATATAACTTTAACTCTGTATTTCTCCCTGATCTGTCTCACCAAAGTGCCTAGAACTGAAGTCTATTTGCATATCAATTGTTCCACAGGCAGGAAGCCAATCTCGGGCTGAGAGACAGTCATTCCAAATTGTAGGTTTACCCTTTGACTACTCACCAGCTCAGTGGCCTTGTGGTTAGAGTGTCCGCCCTGAGACTGGGAGGTCGGGGTTCAATCCCTGGCCGGGTCATACCAAAATGGGACCCCCTGCTTGACACTCAGCATCAAGGGTTAGATTGGGGGGTAAGTCCCTGTGACATACTAGCGTCATGTCCAGGGGGTGTACTTGTACATCAAGCCGCCTCACGCTACAGAAACAGGAGATAGGCTCCTGCCCTATATGGCTCGGCAAGGCTACTATACCTTTGACTTCTCAAGATAATTCTTGGGGAGTGATCTTTGATCTTTGATTTTCACACTGAGGATGCTTTCAAAATAGACCACCTGGGGCTATCCTGGTTGACCAGAGCCATTCTTTAGGGTAGGAGGCTACAGTTTGTCTCTATGCATTTTAGTGACTGTCACAGTTGGGGGTCTTTGACTTAGCTGTTTCCCCTGACACACACACACACACACACACACACACACACACACACACACACACACACACACACACACACATGACCAATAGAAAAAGCAAGCACCTTTTGTTTGATTGGTCCGTGAGATAAAGCATGGGGGACACAGGACAGGTACACAGAGAGGCTTGGGAGTTAGAGAACGGAGGAGACCATGATGGACAGGCTTGGCCTGGCCTTAATGTGCTATACTATGGAAAGATGACGTTGTTATGCTTGTAACCTGATGTACTATGGGAGATGCCTTGTTTGAATAAAATAAGGACTTTGCCTGCATGGGAATCGCAACTCATTTCGTGCTACATTAGGAAAATAAGGAAATAATCCACGGACCCCTGTAAGAAAAGATACGTCACTACTATTCATTGATTGTTCAGCTGTTTAGTCGAGTTTAAATGAGGCATTTTGAATATAGAGTGGGGTCCACGCAGGGAGGGACCCCCAGGATACTTACAGGTGTAAATGCCTAAATTGGTGTATACCAATGGGATTCCTTGGCTTGGAATTCTAAGGTTTCAGAACCACTATCAGCTTGTATCATATTTTATTCTAGTCTATTTGCTGCTGTATACACTGGCTGCTATTGGTGTGATTATTTTATTATATATTAGCTTTTCATTTGTCCTATCATGTTATTGTTTATCACTGTTACTGTTATAATCAGACACAACGCAGTGATGTTTTGGCTGGTGTGTGCTGGCTGGCTCGATCCCTTCAGGCTGCTATTGCACTGATTCTAATATAAGACAAGTGGTCTGGATGCACTATAGCCACAATGCCCATAGACTACTTGTATGTCTTTGAATAGCTGATACAATTGAACAAGGGAACAATGTGTACTGAACCACCCTCTGGTCCTGGAGACGTGACTGATAATGAGCCATGAAAAGCCATGAAAGCAAACGAAATGAGACATTTAAAGGTTAGAACATCCACACCTCACGGCCTGTCTGAAAGACACAGACTGCTCACACTTCGACACTAACTCTGGGGGAGCCCGGGTTCGAACTGGGGAATACGAGACATCTCACCCCGGTGAGTTGTCTTCACTTTTTGACATGTCGGGGTGAGTTGTCCGGACAGCTCACCCCGGACAGCTCACCCCGGAAAGTGAAGACAGCTCACCCCGGAAAGTGAAGACATCTCACCCCGGTGAGATGTCTTTACTTTCCGGGGTGAGCTGTCTTCACTTTCTGACATTGCGGGGTGAGTTGTCTGTACTTTTCGTGGCACCCATTACAGTAGGCATAATTCAATTTCGGATCTAACTATCGGTTCCTACAGACGTGCGCAGTCACGGCTAATTATTTATTTATTTAACAGTAAAATCCGGTGAAACACTTGTAAGGAGTAGAGCGTCTCTCTCTCTCTCTCTCTCTCTCTCTCTATGCAGCATTGAGGGGGGGGGTTCGTTTGTGGATAATGTTTGCGCTTCAAAGGCAGAGTCTGACGGCTGTACAAAGTTGCTAATTAGACGCACAACGGACGCATGATCAATCAATCACAGTTCTAATAGGCCTATACTGACTGAATTACATCTGAATTGAATGCCCCAGTGTGGAGATGAGCACACTGCACTGCACAACTTTTGACCAAAATGGGACAGCACACTGCACTGCACACAGCACAACTTTTGTCTTTCTTTTTGTAGATGACAACTTTTTAGTGCACAACTTTTGACCAAAATGGGACAGCACACTGCACTGCACACAGCACAACTTTTTTCTTTCTTTTTGTAGATATGACAACTTTTTAGTGTTTTTGTAGCAAACTGATGTTTTTTATTTTTTTATGACAACTTTTTACTATATTTTTTAGTTTACATTTTTTCTATACTTAACTTTTTTCTATATGTTTTTGTACAAACTGATGTTTTTCTAAACTTTTGATGTTTACCTTTTTTTATATTTTTTGTACAAACTGCTGTTTGAACTTTGTTTACAATGTTTCTATATTTAAATAAACTACATTACATTTGACCGTACATTTGACTCTTGTGTTATATTCTTGTGAAATATTCAGTAAAGTATAGCTCAAAGGCTACATATTCAGTCAGACTTTTGGTGAGTTGTCCTGACAACTCACCCCTAAACGTGAAGACATCTCACCCCGAAAGTGGCCAAAAGTGAAGACATCTCACCCCGGAAAGTGAAGACATCTCACCCCTAAAAAAGCAGGGGTGAGATGTCTTCACGTTTAGGGGTGAGTTGTCTGGACAACTCACCAAAAGTGAGTTTAGGGGTGAGTTGTCTTGTTACCGAACTGGGAACCTTGTGGTTCCGGCCACTCTACCCCTGACCCACTGCCGCCCCAGCCATAAAGAGGACTTAATAATAGCTCCATAATGGAGCTATTATTAAGTTCTCTTTATGGCTGGGAATATAGTCTTAGAATATAGTGCATCTCATACCATATTATGGTATGAGATGCACTATATAATAATAATAATAATAATAAAACTTTATTTGTATAGCACCTTTCATGACATGAAATGCAGCTCAAAGTGCTTTACACAAAAAAGAAAAGAAAGGCAGGGCATAAACAATACAGTGAGGACATGAATAACATTTTTTTTAAAAGACAAATAAATCAATTAAAAGCAAGGGTGTAAAAGTGGGTCTTGAGCTGAGCTTTAAAAATGTCTACAGAGGCTGCCTGTCGAAGGTACAGTGGGAGTTTGTTCCACGCCGTCGGCCCGTAGAAGCAAAAAGCTGCTTCTATGGACACACACAGGGGGAAAGCATTTATGGACTTGTTGTTATGGAAGTTTTGGATCCAAAAGACATGCCTGACAAGGCACAGGATAAGTGATATGCCTTTGTTAGAATAAGTGTTAAATAACTATATATTCTGATAGCCTCGTGCCTCTCCAGCACAGAAAAATGCATTTCAGGGAGCGCCTGATTGGTTGAAAATGTGCAACCCAGCTGAAATTTTATTTTCTGTTTATTAAAGAAGGGGATTGGATATGGAGAGGGACCCGCTATTGAACAAACACTCTACACTAGCAATGATTACTATCAGAATATAGAGATTTAACCTTTTAACAAAACCCGTTTTGTTTTGACCAACACATATCACTTCTTAAGGCCTATTCATACTCCAGTTTTAGGTGATAAGGTGACCACCGAAAACGACAACATGGTACGTGACTGTGATAAGCGGCTCAATCACGGCTCAATCACCGCTCACCCAAAAACTGGAGTCTGAATAGGCCTTTACTCTACCTTTTAAAAGTATCACAGGTGCTCCTGCTTCAAACGGAATGGAACATGAGAGAGAAACGGACGATCAGGGCAATGATAAGTAGGAAACAGCCTGCTTTATTGAAACGAGGCAAAGAGCAACACGTCTTCATTAGGCCTCTCCCCGATGAGTGGCAGGAGCGTCTGACTTTCTCACATATAAAAACAAGTAAGACGCGCGAACGCGGGAAGCGAACGCAGCTCGTAAATTGCAAATACAACAATTAGAATAAATTACGTACTTTTTTAAGGTTTTTTTTAAGTTCTCTTTTTTATTTTTGTCTCCACCAGGCCGAAGGCATGGGGAGAGAGTATGTTTTGCACTCCGTCCGTGTGTGTGTGTGTGTGTGTGTCCTTCCTTCCGTCCGTCCTTCTGTCCGTCCGTTATCAGCTAATCTCCGGCACCGTTGGCCCGATCAATGCCAAACTTTGCACACACACTCCCTGGATGCCAACGATGAACCTCTGCCCCACATTTTCCAGAACGGCCTGTTATAGCGCCACCATGAGGCAGCTTTTCAAATTTTGTACCTAAAACTGCACCGATCTGCGCGATACGTTGCATGCACACTCCCTAGAGGCCAAGGACAAACCTTTGACCTGCATTTTCCACATCTGCCTTTTATAGCGCCACCAGAACACATTTTTTGATATTACTCCTCCAGATTCTGTCCAAAAATCTCACAAATCGTTACACAGTATCTCTATGGTCATGTGCTCAAGTCGGATCTGTCCGATATTTCATATTCCATCCTAATTGGCTATAATTGGCTTTCACAGTTTGCAAGATTGCCCCGTTTTCAACAAAAGCCTCAAATCATGAACGCAGCATGCAATTTACGTGAAATCTTTCACACATTTTCTTACTAGGCTGAGGAATATATCCCACCCTTTTCACATTGGCCTGTTATAGCGCCACCAACAGGTTGATTTTTGCAAAACACATTTTTGGAACAAAATGCCTCACAAACATGTTTATATTAATCCTAAACATTTTGCCAAACATCTCACACAGTCCTATCCTCCTGGTGGAGACCTGTGCCCAGAAGGGCACTTTTTCTAATTTTTAAGTGTTTTTTTTAAGATGTTTTTTTTAAGTTATTTTTTTAGTGTGTGTGTATGTGTGCGTGCGTGTGTGTTTTTTTTTAAAGTTTTCTTTAAGTTTTTTTTAAAAACTTTTCTTTTTAAGTTTTAAGTAAAACAAATTTTAAAGTTACGTTTAAGTTTTGTGTGTGTGCGTGTGTGTGTGTGTGTGTGTGTGTGTGTGTGTGTGTGAGAGAGATACAGCTGCGCCCTCCGGTGGTGTTACAGCGTGACACACATACAGACAGACAGTTTAGGCCAGCTTCTATAGTTAGTGCTCATTGCGTTCGCAATCACTGCGTTCGCAATAATAATAATAATAATAATAATAATAATAATAATAATGCGTTTTATTTAAAGGCTAAAGCACTTTACATTTGAATCTCATAGTGCTACAGTGTACGCTCAAAAACATGGCATAAAAACAGCATAGGCAATAAACAACATAGCTGTCTGCTGTCTGCATGTAACTACATCCAAAACTCATTACAATAATGTTATGTAATTATAATGCTGCTGCAATGTCCGAGGAGGAACAAAGGTTATTTTTATTCCAATGTACCTTTTTACACAAGACGCAATACAGGACCTTGAACTTGACACATCTCCCCTTTTGTACAACAGTCTGGATCCCCTCGCTGTGGAAGGATGGATTTCAGATACATGGTGTCATGTATTCAGAGCTGGCCGGCTATGGAGACCAGTGGAATCTGAACTTTAACTACAACAGCCTGTCAGACGAGATCTCCTATGAGGAGCAGAGGAGAGGCTGGATGGTCCATGTGAGCTGGACCTGTGGAAGGTATGAGGGATCTATGAGAGCTGGGCCTGTGGGAGGTATGAGGGATCTATGAGAGCTGGGCCTGTGGGAGGTATGAGGGGTCTGAGCACTGGGCCTGTGGGAGGTATTGTATGCACGGAGAGCCCCTGTCCTGCATCTGCAAGTTAAAATATAACAATGACAACATGACCTGACGAAGATGTGACTCATACATCGAAACGTTTTCGCTTTTTTACTTGCACCCTGATAATTAATTAAGGGCTTAAACTGTCTGAGCACAGTAACCTGTTCTGCCTCTGAGATGCACTGGACTGGCCTGCCATAGGCTAGAGGCGCGGTTGGAACTCCCTTCTGCTTAAAATATAACAATATAACAAAAAGTAAAGACTTTAGAAGGAACCCTCGATCTCCTCTTGTAAAATAAATACATAATCATTTAATTTATTTATATATTTTGTTACAACCAGACACAATTAAGGTAAGGCACAAAATGAATGACACGTTGGCATTGATAACCTAATTATTTTTTGTGTGTGGCTATATTCTTTTTAAGTTAAACCTGATTCTGATGATCAATTCCATAGTGTTTGTTGAGTAACAGCGGTATCCATGTCTCTGCAGCTCTTTAATAAATAGAAAATACGTAAGAGGGTGAATAGACCGACTGTTTGGCACGAAGGATAATGGTAATTAATAATGTGTATCTTTTAATGTTTTTTTACCATTCTCTTCTTTAGATGTGGACGTGTGCTGCACTGTTGCTGATGGCAGCTGGGTTTTCTCAGGGTTACATCTGCCCTGATGGAGCTCGCTGCCTGGATATTTGAGAAGCATTTATCATAATAATATTAAACCCCTACGGCCTACGTGATACAATGGCAGCAGTGCCCCGACCCTACATGCTGAATGCATGTAGGGGGTAACGATTGTTACGGTACATGGCTAGTATTGTCTGATAGGGAACTTTCCATTTCATAACGAGATCTCTGTCATTGTCAGGTCTCTTTCATGAACTAAAAGTTAGAATTTTGTACGTGACTGATGTATGAATAGGCCTATGTCTATTTTGTGAGACGGTCTGCCAGTGTTCTTGTTTTTCTTAGAATGCTCTAGTGTGCACATGATGTGCCACTGAGACAACTTGTTGCAGATTTAGTGAAGGCCAGACGGTGTGAGCCTAGCGGGTGTGAAGGCCAGGGGCCTTGAGGAGGCAAGGTTATAAGATAGCTGGAACTAGTGCTGGTTGACTCGTTGCAGTGGTGTCCTATCCGAACTTAACCGGGATGCCGAAACGTCTAATACAATGCTATCTGGGTTGCAAGGCCAAATATCTCGTGCTACAAAGACTCAGAGTCTCTCTCGTGTCAAGAATAGGAGTTGCTATTAACAATTAACTTCACAATTAAACTCTTCTATCGCTGTTGTCTCCATACATGGAGCTATAAGTTGTCTCCATATATGGAGCTATAGGTGAAAGCCTTCGTTACAAAGGTCATTGCATGTTGTTCATGTGTAATGCGGGAGCTGGCACAAAACCTCTGGGATCCATTTGTTATTAACTTCCTCTGGGAGGGGCCGGGGGCATAAGTTATGTCATGGTACCCATCATTGTATTACACTCTATGGCAGGTGTGGGCAATATTTTTTCCCAAGGGGCGGGGGGCTGGGCCAAAAGGCTGAACTCATTCTGCATAATATTACTTTTATATAAAAAGCAGTAAATGGCATTGTTTTGAGTTTTGATAAGCTGGTAAGAGCGTTATTAGCTCTGACTTCAGTAAATAAATACTACTTAGTAGTCCTTATTCTGTTGAAACCTCTGCATTTGGCTTCCACCTTTCTTTCTTTGACATGATGAGTGGACATATTTGAGGGCTGACAAGGAACAATTGACAAGGTCAATCACGCAATTCACGGCAGGAAACGGATTGTGTGTACAGTTGGGTGCCACCGATATTGTCCCTTATCATTTGACCCATTTAGGCCTGACCTCAAAATTTTAAAAAATCCTTCTAAATCCTCCAGTTTTCTATTTCTATTTTCACGATTTTTCAAAAATAGCAGATCTACAAGCATGAGCTTGTAGATCTGCTATTTTTCAATAGCTAAATTATAACATAATGTTTAAAACACCAAAAGGGGTTCCCGCCAAAAATGGGTTAACTGTCCTTTTGCGCAGATCACGCAAACCTCAGCAAAAAGAAAAGGACAATATCGATGGCCTCCAACTGTACATGAATAAACAGGCTAAAAAAAGTTTTAGTCCACGCATAAGGTAAAATTAGAAAGTACGCTTTATTTTCTAATTTCCAAGTAACAGGCAGGTCATAGTCAGCCAAAGGGCTGTGTAATGTTCAGGTCCGCACTCTGCTCTATGGGACTTCCTGACCCTCAAGGTTCCATTTGCTAACACAGAGCTAGACAAAACGGCATTCTCTATGTCAGTGCTCAGTTTGATTGGAATGAGCTCCAGAAGTTCTTAAATAGTTAAATATCAGATCACTGCCTTCCTTGGGTCTGTTATGGAATTTTCCATAAATGTACTCGGTATATACTTTTCACGATATGTAATCAAAGTACTTCTTCATGCCTTGTTAAGCTCCTTTCTTTCTTTCTCTTTCTAACTTTAGAGCCATAAGTCCCTGCCTGTCTTAAAAAGTTGCCCACAACTTGTACTGTATACCTCTGTGACTAACTGTAATTGCCTTATTATGACCGCACCATAGCCAAATTGTAATTGCCTTATGTTTTCATGCTATAGTAAACATTCCTAAACTATAAGGGCATTATTGTTCTACCTCCACCTAGGCCATTTCTACTACTAGTCAACTCTGTTGATAAGAAAGATTATTTTTTCTCTCTCCGTCTCCTCCTAACACCTACCCCTCCCATGGGATATTCTCTGAAGAACCTAATATATACTGTGTGTTGCATGCTCCTTACAACTGGCTGCGGTCTGTTTGCAACCTGCATCAGTGCGCACTTATATCTGTTGTTCAATGAATCGACAAAGACAGATCTTGCTTCAATAATTGTATTTCTCATAATTTCTAGGTTCTGAAAAAAGCCTCATCAGGTCAATTCAGGGAAATGATTTCCAGCACTTTTGTTCACTTCAAGGGAAAAGGTCCGCTCTACTCAGACAGTCTTATAAAGTTTCAGGCGTGTGCTGGGTGCAGATTCAAAGAGAACATATAGAAAATGAATAAAATCTGCACTCTCAGTCGAGTAAGAGTCTTTGTTTAATAATGATAGTAGTCATACAATCAGACAAACGTGTTTCGGCGCGCAGGCCTTCGTCAGTGTCAAAATATGCGTGAAAATATTTTGACACTGACGAAGGCCTGCGTGCCGAAACACGTTTCGGCGCGAGCAGGCAACAATTCTCTATCTACGTTGATTAATTAATATTGTCTGGTGTCAAGTATTTATTTTATTTTTTCTTCAACATTTCACATTTTAAGTGGCCCAACGGAACAACATGTGAAGCCCCCTCCTGGAGGAAAATTATATTATGCAAAAAAATACGTGATGTAGTTATGGGAGGCATGGAATTACTGTTGAATATCTAGGTCAGGGGTGTCCAAAAGGTAGATCACAAAGGCTGTTCTGGTAGACCACATGACATGGCCCTAAAAATATATATAATTTAAATATTAAAACACATACAGACATCAAAAGGGCCTGTCAGCTCAAACCAGCAATGCAATACTTTGTTTTCAAGAATGCTGCGCACAAATGTCAGTATAATTACAAAGTAAGTAGTAGTAAGTAGCCTTGCCGAGCCATGAGGCCCATAGGGCAGGAGCCTATGTCCTGTTTCTGTAGCGTGAGGCAGCTTGATGTACAAGTACACCCCCTGGACATGACGCTAGTATGTCGCAGGGACTTGCCCCCAATCTAACCCTTGATGCTGAGTGTCAAGCAGGGAGGCACTGGGTCCCATTTTTAGAGTCTTTGGTATGACCCGGCCGGGGATTGAACCCCGACCTCCCAGTCTCAGGGCGGACACTCTAACCACAAGGCCACTTGTGATTAAAGTTATATACAAAAAACACCTTAATTCCATTTTCCCCTTCCTATTCCAAGTGCCTTTGTCTTATATGTACTGCCAGCGCTGCTATTCCAAGCAGGTACAATTTTAAACTAGTTTCAGCAATGGAATCATACTTTTGTTTTGGTGAGTAGATCTTGATGAGCTGTTAATTTTGAAAGTAGCTCTCAAGTCAAAAAAGATCTAAGTCTATTTACAACTCACAGTAGTAGCACAGCCATGTTCTCACCTGTTGGCAGTCTGTCAGAATAACTATGTGTAAATCTAGCATGGTCATGTAAAAAGAGCCATGATGTGTGGCTCTGTCCATTAACCAAACCTCCGGCTGTTTGTGTTCTCTTGTTCTCTGTATAAAGGAACACATTCGGGACGCTGCGTTGACACTCCACCTTTTGTTAGATAAATACAGTCCTGCCCCGTGGAGCCCGAGGTCTGGCCAGGACGACAGAGATGCTGTTTCTCTGCCTGAATCTTCCTAATAAATTGTCAACACTCAACAATATTTTCCATTATGGATCCTTCCTCAGAAATCTTTTTGTGAGCCCATTCGGAATTTCGGGGTACTCATCCCTGAGTGTGACTGAGACTGACTGGTATATATCACCGGTATTCTTTAGTACATAAGCTGGCTGATGTGTAAATCTTGGTCTCAGTCCGCTGTCTCTCTTCAAACCTCCCAGTTTCTGCTGCAGCCACTGCTCCAGGGAATGGGACTCGGGGAGCGCGGCGCTCTTGTTTCGGTACCGGCGACAGAGTGCGTCCAGGCGCGGGACGGTGATCATGAGGCCCTACAAGCAAGAGTGTCAATACTGCGGGACCTTCGTCCTCCCGGGCTTCTTTGGAATAGACGTGGACAACACCCTGGAAGACCTGTCAGCGGAGATAAGGAATCACTGCTACAGTGGTGAGGCGTGGCTGGCGTTCTATCAATACATTTACAATGTACTGTAGACATTTAGCCTATTGATGCTCTTAATTCAGAGCGAACAAGAACAACCTAACTCCTTTAAACCAACATTAAAAGTCCATAGACTTGGCTGCTATATGACGTATTTTCAAAAGCCTGATGTCAAAAATGGTAATGTTTGGAATAAATCAAGAACACCCACATATACATCTTAAAATGGGGATAAAGGGCACTTTAGTTCAATTTACAATTTAGGCATTTAGCAGACGCTCTTGATCCAGAGCGACTTACATTAAGCAAGAACAAAAAAAGCATGGGAATACATCACATAAAAAGCATTTATCATGAAACATGCACCGTAAGCTAAGAATGTAACAGTGGAATATCTATATAATGAAGCTATACATAGAAAACTATACATATATACTATACTATGCTATACATATGTACTTCGATGTGCTATGACTACATACAATGCAATTATAGATTATATGCAATACATAACATGCTATAAGTCTGTATCAAATGATATCTAAGTCTACAGAAATGCTATCTAAGGGGGTAGGGTAAGTGCTATGGGCCATGATGGAGTAGTTCAGCTAGAAATAACCTGAAATACTAATTTTAGTTTCTATTATTTCAGATGTGAAGACATATGATTCCGTATATGAGGCCTGCCGGGGTTATGCCCGCACTCAGGACAAGGTTCGCTATGTGGTGTCAAACCTCGCTGTCACCAACTCTCTAAAGCATTGGATTGAGAGAGAGACAGTTGGGCAAAGCACAAACAGTTTATGGTAAGAAAGATTAAACTCAGCAGGGGGTTTCCATTGTGATCCATTGTACTCAAACCCATCATCAAAAGTGAATAGGACATGCAATGTGAATGTATGTGATCTGCATCTGAATGATGTAGAGATCGAGTGTTTTAATTACTACTTGTTGTGATTTTACTGCTATCTTCCCTCTACACAGTCAAGTGTGGAGGCAAAAAGGAGTGAACCCAAGAAAAAGTCTTAAAATAGGGATGTCCCGATCACGTTTTTGTGCTCCCGATCCGATTCTGATCATTTGATTTTGAGTATCTGCCGATACCGATTTTTATAGAACACTTATGCCATATCACAATAGTACAATATCCAAAATCACACACAATACATCCAGTCTAATGTCATGATATGGATATAATATTGATACCAGGGATGTCCCGATCACGGTTTTTGCTCCCGATCCGATTCCGATCATTTGATAATGACGTGATCGGCCCCCGATTTCCGATCACATGATCGGATCGGGTCAACCCTAGCAGCAAAGATATAGTGATCACCGGGAACAGACTGAAGGAAAGGGGCAGAGTTCAATATGTTCTGAGTTTATTCACACATGACCAGAGTATTTTTACAGTGGAACAACTCCTCTGTGGCTCTGCAGTCACATGGGACTATTTGTTTGCTGTGAAGTTATGAGGAGAGAGCAGAGATAGAGCCGAGGGCCCCCCCGTCTTCCTGGGCCCTGTCATGATAAGACTGCAGGTGCTTCCGGTTCACTGTGCCCTGCTGTACATTTTTACCAATGAATTTCCAAAACCTTTCCAGAATATTTAACCCAATTCCCAGACTGATATAACAATTATTCAGTGCAATTATGAGTCTCTTACTCCTATTTCCCAAAAGGGCTTTCAAACTAGGAAGGGTATATGGCCTGGTCAGCCTGCAATGACATGCATAAGATCTGGTCGTACCAGCTTAGTTTGAAGATGTTCAAAGTAAATATATTTAGGACGACCGTCGAGCCGATTCTACTCTATGGCTCCGAGACATGGACACTTTCAAAGAAATTTGAGAAACTGTTGGATGTATAGGAGGGACATGCATAAGTATTTGTGGATTACACAGTTCTGAGTACTATTCCTATATTAATATCTCATTACAACTACATGATGCATATATTTGGACTATAACTAAAGGCACTCTGTGGTTACATGGAGATAATATTCAGCATAGAAGGCACACATTGGTTACATATATGTTTCAGAAAATAAAGGATAAAACACTCGGCCTCCAAAATAGGATGAAACGTCTGAGCCCTGCAGTACCAAGCCACTGCAGTTCGCTTGAAATAAATGAGCATAGAATGTAATCCATGGTCTCTGTCGACTGTGGCTCAAGAGGTAGAGCAGGTCGTCCAATGATCCATGGGTAGGCGGTTCGAATCCCGGCTCCTCCTGGCTACATGTCGAAGTGTCCTTGGGCAAGACACTGAATCCCAAATTGCTCCCGATGTGCTGGTTGGTACCTTGCATGGCTTCCGCCGCAATCGGTGTATGAATGTGTGTGTGAATGGGTGAATGTAATGCACAATCTATGTAAAGCGCCTTGGATAAAGGCGCTATATAAATGCACCATTTACCATTTACATTGCGTTGAAAGTTAAACCACTCATAAATCAGCTACTACAGCATGACACTTAGATAAAGAGAAATCCATCCATCCACTAACCACTAACCCTATATACTTGAGCGGGGTCCCCCAGGTCAACGCTGTGTGTGTCACGCATTGTGAGCTTGTAGATCTGCTATTTCACGCAAATGTTTGCCCCAGAATACGGACCCTAGGACTAGGGTTCATGTGGACGTGGTTAATAAAAAATATAAATGTCTGTCCTTCACATTATGTATCCATCATAATGTGAAGTCCATCAGATGAGGGGTTCTCCAGAACCGGCCTTCTGAACAAAGGCCACATCCCAAACAGGCACTTTACTAGTTCAGAACAGATGGTCCTCCAAAGTGACCGCCATTCAAATGCCAGTTAAGGGAGACGTAAAACAATATTTTACCCAAATTTGCGGATCTCTCTAATTTGGGTATTCTTTATAACAACAGGTCAGCATATCGTAAGAATCGGATCACCTCAAGCCACTTTGGGGAGGTCTTGGCAGCAGTTAGGAGAAGATCTTACCCTCCTTCCTTATTCAGAACCCTGCTTGGACAAGATGACCTCAGCCGAGTCGAAGTAAGTAGTACTAGTGGATAACAGGCTATTGTTTTTTCTGTGTTCCTTTGAAAACAGTTAATGAGTAACTGGCAACATTTTTTCTTTCAAGCCAGTACAATGGGGAATCGACAATGAGTCCGTCGCAAAGGAGGAATACACACGACGCACAGGGATGTACATCCAGGAGAGAGGAGTGTTCCTGTCCAACAGCGGCCTGCTTGGAGCGTCTCCAGACGGGACAGTGTACGGTGGCGATCGCAACATTGAGGTCAAGTGTCCATTTACAGCCAGAAACATGACCGTCAGGGAGGCAGCAGAAGAGATCAGGGGCTTCTATGTGGAGTTAGATGAATATACACAAGTCCTGACGCTAAAACAAGATCATAAGTACTGGCACCAGATCCAGGGCGCCCTACACCTGAGTGGAGCTAACAGTTGTGACCTGGTCATTTGGACCCGTCGTGACCTGGTCATCCTGACGGTGGCCAAAGACCCAACATGGGCCGGCGTAAACATTGGCATTCTGGAAACATTTTATGAATATGTTTTCCTGCCACACATTCTGTCACAGAGATGACTACAATCAGAAGGGTCAGTCGATTGTTTCAAATAGACCCACCATGTCAACCACCATACCTTGACTGTTTTACTATGACTTTATGAATTGTGAATTTCAATTGTGCCAGTTACCCTTTTGTCACAATAACATTTGTTCATTTCTCTACAAAAATGTTAATGTTCTTTTTTTTTACTAGTACTACTTTTGTACTGCAGTCCAAACAGAGGCAGAATAAAGCCGGGTACGTGGTTCATCAACTGTGAGTGCTAGAAGTCAGTGAATTCATACTCTTCATCATAATCTGTAACATTAATTTCTGTCGATGCGATGTCTCATACAAAACCTTGCATAGCAAGCCAGGCCGGCGTAGCAGGACGGGCACCAAGGCTGGTAATCCGTCACTCACTTGACCTCTGCGTTTACAAACCAGCGTTTTGCAGTTTCCGTGATGCGACGGACGCACTTGGCTTCTCTTCTTAGTGCTACTTATTTTTCCACTCCGCCACTCTTCGACACACGACATTCACGGAGAAACAACACGGAGCAATCGCAACACAGCACAGAAAACGCACAGTGTGGGCAATGTGCGTGTGTGTCTCACTCACATCGCACTGCGACACAAACGCGTGGCGTTAGACGCGAAGACCCGCCAAAGGCGGGTAGATCTTCTAGTGAATCTAGTCTGTTTACAAACACATGATGCAGCTCACTGATTAAAGACTCAATTCAATTCAAAGGGCTTTATTGGCATGAGAAAACATACGTTTACATTGCCAAAGCAAAGAGTGGAACAATACAATCAAAACTAAAATGATGTTCAATTGAAAGTCAGAATCTCCAGTAATGTACAGTATGTGCCAAAATCACTCGATGCAGATAGTGGAGGAATTCACACAATGATTAGTCTTTAGGGTGGTTGTGTTCCATTTGATATCCTTCTCCTGTCACAGCAGCTGACAAATCTTGCTGCTGTGTTTGCACATTGTTGTACTTCGCCCAGCAGATATGGGAGTTTTTTGTCATTAGTCATGTTTTCAAACCCTCTCAGGGTGATTGTAATCTGTGGGAAGACTCTCCTGTGTTCTTTGACTGAGGTGGAAATGTGTCTCTTGTAGAGCTGTGAAAAGAGGTGAGCCAAATGGTGTCCTGTGGTGAGAAGAGAACTATTAGTTTCAACTGCTTTTTACCATTATTGTATTATTGTGGCCGCCCTGTGCCGGACTGTTGATTGAATGATGTATTGATTTATTGAATACTTTATTATTAATAATAAAACCTTAACCAAACCAAATGATGATCTCATTCTGTATTAAAAAATATATAATTTTGTCAATTCTGACATTCTGGCTTATAAACACTGGGGAATTTAACTGTGGGCAATCGGCATTAGAATGAATCTTCTGTCAGTTACTAGTTAGTCACACATGGGCCACTAGAGGGGGCCGTGGTTCAACAGGTGGCAGGGATGGTCACCTGAATGTCTCGATAAAACAGCACCAGTTCTATTTCAAATCACTGAAATGTTACTGATAGACAAATTTAAACATCAATTAAACTAAATTGAGGAATTGTTAAACACGTAAATGTGTACTTAAATATATACTATACTTTAATTTATTGGGGAATTCACTTTTAAAAAGAACAATCCTGCATCCTTACAGGCGTATGCATAGGCTCAACTTATGTAAATTAGATAGCATTTTCTGTAGACATAGCACTCTAAAGTCAATATCTATATAATGACTAAACACTATAGCATGCATGGGCAACTGGCGGCCCCCACCAATGCCACCATCACATAATGCGGCCCACAGGTTAATACCTAGTATTCATAGCAGAATACTGATATATTTCAGCTGTTGCAATTCCAACTTGCAAACATGAATTGACACGCATTCATTACATCAGTCTATATATGTAGCTTAATGACTAGTATTATTAAAATGTTATTGTCTTTTTATTTGTCAAATGTATGTGTTTAGTTCATAGTTAACATAACTATAACAATGCATTTGAAATTAAATATAAAGGTTACTTATATTAATATTATTACTATTTATTTGATATTTATTACTTAAAAATAGCAATAAAAATAATTCAGGATTTGAATTCAAATATAGCCGACGGGTTTTGAGCTTGTAGATCGGCTATTTTTGCTACGACAGAAATATGTGACCCTCTGGAGTGAGTATGGAAATATAGTGGCCCTCTCCATCGTCAAAGTTGCCCACCCCTGCACTATAGTATAGTGTATATTTTCATTATAGATATTCCACTGTTAGGTTCTTAGCTTACGTATGATTCATGATGACTATTTTTATGTATTTGTATCATGAACTGTGTACTTCTATTGTGTAGTTTAAGTGTTTCCTGTCTGCTCCACTTGTTGCTACCTGTCCTGTCAAACCAGTCTGTAATTGCATTTGTTGTTCACCTGTGCCCAGTTAAGTCTCAGCCTATCGGGTGTTGATTGCAGTTATGTTGAACCTGTGTCTAGTCTATTTAAACCTCCCTGTGTTCAGTGTTCCCTTGCCAGTTTATAGTTTATTGTCACATGCAGTGTCCTGCCCTTGTATGTCCTGTCCAGTTGTAAATGTGCATGCCTGCCTGCCTGCCTGCCTGCCTGCATTTGGTCCAACACATGTCTCACCGTGACAATTTGATGTATTACCATGTTTTTTGTTCTTGTTTACTGTAAATCGTTCTGGATTAAGAGCGTCTCCTAAATGCCTAAATCGTAAAAACAGACAAATAAGTGCTTGCTAAAGATACGTCCGGAACTATTGGCTTTTACACAACTGTGTAGCTGAAGCTGTCACCTTCTGTAGCTACCTGGCTGCCAGTGTCAAGTTGGATCTGCAGCCTCCAGCCTGCATGCCATGTTGCCACAGACACACTCACGTTATGAGCGTGTATATCTGTTTTCAGTGTGTGGTGGCGCTGGTGCACAATCCTGCGATGTTGACTTTCTTGCTCTTCATACCGTAACAACATTTGACAGTTGACGCATCACTTTTTGACTTGAGGTTGACTTGCACAATACATAGGCCTAATGCCTATGTCTATGCATGAATGTAATAAGAAAAACATACTCAAGCCTAGAGTTACAAAAACACATTTACATAACTTGCATTGGAGCATAGTTGACTACCAGACTAAGTGTCCTTATTGTATTGTATTTATGTTTATTGTTTACTCTTCAACACTATGGAACATCATTTATAACACCTGTGCATTACGTCATGAAAATGTTCTATACAACCAGTGACAATACAGGGACATTTCTATGTTCCCAGGCTGTTACCTTATGAAATTATTAAGGTTAGGGTTACGCTCCCTTAATACCACATCATGAAAAATAAGACAGGGGAAAGGTTTAATTAAGCCTCTACGGTTGAAACCTTTTTAACCACTGGCACAGCATGTGTATCAAAAGGTCTACTTGCACAACAAGCGAAAATGTTGGTTAATATTGCAATTAAGTAATATACTGTATGTCGTCTCAAAATCCCTGGGAAGTTGTAGGAACGTCATTTGTATGGGAGCACGTCACAGTATGGGAATCACTGACACTAGAGAATAATTTGGTTTTTGAAGCTGCAGTTGAGGTCTTTGTGCGGAAGGACAATGGAGTTGAGTATAATCACCTCTGCGGGGATGGCCACGTTACATCCCAGAACAGTAATTGAAGGTGTGAGTTTTCCATCTCTAAACAGGGTCTCACTGTCAATCTTTGCATAGGGATCATTGGGGTTGGGATTGCTTGGAGTTCCCTCCACCCTCGCCCACTTTCCAATGGTGCTATCCCATCCCACAATGCAATTCAAAACGCAGCTGTGGTCCTGTAGAGTTGCACCATGCAGGATGATGGATTCTCGCACTCTAACTCCAGCACCAATAGTTACTCTGGGGCCTATGGAGACATTGGGACCCAACACAGCAGTGGGGTCTATACTGGCTGTAGGATGAATATAGACGTCACCACTTATTTGGGGGCTGCTCCCTTTGTTTGAGGCCAGTCTTGTGGGGTGAACTTTACGGTACTGGTTGAGGTACAGATGGCTGGCATAAATTGCGGAGCCGGCAGTCTTGATCTGGCTCCAGAAGCTGAGGGTCTTGTAAACGTACAGCTTGCCCTGTCCTGCCAGGGCAGGGAAAACGTCTTGTTCCAGCCGGATGGCTTCAGCCCGGTGCCGGCAGTTAGAGGGCTCCTCGAACAAAATGTTGTGTTGATTCTTCTGGAAGATGGCACCGATGTGCTGGAAGATGTCTGGGGTGAACATGTAGATTCCACAGTTGATGAGGTCACTCACGAAGGTGCTTGGCTTCTCTACATAATGCAAGACCTTGTTTGTTTCTTGGTTTTCAACAATACAGCCATAATTCAAAGACTGCTTCTTGTTTGCTGTTGTCCCCAGGATAACAAAGCTGCCAGCTTCTCCGTGTTCCTTTTGAAAGTTGAGCATCTCTGGCAAAGGAAACTCTGAACAGACGTCAACATTCATGACAAAGAAAGCCTCTGGACTGCCTGAAAGAATTTGATCTCTGAAGTGATAAATGCCCCCTCCGGTGCCCAAGGCAGCGTACTCTTGGAAATATCTAATGGAGATTTTGAATTCCTGCTGTGCATTTGTCAGGAACCTGGTCAGTTCTTCATTTGGTTGATAAAAGCCGATAAGCAAGATCTCCTTCATATTTGCTACCTTGGCACATGCTTCAATGTGATGCTGGAGCATTGGCACTCCGGCTAGTGGAAACAAGGGTTTGGGAACTTCAAATGACAGCGGCCTAAATCTTGTGCCTTTGTGGGGACCTCCGATTAAAATCACTGCCTTCAACATGTTGATTTGCAAATGTGACAAAAAGTGACAACTAAATCAGCTGTTGCTTCATCAAAAATCCTTTAATTGGAATTACATTGAAGTACAACTGTTTAATATTGTATTACTCCGTGGGTTTTCACTTATATAAGATGTGTGACGTCACTATACCCAAATTAGTAATCCACACCCAGCCCTACATGGATTGGCACTGGTGCCTGCAAACTGGCTTAAATGTTCTCACCCCCCAAAAAATATTTTCCATAAGAACTGAAAGTATCCTAGTCATAGGCCTTATATACCGGGTTATACTGATGGTAGTTTAACATAGGATAGTATATGATAGGATAGGATGTCTAACACTGCACTGTTGAAATGATCAAAGATATTCTCCTCTACACAAGTTAGCCTGACTTTTGCCAATCACAGTGCTGATATCAACGGCCGGGAATTCAGCCAGTCACAGTGCTGATATCCACAGGCCCAGAATTCATCCAATCACAGTGCTGATATCCACAGGCCCAGAATTCATCCAATCACAGTGCTGATATCCACAGGCCCAGAATTCAGCCAATCACAGTGCTGATATCCACAGGCCCAGAATTCGTCCAATCACAGTGCTGATATCCACAGGCTCAGAATTCAGCCAATCACAGTGCTGATATCCACAGGCCCAGAATTCAGCCAATCACAGTGCTGATATCCACAGCACAGCGCATTGAACACAACTTTGTGCACATTTTGGGTGGCCAAGTCATAGACCATGACTTATGCAGAGTATGCGGAATTGTCGTTTACGCCTGTGCTTTGTGGCCATGATACATCACTGACTTTACCTCTGCGTTTTCAACCCAGCAATGCATTGTGGGTCTTTGACTACTGGCCAATCACATCAGGGCTCTAGAACCGCTATCAGCGCAGGCACGAAGCGTCACGAAGATGCCAAAAGCCGCGAGCGGCAGGCGTCTCTTCCGGGTTTTTAGACAGCTGGTGGATGGAAATGAAGCTCCACCCACGCAGTGTGCTTACACCCTATGTGATCCATCCATAATAACGCGACACCCCACGATTAAAACACGGTCACTGGCCAAAGACAAATCGCGGTCTGCCTTCGTTAAAAATATACGCGTGGAGATGCGCAGGTTGCGCATCACTACTCGGTTTGTGTTTGTGTGTGTGTGTCTCACTTAGATTGCACTGCCACATAGACGCGTGGTGTGCTCTAGACGCATGCCGAAGGCTAGTTGTACATATAATAGTATAAACTATTTATTTAAATGTAAACTAAAGCGCATTTAATGAATTGCATATGTATATATTTTGTAAACTTTCTACTTGTATACTGTGCTGTTTACTTTTTGTGTGATTTTAGGCCTTGTATGTGTATTGTAGGTGATATATACCTCAGCCTAATTAGTCATTCTCCACACCTGGTTCAGGCTCACCAGGTGAGTTGATTGGGGGATTAGTTTGGTTTCTCAGCCAAGTTTAGTTCAAACCAGCACTATGTCAAGAGCACACTGCATGTTGAGTGAACCTTTCTCTCAGGCCTTGGACAGGATAAGTCTGTAAGTTTGTGTTTTCTTTTCTGTATTTCAGTTTTACAAAAAATCAGTGACCACCAAGAAACCTTAACAAAGCCAGTGTCTAAGGAGCTTTATTGGGAGCACTTTTGTTAGCTGTCTGCCAAGCCAGAAATACAGACTACCCGTATAGTAAAGGGCAGAACATATACCATAGTGTATGTACCATTATAAATCAGATTAGGCCTATATTTCATCTTTTGTGCATATTGTGTCTCATTCCCTGGCTAGAATGACTACTGGCAGCACTAGAAGATTTTAGTCAACGATCATAGTTCTCTCTTGAGAGCCATTTGGGCATCAATAAGCAACATTTATTTTTAAAGAGTACAGTAAATGTCATTTTTGAGTGGTGCAACCACTGGGTATGAGCACTAAAACAGCATGGTGGTTTTTCACCACCTGTGCGCAACCTAACACACACACAAACACACATGCGCATATTAAATATGAGGATTTTGGGTGTGCCAGTACAGTACAGTACAGTACAGTACAGTACAGTAGAGGGTACAGTAGAGGGACTGGCACACGGTAACTCTGTCATTTCTCAACCGTTTTTCTCCCCAATTACAGAAAGGGATTTATTTTTGCTAGTTTGGACTCTCTCCTGTGACCAATCTGGTGCTGGTTAAACCGCAGGTAAACCACCACCACGATAGGTTCCAGGGTCACTGAATCACTAAGCCACTCCACCACGGCAAGGTCACAGCAAAAGGAGTGGAAGTGGCCCTTAAAAGGGCCGGGGGGGGTACAGGGTATTGAGCTCTCACAGTGACATGAGGGAAAAGTAGTTTGCCTCAGCAGACAACCGTTCCTCCATGATCTCCTCCTTCTCCTCCAGAAGGGCCTGCCATTCATCCTCATTGATCCTCAACTGCTCCTCCTCACTGCACTCTGACAGAGTCTCCTTCTCCACCTTACGGAGAGAAAAGAAGTCATCCACACGAGACTCCCATTCCTCCATCCTCTCCTCAAACTCTTCCACAAGTGCCTGCCACTCATCCTCCTTGATCCTCCACCTCTCCTCCCTGCACTCCTCCGTCTCCGCCAGGTCTGAGTGGTCGACCACAGCATGGAAACTACCAGAGTAATAACTTCGTGTCACAGCCATCATAAATGATAGGTCTTCTCCTGCTAAGATCTGTACTGTCTCTCCAAAAGAAGTGATGTCTAACAGCCGTGTACAGCCAGGCTTTGTTCTGTTGGCTGCCCGTTGCTCATTGGCTGATGCCTAGCAACGGTTTGTGTACAGAACGCTCAGACGTCACCCGTATCAACAAACAGCTACAGGTGTATCACGCGAGACATCAACACTAGGCCCGTGTTGTCATGGCGACATCTCCACACGACGCGGGGGGGGGGGGGTGAGGGAGGGGAGTTGCACCACTCAGTTCACACGGGTGTGATTTTCACGTTGTTTTGGGCTATAATAAATTGCCCTGAGCCTTGTCATTCTGCTGGTTGAAGAAGCTTTAGGAGCGGTTATAGTGTCACATTTCCTGGATAAATGGACTACTGGCAGCATTGCAAAGACATACTGTACTGTGGAGCTGTAACTTGGCATTTAATCAACCATCATACTTCATGTCTTGAGAGCAATTTGTGCATTTTCATGTTTTTCTTTTCCCATAGTGAATACCAATTACAGAAAGGGATGTTGCTGTTGTTAGTTTGGACTCTCTCCTGTGACCAATCCGGTGTGGTTAAACCTGTCATTCCTGACAGGTTAACCACCACCACGATAGGTTCCAGGGTCACTGAATCACTAAGCCACTCCACCACGGCAAGGTCACAGCAAAAGGAGTGGAAGTGGCCCTTAAAAGGGCCGGGGGGGGGGGGGGGGTACAGGGTATTGAGCTCTCACAGTGACATGAGGGAAAAGTAGTTTACCTCAGCAGACAACCGTTCCTCCATGATCTCCTCCTTCTCCTCCAGAAGGGCCTGCCATTCATCCTCATTGATCCTCAACTGCTCCTCCTCACTGCACTCTGACAGAGTCTCCTTCTCCACCTTACGGAGAGAAAATAAGTCATCCACACGAGACTCCCATTCCTCCATCCTCTCCTCAAACTCTTCCACAAGTGCCTGCCACTCATCCTCCTTGATCCTCCACCTCTCCTCCCTGCACTCCTCCGTCTCCGCCAGGTCTGAGTGGTCGACCACAGCATGGAAACTACCAGAGTAATAACTTCGTGTCACAGCCATTATAAATGATAGGTCTTCTCCTGCTAAGATCTGTACTGTCTCTCCAAAGGAAGTGATGTCTAACAGCCGTGTACAGCCAGGCTTTATTCTGTTGGCTGCCCGTTGCTCATTGGCTGATGCCTAGCAACGGTTTGTGTACAGAACACTCAGACGTCACCCGTATCAACAAACAGCTACAGGTGTATCACGCGAGACATCAACACTAGGCCTGTGTTGTCATGGCGACATCTCCACACGACGCGCGGGGGGGGGGGGGGGGGGGGGGGGGTGAGGGAGGGGAGTTGCACCACTCAGTTCACACGGGTGTGATTTTCACGTTGTTTTGGGCTATAATAAATTGCCCTGAGCCTTGTCATTCTGCTGGTTGAAGAAGCTTTAGGAGCGGTTATAGTGTCACATTTCCTGGATAAATGGACTACTGGCAGCATTGCAAAGACATACTGTACTGTGGAGCTGTAACTTGGCATTTAATCAACCATCATACTTCATGTCTTGAGAGCAATTTGGGCATTTTCATGTTTTTCTTTTCCCATAGTGAACACCAATTACAGAAAGGGATGTTGCTGTTGTTAGTTTGGACTCTCTCCTGTGACCAATCCGGTGTGGTTAAACCTGTCATTCCTGACAGGTTAACCACCACCACGATAGGTTCCAGGGTCACTGAATCACTAAGCCACTCCACCACGGCAAGGTCACAGCAAAAGGAGTTGAAGTGGCCCTTAAAAGGGCCGGGGGGGGGGGGGGGTACAGGGTATTGAGCTCTCACAGTGACATGAGGGAAAAGTAGTTTACCTCAGCAGACAACCGTTCCTCCATGATCTCCTCCTTCTCCTCCAGAAGGGCCTGCCATTCATCCTCATTGATCCTCAACTGCTCCTCCTCACTGCACTCTGACAGAGTCTCCTTCTCCACCTTACGGAGAGAAAATAAGTCATCCACACGAGACTCCCATTCCTCCATCCTCTCCTCAAACTCTTCCACAAGTGCCTGCCACTCATCCTCCTTGATCCTCCACCTCTCCTCCCTGCACTCCTCCGTCTCCGCCAGGTCTGAGTGGTCGACCACAGCATGGAAACTACCAGAGTAATAACTTCGTGTCACAGCCATTATAAATGATAGGTCTTCTCCTGCTAAGATCTGTACTGTCTCTCCAAAGGAAGTGATGTCTAACAGCCGTGTACAGCCAGGCTTTATTCTGTTGGCTGCCCGTTGCTCATTGGCTGATGCCTAGCAACGGTTTGTGTACAGAACACTCAGACGTCACCCGTATCAACAAACAGCTACAGGTGTATCACGCGAGACATCAACACTAGGCCTGTGTTGTCATGGCGACATCTCCACACGACGCGCGGGGGGGGGGGGGGGGGGTGAGGGAGGGGAGTTGCACCACTCAGTTCACACGGGTGTGATTTTCACGTTGTTTTGGGCTATAATAAATTGCCCTGAGCCTTGTCATTCTGCTGGTTGAAGAAGCTTTAGGAGCGGTTATAGTGTCACATTTCCTGGATAAATTGACTACTGGCAGCATTGCAAAGACATACTGTACTGTGGAGCTGTAACTTGGCATTTAATCAACCATCATACTTCATGTCTTGAGAGCAATTTGGGCATTTTCATGTTTTTCTTTTCCCATAGTGAACACCAATTACAGAAAGGGATGTTGCTGTTGTTAGTTTGGACTCTCTCCTGTGACCAATCCGGTGTGGTTAAACCTGTCATTCCTGACAGGTTAACCACCACCACGATAGGTTCCAGGGTCACTGAATCACTAAGCCACTCCACCACGGCAAGGTCACAGCAAAAGGAGTGGAAGTGGCCCTTAAAAGGGCCGGGGGGGGGGGGGGGGGGGGGTACAGGGTATTGAGCTCTCACAGTGACAAGAGGGAAAAGTAGTTTGCCTCAGCAGACAACCGTTCCTCCATGATCTCCTCCTTCTCCTCCGGAAGGGCCTGCCATTCATCCTCATTGATCCTCAACTGCTGCTCCTCACTGCACTCTGACAGAGTCTCCTTCTCCACCTTACGGAGAGAAAAGAAGTCATCCACACGAGACTCCCATTCCTCCATCCTCTCCTCAAACTCTTCCACAAGTGCCTGCCACTCATCCTCCTTGATCCTCCACCTCTCCTCCCTGCACTCCTCCGTCTCCGCCAGGTCTGAGTGGTCGACCACAGCATGGAAACTACCAGAGTAATAACTTCCTGTCACAGCCATCATAAATGATAGGTCTTCTCCTGCTAAGATCTGTACTGTCTCTCCAAAAGAAGTGATGTCTAACAGCCGTGTACAGCCAGGCTTTGTTCTGTTGGCTGCCCGTTGCTCATTGGCTGATGCCTAGCAACGGTTTGTGTACAGAACGCTCAGACGTCACCCGTATCAACAAACAGCTACAGGTGTATCACGCGAGACATCAACACTAGGCCTGTGTTGTCATGGCGACATCTCCACACGACGCGGGGGGGGGAGGGGTGAGGGAGGGGAGTTGCACCACTCAGTTCACACGGGTGTGATTTTCACGTTGTTTTGGGCTATAATAAATTGCCCTGAGCCTTGTCATTCTGCTGGTTGAAGAAGCTTTAGGAGCGGTTATAGTGTCACATTTCCTGGATAAATTGACTACTGGCAGCATTGCAAAGACATACTGTACTGTGGAGCTGTAACTTGGCATTTAATCAACCATCATACTTCATGTCTTGAGAGCAATTTGGGCATTTTCATGTTTTTCTTTTCCCATAGTGAACACCAATTACAGAAAGGGATGTTGCTGTTGTTAGTTTGGACTCTCTCCTGTGACCAATCCGGTGTGGTTAAACCTGTCATTCCTGACAGGTTAACCACCACCACGATAGGTTCCAGGGTCACTGAATCACTAAGCCACTCCACCACGGCAAGGTCACAGCAAAAGGAGTGGAAGTGGCCCTTAAAAGGGCCGGGGGGGGGGGGGGGGGGGGTACAGGGTATTGAGCTCTCACAGTGACATGAGGGAAAAGTAGTTTGCCTCAGCAGAAAACCGTTCCTCCATGATCTCCTCCTCCTCCTCCAGAAGGGCCTGCCATTCATCCTCATTGATCCTCAACTGCTCCTCCTCACTGCACTCTGACAGTCTCCTTCTCCACCTTACGGAGAGAAAATAAGTCATCCACACGAGACTCCCATTCCTCCATCCTCTCCTCAAACTCTTCCACAAGTGCCTGCCACTCATCCTCCTTGATCCTCCACCTCTCCTCCCTGCACTCCTCCGTCTCCGCCAGGTCTGAGTGGTCGACCACAGCATGGAAACTACCAGAGTAATAACTTCGTGTCACAGCCATCATAAATGATAAGTCTTCTCCTGCTAAGATCTGTACTGTCTCTCCAAAAGAAGTGATGTCTAACAGCCGTGTACAGCCAGGCTTTATGCTGTTAGCTGCCCGTTGCTCATTGGCTGATGCCTAGCAACGGTTTGTGTACAGAACGCTCAGACGTCACCCGTATCAACAAACAGCTACAGGTGTATCACGCGAGACATCAACACTAGGCCTGTGTTGTCATGGCGACATCTCCACACGACGCGGGGGGGGGGGGGGGGGGTTGAGGGAGGGGAGTTGCACCACTCAGTTCACACGGGTGTGATTTTCACGTTGTTTTGGGCTATAATAAATTGCCCTGAGCCTTGTCATTCTGCTGGTTGAAGAAGCTTTAGGAGCGGTTATAGTGTCACATTTCCTGGATAAATTGACTACTGGCAGCATTGCAAAGACATACTGTACTGTGGAGCTGTAACTTGGCATTTAATCAACCATCATACTTCATGTCTTGAGAGCAATTTGGGCATTTTCATGTTTTTCTTTTCCCATAGTGAACACCAATTACAGAAAGGGATGTTGCTGTTGTTAGTTTGGACTCTCTCCTGTGACCAATCCGGTGTGGTTAAACCTGTCATTCCTGACAGGTTAACCACCACCACGATAGGTTCCAGGGTCACTGAATCACTAAGCCACTCCACCACGGCAAGGTCACAGCAAAAGGAGTGGAAGTGGCCCTTAAAAGGGCCGGGGGGGGTACAGGGTATTGAGCTCTCACAGTGACATGAGGGAAAAGTAGTTTGCCTCAGCAGACAACCGTTCCTCCATGATCTCCTCCTTCTCCTCCAGAAGGGCCTGCCATTCATCCTCATTGATCCTCAACTGCTCCTCCTCACTGCACTCTGACAGAGTCTCCTTCTCCACCTTACGGAGAGAAAAGAAGTCATCCACACGAGACTCCCATTCCTCCATCCTCTCCTCAAACTCTTCCACAAGTGCCTGCCACTCATCCTCCTTGATCCTCCACCTCTCCTCCCTGCACTCCTCCGTCTCCGCCAGGTCTGAGTGGTCGACCACAGCATGGAAACTACCAGAGTAATAACTTCGTGTCACAGCCATCATAAATGATAGGTCTTCTCCTGCTAAGATCTGTACTGTCTCTCTAAAAGAAGTGATGTCTAACAGCCGTGTACAGCCAGGATTTGTTCTGTTGGCTGCCCGTTGCTCATTGGCTGATGCCTAGCAACGGTTTGTGTACAGAACGCTCAGACGTCACCCGTATCAACAAACAGCTACAGGTGTATCACGCGAGACATCAACACTAGGCCTGTGTTGTCATGGCGACATCTCCACACGACGCGGGGGGGGTGTGAGGGAGGGGAGTTGCACCACTCAGTTCACACGGGTGTGATTTTCACGTTGTTTTGGGCTATAATAAATTGCCCTGAGCCTTGTCATTCTGCTGGTTGAAGAAGCTTTAGGAGCGGTTATAGTGTCACATTTCCTGGATAAATGGACTACTGGCAGCATTGCAAAGACATACTGTACTGTGGAGCTGTAACTTGGCATTTAATCAACCATCATACTTCATGTCTTGAGAGCAATTTGTGCATTTTCATGTTTTTCTTTTCCCATAGTGAACACCAATTACAGAAAGGGATGTTGCTGTTGTTAGTTTGGACTCTCTCCTGTGACCAATCCAGTGTGGTTAAACCTGTCATTCCTGACAGGTTAACCACCACCACGATAGGTTCCAGGGTCACTGAATCACTAAGCCACTCCACCACGGCAAGGTCACAGCAAAAGGAGTGGAAGTGGCCCTTAAAAGGGCCGGGGGGGGGGGGGGGGTACAGGGTATTGAGCTCTCACAGTGACATGAGGGAAAAGTAGTTTACCTCAGCAGACAACCGTTCCTCCATGATCTCCTCCTTCTCCTCCAGAAGGGCCTGCCATTCATCCTCATTGATCCTCAACTGCTCCTCCTCACTGCACTCTGACAGAGTCTCCTTCTCCACCTTACGGAGAGAAAATAAGTCATCCACACGAGACTCCCATTCCTCCATCCTCTCCTCAAACTCTTCCACAAGTGCCTGCCACTCATCCTCCTTGATCCTCCACCTCTCCTCCCTGCACTCCTCCGTCTCCGCCAGGTCTGAGTGGTCGACCACAGCATGGAAACTACCAGAGTAATAACTTCGTGTCACAGCCATCATAAATGATAGGTCTTCTCCTGCTAAGATCTGTACTGTCTCTCCAAAGGAAGTGATGTCTAACAGCCGTGTACAGCCAGGCTTTATTCTGTTGGCTGCCCGTTAATCATTGGCTGATACCTAGCAACGGTTTGTGTACAGAACACTCAGACGTCACCCGTATCAACAAACAGCTACAGGTGTATCACGCGAGACATCAACACTAGGCCTGTGTTGTCATGGCGACATCTCCACACGACGCGCGGGGGGGGGGGGGGTTGTGAGGGAGGGGAGTTGCACCACTCAGTTCACACGGGTGTGATTTTCACGTTGTTTTGGGCTATAATAAATTGCCCTGAGCCTTGTCATTCTGCTGGTTGAAGAAGCTTTAGGAGCGGTTATAGTGTCACATTTCCTGGATAAATTGACTACTGGCAGCATTGCAAAGACATACTGTACTGTGGAGCTGTAACTTGGCATTTAATCAACCATCATACTTCATGTCTTGAGAGCAATTTGGGCATTTTCATGTTTGTTTTTTCCCATAGTGAACACCAATTACAGAAAGGGATGTTGCTGTTGTTAGTTTGGACTCTCTCCTGTGACCAATCCGGTGTGGTTAAACCTGTCATTCCTGACAGGTTAACCACCACCACGATAGGTTCCAGGGTCACTGAATCACTAAGCCACTCCACCACGGCAAGGTCACAGCAAAAGGAGTGGAAGTGGCCCTTAAAAGGGCCGGGGGGGGTACAGGGTATTGAGCTCTCACAGTGACATGAGGGAAAAGTAGTTTACCTCAGCAGACAACCGTTCCTCCATGATCTCCTCCTTCTCCTCCAGAAGGGCCTGCCATTCATCCTCATTGATCCTCAACTGCTCCTCCTCACTGCACTCTGACAGAGTCTCCTTCTCCACCTTACGGAGAGAAAATAAGTCATCCACACGAGACTCCCATTCCTCCATCCTCTCCTCAAACTCTTCCACAAGTGCCTGCCACTCATCCTCCTTGATCCTCCACCTCTCCTCCCTGCACTCCTCCGTCTCCGCCAGGTCTGAGTGGTCGACCACAGCATGGAAACTACCAGAGTAATAACTTCGTGTCACAGCCATCATAAATGATAGGTCTTCTCCTGCTAAGATCTGTACTGTCTCTCCAAAGGAAGTGATGTCTAACAGCCGTGTACAGCCAGGCTTTATTCTGTTGGCTGCCCGTTGCTCATTGGCTGATGCCTAGCAACGGTTTGTGTACAGAACACTCAGACGTCACCCGTATCAACAAACAGCTACAGGTGTATCACGCGAGACATCAACACTAGGCCTGTGTTGTCATGGCGACATCTCCACACGACGCGCGCGCGGGGGGGGGGGGGGGGGGTCTGAGGGAGGGGAGTTGCACCACTCAGTTCACACGGGTGTGATTTTCACGTTGTTTTGGGCTATAATAAATTGCCCTGAGCCTTGTCATTCTGCTGGTTGAAGAAGCTTTAGGAGCGGTTATAGTGTCACATTTCCTGGATAAATTGACTACTGGCAGCATTGCAAAGACATACTGTACTGTGGAGCTGTAACTTGGCATTTAATCAACCATCATACTTCATGTCTTGAGAGCAATTTGGGCATTTTCATGTTTTTCTTTTCCCATAGTGAACACCAATTACAGAAAGGGATGTTGCTGTTGTTAGTTTGGACTCTCTCCTGTGACCAATCCGGTGTGGTTAAACCTGTCATTCCTGACAGGTTAACCACCACCACGATAGGTTCCAGGGTCACTGAATCACTAAGCCACTCCACCACGGCAAGGTCACAGCAAAAGGAGTGGAAGTGGCCCTTAAAAGGGCCGGGGGGGGGTACAGGGTATTGAGCTCTCACAGTGACATGAGGGAAAAGTAGTTTGCCTCAGCAGACAACCGTTCCTCCATGATCTCCTCCTTCTCCTCCAGAAGGGCCTGCCATTCATCCTCATTGATCCTCAACTGCTCCTCCTCACTGCACTCTGACAGAGTCTCCTTCTCCACCTTACGGAGAGAAAAGAAGTCATCCACACGAGACTCCCATTCCTCCATCCTCTCCTCAAACTCTTCCACAAGTGCCTGCCACTCATCCTCCTTGATCCTCCACCTCTCTTCCCTGCACTCCTCCGTCTCCGCCAGGTCTGAGTGGTCGACCACAGCATGGAAACTACCAGAGTAATAACTTCGTGTCACAGCCATCATAAATGATAGGTCTTCTCCTGCTAAGATCTGTACTGTCTCTCCAAAAGAAGTGATGTCTAACAGCCGTGTACAGCCAGGCTTTGTTCTGTTTGCTGCCCGTTGCTCATTGGCTGATGCCTAGCAACGGTTTGTGTACAGAACGCTCAGACGTCACCCGTATCAACAAACAGCTACAGGTGTATCACGCGAGACATCAACACTAGGCCTGTGTTGTCATGGCGACATCTCCACACGACGCGGGGGGGGGTGTGAGGGAGGGGAGTTGCACCACTCAGTTCACACGGGTGTGATTTTCACGTTGTTTTGGGCTATAATAAATTGCCCTGAGCCTTGTCATTCTGCTGGTTGAAGAAGCTTTAGGAGCGGTTATAGTGTCACATTTCCTGGATAAATGGACTACTGGCAGCATTGCAAAGACATACTGTACTGTGGAGCTGTAACTTGGCATTTAATCAACCATCATACTTCATGTCTTGAGAGCAATTTGTGCATTTTCATGTTTTTCTTTTCCCATAGTGAACACCAATTACAGAAAGGGATGTTGCTGTTGTTAGTTTGGACTCTCTCCTGTGACCAATCCAGTGTGGTTAAACCTGTCATTCCTGACAGGTTAACCACCACCACGATAGGTTCCAGGGTCACTGAATCACTAAGCCACTCCACCACGGCAAGGTCACAGCAAAAGGAGTGGAAGTGGCCCTTAAAAGGGCCGGGGGGGGGGGGGGGGTACAGGGTATTGAGCTCTCACAGTGACATGAGGGAAAAGTAGTTTACCTCAGCAGACAACCGTTCCTCCATGATCTCCTCCTTCTCCTCCAGAAGGGCCTGCCATTCATCCTCATTGATCCTCAACTGCTCCTCCTCACTGCACTCTGACAGAGTCTCCTTCTCCACCTTACGGAGAGAAAATAAGTCATCCACACGAGACTCCCATTCCTCCATCCTCTCCTCAAACTCTTCCACAAGTGCCTGCCACTCATCCTCCACCTCTCCTCCCTGCACTCCTCCGTCTCCGCCAGGTCTGAGTGGTCGACCACAGCATGGAAACTACCAGAGTAATAACTTCGTGTCACAGCCATCATAAATGATAGGTCTTCTCCTGCTAAGATCTGTACTGTCTCTCCAAAAGAAGTGATGTCTAACAGCCGTGTACAGCCAGGCTTTGTTCTGTTGGCTGCCCGTTGCTCATTGGCTGATGCCTAGCAACGGTTTGTGTACAGAACGCTCAGACGTCACCCGTATCAACAAACAGCTACAGGTGTATCACGCGAGACATCAACACTAGGCCTGTGTTGTCATGGCGACATCTCCACACGACGCGGGGGGGGAGGGGTGAGGGAGGGGAGTTGCACCACTCAGTTCACACGGGTGTGATTTTCACGTTGTTTTGGGCTATAATAAATTGCCCTGAGCCTTGTCATTCTGCTGGTTGAAGAAGCTTTAGGAGCGGTTATAGTGTCACATTTCCTGGATAAATTGACTACTGGCAGCATTGCAAAGACATACTGTACTGTGGAGCTGTAACTTGGCATTTAATCAACCATCATACTTCATGTCTTGAGAGCAATTTGGGCATTTTCATGTTTTTCTTTTCCCATAGTGAACACCAATTACAGAAAGGGATGTTGCTGTTGTTAGTTTGGACTCTCTCCTGTGACCAATCCGGTGTGGTTAAACCTGTCATTCCTGACAGGTTAACCACCACCACGATAGGTTCCAGGGTCACTGAATCACTAAGCCACTCCACCACGGCAAGGTCACAGCAAAAGGAGTGGAAGTGGCCCTTAAAAGGGCCGGGGGGGGGGGGGGGGGGGGGGTACAGGGTATTGAGCTCTCACAGTGACATGAGGGAAAAGTAGTTTGCCTCAGCAGACAACCGTTCCTCCATGATCTCCTCCTTCTCCTCCAGAAGGGCCTGCCATTCATCCTCATTGATCCTCAACTGCTCCTCCTCACTGCACTCTGACAGAGTCTCCTTCTCCACCTTACGGAGAGAAAATAAGTCATCCACACGAGACTCCCATTCCTCCATCCTCTCCTCAAACTCTTCCACAAGTGCCTGCCACTCATCCTCCTTGATCCTCCACCTCTCCTCCCTGCACTCCTCCGTCTCCGCCAGGTCTGAGTGGTCGACCACAGCATGGAAACTACCAGAGTAATAACTTCGTGTCACAGCCATCATAAATGATAGGTCTTCTCCTGCTAAGATCTGTACTGTCTCTCCAAAGGAAGTGATGTCTAACAGCCGTGTACAGCCAGGCTTTATTCTGTTGGCTGCCCGTTGCTCATTGGCTGATGCCTAGCAACGGTTTGTGTACAGAACACTCAGACGTCACCCGTATCAACAAACAGCTACAGGTGTATCACGCGAGACATCAACACTAGGCCTGTGTTGTCATGGCGACATCTCCACACGACGCGGGGGGGGGGGGGGGGGGTGAGGAAGGGGAGTTGCACCACTCAGTTCACACGGGTGTGATTTTCACGTTGTTTTGGGCTATAATAAATTGCCCTGAGCCTTGTCATTCTGCTGGTTGAAGAAGCTTTAGGAGCGGTTATAGTGTCACATTTCCTGGATAAATTGACTACTGGCAGCATTGCAAAGACATACTGTACTGTGGAGCTGTAACTTGGCATTTAATCAACCATCATACTTCATGTCTTGAGAGCAATTTGGGCATTTTCATGTTTTTCTTTTCCCATAGTGAACACCAATTACAGAAAGGGATGTTGCTGTTGTTAGTTTGGACTCTCTCCTGTGACCAATCCGGTGTGGTTAAACCTGTCATTCCTGACAGGTTAACCACCACCACGATAGGTTCCAGGGTCACTGAATCACTAAGCCACTCCACCACGGCAAGGTCACAGCAAAAGGAGTGGAAGTGGCCCTTAAAAGGGCCGGGGGGGGGGGGGGGTACAGGGTATTGAGCTCTCACAGTGACATGAGGGAAAAGTAGTTTGCCTCAGCAGACAACCGTTCCTCCATGATCTCCTCCTCCTCCTCCAGAAGGGCCTGCCATTCATCCTCATTGATCCTCAACTGCTCCTCCTCACTGCACTCTGACAGAGTCTCCTTCTCCACCTTACGGAGAGAAAAGAAGTCATCCACACGAGACTCCCATTCCTCCATCCTCTCCTAAAACTCTTCCACAAGTGCCTGCCACTCATCCTCCTTGATCCTCCACCTCTCCTCCCTGCACTCCTCCGTCTCCGCCAGGTCTGAGTGGTCGACCACAGCATGGAAACTACCAGAGTAATAACTTCGTGTCACAGCCATCATAAATGATAGGTCTTCTCCTGCTAAGATCTGTACTGTCTCTCCAAAAGAAGTGATGTCTAACAGCCGTGTACAGCCAGGCTTTATGCTGTTAGCTGCCCGTTGCTCATTGGCTGATGCCTAGCAACGGTTTGTGTACAGAACGCTCAGACGTCACCCGTATCAACAAACAGCTACAGGTGTATCACGCGAGACATCAACACTAGGCCTGTGTTGTCATGGCGACATCTCCACACGACGCGGGGGGGGGGGGGGGGGGGGTGAGGGAGGGGAGTTGCACCACTCAGTTCACACGGGTGTGATTTTCACGTTGTTTTGGGCTATAATAAATTGCCCTGAGCCTTGTCATTCTGCTGGTTGAAGAAGCTTTAGGAGCGGTTATAGTGTCACATTTCCTGGATAAATTGACTACTGGCAGCATTGCAAAGACATACTGTACTGTGGAGCTGTAACTTGGCATTTAATCAACCATCATACTTCATGTCTTGAGAGCAATTTGGGCATTTTCATGTTTTTCTTTTCCCATAGTGAACACCAATTACAGAAAGGGATGTTGCTGTTGTTAGTTTGGACTCTCTCCTGTGACCAATCCGGTGTGGTTAAACCTGTCATTCCTGACAGGTTAACCACCACCACGATAGGTTCCAGGGTCACTGAATCACTAAGCCACTCCACCACGGCAAGGTCACAGCAAAAGGAGTGGAAGTGGCCCTTAAAAGGGCCGGGGGGGGGGGTACAGGGTATTGAGCTCTCACAGTGACATGAGGGAAAAGTAGTTTGCCTCAGCAGACAACCGTTCCTCCATGATCTCCTCCTTCTCCTCCAGAAGGGCCTGCCATTCATCCTCATTGATCCTCAACTGCTCCTCCTCACTGCACTCTGACAGAGTCTCCTTCTCCACCTTACGGAGAGAAAATAAGTCATCCACACGAGACTCCCATTCCTCCATCCTCTCCTCAAACTCTTCCACAAGTGCCTGCCACTCATCCTCCTTGATCCTCCACCTCTCCTCCCTGCACTCCTCCGTCTCCGCCAGGTCTGAGTGGTCGACCACAGCATGGAAACTACCAGAGTAATAACTTCGTGTCACAGCCATCATAAATGATAGGTCTTCTCCTGCTAAGATCTGTACTGTCTCTCCAAAGGAAGTGATGTCTAACAGCCGTGTACAGCCAGGCTTTATTCTGTTGGCTGCCCGTTGCTCATTGGCTGATGCCTAGCAACGGTTTGTGTACAGAACACTCAGACGTCACCCGTATCAACAAACAGCTACAGGTGTATCACGCGAGACATCAACACTAGGCCTGTGTTGTCATGGCGACATCTCCACACGACGCGGGGGGGGGGGGGGGGGGGGGTGAGGAAGGGGAGTTGCACCACTCAGTTCACACGGGTGTGATTTTCACGTTGTTTTGGGCTATAATAAATTGCCCTGAGCCTTGTCATTCTGCTGGTTGAAGAAGCTTTAGGAGCGGTTATAGTGTCACATTTCCTGGATAAATTGACTACTGGCAGCATTGCAAAGACATACTGTACTGTGGAGCTGTAACTTGGCATTTAATCAACCATCATACTTCATGTCTTGAGAGCAATTTGGGCATTTTCATGTTTTTCTTTTCCCATAGTGAACACCAATTACAGAAAGGGATGTTGCTGTTGTTAGTTTGGACTCTCTCCTGTGACCAATCCGGTGTGGTTAAACCTGTCATTCCTGACAGGTTAACCACCACCACGATAGGTTCCAGGGTCACTGAATCACTAAGCCACTCCACCACGGCAAGGTCACAGCAAAAGGAGTGGAAGTGGCCCTTAAAAGGGCCGGGGGGGGGGGGGGGGGGGTACAGGGTATTGAGCTCTCACAGTGACATGAGGGAAAAGTAGTTTGCCTCAGCAGACAACCGTTCCTCCATGATCTCCTCCTCCTCCAGAAGGGCCTGCCATTCATCCTCATTGATCCTCAACTGCTCCTCCTCACTGCACTCTGACAGAGTCTCCTTCTCCACCTTACGGAGAGAAAAGAAGTCATCCACACGAGACTCCCATTCCTCCATCCTCTCCTAAAACTCTTCCACAAGTGCCTGCCACTCATCCTCCTTGATCCTCCACCTCTCCTCCCTGCACTCCTCCGTCTCCGCCAGGTCTGAGTGGTCGACCACAGCATGGAAACTACCAGAGTAATAACTTCGTGTCACAGCCATCATAAATGATAGGTCTTCTCCTGCTAAGATCTGTACTGTCTCTCCAAAAGAAGTGATGTCTAACAGCCGTGTACAGCCAGGCTTTATGCTGTTAGCTGCCCGTTGCTCATTGGCTGATGCCTAGCAACGGTTTGTGTACAGAACGCTCAGACGTCACCCGTATCAACAAACAGCTACAGGTGTATCACGCGAGACATCAACACTAGGCCTGTGTTGTCATGGCGACATCTCCACACGACGCGGGGGGGGGGGGGGGGGGTGAGGGAGGGGAGTTGCACCACTCAGTTCACACGGGTGTGATTTTCACGTTGTTTTGGGCTATAATAAATTGCCCTGAGCCTTGTCATTCTGCTGGTTGAAGAAGCTTTAGGAGCGGTTATAGTGTCACATTTCCTGGATAAATTGACTACTGGCAGCATTGCAAAGACATACTGTACTGTGGAGCTGTAACTTGGCATTTAATCAACCATCATACTTCATGTCTTGAGAGCAATTTGGGCATTTTCATGTTTTTCTTTTCCCATAGTGAACACCAATTACAGAAAGGGATGTTGCTGTTGTTAGTTTGGACTCTCTCCTGTGACCAATCCGGTGTGGTTAAACCTGTCATTCCTGACAGGTTAACCACCACCACGATAGGTTCCAGGGTCACTGAATCACTAAGCCACTCCACCACGGCAAGGTCACAGCAAAAGGAGTGGAAGTGGCCCTTAAAAGGGCCGGGGGGGGGGGGGGGGGGGGGGTACAGGGTATTGAGCTCTCACAGTGACATGAGGGAAAAGTAGTTTGCCTCAGCAGACAACCGTTCCTCCATGATCTCCTCCTCCTCCAGAAGGGCCTGCCATTCATCCTCATTGATCCTCAACTGCTCCTCCTCACTGCACTCTGACAGAGTCTCCTTCTCCACCTTACGGAGAGAAAAGAAGTCATCCACACGAGACTCCCATTCCTCCATCCTCTCCTAAAACTCTTCCACAAGTGCCTGCCACTCATCCTCCTTGATCCTCCACCTCTCCTCCCTGCACTCCTCCGTCTCCGCCAGGTCTGAGTGGTCGACCACAGCATGGAAACTACCAGAGTAATAACTTCGTGTCACAGCCATCATAAATGATAGGTCTTCTCCTGCTAAGATCTGTACTGTCTCTCCAAAAGAAGTGATGTCTAACAGCCGTGTACAGCCAGGCTTTATGCTGTTAGCTGCCCGTTGCTCATTGGCTGATGCCTAGCAACGGTTTGTGTACAGAACGCTCAGACGTCACCCGTATCAACAAACAGCTACAGGTGTATCACGCGAGACATCAACACTAGGCCTGTGTTGTCATGGCGACATCTCCACACGACGCGGGGGGGGGGGGGGGGGTGAGGGAGGGGAGTTGCACCACTCAGTTCACACGGGTGTGATTTTCACGTTGTTTTGGGCTATAATAAATTGCCCTGAGCCTTGTCATTCTGCTGGTTGAAGAAGCTTTAGGAGCGGTTATAGTGTCACATTTCCTGGATAAATTGACTACTGGCAGCATTGCAAAGACATACTGTACTGTGGAGCTGTAACTTGGCATTTAATCAACCATCATACTTCATGTCTTGAGAGCAATTTGGGCATTTTCATGTTTTTCTTTTCCCATAGTGAACACCAATTACAGAAAGGGATGTTGCTGTTGTTAGTTTGGACTCTCTCCTGTGACCAATCCGGTGTGGTTAAACCTGTCATTCCTGACAGGTTAACCACCACCACGATAGGTTCCAGGGTCACTGAATCACTAAGCCACTCCACCACGGCAAGGTCACAGCAAAAGGAGTGGAAGTGGCCCTTAAAAGGGCCGGGGGGGGGGGTACAGGGTATTGAGCTCTCACAGTGACATGAGGGAAAAGTAGTTTGCCTCAGCAGACAACCGTTCCTCCATGATCTCCTCCTTCTCCTCCAGAAGGGCCTGCCATTCATCCTCATTGATCCTCAACTGCTCCTCCTCACTGCACTCTGACAGAGTCTCCTTCTCCACCTTACGGAGAGAAAATAAGTCATCCACACGAGACTCCCATTCCTCCATCCTCTCCTCAAACTCTTCCACAAGTGCCTGCCACTCATCCTCCTTGATCCTCCACCTCTCCTCCCTGCACTCCTCCGTCTCCGCCAGGTCTGAGTGGTCGACCACAGCATGGAAACTACCAGAGTAATAACTTCGTGTCACAGCCATCATAAATGATAGGTCTTCTCCTGCTAAGATCTGTACTGTCTCTCCAAAGGAAGTGATGTCTAACAGCCGTGTACAGCCAGGCTTTATTCTGTTGGCTGCCCGTTGCTCATTGGCTGATGCCTAGCAACGGTTTGTGTACAGAACACTCAGACGTCACCCGTATCAACAAACAGCTACAGGTGTATCACGCGAGACATCAACACTAGGCCTGTGTTGTCATGGCGACATCTCCACACGACGCGGGGGGGGGGGGGGGGGGTGAGGAAGGGGAGTTGCACCACTCAGTTCACACGGGTGTGATTTTCACGTTGTTTTGGGCTATAATAAATTGCCCTGAGCCTTGTCATTCTGCTGGTTGAAGAAGCTTTAGGAACGGTTATAGTGTCACATTTCCTGGATAAATTGACTACTGGCAGCATTGCAAAGACATACTGTACTGTGGAGCTGTAACTTGGCATTTAATCAACCATCATACTTCATGTCTTGAGAGCAATTTGGGCATTTTCATGTTTTTCTTTTCCCATAGTGAACACCAATTACAGAAAGGGATGTTGCTGTTGTTAGTTTGGACTCTCTCCTGTGACCAATCCGGTGTGGTTAAACCTGTCATTCCTGACAGGTTAACCACCACCACGATAGGTTCCAGGGTCACTGAATCACTAAGCCACTCCACCACGGCAAGGTCACAGCAAAAGGAGTGGAAGTGGCCCTTAAAAGGGCCGGGGGGGGGGGGGGGGGGGGGGGGTACAGGGTATTGAGCTCTCACAGTGACATGAGGGAAAAGTAGTTTGCCTCAGCAGACAACCGTTCCTCCATGATCTCCTCCTCCTCCTTCAGAAGGGCCTGCCATTCATCCTCATTGATCCTCAACTGCTCCTCCTCACTGCACTCTGACAGAGTCTCCTTCTCCACCTTACGGAGAGAAAATAAGTCATCCACACGAGACTCCCATTCCTCCATCCTCTCCTCAAACTCTTCCACAAGTGCCTGCCACTCATCCTCCTTGATCCTCCACCTCTCCTCCCTGCACTCCTCCGTCTCCGCCAGGTCTGAGTGGTCGACCACAGCATGGAAACTACCAGAGTAATAACTTCGTGTCACAGCCATCATAAATGATAAGTCTTCTCCTGCTAAGATCTGTACTGTCTCTCCAAAAGAAGTGATGTCTAACAGCCGTGTACAGCCAGGCTTTATTCTGTTGGCTGCCCGTTGCTCATTGGCTGATGCCTAGCAACGGTTTGTGTACAGAACACTCAGACGTCACCCGTATCAACAAACAGCTACAGGTGTATCACGCGAGACATCAACACTAGGCCTGTGTTGTCATGGCGACATCTCCACACGACGCGGGGGGGGGGGGGGGGGGTTGAGGAAGGGGAGTTGCACTACTCAGTTCACACGGGTGTGATTTTCACGTTGTTTTGGGCTATAATAAATTGCCCTGAGCCTTGTCATTCTGCTGGTTGAAGAAGCTTTAGGAGCGGTTATAGTGTCACATTTCCTGGATAAATTGACTACTGGCAGCATTGCAAAGACATACTGTACTGTGGAGCTGTAACTTGGCATTTAATCAACCATCATACTTCATGTCTTAGAGCAATTTGGGCATTTTCATGTTTTTCTTTTCCCATAGTGAACACCAATTACAGAAAGGGATGTTGCTGTTGTTAGTTTGGACTCTCTCCTGTGACCAATCCGGTGTGGTTAAACCTGTCATTCCTGACAGGTTAACCACCACCACGATAGGTTCCAGGGTCACTGAATCACTAAGCCACTCCACCACGGCAAGGTCACAGCAAAAGGAGTGGAAGTGGCCCTTAAAAGGGCCGGGGGGGGGGGGGGGGGGGGGGGTACAGGGTATTGAGCTCTCACAGTGACATGAGGGAAAAGTAGTTTGCCTCAGCAGACAACCGTTCCTCCATGATCTCCTCCTCCTCCTCCAGAAGGGCCTGCCATTCATCCTCATTGATCCTCAACTGCTCCTCCTCACTGCACTCTGACAGAGTCTCCTTCTCCACCTTACGGAGAGAAAAGAAGTCATCCACACAAGACTCCCATTCCTCCATCCTCTCCTAAAACTCTTCCACAAGTGCCTGCCACTCATCCTCCTTGATCCTCCACCTCTCCTCCCTGCACTCCTCCGTCTCCGCCAGGTCTGAGTGGTCGACCACAGCATGGAAACTACCAGAGTAATAACTTCGTGTCACAGCCATCATAAATGATAGGTCTTCTCCTGCTAAGATCTGTACTGTCTCTCCAAAAGAAGTGATGTCTAACAGCCGTGTACAGCCAGGCTTTATGCTGTTAGCTGCCCGTTGCTCATTGGCTGATGCCTAGCAACGGTTTGTGTACAGAACGCTCAGACGTCACCCGTATCAACAAACAGCTACAGGTGTATCACGCGAGACATCAACACTAGGCCTGTGTTGTCATGGCGACATCTCCACACGACGCGGGGGGGGGGGGGGGGGGGTGAGGGAGGGGAGTTGCACCACTCAGTTCACACGGGTGTGATTTTCACGTTGTTTTGGGCTATAATAAATTGCCCTGAGCCTTGTCATTCTGCTGGTTGAAGAAGCTTTAGGAGCGGTTATAGTGTCACATTTCCTGGATAAATTGACTACTGGCAGCATTGCAAAGACATACTGTACTGTGGAGCTGTAACTTGGCATTTAATCAACCATCATACTTCATGTCTTGAGAGCAATTTGGGCATTTTCATGTTTTTCTTTTCCCATAGTGAACACCAATTACAGAAAGGGATGTTGCTGTTGTTAGTTTGGACTCTCTCCTGTGACCAATCCGGTGTGGTTAAACCTGTCATTCCTGACAGGTTAACCACCACCACGATAGGTTCCAGGGTCACTGAATCACTAAGCCACTCCACCACGGCAAGGTCACAGCAAAAGGAGTGGAAGTGGCCCTTAAAAGGGCCGGGGGGGGGGGGTACAGGGTATTGAGCTCTCACAGTGACATGAGGGAAAAGTAGTTTGCCTCAGCAGACAACCGTTCCTCCATGATCTCCTCCTTCTCCTCCAGAAGGGCCTGCCATTCATCCTCATTGATCCTCAACTGCTCCTCCTCACTGCACTCTGACAGAGTCTCCTTCTCCACCTTACGGAGAGAAAATAAGTCATCCACACGAGACTCCCATTCCTCCATCCTCTCCTCAAACTCTTCCACAAGTGCCTGCCACTCATCCTCCTTGATCCTCCACCTCTCCTCCCTGCACTCCTCCGTCTCCGCCAGGTCTGAGTGGTCGACCACAGCATGGAAACTACCAGAGTAATAACTTCGTGTCACAGCCATCATAAATGATAGGTCTTCTCCTGCTAAGATCTGTACTGTCTCTCCAAAGGAAGTGATGTCTAACAGCCGTGTACAGCCAGGCTTTATTCTGTTGGCTGCCCGTTGCTCATTGGCTGATGCCTAGCAACGGTTTGTGTACAGAACACTCAGACGTCACCCGTATCAACAAACAGCTACAGGTGTATCACGCGAGACATCAACACTAGGCCTGTGTTGTCATGGCGACATCTCCACACGACGCGGGGGGGGGGGGGGGGGTGAGGAAGGGGAGTTGCACCACTCAGTTCACACGGGTGTGATTTTCACGTTGTTTTGGGCTATAATAAATTGCCCTGAGCCTTGTCATTCTGCTGGTTGAAGAAGCTTTAGGAGCGGTTATAGTGTCACATTTCCTGGATAAATTGACTACTGGCAGCATTGCAAAGACATACTGTACTGTGGAGCTGTAACTTGGCATTTAATCAACCATCATACTTCATGTCTTGAGAGCAATTTGGGCATTTTCATGTTTTTCTTTTCCCATAGTGAACACCAATTACAGAAAGGGATGTTGCTGTTGTTAGTTTGGACTCTCTCCTGTGACCAATCCGGTGTGGTTAAACCTGTCATTCCTGACAGGTTAACCACCACCACGATAGGTTCCAGGGTCACTGAATCACTAAGCCACTCCACCACGGCAAGGTCACAGCAAAAGGAGTGGAAGTGGCCCTTAAAAGGGCCGGGGGGGGGGGGGGGGGGGGGGGTACAGGGTATTGAGCTCTCACAGTGACATGAGGGAAAAGTAGTTTGCCTCAGCAGACAACCGTTCCTCCATGATCTCCTCCTCCTCCTCCAGAAGGGCCTGCCATTCATCCTCATTGATCCTCAACTGCTCCTCCTCACTGCACTCTGACAGAGTCTCCTTCTCCACCTTACAGAGAGAAAAGAAGTCATCCACACGAGACTCCCATTCCTCCATCCTCTCCTAAAACTCTTCCACAAGTGCCTGCCACTTGTATTGGCAAAAATGCATATAAACACTATGATATTGATTAATTTAATGTAGCCTACTAGTAGATGATACTTAACACTCTAATTACCACCTGTTCTTCACTGACCAACTCATTAGAGACTGCTGACTCATGTAAACCTATTTCAAACTGTGTGAGTTAACTATAGAATAGAGTCCATTTAAGGCATGACCATCTCTTGTTACTCCTGAAACTCTGTACACTGCTGAAAGTATAAAATATGTGTGGGACATGTGTGTGGAAAGTGCTTGGGGAAGCTCTGGAGGGAGACACTAGTCTCTCTCTGGTGTGATGACATATACAATAAAAGAATGGAGTTCGTATCCTGATGGTTGAGTCCTGCTTCTTCCTGATGATGTTTACTTACTAATAGTAATATCAAAAGCTGCCATTACAATTTGGTGCCATGACCCGGATCATTATTTCATCTTCACCATAGATGGATACTTGATCAAAAAGAATCTTAAGATGGGAGCGAAACAAAGCAGAAAGAAGTTGAAGCGAGAACTCAATGACCAACAGGAGAAAGAAGTGACGTTACTGCGAGAACTCAAGGACCAACAGAAAGAAGTGACGTTACTGCGAGAACTCAAGGAGCAACAGAAAGAAATGACGCTATTGCGAGAACAACTTGTGGAGCGACAAATCAATGACCTGCAAGAACAACTTGACAGAAATATGCAACAACAACTCAACAACCAACAGAAAGAAGTGATGCTATTGCGAGAGCAACTTGACAGATTTGTGGTGAAATTAGCAGATCTACAAGCCAACACTACGCCTGATGACTACAACAATATGAGGCAGAAGGAGCCAAACCACAGCGGAGACACACAACTGACTGTTACTACACCCAAGGAACAGCCCGCAGACAACAGCAACAACCATGAACAACCTGAACCCCTCAAAAACAATCAAGGACAGGGGGGAGCAGTTGTCACAGCGACACTTTGTCCAAGGAAGCTATTCCCATTCATTCCATATCCAGAACCTCATCCTCATCGGGGGACTGGGGCACAGCACTCAGAAATAGACACATATTCTGCAACAGTACATGTGCAGCAACGCTGGACACCTGATGAACTGAAAGACATCATGAAGGACCTTCCAGACCACAAAGTCAACGTGGAGCGCTGGTGTGCAGCTGTGTTAGACTAGATTGAGATGTATGAGCCATCGGCAAGAATGCTCGAATCTGTATTCTTTTAGATTCTGTAGTCTTTGGATTAAAATGGCTACATCTCAGGGAACATTTTGATGTGAATGGAGCACAAAATCACATTGTCACTGGACAGCTGCTGAATCACGGTGGTCTTTTTGACAGCATCAAAGCAGCATTTCCAGTACCCACTGATTGGCCAAAGATTCACAGCACTAAGCAATGGCCTGATGAAACCTGTGACACCTACAGAAATAGACTGGAGAACTGCTTTCAGAAGCACTGTGGTGTGCCGCTAGACAACCCCGCTTACAATGACTTGTTAAAAACCTCCTTGATCAATGGCCTGCTCCCTGCCATCCACAACTGTGTTATGACTTCTTGTATTGGCTGGGAAACCCGACCTTTGACTGAGGTGTGGGGTCACGCATTGCATGCTGAGAGGAACACACTCTCACAGGACTTCATGAAAAAGAAGAAACTGGAGGCAGCACAGCTGATGTTCTATGAGAACCTGCACCAGCCACAGGGAGAACAGCGACAACAACAAAATCATCAGTCACATAGGAGTATCAGGAGCCGTAAATGGAAACAAAGACAAAGAGGAAACAGTGACCCATATGACAGAGCAGACCAGTATGGGACAGGGCCTGTTCCATGCAACTATGAGCCAGGTGGCAATGCAGCGGCCTACGATCCACAACGAGGTAGACCACATCCACTGCATGGCCCCACATCAGGCTCCATGGGCCCCATAGCAATATGGACCAGGTGACAGTGTTAAAACAACATGCACCAATCCATGACATGCAGAGTGGGATCCATGAAGGTTCATGTCCTTATGTCCTAAACGGTTTGATTTGCTTTATACAGTAAGTTCTATTCATTGTCATTTAAAAAAAAAAAAAGGTTAATAGTGATCATATGACTATTTTAGATAACTTCCTTAAATATCACAGTGAAATCCAATCCAAAAATTATATTCTAATTAATAATACAAATGTTGTTTAATTGTTAGTTAAAATAGGCCTAAATTAGGAGAATAACGTCAGAAAATGTGAGTAAGTTGTTATTGGAACCTGTATATCCACACACATACACTAAATAGATAAACAAATTGACTCATCTGTCTGGGGTGGCAGGGGTCGCCTGTGTGTGCTTGTGTGTGTGGGTGAGACGGACCAAAATACTGAACATTACCAAATACCAAAACATTTATGATGGCTTTTCCACAAGGTTGGATGTCCAATATTACTTTGTCTCCTGTCCATTATTCTGCTATTACTAGGTATAGATGTTAAGTAAGTCTCGGTTCTAAACGCACCACGTGAGGAAAAAATGCCATGTGGCAAGTACTTATTTGTATTTCCATGTAACGAAATGCGAAAGCAAATTCCACGTGATGATATATATAAAAATAAAGTTAAAGTAACCCGTAGGCTTTAGGTTATCGAGTAATATATTGCAGAAAATGTAGTTTGTGTGCGGCTTTCCAAATAATGGGTTCAATGATGGCTTCTGCAGGGCTATTCATCTATCTATCTATTATTCTGTGAAAGTTACTCACAAACTAAGGGGGGGAGAAGGGGATATTATTTGTGTGTGTCTGTGAGAGAGAGAATGTTGGGGAACAAATTAAAAATAGTATAGGAATTAGCCTAGGAACAGTTCACTGGTATTATACAAGCTGTCCATTGGTATTCTACTTTAATTTATTTTATCTGGGTGTGAAAACAAACAGCCAGAGTGATATTGGAACATGTATATATATTTTAATTCATTTTTATAATTTTTATCATTCTAATTCAATTTAATTCTATTTCATTTTTATCATTCTAATTCTATTTAATTCTATTTAATTCTATTTCATTTTAATCATTCTAATTCAATTTAATTCTATTTCATTTTTTAGTGTAATTCATGTTTTATCATTTTTATCATTCTAATTCAATTTAATTCTATTTCATTTTAATCATTCTAATTATATTTAATTCTATTTCATTTTAATCATTCTAATTATATTTAATTCTATTTCATTTTAATCATTCTAATTATATTTAATTCTATTTCATTTTAATCATTCTAATTATATTTAATTCTATTTCATTTTAATCATTCTAATTCTATTTCATTCTATTTCATTTTAATCATTCTAATTATATTTCATTTTAATCATTCTAATTATATTTAATTCTATTTCATTTTTGAGTGTAATTCATTTTTATCATTCTAATTCAATTTAATTCTATTTCATTTGAATCATTCTAATTCTATTTAATTCTATTTCATTTTTTAGTGTAATTCATTTTTATCATTTTTATCATTCTAATTCAATTTAATTCTATTTCATTTGAATCATTCTAATTCTATTTAATTCTATTTCATTTTAATCATTCTAATTCTATTTCATTTTTATCATTCTAATTCAATTTAATTCTATTTCATTTTTTAGTGTTTTTGAGTGTTTAAAGTTTATTGGAACATTGAAATATTTGAAGTCATGTTAATTATTTAATTATGTTTAATTCTATTTACAGTTTTTAATGTTATGTTTTATTTGCTGTGAGGAATTCTCAAATCAGGACTTTTATGTCAAGACCAGTATGAGTCTAAAACAGTCACAGGGCCAAGATAGTTCCATTGAAAAAAAACAAACAAACAAAAACGTAGTCTTATATTCAGAGTTCAGACCAATAGGGTCATTGTTTAACAAAAAGCATAGCATTATCAAAAAGATGCCAAAATGTCCAGTGAGTTTTAGATATGTTGGAGGTGAAATTATACTGTCAATGGTGTCTATTTAACCAAATAATTATTGTTGACTACACCGTGTGGGACTGGGTGACTGATAGCATATGCGCAATGCTATTTGTCACTGTCATCACACATGTACCTAACAATATAGTTGAATGTTTGTTCATGATTGTATCCCAGTGAATTATGATTCTAATGTTATTATATGTATTTTCTGGTGTACATGTAACTGAGGTTTTCAGTTACAACGAGAAATAGGATGGAATGTATTGGCAAAAATGCATATAAACACTATGATATTGATTAATTTAATGTAGCCTACTAGTAGATGATACTTAACACTCTAATTACCACCTGTTCTTCACTGACCAACTCATTAGAGACTGCTGACTCATGTAAACCTATTTCAAACTGTGTGAGTTAACTATAGAATAGAGTCCATTTAAGGCATGACCATCTCTTGTTACTCCTGAAACTCTGTACACTGCTGAAAGTATAAAATATGTGTGGGACATGTGTGTGGAAAGTGCTTGGGGAAGCTCTGGAGGGAGACACTAGTCTCTCTCTGGTGTGATGACATATACAATAAAAGAATGGAGTTCGTATCCTGATGGTTGAGTCCTGCTTCTTCCTGATGATGTTTACTTACTAATAGTAATATCAAAAGCTGCCATTACACACTCATCCTCCTTGATCCTCCACCTCTCCTCCCTGCACTCCTCCGTCTCCGCCAGGTCTGAGTGGTCGACCACAGCATGGAAACTACCAGAGTAATAACTTCGTGTCACAGCCATCATAAATGATAGGTCTTCTCCTGCTAAGATCTGTACTGTCTCTCCAAAAGAAGTGATGTCTAACAGCCGTGTACAGCCAGGCTTTATGCTGTTAGCTGCCCGTTGCTCATTGGCTGATGCCTAGCAACGGTTTGTGTACAGAACGCTCAGACGTCACCCGTATCAACAAACAGCTACAGGTGTATCACGCGAGACATCAACACTAGGCCTGTGTTGTCATGGCGACATCTCCACACGACGCGGGGGGGGGGGGGGGGTGAGGGAGGGGAGTTGCACCACTCAGTTCACACGGGTGTGATTTTCACGTTGTTTTGGGCTATAATAAATTGCCCTGAGCCTTGTCATTCTGCTGGTTGAAGAAGCTTTAGGAGCGGTTATAGTGTCACATTTCCTGGATAAATTGACTACTGGCAGCATTGCAAAGACATACTGTACTGTGGAGCTGTAACTTGGCATTTAATCAACCATCATACTTCATGTCTTGAGAGCAATTTGGGCATTTTCATGTTTTTCTTTTCCCATAGTGAACACCAATTACAGAAAGGGATGTTGCTGTTGTTAGTTTGGACTCTCTCCTGTGACCAATCCGGTGTGGTTAAACCTGTCATTCCTGACAGGTTAACCACCACCACGATAGGTTCCAGGGTCACTGAATCACTAAGCCACTCCACCACGGCAAGGTCACAGCAAAAGGAGTGGAAGTGGCCCTTAAAAGGGCCGGGGGGGGGGGTACAGGGTATTGAGCTCTCACAGTGACATGAGGGAAAAGTAGTTTGCCTCAGCAGACAACCGTTCCTCCATGATCTCCTCCTTCTCCTCCAGAAGGGCCTGCCATTCATCCTCATTGATCCTCAACTGCTCCTCCTCACTGCACTCTGACAGAGTCTCCTTCTCCACCTTACGGAGAGAAAATAAGTCATCCACACGAGACTCCCATTCCTCCATCCTCTCCTCAAACTCTTCCACAAGTGCCTGCCACTCATCCTCCTTGATCCTCCACCTCTCCTCCCTGCACTCCTCCGTCTCCGCCAGGTCTGAGTGGTCGACCACAGCATGGAAACTACCAGAGTAATAACTTCGTGTCACAGCCATCATAAATGATAAGTCTTCTCCTGCTAAGATCTGTACTGTCTCTCCAAAAGAAGTGATGTCTAACAGCCGTGTACAGCCAGGCTTTATTCTGTTGGCTGCCCGTTGCTCATTGGCTGATGCCTAGCAACGGTTTGTGTACAGAACGCTCAGACGTCACCCGTATCAACAAACAGCTACAGGTGTATCACGCGAGACATCAACACTAGGCCTGTGTTGTCATGGCGACATCTCCACACAACGCGGGGGGGGGAGGGGTGAGGGAGGGGAGTTGCACCACTCAGTTCACACGGGTGTGATTTTCACGTTGTTTTGGGCTATAATAAATTGCCCTGAGCCTTGTCATTCTGCTGGTTGAAGAAGCTTTAGGAGCGGTTATAGTGTCACATTTCCTGGATAAATTGACTACTGGCAGCATTGCAAAGACATACTGTACTGTGGAGCTGTAACTTGGCATTTAATCAACCATCATACTTCATGTCTTGAGAGCAATTTGGGCATTTTCATGTTTTTCTTTTCCCATAGTGAACACCAATTACAGAAAGGGATGTTGCTGTTGTTAGTTTGGACTCTCTCCTGTGACCAATCCGGTGTGGTTAAACCTGTCATTCCTGACAGGTTAACCACCACCACGATAGGTTCCAGGGTCACTGAATCACTAAGCCACTCCACCACGGCAAGGTCACAGCAAAAGGAGTGGAAGTGGCCCTTAAAAGGGCCGGGGGGGGGGGGGTACAGGGTATTGAGCTCTCACAGTGACATGAGGGAAAAGTAGTTTGCCTCAGCAGACAACCGTTCCTCCATGATCTCCTCCTTCTCCTCCAGAAGGGCCTGCCATTCATCCTCATTGATCCTCAACTGCTGCTCCTCACTGCACTCTGACAGAGTCTCCTTCTCCACCTTACGGAGAGAAAATAAGTCATCCACACGAGACTCCCATTCCTCCATCCTCTCCTCAAACTCTTCCACAAGTGCCTGCCACTCATCCTCCTTGATCCTCCACCTCTCCTCCCTGCACTCCTCCGTCTCCGCCAGGTCTGAGTGGTCGACCACAGCATGGAAACTACCAGAGTAATAACTTCGTGTCACAGCCATCATAAATGATAGGTCTTCTCCTGCTAAGATCTGTACTGTCTCTCCAAAAGAAGTGATGTCTAACAGCCGTGTACAGCCAGGCTTTGTTCTGTTGGCTGCCCGTTGCTCATTGGCTGATGCCTAGCAACGGTTTGTGTACAGAACGCTCAGACGTCACCCGTATCAACAAACAGCTACAGGTGTATCACGCGAGACATCAACACTAGGCCTGTGTTGTCATGGCGACATCTCCACACGACGCGGGGGGGGGGGGGGGGGGGGGCTTGAGGGAGGGGAGTTGCACCACTCAGTTCACACGGGTGTGATTTTCACGTTGTTTTGGGCTATAATAAATTGCCCTGAGCCTTGTCATTCTGCTGGTTGAAGAAGCTTTAGGAGCGGTTATAGTGTCACATTTCCTGGATAAATTGACTACTGGCAGCATTGCAAAGACATACTGTACTGTGGAGCTGTAACTTGGCATTTAATCAACCATCATACTTCATGTCTTGAGAGCAATTTGGGCATTTTCATGTTTTTCTTTTCCCATAGTGAACACCAATTACAGAAAGGGATGTTGCTGTTGTTAGTTTGGACTCTCTCCTGTGACCAATCCGGTGTGGTTAAACCTGTCATTCCTGACAGGTTAACCACCACCACGATAGGTTCCAGGGTCACTGAATCACTAAGCCACTCCACCACGGCAAGGTCACAGCAAAAGGAGTGGAAGTGGCCCTTAAAAGGGCCGGGGGGGGGGGGGGGTACAGGGTATTGAGCTCTCACAGTGACATGAGGGAAAAGTAGTTTGCCTCAGCAGACAACCGTTCCTCCATGATCTCCTCCTTCTCCTCCAGAAGGGCCTGCCATTCATCCTCATTGATCCTCAACTGCTGCTCCTCACTGCACTCTGACAGAGTCTCCTTCTCCACCTTACGGAGAGAAAATAAGTCATCCACACGAGACTCCCATTCCTCCATCCTCTCCTCAAACTCTTCCACAAGTGCCTGCCACTCATCCTCCTTGATCCTCCACCTCTCCTCCCTGCACTCCTCCGTCTCCGCTAGGTCTGAGTGGTCGACCACAGCATGGAAACTACCAGAGTAATAACTTCTTGTCACAGCCATCATAAATGATAGGTCTTCTCCTGCTAAGATCTGTACTGTCTCTCCAAAAGAAGTGATGTCTAACAGCCGTGTACAGCCAGGCTTTGTTCTGTTGGCTGCCCGTTGCTCATTGGCTGATGCCTAGCAACGGTTTGTGTACAGAACGCTCAGACGTCACCCGTATCAACAAACAGCTACAGGTGTATCACGCGAGACATCAACACTAGGCCTGTGTTGTCATGGCGACATCTCCACACGACGCGGGGGGGGGGAGGGGTGAGGGAGGGGAGTTGCACCACTCAGTTCACACGGTGTGATTTTCACGTTGTTTTGGGCTATAATAAATTGCCCTGAGCCTTGTCATTCTGCTGGTTGAAGAAGCTTTAGGAGCGGTTATAGTGTCACATTTCCTGGATAAATTGACTACTGGCAGCATTGCAAAGACATACTGTACTGTGGAGCTGTAACTTGGCATTTAATCAACCATCATACTTCATGTCTTGAGAGCAATTTGGGCATTTTCATGTTTTTCTTTTCCCATAGTGAACACCAATTACAGAAAGGGATGTTGCTGTTGTTAGTTTGGACTCTCTCCTGTGACCAATCCGGTGTGGTTAAACCTGTCATTCCTGACAGGTTAACCACCACCACGATAGGTTCCAGGGTCACTGAATCACTAAGCCACTCCACCACGGCAAGGTCACAGCAAAAGGAGTGGAAGTGGCCCTTAAAAGGGCCGGGGGGGGGTACAGGGTATTGAGCTCTCACAGTTACATGAGGGAAAAGTAGTTTGCCTCAGCAGACAACCGTTCCTCCATGATCTCCTCCTTCTCCTCCAGAAGGGCCTGCCATTCATCCTCATTGATCCTCAACTGCTCCTCCTCACTGCACTCTGACAGAGTCTCCTTCTCCACCTTACGGAGAGAAAATAAGTCATCCACACGAGACTCCCATTCCTCCATCCTCTCCTCAAACTCTTCCACAAGTGCCTGCCACTCATCCTCCTTGATCCTCCACCTCTCCTCCCTGCACTCCTCCGTCTCCGCCAGGTCTGAGTGGTCGACCACAGCATGGAAACTACCAGAGTAATAACTTCGTGTCACAGCCATCATAAATGATAGGTCTTCTCCTGCTAAGATCTGTACTGTCTCTCCAAAAGAAGTGATGTCTAACAGCCGTGTACAGCCAGGCTTTGTTCTGTTGGCTGCCCGTTGCTCATTGGCTGATGCCTAGCAACGGTTTGTGTACAGAACGCTCAGACGTCACCCGTATCAACAAACAGCTACAGGTGTATCACGCGAGACATCAACACTAGGCCTGTGTTGTCATGGCGACATCTCCACACGACGCGGAGGGTGGGGTGGGGGGGGGGGGGGTGAGGGAGGGGAGTTGCACCACTCAGTTCACACGGGTGTGATTTTCACGTTGTTTTGGGCTATAATAAATTGCCCTGAGCCTTGTCATTCTGCTGGTTGAAGAAGCTTTAGGAGCGGTTATAGTGTCACATTTCCTGGATAAATTGACTACTGGCAGCATTGCAAAGACATACTGTACTGTGGAGCTGTAACTTGGCATTTAATCAACCATCATACTTCATGTCTTGAGAGCAATTTGGGCATTTTCATGTTTTTTTTTCCCATAGTGAACACCAATTACAGAAAGGGATGTTGCTGTTGTTAGTTTGGACTCTCTCCTGTGACCAATCCGGTGTGGTTAAACCTGTCATTCCTGACAGGTTAACCACCACCACGATAGGTTCCAGGGTCACTGAATCACTAAGCCACTCCACCACGGCAAGGTCACAGCAAAAGGAGTGGAAGTGGCCCTTAAAAGGGCCGGGGGGGGTACAGGGTATTGAGCTCTCACAGTGACATGAGGGAAAAGTAGTTTGCCTCAGCAGACAACCGTTCCTCCATGATCTCCTCCTTCTCCTCCAGAAGGGCCTGCCATTCATCCTCATTGATCCTCAACTGCTCCTCCTCACTGCACTCTGACAGAGTCTCGTTCTCCACCTTACGGAGAGAAAATAAGTCATCCACACGAGACTCCCATTCCTCCATCCTCTCCTCAAACTCTTCCACAAGTGCCTGCCACTCATCCTCCTTGATCCTCCACCTCTCCTCCCTGCACTCCTCCGTCTCCGCCAGGTCTGAGTGGTCGACCACAGCATGGAAACTACCAGAGTAATAACTTCGTGTCACAGCCATCATAAATGATAGGTCTTCTCCTGCTAAGATCTGTACTGTCTCTCCAAAAGAAGTGATGTCTAACAGCCGTGTACAGCCAGGCTTTATTCTGTTGGCTGCCCGTTGCTCATTGGCTGATGCCTAGCAACGGTTTGTGTACAGAACGCTCAGACGTCACCCGTATCAACAAACAGCTACAGGTGTATCACGCGAGACATCAACACTAGGCCTGTGTTGTCATGGCGACATCTCCACACGACCCGGGGTTGGGGTGAGGGAGGGGAGTTGCACCACTCAATTCACACGGGTGTGATTTTCACGTTGTTTTGGGCTTTAATAAATTGCCCTGAGCCTTGTCATTCTGCTGGTTGAAGAAGCTTTAGGAGCGGTTATAGTGTCACATTTCCTGGATAAATTGACTACTGGCAGCATTGCAAAGACATACTGTACTGTGGAGCTGTAACTTGGCATTTAATCAACCATCATACTTCATGTCTTGAGAGCAATTTGGGCATTTTCATGTTTTTCTTTTCCCATAGTGAACACCAATTACAGAAAGGGATGTTGCTGTTGTTAGTTTGGACTCTCTCCTGTGACCAATCCGGTGTGGTTAAACCTGTCATTCCTGACAGGTTAACCACCACCACGATAGGTTCCAGGGTCACTGAATCACTAAGCCACTCCACCACGGCAAGGTCACAGCAAAAGGAGTGGAAGTGGCCCTTAAAAGGGCCGGGGGGGGGTACAGGGTATTGAGCTCTCACAGTTACATGAGGGAAAAGTAGTTTGCCTCAGCAGACAACCGTTCCTCCATGATCTCCTCCTTCTCCTCCAGAAGGGCCTGCCATTCATCCTCATTGATCCTCAACTGCTCCTCCTCACTGCACTCTGACAGAGTCTCCTTCTCCACCTTACGGAGAGAAAATAAGTCATCCACACGAGACTCCCATTCCTCCATCCTCTCCTCAAACTCTTCCACAAGTGCCTGCCACTCATCCTCCTTGATCCTCCACCTCTCCTCCCTGCACTCCTCCGTCTCCGCCAGGTCTGAGTGGTCGACCACAGCATGGAAACTACCAGAGTAATAACTTCGTGTCACAGCCATCATAAATGATAGGTCTTCTCCTGCTAAGATCTGTACTGTCTCTCCAAAAGAAGTGATGTCTAACAGCCGTGTACAGCCAGGCTTTGTTCTGTTGGCTGCCCGTTGCTCATTGGCTGATGCCTAGCAACGGTTTGTGTACAGAACGCTCAGACGTCACCCGTATCAACAAACAGCTACAGGTGTATCACGCGAGACATCAACACTAGGCCTGTGTTGTCATGGCGACATCTCCACACGACGCGGAGGGTGGGGTGGGGGGGGGGGGGGTGAGGGAGGGGAGTTGCACCACTCAGTTCACACGGGTGTGATTTTCACGTTGTTTTGGGCTATAATAAATTGCCCTGAGCCTTGTCATTCTGCTGGTTGAAGAAGCTTTAGGAGCGGTTATAGTGTCACATTTCCTGGATAAATTGACTACTGGCAGCATTGCAAAGACATACTGTACTGTGGAGCTGTAACTTGGCATTTAATCAACCATCATACTTCATGTCTTGAGAGCAATTTGGGCATTTTCATGTTTTTTTTTCCCATAGTGAACACCAATTACAGAAAGGGATGTTGCTGTTGTTAGTTTGGACTCTCTCCTGTGACCAATCCGGTGTGGTTAAACCTGTCATTCCTGACAGGTTAACCACCACCACGATAGGTTCCAGGGTCACTGAATCACTAAGCCACTCCACCACGGCAAGGTCACAGCAAAAGGAGTGGAAGTGGCCCTTAAAAGGGCCGGGGGGGGTACAGGGTATTGAGCTCTCACAGTGACATGAGGGAAAAGTAGTTTGCCTCAGCAGACAACCGTTCCTCCATGATCTCCTCCTTCTCCTCCAGAAGGGCCTGCCATTCATCCTCATTGATCCTCAACTGCTCCTCCTCACTGCACTCTGACAGAGTCTCGTTCTCCACCTTACGGAGAGAAAATAAGTCATCCACACGAGACTCCCATTCCTCCATCCTCTCCTCAAACTCTTCCACAAGTGCCTGCCACTCATCCTCCTTGATCCTCCACCTCTCCTCCCTGCACTCCTCCGTCTCCGCCAGGTCTGAGTGGTCGACCACAGCATGGAAACTACCAGAGTAATAACTTCGTGTCACAGCCATCATAAATGATAGGTCTTCTCCTGCTAAGATCTGTACTGTCTCTCCAAAAGAAGTGATGTCTAACAGCCGTGTACAGCCAGGCTTTATTCTGTTGGCTGCCCGTTGCTCATTGGCTGATGCCTAGCAACGGTTTGTGTACAGAACGCTCAGACGTCACCCGTATCAACAAACAGCTACAGGTGTATCACGCGAGACATCAACACTAGGCCTGTGTTGTCATGGCGACATCTCCACACGACCCGGGGTTGGGGTGAGGGAGGGGAGTTGCACCACTCAATTCACACGGGTGTGATTTTCACGTTGTTTTGGGCTTTAATAAATTGCCCTGAGCCTTGTCATTCTGCTGGTTGAAGAAGCTTTAGGAGCGGTTATAGTGTCACATTTCCTGGATAAATTGACTACTGGCAGCATTGCAAAGACATACTGTACTGTGGAGCTGTAACTTGGCATTTAATCAACCATCATACTTCATGTCTTGAGAGCAATTTGGGCATTTTCATGTTTTTCTTTTCCCATAGTGAACACCAATTACAGAAAGGGATGTTGCTGTTGTTAGTTTGGACTCTCTCCTGTGACCAATCCGGTGTGGTTAAACCTGTCATTCCTGACAGGTTAACCACCACCACGATAGGTTCCAGGGTCACTGAATCACTAAGCCACTCCACCACGGCAAGGTCACAGCAAAAGGAGTGGAAGTTGCCCTTAAAAGGGCCGGGGGGGGGGGGGGGGGGGGTACAGGGTATTGAGCTCTCACAGTGACATGAGGGAAAAGTAGTTTGCCTCAGCAGACAACCGTTCCTCCATGATCTCCTCCTCCTCCTCTAGAAGGGCCTGCCATTCATCCTCATTGATCCTCAACTGCTCCTCCTCACTGCACTCTGACAGAGTCTCCTTCTCCACCTTACGGAGAGAAAAGAAGTCATCCACACGAGACTCCCATTCCTCCATCCTCTCCTCAAACTCTTCCACAAGTGCCTGCCACTCATCCTCCTTGATCCTCCACCTCTCCTCCCTGCACTCCTCCGTCTCCGCCAGGTCTGAGTGGTCGACCACAGCATGGAAACTACCAGAGTAATAACTTCGTGTCACAGCCATCATAAATGATAAGTCTTCTCCTGCTAAGATCTGTACTGTCTCTCCAAAAGAAGTGATGTCTAACAGCCGTGTACAGCCAGGCTTTATTCTGTTGGCTGCCCGTTGCTCATTGGCTGATGCCTAGCAACGGTTTGTGTACAGAGCGCTCAGACGTCACCCGTATCAACAAACAGCTACAGGTGTATCACGCGAGACATCAACACTAGGCCTGTGTTGTCATGGCGACATCTCCACACGACGCTCAAAGGACACGTTGTGCCAGGTAAATAATCACAGTGACGTGTGTCAATATTTGTCTCCACCAGGCCGAAGGCATGGGGAGAGAGTATGTTTTGCACTCCGTCCGTCCGTCCGTGTGTCCGTCCGTTTGTCTGTCCGTGTGTCCGTCCGTCCGTCCGTCTGTGAACAGCTAATCTCCGGCACCGTTAACCCGGTTGTTGCCAAATTTTGCACACACACTCCCTGGATGCCAACGATGAACCTCTGCCCCAAAATGTTCAGAACGGCCTGTTATAGCGCCACCAGGAGGCTGTTTTATGCAAAACAAGTTTTTGGACAGTACACCTACAGATTTTGTCCAAACATCACGCAAATTTATACACAGTCTCTCTAGAGCCATTCAACGAAACGGGTCTTTCAGATTTCGCAGACATCCTGATTGGCTAAGATTGGCTTCCAAAGTTCGCAGGAGTGTTCAGTTTCAAACAAAATGCTGCAAATCGAATTTTTCATATCTGCTCTTTATAGCGCCACCAGGAGGCTGAAATATGTAAAGCACATTTTCTAATATTACTCCTTTAGATGTTATCCAAATGCTCTCCATAGTCATGTGATCAAGACGGGTTTGTTTGATTTCTCATAATCCACCTTCATTGCCTACGATTGGCTTATAAACTTTTCAGGAGTAGCCCTCTTTGTACCCGTTTTGTACAAATCGCCACAACTACTCAACGCAGCGTCCGATTGCGGTGAAACTGTGCATGCATATTCCCAACAGGCTGAGGAAGAAATGCCACTTGACAGTTTTCAAATCAGCCTCATGGTGGCGCTACAACAGGCCAAGCCGTGACACACACACACACACACACACACACACACACAAAACATGTTTATATTACTCCTCAACATTTTGCCAAACATCACACACTCCTATCCTCCTGGTGGAGACCTGTGCCCAGAAGGGCACTTTTTCTAGTTTAAAATGATTATTTTATCATAGAAAATGAAGTCATCAATGCAACTCCACAAGGTAAAGTAAAATCAATACTTTTGAATTCCTTAAGAGAAGTGCATATGACAATAACACTGTTTATATTTTTAGTTGTGTATATATTCTACATTGATGACCTCCAGCTTATAGCATCATGTGTTAACATGTCTTTGTCCTTGCTTTCCCAGTGCGTGTTAGCTCCTGCCCTGGTAACTGGCACGGCTACCAAGGCAAGTGCTATCTGATGGTAAACTCCCTTTGCACCTGGTCAGATGCTGAGGTAAAATACTTTTACTACAAGATTTCTATTCTTACAACATTCATACAGCATTGTATTTAAACATCTATAGGCCTACTGAGCGTTTTGTCTCCCTCTCTGTTCCTGGTTCCATGTGTCTCCAGGCCTACTGTAGCAGTCAGCAGGCCAGCCTGGCATCAGCCCACAGTTACTGGGAGTACAACTTCCTGCAGAATCTGGCTAGATCTCAGTTACAGTCCACCGCTTGGATCGGAGGATACTACTTCGAGGTTACACCAATACTCCACCTTCAAATAATGTCTAGTAATGTCTAATAATGCTTTCGCACACCTAGAGTGCGAAAGATCTGTTGTACGCCCGATCTATCTATATATCTCAATCTATAGATATCAGCACCGCTGTGATCTGGTTGATTTTGGTAACCTTAACTCAAACATGGAAGATTATCCAAAATGAACATTTTTAAGTTTTATGCTACAACAACCAAAGCATGATGTAAATGTAATAAATGCGACAGCTTCCATCTCATTGCCAGACTAATTAGAAAATCATTTAGGGTCTAAGATAATAGCCTTCTACTGTACGTGTGATACCAATTCTATTTTCTTTATCTGTACATTCAATATGGAAGTCTTTATTTGTTAATGTATTATGGGACGTGGAGCTCAGACTTCATGACGTCTTTCATCATTCATTAGTGATGACATCATAGGCCTATTTAGGTTGGTCACGGTTTCATGTTTGGGGGTGTATGTGTATCCATGAATGAATTGTTTCCTATGTTCCTATCTAATTCTTAATGTAAAACTATGTGCATTTTTCTGTACATGTAAACATTGTCAATAAACATATATCAATATCTATACACAGAGCCGCTGGAGATGGGACGACAGCACCGTGTACAGCTATGAAAACTGGTATTCCCAATCATCTACCAGCAGCAGCCAATGCCTCCACCTCAACTCCTATGGTAAGGAAAAGTACATGTCCATTCGCGGGTTAGTGCAAAACGTGTTGCTAATTGTTCACAATAAATACACAGGCATAATCGTACATTGTTCCCTACTAAAACAGAGTCCAGAGGGTGGAACAATGGCAACTGCAGAAGCCCCGGCAGAGCTTTCATCTGCAGTAGATCAAGGGGCCAGTGAGGCTATTCAACGTTGAAGCTCTGGGCCCTAGTGGTAGGAGGAGGGACTACATGCGGACCCGTGGATTCATGACCGGGAAACCCCGTGCAGCTGGGCTTTAACATTGAGCGCTCGGTTGCACTTCCGCATTTGACCACCAAAATTTGGTGGTCAAATGCGGAAGTAGACATTCTGAGACGGTACTTCCGGCAGTCTTCCGGGTGCTTCAAAACGCCACTGAGCAACTTCCACTGACATGAATAGCTGGGGGGGCGGAGCTTTGCGCGGCAATGTACTGCTAGTCACAGTCCCAGAGGATGACTAATAAGGCCTGGAAACAACAGAAACAGCTTCACCAAGTGATACTAGGCTGTAAGAATGAAAACAAGTGTACTCTAAACTAATTGGTGATTTTGATGTATACTGGTAGTTAAATGTGACGGCAGTTTATACCTTAGTTTGCACTGCATTGCTTGCATGTGAATATCTTAAGGTATTAGCGTTTTATCCTCTCTTCATTGGCTGCCTGTCCACCACAGGATACATTTACCACGGCTAAAATGCAGAGACTGACATAGCATGTCCTCCAATAGCAGAAATGGGCACAAATAATATATCAAAGTGTAAGGTGTCACAAATTATTAAAAATAAAATAAAAATAAAGACTCATTAACTGATGTATGTGTTACTTTTTCAATTTTAATGTTGATTGAATAACTCAATAGGATGGCACACACTTTGTGCCTATTCCGTGGGGGCCTCCGAGCCTGCCAACCCACTGACAAGGTAGGTAGAGCACCCACAGAGAACCATTCACTTCATAAGACTACTCACAGATACCGCAATGACCATTGGAGCAATGCATTGCTCATTGGAGCAATACGCCCTCTCAGTGGGGGCTCCTCACCGTCGGGTAAGCCAATAGGGTACAACAGCCGTTGTATGTGGGGAGGGGTAATTGGCATAAAAATAAAATATAATAAACGGGTATCAATTATTGGGGGGAACCCAGTGGACTGCATGGCAGGGGCGTCACCTCCCTGAGCCAGGACCTAAACCTGACCGCACTGGTTTTCAAATGAGCCCCGGCCTGTGCTAGTTAGTGCTATTATAAATCACATTAAATTTACTTTACTTTATTTGTTTATTTAGACGGGACAGAGCATATTAATGAACAGTACATTAAAAATGTAGCGTAAATACACGGGATTTAGCAGAGATGCTATTTTCCATCCGTAGTCCATCCGGACATTGAACACTAAACAAAACTGACATTACAAGACATGAGAGGACAGCATGCAAAAACATGCATTTCAAAACACAGTAAAAGGAGAAAATAAGAAAAGATTAAAACTATTGCTAGGGCCAACTCTATTGTGGACTGACATACGTCATACGTGATCACAAGACTGGTTGTTTTTTAGCCACTGTTTCAATTGACCTTTACAAGCTGTGAAAGTGGGGATCTCCCTCAGTGTGAGAGGGAGCTCATTCCAGTATTGACAACCTTTTATGGACAGTACATTTTGACTGAAGGTAGACTTTCTGCCATGAACCTCACAGTCACCCCTGGATGTAGACCTGGTGTCATACCCACTATATCTCTTTATTTATAAATTCCTTGAGAGGAGAGGAGCTAAATTATTTTGACATTTATAGATAAAACAGGCACTCTTGAACTTTCTAAAGTTTTCAAGATTCAAAAGATTATATTTTTCCAAAATGGCACAGTGATGATATGAGGTTTTTTTTTTGTAAAATACCTTAATGGCTCTTTTGAAAAGTTGTTCTATAGGTTTGATGACTGTTGTCCCAGCAAATGACCAGTTTGTGAAACAGTATTCTATGTGCGATAAGATCATACAATGAAGTTATGTCTTTGCAGCTTCTGTTGTTAAATATGGTCGAATTTGACGGAAATTTGGAGGAAAAGAGGGTATAAATGATGAAATAAAGAACACCCGCAGGACTATGCATGGCAGGGGCGTCCACCTCCCTGAGCCAAGCCTGACAGATAGCTGCACCATAGTGGCCTGAGTAGTTTCTGCATGTACCTTTTGACCAGAGGACAATAACATGTGAGGCTAGTTAGGCTAGTTATCTCCTCTAGGAATCTGAGCTCAGTTAGGCCATCCCTGCCAAACACCCATGTGTGGAGTCGGCAGGACATCATACACAGAACCCTACGGGAAGTTCATCGATTGTTTAATCAAATGCTCCAGATGTCTCACCAGATCAATGCTCTCTATTCAATCTATTGCATCCAGCTTGCACTGCTTGCTACAGCCGACATACTAGAACACCTCCACTGCCTTACAGATCCCTGCTTCCCTCTGCACCTTGCCATGCCACTCTTTTGGGTTAGCCCTTGCTCCAGCTCATTCTGCTAGAGCAACCTAGAAGTAGCCTTCCCCGGGCTGGTGACCCGATTCCTTTCATGTATCATCAATAGATGTCCAGCTAAACATTGTGTAGCCATGCCCTCGTCTCTGCATGGTCGCACGTCGAAGAGGCAGGTGAACCAACATTGTTCATCATTCTGCTAGTTGGAGGCGGTGTATAGAGGAGAGATTCATCATTCTGCACTAGCTGGAGGCAGTGTATAGAGGAGAGATTCATCATTCTGCACTAGCTGGAGGCGGTGTATAGAGGAGAGATTCATCATTCTGCACTAGCTGGAGGCAGTGTATAGAGGAGAGATTCATCATTCTGCACTAGCTGGAGGCGGTGTATAGAGGAGAGATTCATCATTCTGCACTAGCTGGAGGCAGTGTATAGAGGAGAGATTCATCATTCTGCACTAGCTGGAGGCAGTGTATAGAGGAGAGGTTCATCATTCTGCACTAGCTGGAGGCAGTGTATAGAGGAGAGGTTCATCATTCTGCACTAGCTGGAGGCAGTGTATAGAGGAGAGATTCATCATTCTGCACTAGCTGGAGGCAGTGTATAGAGGAGAGGTTCATCATTCTGCACTAGCTGGAGGCGGTGTATAGAGGAGAGGTTCATCATTCTGCACTAGCTGGAGGCGGTGTATAGAGGAGAGGTTCATTCTGCACTAGCTGGAGGCGGTGTATAGAGGAGAGGTTCATCATTCTGCACTAGCTGGAGGCGGTGTATAGAGGAGAGGTTCATTCTGCACTAGCTGGAGGCGGTGTATAGAGGAGAGGTTCATCATTCTGCACTAGCTGGAGGCGGTATATAGAGGAGAGGTTCATCATTCTGCACTAGCTGGAGGCGGTGTATAGAGGAGAGGTTCATTCTGCACTAGCTGGAGGCGGTGTATAGAGGAGAGGTTCATTCTGCACTAGCTGGAGGCGGTGTATAGAGGAGAGGTTCATCATTCTGCACTAGCTGGAGGCGGTGTATAGAGGAGAGGTTCATCATTCTGCACTAGCTGGAGGCGGTGTATAGAGGAGAGGTTCATCATTCTGCACTAGCTGGAGGCGGTGTATAGAGGAGAGGTTCATTCTGCACTAGCTGGAGGCGGTGTATAGAGGAGAGGTTCATTCTGCACTAGCTGGAGGCGGTGTATAGAGGAGAGGTTCATTCTGCACTAGCTGGAGGCGGTGTATAGAGGAGAGGTTCATAATATATTGGACCTCATTCAAATGAGTTCAATTATTAGCCTATTTTTTTATTGTATAATGTACAAAAAATATTAATATTATAATTACTAATGTTATAGTCTACTATATCCTGCTTTGCACAAAGTACAAATTATAATTTTGTGGGGTGAAACCTTTGTGGTTGTTAAGGCTGGCATGAATGTCACTTAATTTCTTGATTCTATCCAATCACCTATTACTATGATCTAAGGCTATAAGCTGATCAACTAACCCTTTATAGACCTTATCCTTTCATCATATGAATTTGGCCACAGACCCCCAGATTGAGTATTTACAAGATTGTGACATTACATATTTAAAAGACAAAATATTTCGTTAAAGTTGTCGAACTGGTTTTAACTCATTTAGCTTGGGACCCCCTGGAACTCCCTCAATGACCACAGCTGGGGGGGTTCCCGGACATCACTTTGACAACCTGCACTCCCCTCAGAGCTGGAGCTGATGCCCAAGTGATTCTCAGTGGCTGCCCACTTCTAATAGTTGTAGGACATGTATGTCAGTCATGCATTTTACTAAGGCTAAAATGCAGACTTTTAGCCTTTTTGTTCTTGCTTAATGTAAATCACTCTTGATTAAGCCTAAATTATAATTGAGGTAGTATGGTCTCATATTAGATATTGGCCATTTGTCTTTGTGAAAGTCTTGCTTATTGTTGTTGTTGTCATATTGTCTTGATCACTTTCACTTTTTTATTTAACTTTTGCAGAGACACATCAACAAGGGACATTCTCACACATCAACAAGGGACATTCTCACCGTAAGTAGTGTACAAAGTAAATATTATAGTATGATGCAAGCAATGCCGTCACAACTTAACTACCGGTATACATCAAAAGCACAATTGGTACACTTCATGTTTTCATTTTTACAGCATAGTATCACATGGTTCTGTTGTTTCCATGCCTGATTAGCTGTTCTTCACTAGTCATCCTCTGGGACTGGGACTAGCAGTACATTGCCGATCTACTGCAGATGAAAGTTCTGGTGGGGCTTCTGCAGTTGCCATTGCTCCACCCTCTGGACTCTGTTTTAGTAGGGAACAATGTACGATTATGCCTGTGTATTTATTGTGAACAATTAGCAACAGGTTTTGCACTTACCCGTGAATGGACATGTACTTTTCCTTACCATAGGAGTTGAGGTGGAGGCATTGGCTGCTGCTGGTAGATGATTGGGAATACCAGTTTTGATAGCTGTACACGGTGCTGTCGTCCCATCTCCAGCGGCTCTGTGTAGAGATACATAGGAAACAATTAATTCATGGATACACCCCAAACATGAAACCGTGACCAACCTAAATGTCATGAAAGACGTCATGAAGTCTGAGCTCCACGTCCCATAATACATTAACAAATAAAGACTTCCATATTGAATGTACAGATAAGGAAAATAGAATTGGTATCACATGTATAGTAGAAGTCTATTATCTTAGAACCCTAAATGATTTTCTAATTAGTCTGGCAATGAGATGGAAGCTGTTGCATTTATTATATTTACATCATGCTTTCGTTGTTGTAGCATATAACTTAAAGAGGGAGTGCCACAATTATGTATTTTTTCCAGTTTTTCATGTGTCTATGAGGTGACCGTATACTTCATTAGACACCCTGGAGTCGTTTTTATGTGCAATGATGTATTCCCTTTGTATTTAGGGTAATATAGTGACATCACACATCACACTATCAGTCGTCGTCGTCGTCCCCCCCCCCCCCCCCCCCCCTTATCGTACAACTACGTACAACGGATCTTTCGCACTATAGGTGTGCGAAAGCTTTTCTCTACAGGTGTTTCTAGACAATATTTGAAGGTGGAGTATTGGTGAAACCTCGAAGTAGTATCCTCCGATCCAAGCGGTGGACTGTAACTGGGATCTAGCCAGATTCTGCAGGAAGCTGTACTCCCAGAAACTGTGGGCTGATGCCAGGCTGGCCTGCTGACTGCTACAGTAGGACTGGAGACACATGGAACCAGGAACAGAGAGGGAGACAAAACGCTCAGTAGGCCTTTAGATGTTTAATTAAATACAATGCTATATGAATGTTGTAAGAATAGAAATCTTGTAAAGTATTTTACCTCAGCATCTGACCAGGTGCGAAGGGAGTTTACCATCAGATAGCACTTGCCTTGGTAGCCGTGCCAGTTACCAGGGCAGGAGCTAACACGCACTGGGAAAGCAAGGACAAAGACATGTTAACACATGATGTACGCTATAAGCTGGATGTCATCAATGCACAATGTAGAATATACACAACTAAAAATATAAACAGTATTATTGTCATATGCACTTGTATTGTTGTGTATTTCTCTTATGGAATCCAAAGTATTGATTTTACTTTTTTTTTTACCTTGTGGTGTTTCATTGATGCCTTCATTTTCTGTGATAAAATAATCATTTTAAATGAAATTTCATACATCAAACATCTCTATTTGCATCATCAACTTAGGATTTGTGATAAGGACTTTGTTCATCTTATCATAAATTTAGATAGTAAAAAACGAATAAACACAAAACTTACCAGGAGCCTGTTGGATTGACTCTTCAACAGCTTCAACTAAAAAACGCAAAATAAATAAAATGCATTGAAGTGTCTCATTCTTCTAGAACTGTGTTGATGACTATTTGACTGACGGAGGGCCATCACACTGTACTGATAGTAAATAGATAACCTTTTCTAACTCTGCAACTGCAACATCATAAACAGTGATTATATTCCCCTAATACTCTATCCCTTTTGCCCCTGAATGTCCTCACATATTCAAATTACACAATATCCTTAATGTGTGTGTCTCATCATCAAAGGGGTGGTGTTGTGTACCCAGTCAAACTCAAACATCTGTGTTTTACTGCACTTGGTGACTAAAGTACAGTAGGTGTAATTGAATTCACACTAACCTGCAACAAAAGGTGCAACAGCCTCTTCATTCACATCAACATCCTCAGCTGAAAGGACTGAAGGGATAAACAACACATTTAACTCTGTCTCATTGTCATCTTCATACAATTACATCAACCTATTGACTAAAAATCACACCCGTGTGAACTGAGTGGTGCAGTGACGTCACACACTAACCATAGCAACCATGCTCACCTGTGCGTGGCCCCACGTACAGGTACACGGGTACACGTACAGGTACACGGGTACAGACAAAGCTGGTTGTTGGAGTTGTTTGCACCACTCAAAAACAAAACAAATGATAAACAATAGCATGTGTTCTTACAACATGGTTATATATATTTTTAAATACTGACTGATGGAGCGAGGAGAGAGTGAGTTATTTTCCTTTTTTCCAGGGTTAATGGTCTAATTTTGTAATGTGTCGTTGTAGTAGAACAGCCAGACGGTACCTGTTGCAGCCCTGACAGAGAGAGCAGCACAGAGAAGCAGGAGAACCTTCATGATGAAGATGATTCAAATATCTGTAAGAACACACACACACACACACACACACACACACACACACACACACACACACACACACACACACACTAGTAAACAGAGCGAGAGAGAGAGAGAGCAAGCGAGAGAGAGAAACACAAAAATATCAGATATCTTACCTGTATCAGGTGAATATAAGTTGTTGTTTCACAGCAACAGGTAAGTCAGTGATGTAATGATGAGAGGAGGCTGCTCTGTTCTTTATATACACCTAAGCACCAGAGACCACACCCACTCTCATAAACTGACCAATGTAAGTGTAAATGCACACACACACGCACACACGCACACACACACACACACACACACACACACACACACACACACACACACACACACACACACACACACACACACACACACACACACACACACACACACACACACACACACACACAAATAGCAAACAGGATGAGAAGGCATCTAATGTTAATTGAGGATATTGTTATACTGGAAATGGTGTTATAAATATAATATACAATAATAGTCATAAATGGTTGTAAAAACAGAAGTTCAAAAGAACAGGATCATATCTGGGAAGTCTTGTGTCAAGTAAACGCATTTTAATTTATTGTAAAATAATATATTTTATCATAACTTATATACTTTTTGTATTTTTTATTTTTCTGTACAGTATAGACCACACATCAAAACACCAGTGTTGGGCAATATTACTCAAGAGAGTAATACGTTACATATTACTCCTTAAAAAGGTTATACTATTACATATTACTTTTGCCCCCCCACCCGCAAACAATCTGTTTGGTCAGTTTACTTTAGAACTGAATCCAATTGTTTTGAATATAAGAAGAAGAGTCACCAATCAACCAAAAACGCTATAAAATAAAGCAGCAATCTCTCTTAATCTTTTAAATGAAATGTTTTAAAACGGTAGCCAACAAATCCTGAGTAATATGTAATATGTGCTATTCTTTTACAAAGTAATGTGGTATAATATTACTGTTTTGGCAGAGTAATAACTTACTTTACTCGTTACTGGGTAAAGTAGTAATATTTGAATAATATATTACATCAAAGCAGAGAAGAGAATTGCTTATCTGGAAAGTTATGATAAAAGGTATTTTTACAATAAATGAAAATGCCTTTCCTTGTATTCCATATCTGACTTCTCAGATATGATCTTGTTCTTATGAACTTTTATGTTTTTACAACCATTTATGGCTATTTTGCACAACACCATTTCCTCAATTAACATTACTGTAGATGCCTTCTCATCCACCCCACTATTATTTGAAAACTTTAGTTACATACATGATTATACACTTCAGCCCTATATACATTTCGGCTATTTTTATTTTGAAAATAGCCCATCGACAAGATCACAATTTGCACTGAATCTTGTAGATCTACTATTTTCAAAAGATTTTTATACATTTGAAAACGTGTGAAATGGGATATGTACATTTTGAATTCTGGACTTCTACATTGCAACCACAGCTTTTTATGACATTCACAAAGTGATGCGACGTGTTGTGAGCTTATGCGTTGTGAGCTTGCAAAAAAAGAAAGAAAATAATGTCTAATAATAAGCGATTAAGTGATTAATGAACGAAAAAACATCGCATGGATGCACCTGGGACGTATCCGCAGTGATCGCCCAAGGTCCCAAAGTCATCAGGGTTTCGGGTCTCGCAACATCATACCCCTCACTCAGGTGACCCAGCCGGGGTGATCAAGTCCCGACTTACGTCCCAGTAGCTACCCTCAATCAGTCCCATTAGGGAAAGACCAGGGCCACACAATCCGTTGCTCCGGAACTACTCTGCCAGGACTGGGAGGTAGATCAGTCTGGCACGTGGAAAGGCTCTGTGGGTTGACTCCTGTCCGGGCCCCTCCTACGTCTCACCAGGTCCACTCCTGCTCTCACCAGGTCCAGGACCTGTGCGTTGTACAGTACCAGACTCCCAGCACCAGACACTTCATTCAGGAGTGGTGCTGGAGGCTCCACCTGGTCAACGGTGGTGCTGCAGGCTCCGCTTGCAGCTTGAATGGCCTTCCTAAAGGCCTCACCGTGGGTTTGTTGGTCTTCCTCCTCACGGAAGACACAGGCTGGGGTGCCAACCCATACTGCTCCCGGGTGAATGAATGTCTGGTTCATGAAAAAATAAAAATAAATCTGATTATTCTGCAACTAGCCTCGGAGACCGCAGGCGTTAATCTGCAAACAAACATTCAGAGGTGGAGGACATATGAATAAAATACCTGAATTGTTTGGTTAAATGTGAAAGCTAGGGGGTGGCTGTGGCTATTGCAATCCCCCCCAAAAGACGCTCTTGCTTGAAGGTTTCATAGTGCTTTAATTTTTTTACACTGACAAGGATGTATGAATTAAAGATTTAATGATATGTAATGTAATTGACTGATATGTGCACAGTGCACACATGCTATTCATGTTTGTTCATCCCCTGTCACATCACCCTGTCACATTGAAATTCCAGTTCGATCAACATAATAATGTGACGAGCAATTTTAGAGAAAATGTCCCAATGATCCTGGCTCAAAAGTGAGTTTTGTGATTGCGAATTCTATCCAATGTTATCCTTCTCTTCTGTTTTCCATCAATGTCCAAAAGAAATAAAAAAGACCAAAGTTGCGGTTGCTTGCAAATCAAATCCAGTCCCTTACAAAACACATGACATGCATGCACACGCACACCCTCACACATGTGCATTGCACACGCGCACCTATTTCGCAAGCAGAATAAGGCACATGCAAAGTTAATTGAGGATACTGTTATACTGGAAATTGTACTACTATAGTCATAAATAGTCATAAAAACAAAAGTTAAAATTTCATAACAGGATCATTTCTGAGAAGTTTTTTGTGTCCAGGAAACACATTTTCCTCTAAACATATTCTCCGTTATCACACTGTACTGTAGCTGATCAGATAAGCAATTATGTGTTACCGGTAGTTCTTGCTAATAATCACCATTTGAGTGTGTTGGATTCACACTTCCTGTATAGTCTGGCAGTCAACAGGCTTCTTTTGTTCAAAGTGTGAAATTTGGTATATAGTCTTTTTTTATTGGCCTAAAATATTGTCTACATACATTCATGAATCCACTTGCTGACCAGCTGTCAGTATTGAGCATTTTGTTATTTGTTTTTATAGGGGTTTATATGTGACCCTACCATTAACATCCTATATATTTAAAAAAATCACACCCGTGTGAACTGAGTGGTGTAGGTCTGACGTAATGTCTGACGTAATGAAATCACACCCGGGTGAACTGGGTGACCGTAGCAACCATGCTCATTTTTTGAGCACAGACAGACACCACTCACCACTTTACACCACTCAAAAAATAAATATCAACATTTCACTATGCTTTAAGTAGCATGTGACATGTCAAACTAGGGGGTTTTCATGATTCTAAATCCATTCCAATCATTAGTTTTGCACAAAAAACACTCCTTGGGCTAAAAACGACCATAGCTGTCATCACAAAATGTGATGAGGTCAGCACAAATGTGATGAGGTCAGCACATTTTGGGCACTTTTGGGCAAAAGTAGAAAGTAGTATACAAAATATCCCATTTCACAAGTTTTCAAATGTATAAAAATCTTTTGAAAATAGTAGATCTACAAGCTCACAATTTGTAGCGATTTGACGCATTGTGAGCTTGTAGATTGGCTATTTTCAAAATAAATATGTCCGAAATGTATATAGGGCTGAAGCGGTTAATGTATGTAGCCTAACTAAAGTTTTCAAATGATAGTGGGGTAAAAGTACAATATCAAGGCTACCGATAGTGGAAGAGATTGCACAGAATTTCGCAAGCCGTTTAGCTGCTTTTTTGGCATCCCAAGTTATTTGGAAGCCTCTTACAACCAAACTGTGTACGTGTCCTAGGCCAGTTGTTCCCAAACTTTTTCATGTCAAGGACCCCCAAATTGACAGTAATTAGCCCGTGGACCCCCCCCCCATTTGAAAAGATATGCCAGGGACCCCCATAAGAGAAGATTTTTAGATTTTTATGGCTCTAGCAGTGATTTTCAACCCGTTTAATTTCAAGGACCCCCCAGTTTGACATGCATTACTCTACGGACCCCCATTTAATAGCATTTCTATCTCTGGGACCCCCAATTTATATTGTAAAATCAATGCTAATTTAACTCTGAGAGCATACAAATGGAACCAAATGGACCCGTACACTCTCTGAGTTACAGACCCATAAGGGTCCATTTGGTTCCAAATTATCATTTAGCTGGGTCCCCCCTGGAACTCCCTCAAGTACCCCAGGGGGTTTCCGGACCCCACTTTGGGAACCACTGTCCTAGGCCACACACACACACACACACACACACACACACACACACACACACACACACACACACACACACACACACACACACACACACACACACACACACACATTTAGCCAAAAGGATGAGAAGGCATCTACAGTAATCTTAATTGAGGAAATGCAAATAGCCATAGGTGGTTGTAAACACATAAAAGCTCATAAGAACAAGATCATATCTGAGAAGTCTTGTGTCAAGGAAATGCATTTTCATTTTTTTACCTTTTATCATAACTTTCCACTAGACAGTGTTGTTTTTGACAGCAAATTTTGATTTTAGTTTTAGTCATAGTCTTTTGAATAGCTTTCATTTAGTTTTAGTCACATTGTAGTCACGTGGAATGTTTTAGTTTTATTTGACTAAATATAAGATTTTAGTCGACTAAATCTACAGTTGATTTAGTTTACCAAAATGTATTTTGGCAGGCCTTGATGCCGTCGCAATGACTGTTTTTACACTTGCTGAAAATAGCCGATCTACAGCTCACACGTTGTGAGCTTGTAGATCTGCTATTTTCAGCATGCAACCAAATGAAAAATGACTTATACTATATATCTTGTCCACTATAGTCCCTTCCCAACATTTTAGTCTAGTTTTCATTTGTTGATGAAATTGTCAATATATTTAGTCTTAGTTTTAGTCATCATACCTTAGTTTTTATTTAGTTTCCAATTAGTTTTCATCAGTGGAAAAAGGGGGGTGCATACTTAGTTTAGACTAGTCATTGGTTAGACATGGGTTAAGGTTAGGTTTAGGTGTGCTGCCCCGTGGGAGGTTAGGTTTAGGGTGAGGGTTTGAGATAGGTTGTAGTTGTAGGACTAATGACTGGTCTAACCAATGACTAGTCTAAACCAAAAAACTGTCTAAACTAAGTACTGCACCCGAAAAAGGGTGCAGTACAAGCTTTTTTTTTTTGTCGACCAAGTCAACACTGTTTCCAGATAAGCAATTCTCGTCTCTGCTGTGATGTGTTTTGATGTGTGGTCATGATAAAAGTTATTTTTACAATAAATGAAAATGCGTTTCCTTGACACAAGACTTCCCAGATATGATCCTGTTCTTATTAACTTCTATGTTTTTACAACCATTTATGACTATTAGTATAACAGTATCCTCAATTAACATTAGATGCCTTCTCATCGTGTGTGTGTGTGTGTGTGTGTGTGTGTGTGTGTGTGTGTGTGTGTGTGTGTGTGTGTGTGTGTGTGTGTGTGTGTGTGTGTGTGTGTGTGTGTGTGTGTGTGTGTGTGTGTGTGTGTGTGTGTGTGTGTGTGTGTGTGTGTGTGTCGCCCATGTACATTTACAGTACACTTGGCATATTAGGTGTAAAGATGAATTCCTGGGTTGTTTTTATTGATCAGTTTATGAGAGTGGGTGTGGTCTCTGGTGCTTCAGGTGTGTATATAAAGAGCAGAGCAGCATCCTCTCATCATTACATCACTGACTTACCTGTTGCTGTGAAACAACAACTCGTATTCACCTGATACAGGTAAGATATCTGATCTATTTGTTCTCTCTCTCTCTCTCTCTCTCTCTCTCTCTCTCTCTCTCTCTCTCTCTCTCTCTCTCTCTCTCTCTCTCTCTCTCTGTTTACTAATGTGTGTGTGTTTTCTTACAGATATTCAAATCATCTTCATTATGAAGATTCTCCTGCTTCTCTGTGTTCTCCTCTGTGCTGCTCTCTCTGTCAGGGCTGCAACAGGTACAGTCCGTTTGTGTTAGGGACAAGATGATGTACATTTTCCCTTCATTGTCAATGGCGTTTTTAAAACAAACATTGAACTAAAAACAAACATTAAACCTGTATATAGGAGGGACTAGCACCCCTCAAAAATATATAAATAACTATGTTGTAAGAACATATTCTATTGTTTATTTTTTGTTTTTAGTCAAAAGGTTGATGTAATTGTATGAAGATGACAATGAGACAGAGTTAAATGTGTTGTTTTTCCCTTCAGTCCTTTCAGCTGAGGATGTTGTGAAGGAAGAGGATGTTGTGAAGGAAGAGGATGTTGCACCTTTTGTTCCAGGTTAGTGTCAATTCAATTACACCTACTTTAGTCACCAAGTGCAGTAAAACACACAGGAGTCTGACTGGGTACAGCATTCCAGATACAGATAAGACACATTAAGGATATTAAGTGTAATTAAAATATGTGAGGACATTCAGGGGCAAAAGGGATAGATTATGCATTATTGCATTATTATGCAATATGATACAATACAGTACAAGAGACAAAACAAGGTGAGAAACATGGCCTTTAAGGTGATGGGAATAGAATCGCTGTTTATGATGTTGCAGAGTTAGAAAAAGTTATCTATTTACTATCAGTCTATTTACTATCAGTACAGTGTGCTGACTCTCTGTCAGTAAAATAGTCATAAACACAGTTGTAGAAAAATGAGACACTTCAATGTTTTTTATTTATTTTGGGTTCCTTAGTTGAAGCTGTTGAAGAGTCCATCCAACAAGCTCCTGGTAAGTTTTTTGATTGTTTTTTTACTATCTAAATTTATGATAATATGATCTCTATAATAAAGTCTTTAAAGACTAGCAAATAGAGATGTTTGATCTAAGAAGTTTCATTTAAAATACAATACAGTACAAGAGACAAAACAAACATGGCCTTTAAGGTGATGGGAATAGAATCACTGCTTATCATGTTGCAGAGTTAGAAAACGTAATCCATTTACTATCAGTCTAACAGTGTGCTGACTCTCTGTCAGTAAAATAATCATCAACACAGTTCTAGAAGAATGAGGCACTTCAATGTCTTTTATTTATTTTGGGTTCCTTAGTTGAAGCTGTTGAAGAGTCAATCCAACAGGCTCCTGGTAAGTTGTTTGATTGTTTTTTTTTTTTACTACTATCTACATTTATGATAATATGATCTCTATAATAAAGTAGTCCTTATCACAGATCCTAAGTTGATGAAGCAAATATATATATGTTTGATGCAAGAAGTTTAATTTTAAATGATTCTTTTATCACAGAAAATGAAGGCATCAATGAAACTCCACAAGGTAAAGTTAATACTTTTGAATTCCTTAAGAGAAATACACATCTTATACAAGTGCATATGACAATAATACTGTTTATATTTTTAGTTGTGTATATTCTACATTGTACATTGATGACCTCCAGCTTATAGCATACATCATGTGTTAACATGTCTTTGTCCTTGCTTTCCCAGTGCGTGTTAGCTCCTGCCCTGGTGACTGGCACGGCTACCAAGGCAAGTGCTATCTGATGGTGAACTCCCTTCGCACCTGGTCAGATGCTGAGGTAAAAATACTTTACAAGATTTCTATTCTTACAACATTCATACAGCATTGTATTTAAACATCTATAAGCCTACTGAGCGTTTTGTCTCCCTCTCTGTTCCTGGTTCCATGTGTCTCCAGGCCTACTGTAGCAGTCAGCAGGCCAGCCTGGCATCAGCCCACAGTTACTGGGAGTACAACTTCCTGCAGAATCTGGCTAGATCTCAGTTACAGTCCACCGCTTGGATCGGAGGATACTACTTCGAGGTTACACCAATACTCCACCTTCAAATAATGTCTAGAAACAAAAAAAGCTTTCGCACACCTAGAGTGCAAAAGATCTGTTGTACGCCCGATCTATCTATATATCTCGATCTATAGATATCAGCACCACTGTGATCTGGTTGATTTTGGTAACCTTAACTCAAACATGGAAGATTATCCAAAATGAACATTTTTAAGTTTTATGCTACAACAACCAAAGCATGATGTAAATGTAATAAATGCGACAGCCTCCATCTCATTGCCAGACTAATTAGAAAATCATTTAGGGTCTAAGATAATAGCCTTCTACTGTACGTGTGATACCAATTCTATTTTCCTTATCTGTACATTCAATATGGAAGTCTTTATTTGTTAATGTATTATGGGACGTGGAGCTCAGACTTCATGACGTCTTTCATCATTCATTAGTGATGACATGTAGGCCTATTTAGGTTGGTCACGGTTTCATGTTTGGGGGTGTATGTGTATCCATGAATGAATTGTTTCTTATGTTCCTATCTAATTCTTAATGTAAAACTATGTGCATTTTTCTGTACATGTAAACATTGTCAATAAACATATATCAATATCTCTATACACAGAGCCGCTGGAGATGGGACGACAGCACCGTGTACAGCTATCAAAACTGGTATTCCCAATCATCTACCAGCAGCAGCCAATGCCTCCACCTCAACTCCTATGGTAAGGAAAAGTACATGTCCATTCACGGGTTAGTGCAAAACGTGTTGCTAATTGTTCACAATAAATACACAGGCATAATCGTACATTGTTCCCTACTAAAACAGAGTCCAGAGGGTGGAGCAATGGCAACTGCAGAAGCCCCACCAGAACTTCCATCTGCAGTAGATCGGCAATGTACTGCTAGTCACAGTCCCAGAGGATGACTAATAAGGCCTGGAAACAACAGAAACAGCTTCACTAAGTGATACTAGGCTGTAAGAATGAAAACATGAAGTGTACTCTAAACTAATTGGTGCTTTTGATGTATACTGGTAAAATGTGACGGCAGTTTATACCTTAGTTTGCACTGCATTGCTTGCATGTGACTATGATTGATGTGTCTCTGCAACAGTTAAATAAAAAATAAAGCAAATTCAGACAATTTGGACAACGTTTCTCCTCTTTTACCGTGATCCCCAAAGATCTCTCTTTGGGCCTATTCTTTTTTTCCAGCTTATACAGTATATGCTGCTATTGGTACACAGCATGCTGAGGTATAATGTCTATTGTTATACTGAAGCTACACACCTTTCTTAAGAACCTTACTGAATATCTTAAGGTATTAGCGTTTTAGTCTGTCTTCATTGGCTGCCTGTCCACCACAGGATACATTTACCACGGCTAAAATGCAGAGACTGGACCCTCTTGTAAACAAGTGTAATGCTTTATTGGGTCGTCCACTCACAGTTAACAGTCTTTGTATTGAGTTGTGCTTGAAATGTACTGTAATTCTGCAAACTGTTTATACATATTTCAATCAATCAATCAAAAAGACATACCATGTCCTCCAACAGCAGAAATGGGAACAAATAATATATCAAAGCGTAAGGTGTCACAAATTATTAGAAATAAAATAAAAATACTGATACTTTCATTTGGAAAAAAAAGACTCATTAACTGATGTATGTGTTACTTTTTCAATTTGAATATTGATTGAATAACTCACTAGGATGGCGCACACTTTGTGCCTATTCCGTGGGGGCTTCCGAGCCCGCCAACCCACTGACAAGGTAGAGCACCCACAGAGAACCATTCACTTCATAAGACTACTCACAGATACCGCAATGACCATTGGAGCAATACATTGCTCATTGGAGCAATACGCCCTCTCAGTGGGGGCTCCTCACTGTCGGGTAAGCCAATAGGGTACAACAGCCGTTGTATGTGGGGAGGGGTAATTGGCATAAAAATAAAATATAATAAAAGGGTATCAATTATTGGGGGGAACCCGGTGGACTATGCATGGCAGGGGCGTCCACCTCCCTGAGCCAGGACCTAAACCTGACCGCACTGGTTTTCAAATGAGCCCCAGCCTCGAGTTGGACTACTTAGAAAAGTGCTATTATAAATCATATTAAATTTACTTTACTTTACTTTATTTGTTTATTTAGACGGGACAGAGCATATTAATGAACAGTACATTAAAAATGTAGCGTAAATACACGGGATTTAGCAGAGATGCTATTTTCCATCCGTAGTCCATCCGGACATTGAACACTAAACAAAACTGACATTACAAGACATGAGAGGACAGCATGCAAAAACATGCATTTCAAAACACAGTAAAAGGAGAAAATAAGAAAAGATTAAAACTATTGCTAGGGCCAACTCTATTGTGGACTGACAGTCATATGTGATCACAAGACTGGTTGTTTTTTAGCCACTGTTTAAAAGCTGTGAAAGTGGGGATCTCCCTCAGTGTGAGAGGGAGCTCATTCCAGTATTGACAACCTTTTATGGACAGTACATTTTGACTGAAGGTAGACTTTCTGCCATGGACCTCACAGTCACCCCTGGATGTAGACCTGGTGTCATACCCACTGTCTCTCTTTTTGTCTCCACCAGGCCGAAAGCATGGGGAGAGAGTATGTTTTGCACTCCGTCCGTCCGTCCGTCCGTCCGTCTGTGAACAGCTAATCTCCGGCACCGTTAACCCGGTTGATGCCAAATTTTGCACACCTACTCCCTGGATGCCAACGATGAACCTCTGCCCCAGAATTTCCAGAACGACTGGTTATAGCGCCACCAGGAGGCCGATTTGTGCAAAACAAGTTTTTGGACAGTATACCTACAGATTTTGTCCAAACATCACGCACATTGGTACACAGTCTCTCTAGAGCCATTCAACGAAACGGGTCTTTCAGATTTCTCAGACTCCATCCTGATTGGCTAAGATTGGCTTCCAAAGTTCGAAGTAGTGCTCAGTTTCAAACAAGATACTGCAAATCATGAACACATCGTGTGATTTCCGTGAAATTGTGCACGCACATTCCCACTAGGCCGAGGAAGAAATGCCACATGAACATTTTCAACTCAGCCTCATGGTGGTGCTATAACTGGCCGAAAAGTGTTTTTACCTCCAACTGCACAGATCTGTCTAAAACTTTGTATGCACACTCCCTAGAAGCCAAGGAAAAACCTTTGCCTGGAATTTTTCACATCTGCTCTTTATAGCGCCACCAGGAGGCCGACATATGTAAAACACATTTTCTAATATTACTCCTTCAGATTTTATCCAAATTTCACGCAAATCGGTACACATGCTCTCCATAGTCATGTGATCAAGACGGGTTTGTTTGATTTCTCATAATCCACCTTCATTGCCTAAGATTGGCTTCTAAACTTTTCAGGAGTAGCCCGCTTTGTACAAACTACTCAACGCAGCGTCCGATCGCAGTGAAACTGTGCATGCATATTCTGGTGTATGTGTTTGGTCCGACGATTCATTGATCCGATACCCCTAACCCCTAACCTAACCATAACCGCAAGCACGGGAGCAGGCGCTAGTCCGAGGTGCGGACGCATGTCGAACCAATGCTCCGTCGGACCATAGTATGCCTACCGCATATTCTAACTAGGCTGAGGAAGAAATGCCACTTGACAGTTTTCAAATCAGCCTCATGGTGGCACTACAACAGGCCAAGCCACGTCTCACACACACACACACACACACACACACACACACACACACACACATACACACACACACACACACACACACACACACACACACACACACACACACACACACACACACACACACACACACACACAAAACATGATTATATTACTCCTAAACATTTTGCCAAACATCACACACACTCCTATCCTCCTGGTGGAGACCTGTGCCCAGAAGGGCACTTTTTCTAGTTTTGTTGTGTTTTGTTTTGAAATGTTGCTGTTAGCCTAGCTGCATCTAACCGTTAGCTTGCAAGATATCTAGGCTGTTTACGTTTTATTTGTGAGGGTGCATTAGTCAGAACTGCAGCATCACTCCCAATCTTCCGCCGTAGTCTGAAAACCCACCTTTTCAGACTCCATCATGGCCCATAGCACTTACCCTACCCCCTTCGACAGCACTTTTTAGACTTAGATAGCATTTGATACAGACTTATAGCATGTTATGTAGACGGCACAATAATTGAATTGTATGTAGTCATAGCACTTCATAGTATATATGTACAGCATAGTATAGTATATATGTATAGTTTATATGTACAGTGTCATTATATAGATATGTTCTAGCTACGTTCTTAGCTTACGCATGTTTCTTGATAAATGCTTTTTATATATGTGATGTATTCCCATGCCTTTTGTTCTTGCTTAATGTAAGTCGCTCTGGATTAAGAGCGTCTGCTAAATGCCTAAATTGTAAATTGTAAATTGCATTAACGTCCTCATAAACATGCTTTGTTTATTATGGTAATATTTCAGACATTATGTCATACTACTTATTGTGATTTGGGTAGGTGCCTTTCACGATGTTTTCCACAGTAATGGATGTTTAGCATTTCAGTCAGCAGAGATGTGTTTATAGTAGGCTACTTTGATGAAAATATTGTGTTCTCAAATCAGCTTGAATAGACCTGTGGCATCAAATAGGCTAACTAGCTGCTAAACATTCTTGTCCTATGGTGTGCATTAGATGACGGTCATATAAAGTCATGTCCAGGTAGTCACAAGTGCTTGCCATGCCTCCAGTCTGTGTCTTCCTAAATGTTTGTGGGAGTTACTGCATGATTTTGACTTTGGGCCAGGTGTAACTGTCATACCATAATATTATGTGTATATGTGCCGTAAATGAGAAAATATAAGTGTCCCCACTTTACCTGTATTCACATTCAATATGCATATTATGTACAAATGTATTTATTAATATTAACTAAGCTGATATTCACAAACATGTCTTGACAAGTTTGGCGAGTCAATTCAAGAAAAGCTAAGGTGTGTCAAGGACTCCTGATAGCATCATCAATGTCCATTTAGACAGGCTATAAAGGTAGGCTACTAGTCATGCTGCTTCATCATGTAAACATATTTACAATTCTCTACGACACATATACATTATGCAACAATTTGATGGCGGCCAAACCATCTCGTAAATAACACAACAAACTATGTGTGGAACTAAAATGAACATCTCTGTAATTTACTTAAGTTAAAAACACTAGAGGTGTAAATAAACGAAGTTTTCAAATGCAGTCTCTGTTCTGAGATGAGAGATTCAGCACCATGGACAGAGCAGAGGATTTCACAGAGAACTTTCTTTTTCAGTTCCTTGCCAGAGGTGTGTGCATAGTTTAGAGATCATCAAAGTCGTACGATTTGTCACACACATTATTACCACAGTGAAATTTGTTCTCTGCATTTGACCCATCTCTTGCGGTGAGCCGCAGCCAAGGAGCGGTGAGCTGCAGCTGTGCCGTGCTGGGAATCATTTGATTAGCTGATTTAACCCCCCAATCCAACCCTTTGATGCTGAATGCCAAGCAGGGAAGCGTTGGGTCCCATTTTTACAGTCTTTGCTATGACCCGGCCTCCGGCCGGTGATCGAACCCCAACCTACCAGTTTCAGTACGGACACGCTAACCACAAGGCCACTATCTTTTCAAAGAAAGAGATGGATTCATACCACATGCCTTCAATGCCATATTGACATCCATGACATACATGTGACATCAGAAATGGAAAAACAACATAAAATGTCTTAATAAGGTGTTGGGCCACCAGGAGCTGCCAGAGTAACTTCAATGCACTTGACTTTGGCCTAGATTCTACAAGTCTAGAACTCTACAGGAAGGATGAAAATATTCCCTGATTAGGTGTTCAATTGGGTTGAGATCTGGTCAACTGTAAAGTTTATAGAATATGACCCTTTAAAGCCAAATGTATGATTGACTGTACCTTGTGCTGTTTGCAAGTATTCAATCAATCCATCACTTTTATACCCATCAAACCGTTCAGAGACCCCTCATGGCCTGTAGATGGTGGCATTTTCATTCTACAAGATTCCACTCGCATCAGGATAGAAATGCGTCATCATCACATAGCCTATTATACATTTTAGAAAGATAAACAATAAAATAAAATATTACAAAATACCCATTGCTGGGAAAGCTACAGACACAATATGCATAAAAAGGTGAAATATAATCAGATTAATAATGGTATACACTAAGAATGTTTGCAAAATATACACATGCTATATACAAAATACAATTCAACATACTATTCTCCTGCACTTCTTGAACTGTATTCACAATATTAATGCCAAATTAGGCATTTTAAAGTTTTCCCAGTCTGACTTGTTTCAAAAATAGCATTGATCATTTCAAGTGCATACTGTACTGTACATACCACCTGTATACAGTATATAATTTAATATAAACCATGTTCTTAATGGTGTTAGAAATGTCTACTGCTATACAATAAACACATCTGCAAGGTATTTTCATGTCTGAAATGTGTTTTATTTTTATATCATGAACATACCTGGAGATAAAAAAAAAGGGGATACAATACACTTTTTGTCCTATTCATTCAATACTGCTTCAAGAGCACGATCGAGAGTCTGATGTTCAAGGCTTGAACACAAGTAGCACATAAGCGCTAAAGGCTGAGATAAAAGTAAAGCTGATCAAATGTCATCACATGAGAGATGGCAGGTTCATCTCCTCAGAGCTGAGAGACAAATCTAGACCCAAACCCTTCACTTTGCCATTGATTGTTCATGTCAATATTTGTAAAAATCCTGCATTGAAAACTTCTTAAAAGTTACAAAAGTATTGCCATCAAAATACACTTACAGAACCAAACATAAAAGCCCTCAGGCCTAGTGACGCCAACCTCCTTGGCGAGAGAACCCCATGGAATGCACTCCCCAATACTCCCAGAGAAGCCCCCACCCTCAAATATTCAAACCACTGTCAATGTCGGATACAACAAAATGTACATGTATGTATGTGTATTCATTGCATCAAGAAAAAGAAAAATAACTCCAGCCACACACCACTATTCTCATCATTCCACAGTTTTTATTGATTTTATTCATTGATTGATTGATTGATTTAAATCTTTATTTCACAGTATGTAGAATGGGTAGAACACATTTCATGGGTAGGGTACATTTCAAACGTTAATACAAAAACTATTACTTGTGGACAAACCATGATAAAGCATTTACACTTATTTACAACAGGGTCCACCATTTTCAATTCATCAGAACATTTAGAGAAATACGGTACAAATATACACTTATATACAAAAAAGGGAAAAACATGTACAGTATGGAGAAAAGGGGGTGGGGTGGGGGGGACCAGTTTCGAGTTGCAGCCGTCCGTAGGTACCCTTTGAGAGCAGTTTTGAAGGAGTCAAGGGATTCACATGTCTGAATGGCTGTTGGTAGGGCGTTCCACATTTTGGTGGCATAGGAGCGAAATGGATTTAGTCCCTTGTTTGAGCCGAATCTGGTGTTGTGGGTGTGGACTTCGTTGACATTAAGGAAGTATTTAGACAGGTACATGCTGGGTATCTTGGTGGTGGTGTAGCGAATCTTAGACCAGACCCATTGCAAGATTCTGTACTCCCATTCTCTGTGTGTGCCATTTTCTTTTGCAATATCAGAGTCAGAGTCTGGAAACATGACATATGAGAGCTTATTATTGCCACAGTCTTCTGATCTGTGTTGTTGCACTGTGTGGTATAAACACTAGTTATTTCAGCTGCTGTTACCTTTCTGTGTTGGAATCTTGTTGGTTCCATAAGATGATTAACACAGTGAAGGCCAAATGTATTTGCATGTCTTCGTTGAACATGTTGCTTCTTACACGCAAGAATTCTTTCCTAGTCAGTAATGAATGCATTGAAAAACAAATCGTCTAACCCTATTTGCTGTCCATTCAGACAATTTAAACTCATCAAGTTGTTCCAACTTGTGCTTATGTTACAGTGTGTTCCTGAGTGTGAAGACCTCACAGCTGGTGGAGTACTGTCGTCAGGAGGGCATAGTGTTTGAAGGGTACTGCCCCCTGGCCAAGGGACAGGCCCTTAACCATCCCACTGTTCTACAGCTTGCACAAAAGTACCAACGCACCCCTGCTCAAATCTGCATACAAGCATACAGGTATTAATCATGTCATAATATTGACAATCTAGTCAGACCAGACTAGGCCATAAAAGCACATTATCCCCAAGGTTAACAACTCTTTCAATTATTATTGCCTAAACTATATAGTATGCATGCGTTATTATATGTATTAATGTGTTTAACTATCGGGGCGGCTGTGGCTCAGGAGGTAGAGCAGGTCGTCCAATGGCGACCTGATCTACCTACGGTTCGAATCCCGGCTCCTCCTGTCCACATGTCGAAGTGTCCTTGGGCAAGACACTGAACCCTACATTGCCTCCAATGAGTCTGTCGGTGTGAGCTCGCCACCATTGGTGTGTGAATGTGGGAAGTGAGGACGCTGGCCTCGACTGTTCGCCGCCTCACCTCCAAATGTATGAATGAATGAACCATTGTAAAGTGCTTTGAGCACTTGGAAAAGCGCTATAAAAATGCAATTCATTATTAAGGTTTTTACCAACAACATCTCCATTCTAACGTTGCTTCACTATCGCACTCTCTTCTCAACACAAGCCGTCCTCTCTTCTCAACACAAGCCGTCCTATCTGTTGATTCTCTGCATGTTTTCCTCATGGTGCCTTTATGATCTTTGTATTCATAAGTGATTCTTCTCCCTTTTTTCATCATGCTTTTCTGCTTTGTTGCCGGAGTACACCGTGTTGCACATTGCATTCATCTGTTATGAATGGGATCAGATTTTCTTGTGATATTGTAATCTGTGTTGTCCTATAGGCTAGAATTACTTCTCTCCTCTGACCAAACCTGCACTTACTCATCTATTCTACACGACTACATATCACATTATAGTGCTGCACAATTAATCAAAATAAAAGATCAAGATCTAGATTCAGACACTTATGCAATCTCATTTTGTGAAGAATCGTGCAGCACTAGTTGGCTGTCTAATTAATTTTAGTTACTCTTATGTTTTTTTTAAATAAATATGTTCATGGGAAAGAAATGAGAATCGTGATTATTGTGGAGTAAAATCGAGATTCACATTTGAGCAAGAATCGTGCAGCACTATCACATTATATCTCGATTTAAACATACTTTGCCTACATCACATCTCACAGAATAACTTACTTGATCTATCTCAACCACCAACTAATATGGTTGCTGACTCCGTCCCAGTCAGCAGTTAAAAACTCAATTGTAAGGAGATGGATGCAGGTCCTTCTAATGTGAAATTCATAGTCAGAAAACATAGTAGCAATGGGAAATGATGTCAGGAGCCAAGGACAATAGATAACATATCTACGCATTTCTGTATAGACATACTACACTATACAGTATTAAATCGATGGCATAGTCATGAGATGGTGCTATGTTGTTAATAATTTTGGTGTTTCAACAGGTCTTTGATTTCTTGCTCTCTCCTGAGGACATGGACAGCATCAGGAGACTCCACTGCGACATGAAACTCATTCATCTAAGTGATCCACTCTGAAAAGAGCAAACACACACGTGATCCAACACATCTGGACAATGACATTTTGTGTAACAATCTCATAGAACGTCTGCCTTTAAGCCCTGTATTCAGTATGTTAACCTGACAGTGCTTGGTAATATATTATAAATTAAAGTGTTCCTAATAGACTAGTGTGATCAATTTGCAAGCATGTAACGGTTACAGTGTACTTTGGTTGTTACCCTGCTTGGAAATAATACACTAAGACATGACACAGGATAATTGTGTTTATATGTGATACTTTCCCACTGATTCATATGCTGGAATATATCCATTGTGTGTTGCCGTCTTCTGTTTGTTTTTGCATTGCATTTTCTTTTCTCCTATTTTTTTTTTCTTTTTTCCTTGAATGAAATTGCATTGCATTTTATTAAGTGTCACAACCTTCTGGTTTTTAGGTGAAAATCATGTTTGTATTACTTGTCAATCAAATTATACAGTACAGTGTAAATGAATGAAGTTCATATGTCTTGACATTTCAAATGATAGATAGCCTACATTCATCTTAGTCATGAAATCCAATTTGTTGTTTTTCTTTTTTCCTTGTATCTTTGTCCATGGAATGTTTTCTGGGATCCTGGAAGAGTGGGCACCTGAGAAGTCTGTGCAGCTCAATGATTTGAGGATACATTATCAGACAAATGTACACTTCCATATTAGGCCTTAATTAGATGTTAATGTTATTTCAAACTATTTTCCAAAGCATACTTTTTTTTTTTTTCATATTTAGGATATCCAGACTTCTCATCTGGCCTGATGATGCTCAGAGTTTGGTCTTTCGTGTGAAATCTAACCAATAACCATGCTCTAGCTTTTGCCTAAAAGCATGTCATCTTTAACACAAACTTCACCAAATATGTGTTTAGGCCAAATTTGCACACTGAATGTTGTTCAATCAATGGAGACTAATTCATTTTCAGTTAGGCTGCCTTAAGATTGTGAACATTATCTGTATTTCAGCTGGTATGTGACTTTGTGCTATAAGTCAGAAATGTGAATTGTCAGTACAACCATGATTTCTGAAGCTCTGAAACTGGTTATGACTAGTGCCACCTTCTGGTCACATTGATTTAGTGCAGTCACATTCTGCATTATTTTTTACTTCATCTCCCCACACACTAGGTCTGCTTACAACTCTGTTCTTTTAAATCAAAGCTGAAGACCTTTGCCTTTTTACTAAGGTTTTTGAAACTTTCACAAATTAGCTTGCTTCCTGCTCAATAGCCTGAGAGCTCTGATCAAACTAAACAGCGATCCTGCTGAAATATTTTCCTTGCAAATGTTTCTTGAGAGATCACAAAGTGGTAGATCTTTCTATTATCAGACGTATTGGCAGAGACATTTTCCACTATAGAGAATTTCCTGCATCACTGTACTAATGCAACATTCATGCAGTACATGGACGCACAGACTGCACAACTGGTGCAACTAAACTGAAGACCCACAACTATGACGCTGCATAGTGCTAGTCTATGGTTAAGAAACTTGCAGCAAATTAGGTGACAGCTTTACTGTCCAGAAACCAAAGTTACAGTTATCACACCTGGAGACACACTGTTCACTGTTGAAGAAATACTATAGGAATATAATATAATATCTGAACTAAATGGATGCACCTGGGACGTATCCTCATGTATAGGCCTATCCCAAGGTCATCAGGGTTTCGGGTCTCGCAACACCCCTCACTCAGATGACCTTATACGTCCCAGTAGCTACCCACCATCAGTCCCATTAGGGAAAGACAGGGCCACACAGTCCGTCGCTCCCGAACTACTCTACCGGGACTGGGAGGTCTGGCACGTGGAAGGACTAGGCTCTGTGGGTCGACTCCTGTCCGGGCCCCTCCTTCATGACTTTGTATCTATAAAATATGCATATGAAGTATGAGAAGGTACATTTTTGATTCATTGTAAGCAGTGTACAGTATCAACTGCTGTTCTCATTCAGCCCAGTTATTTCAAGTTCATGTCACTTCAGTGGATCGCCGTATGGAGCGCCATCCTGAGGATAAAGCATGTGAGTAGTACCATTAATATGTCAGACTTTGGACAAATAACAGAGGTTGAATGATGAAGATTAATATTGGGGGAAGCGAGCATATTCTTGGCATCTGATGGCATAGATATGCAAGCTTGTGAATCTCAGATGTACATTCATATTGTTATATGGTTTGAAGGGTGTACTGTGTGTGTGTGTGTGTGTGTGTGTGTGTGTGTGCGCGTGCGTGCGTGTCTGTGTGTGTGTCTGTCTGTCTGTCTGTGTGAGCATAAGTACACATACATTATGTAGACCTACCTACTACAGCGGCGTGCACAGAGGCACCAACGTGCCAAAGGTCCACCACTGCTGCCTTCCCCTGCCCCTCCTGTGACAAAGTCTGCGGATTGCGCGTCGGTCTGAACAGCCACCTGGCTATGCACAGATGACAGACACAACAATAATCACAAATCCTATTTGGAGCAACGTCATCGTCGACATCGACGGACTGCCATAAGCAAGTAAGTGTGTGCGTGTGTGCGTGTGTGTGTGTGTGTGTGTGTGTGTGTGTGTGTGTGTGTGTGTGTGTGTGTGTGTGTGTGTGTGTGTGTGACGTGTACAAACTGTACATGTAGGCAAGATAAGGCAATTGTATTTATATAGCACCTTTCATACACAAGGCAATTCAAAGTGCTTTACAGAATAAAAAACAAAGATTACAATAGACAAAATTAAATACTGTAAGATAAAGGAGCATATGAATTCGAACAAATATATGTTTTTAAATTAGACTTAAAAACCGCTATGGTTGGGGATTTCCTAATGTATCCTGGAATATTATTCCAGGTTTGTGGTGCATAGTGAAATGCTGCTTCAGTGCTTCCCCATGTTTTGTTCCAACTATGGGGTGAACAATTAGTAGGCCAGCCCCAGATGACCTGAGGGTTCTAGATGGTTCATATGGCTTCAGCATGTCTGAGATGTAGCTGGGCCCAAAGCCACAAACAGATTTATAGACAAGTAACAACATTTTAAAAGTTGGAAATACATTGTTTTCAACGAGGGCGGCGCAAATAAGAGCTATTTTAAGCATGTGTGCAACATGACAACTGTTCTAAAGTATTGTACAGTAACAACTAAAGTCTCTTTAATGTTTATGTTGTACTATTACTACAAAACAATCTAAAATAAAGGGATTTAAGATCATTAAAGCTGGGCTGTTGCCTGAGTCCAATGCATTTTCTGCCTACTTCCAGTCTGCAGGACTTGTCCCAGTTGGTTGTCCCAATGTCCCCATGCTCAATAGAAGTCTATGTAGAAGAGCCACCATTGGACTGGCCCCATGAAGTGAACGCAGTTTGCATAACTCTGGCTATATCTAAGGCTCTGGGCTACAGTACATAGGTGAAATTCGTCCTCTGCATTTTACCCATCCTGTGAACTTATTGATTTGTTATTTTCAAATAGACGTGAGTAGGGTTAAAGTGGTTAAAGTACTGATTTTTATAACTGTAGTATTAGTAGGCTAAACACATTTTGCAGGGACTCCCCTGAACCCCCCCCCAGGTATATGGTCAAGTTCAAGACAGAAGGCCTTGAACTTTAGTCTTCGACACAAAAGTCGAAAGGTCTCTATTCAATCTATTCAATACACAACAACAGGGGGTGTTACTGTGTATTGAACAGATGAGTTTACTATCAATATAGTGCTGTCATGTGGGCCACATTTAGCCTACATAACTAATGGGGTATTCGGTTCATTATGTAAATCAGTAACAGTGGCCGACATGACAGTAGCTACAGAAGTTACAGAACGGTTGCTAAATGTCTTGAACGTGATCTGACACCGTGATGTCATGTAAACGCTGAATTACAATACCCAAAATCTCGGCCGAGTCTCGGTCACTCCAGCATGGCGATGTTACCGTGAAATTGGTGACCTGCTGAAATAGGTCATATAACACATCATATAAATAAACGTCAGTGTCCATTCCATAAATACGCGGTATTTAGGCCATGTGTCAAAGACCTCCATGTAAGTTATTTGAAGTCCACAAGATGATCACATATTTTGTCAGGTCACCAATTTCACCGTAACACTGCCATGTCACACACACACACACACACACACTGACTACACTACGCTACGAGGCTGATGTAAATAAATAATCTCATTGATCTGCAGTGGCATGCAGATGCAGTGGTGGTTCAAGTTCAACAATCAACGACTCATATTTTCTCCTCTAAACGTAACATATGTGTCACTTGAATTAAAACAAAACTAATAACAATAGCAAAAATCCAAAAATAAACACACGAAACCAATTTGTTACTTCGGGCGCGTTCGGAAATACCGCACTCGTGCGATATTTCCGAACGCACCCTAAGCGACGACATCATCGTCACTTGGTGGAAAGCCCCCCGAAGCCAGGTCGGTGAGGCGAGGTTACACCTATGGGTTACACTTGAACTGAAAAGTTAGTTGACATATAAACCGACCAATCAACGAGCAGCGACAGCCCAACAGTCAACCAATCAATGACGGACGAGGGGCGGGCCGCGCCGCCGCGGGCACTAGCACGCGTAGGGGGCGGAGCTGCACATAAAAAGCCGAGTCGCACGGTTTCAACCTCAGACGCATTGAATCCTAAACAGAGACAGTCGCATCTACCTACCCGCTTAACAGCATCATTACCATACCACCACCTGCTCAACAGCCACAGACTTCACTAACCAACCACCATTACACACAGTTACAGAAAGGATACATCGACAACCACGAAAGGAACTAGTGTTTATCTTGCACCAGTGCTAATATTGTTGCTTTTCATTTTCAACAGTGAGTTTTATTTTCGAATTACTCGTACGTTGGGTTTGGGGTAAGGGCCGGGGAACGGTCTGTTACCGTTGCCGCCTGTCGGTATCGTTGCGTTGATAACGTCTGTAGTTGTGTTTTTCAAATAAGTTTGTAAGCATTTGGGCTGTCGGTATCGTCGTGTCGATAACGTCTGTAGTTGTGATTTTCATAAACGTTTGAAAGCATTTAGGCTGTCGGTAGCCGTTGTAGCCTAGCTTGGCCACAACTACTATCACAGAGGGCAATTGTTTTTTGCACCGTCAGGTTCCCGTCTTAATTATTACCGTTGTACTGGGTTTAAAACTTTTGTTAGTTAGGCGGCCTACATTTAAAAGTTAACTCAAATTGTGGCTTGGCCATTACATTTTGAATCAAACTATAACAACATAGCTGACCAGACCTAAGCTAACTACTTGTAGCATAAATAATACTCATTGTTAGATCTGTTTTTTTACATTTCTCTTTCACAGGTGTATCAGCCTTGTACAACTCTCAGCTCTCTCAGTACTCTCTCTCTCTCTCTCTCATTCTCAGTTCTCTCTCCACAGGCACATAGCACTGATAGCAGCTCCTCTCGCTCTCCCCCCCCCCCCCCCCCCCACAGGCACAGCAGCACCTCTCTCTCTCGCTCTCCACAGAGCAGCACCTCTCTCTCAGTTCTCTCTCTCTCTCCACAGAATGGAGCAGTATAGTCTCAGGTTGATCAACGAGCCGGCTGTCTCTGGACGTGCAGGTAAGTTGAGGGCTCGTTCCAGAAGGCAGGTAGACGTCCGCGTGGACAACCTGAGGAACCGCCCCCTGACCGATGACGACCTGGCCGTCATCACAGCGTGTGTCCCTGATCTGTACCGCCAGTTCGACCAGGTATGTGACGTTTCCTCACTAGTAGTAGTTGAGAAGCAGCTGCTCAGACCCCCGAAGGATGTCACACCCGTTGTTGAGGAGAAACCCTGTGCATGCTACTATGACCACCTCACTAAAGAGTGGAGGCCGGTGCGTGCAAGCTATGACCGGCGTAGAAAGCAGTGGAGACCTGCTTTTATTCCAACGGTCGTGCGGTGTCTCTGTACTCGCTACGTCCACAGTAGTAAGACGTGGGTTCTGGTGCGACCGCCCACGCCACCAGCCAGGGTGGTGACTACCCAGAGCAACAGCCTGTTCCATGAGTTCTCTGGGTGCCTCGTGACTCCACCACACCCTGATACCCTAACGCCCCCCTTCGGGTGTTGGAAAGCCCGCTGTGGCAACCGTTATGACCTTGTGGAGGTGAACGGTCAGCAGCTGGCCAGAGTCATCTCAGGTGTCTCCGCCACATGGGAGCTGGGCGGAAGGCCAGTCCAGCGCCAGTGGAGGGTGACTGTCTATAGGTCAGACGGACAGATGCAGCTGTCCGTGTTCTGTAGCTTCCCTGGAGAAAAGGTACGGAGGCGTTTCGTCTTTAGTGACGGGGCGCCTTCCCCTTCTCCATCGCTGAAGAGGAAGGCCGATGTGACCATCGACAGAGGCCCTCCTCGAAGCAAGACAGGTCTAAGACTGTAACTCAGACAGACCTGGGGTGCGGTGTTCATTGTAGCAGCTGCATGCACAGGGTATTTCCTCAACAACGGGGGTGCATCAAGTTGAACAAGGAGCTGTCTATCTCTGCACGTGCAGGTAAGTTGAGGGCCAGACATTTTTATTTCATACCTTACACATAGAATTGTGTGGAATTAATACGGAATGCTTTTCGTAGTACTTTGATGAGAGTATCGACCAGGTAAGTGACCTTTCCTAGACGACAAGCAGCTCTTAACTCTTTGAGATATTCATGGATTTCTATATAGTTTTTAGACTTCTCTATGGCAGAATGGCGTTTTTGAATGATTTATTGAAAATTCTCTGTTGTGAATGTGTGACAACGAAAGACCTTCAGAGAAAGCTTGGCTTGTCTGCTTCCAGGAAAAAAATGAACTGAGTTGATAAAATGTTTAGTTTTTGTGTTGAAAGCCTTTTAAAAGAGCCTGCATTTACACTGGGTAGTGTTTCTAGGACAACAAAAAAAGTTATGCCCGGTTGAAGTTTTATTTTCTAAATAACTTTTTTTCTGCTGGGCGTACATAGCCATGCAATATCTCATTTTAAAGGGTGAGTTGTCTAGTTCAATTAAAATAAAATAAAAAGTTTCTCACATGTACCACTGTAGATATTTTGCCATCTATAAATAGCATGGTCAGTCATGATCAATCTGACCTATCCAGCTAAAAGTCCCCCTAGCTCTGAAATGGAACATCATATAAACTCAATTCTTTTTTGGGGTAAAATTAGACATTCTAACGCACATTTTGATATATACCATGTTTAAATAGTCTTACCAGTACCGTGTCTATTCATGCATGTATCTCAAAAACCTGTTGTGAAGAAACAGTTTTGATAAAAAAACACATCCAAGGACATTGTTTTGATATGACTTTGTGCCCATGATATGTATCAAAATATAGACTTGAATGTATACTGTATTATAACAAAAAAATTGGGTTCTTACCATCTACCGTTACAGAGTAAATCACAGTTGAAACTCGCTTAGTCAAACCATAAACCTCAGAATAGTGAACAAAATAGCCATGACAGGTCTAACTCATTGTAAAAGCTTGTCTTTTATTTTTTATGACTACTAACATAATACAATTATAATAAATATTACAGAAAATAAATAGGCCTACATACAAAACAGTTGTCCCCAAACTCCCCAGTGTCCCCAAACCACTGCATTCCAGTTGTTCTTGACGGTGTGTGTGTGTGTAGGCTAAATTAAAAAAAAACAACAACTGAAATGAATGAATGCATCCGGTTCAGTGTCGGAGAAATCCATCGCAGTCTTGACTCTTCGTCTTCATCATCATCATCATCATCCTCCTCCTCCTCCTCATCTGATGCCAGTTCTAAATATATAAAAATAAACATTTAGCTGTAGTCAGCCCGGCCAATAGCCAGTTGGGGGGGGACGGGGGACGTAGGCTATCTGACATCATCGTCATCATCATCATCACACGGAGACACACTAAACAATGTACAATCATGATTGTATACAATATACAATGAATGCAATTATCGTGCAAGCTCAGACGTCAATGAAACGTCATACAGATCTTATATAATACGCTACTGTTAGCTTCACTCCCCGTCCCCCCTCCGATCCTTGTAGCAAGGTCATCATAACGAACCACGCGTTGCTTTAGTAAACGATGCATGTTTGTTCTCCGTCTTTGTAGACAGTAAATAAAAGGAGCGAACATTACTCTAAAGATCAGATCGCCTATAAGGCACGCTACAATATAAAATACTTGTACTGCCATGCGTGCATGCCTGCTACGATACATTTGTACTGCACAAACCAACCGATCGACACCAACCCTCCCTCCAGCCATTAGCCAGCACCAATGCACCGACCAACACCATTAGCCAGCACCTTTGGTGCTGGCTAATGCCTGGGGGCCATCGTGGTGAGTCATTCTGGCGTCATGATCTGACTAGTAGTAGTAATTATCCAAGCATCTATTTGTAGCGATCATCTTATGATTTCTGATCACTATAGAAGGGCATTTTCTACAATAAGATTACCTCAAAACATTCCGGGTTGATCGTCTTCTTCAATGGTTTCCCGGTATAGCTCATCGGACGACGATGGGGAGACAATGAAAAAAGGAGGGAGGGAGCAGCGAGTCTCGCTGTAAGCACTGGACCAGGGCTACTCCGCCTGGAGAAGGCGACTGGGACGCGTATGGATCAATACTACTACCACAAAACTCGCTCAAATAAATAGTACTGCTTTCAACTTTTTCTGCTAGAAAATCGCTCGGGCGAGACGGCAAAACAGGCAAAACTATGAAGACTCCCTCTGCCCCCACTGTTTACAGGGGTTGGGACCAGCTTCCAATGGCAACACGTACACGTGTGTCACATGACACGGGTTTTCTGGGTAATGTAGTTGGAATATAAGCTCAGGAATTTAAACAGCGCTTCGGAGCATATTAATATGTTTAGATTCATCAAAAACTGTGAAGACGCCAATTGGCGTCATTGATCATTTACGGAATTCTGATGAAGACGCCAATTGGCGTCTTTCATCTTCTAAGGGTTAAGGACCTCTGGTACAGGTTGGTTTTGTGCCTTTTCAGCAGGAAGTGGATCTTGGAGGCATAGATCTTGTTCCTCCACATGTGCTAGGCCTCACAGAGAAACTTGACACTGTCTCTCTACTCTATAGGGTTTAACTTTTAACATCAAGTAATAATAGTCGCAAAGAAAACAAACAAATAAAACCCCCCGGGTGGGAACTTAATCTGGCAATGGATCAAGTGACCGTCACTTTTGCTGCACTGCAACAGGGACTCAAGGACACTTGGGGCAATTGGGAATTGGCGATGACTAAATTGGGTCTCCTCCCATGGATTGTCGCCTTGACGTTGGCGGAGGAGCTTATGTATTTCTTACCCAGAGAGCAGGTCATGGCAGTTACATGCCGGACAGCTTAAACGGTAAGAGATCAACTAAGGACAATCCGTAGATAGAACAAACCTGTGTTACAGAAATCACCACAAGGGTTTCCGAGATACCACCGTGGCGTGGAGCATGCTAGGAGGTGTGGTGGCGGTGGGAGATCTCTACAACACACTGAGCACGGACCCCAGGTAAATCACAACTGTGGCACTATTAAAAGTGTCATTTTAGATTATTGCATTGGATATCGGCAGATATACAAGCTCATATCTGCTATTTGTGAACATTTTTGACAAATCTTGAAGATTTGTGGTCTGCGGCCAAATGCATATCAATTTGAGAACTACTGATTTAGAAGGGATTTGTAGAATCGGGCGCTATTGGGTTAATGAAAAAAGACGGTCACACTAAATGAGTAAAAATGTCAGTGTAGATTGGGAACTGATCAATAAAAATTGTATAAAATGGTGGTCCGTGGCTGAATGCTCATCAAACTGGAAATTTAAAAGGTTGAGAATCGCTGTTCTAAATTAAATGTCAGGTCGAACTATTATTGATTATGCACTGAATGATTTGAGGCATGACAATGGTGAACTGTATTGAGCCAGTATATGAACACAACCTGTTCTGAGCAGTGGGAAGAAGGAGGGAGCTGATGTGTGGAGGAGGCGTGGCCATCCAGCCCACCGTGTTTGGAGATGTCCATGACAACATGACCATCGCTGGGGAGGATTCCACGATCCGGCGTGGAATCAGGATAGACATTTATTTCATACCTTACACATATAGAATTAACATAAAGAATTATTTTATTAGTACTTTCATGAGAGGATTACAGTTTGCGTAAAGTTTAAGCACTTGAACTTCTATGAGAGAATTCAATTGTATTTTAAGGTTATGCACTTGCCACTTAGCCAGTTGCACCACCTCACACTAAGTTCAAACTTAGTCTCGTTAGCTTAATGGCTTGACTTAAAAGCCATATTTAGACCTGAGGATGATTCTACAAATCCTGACAGTTTTCTGAAAAACCCATGTTTCTATGTCAGTGGTAACGTTTGCTCTGAAAGAACATATAGTCAAAGATTTGCTCCACATTTTCACGATTTTTCAAAAATGGCAGATCTACAAGCTCGTATTGCGGCAGATCTGCTATTTTTCAATAGCGAAAGTATAACATGATGCTTAAAACACCAAAAGGGGTTCCCGTCCAAAATGGGTTAATGGGAGATCCTCTGTCAATTTCTTCAAGAGTGTGTACACACTGTACACTGAGGCACAGACGCATAAGGGTCTATTCATTGGGTACCTAAACTAAATCATTCAAAAAAAAATCACACCCGTGTGAAGTGAGGGGCGCTCTTATCATTATACATCAGCTCATGAACTTAATTTATGTGATTGGTTAGCCGATTTGCTAGTCAACATATGACGTAAACTTTCCCTTTGTCAATGGCATTTAATGTTTGTTGCCACAAATTGATGTCATAGTTTGGGATTTCTGGTTCAACAAGTTTCAGATGGTCATATCTTCTTCATTTTTCACCTTATTTCAATGAGCAATACATCATATGAAAGGTTACATTATGCAGTTTCATAATATGTAAAAAATGACCATGGCCCCCTTGTATATCAAAATACTGGAAGGGGTCACATATTTGAGGCACATATGACCTAATTTCTCCTTTCATTGAACTGAATATGTGATTGGTTAGCCGATTTGCTCGTCTACATATCGTTGCTGTCTGGATGAAACCTCATAACGTTTTACACTTGTTATTAAATTCTATTGCGATCAATTCAGGTGCCAGTGGTGGAATGTAACTAGGCACATTTAGTTTAATTTGTACTAACTGGGCACAATTTATTTCTACTTCACTGAGCATTTTACTTCTACAGCCACTACATCTCGGAGGCAAATTGTAACTGCTGTAATTTGTTTTGTATTTAATTTCAGTTATTGCTCATATATGCTTATTCAATGCATGTCAAAGTTGGGCCGGAAGTGCCATTGTTTTGGCTAATGCGGAATCCTTTATATGGCCGTCTGGTGTCGGGTAGACATAGGTGCATACCTGTCACTTGACAAATGTTTTGTCTGTCTTTTCTTTAATTTATGATTATGTGCTGTATTATGTTTATGCCATGTTAGTCTTAAGCATTTGTGTATTTTTGTGTGTGTTACCAGTTCAATGTTGGTTTCAATAAATCCAGCAGTATGCAGAACAACTGATTCATTTTTGGACAAGAGCTGAGGGAGTGATACAAATGATGATCTTAATTGTTTGAAAACTTTAGTCATAGCTACTTTGTAGATTTTTATTATTAGCTCTGATCAGATCTTCAATCTCACTTCGGCTATTTTCAAATTGCCAAAGTGAGCTTGTAGCTCTGACATTTTAAAATAACTTTTATACATTTGAAAACCTGTGAAATGGGACCTGCATAATGAGTAATTTTTTACTTGGTCAGGTACTTGGTACTTGAAGTATATTTTGATGACTGGACTCTTACTTTAACAGTATTTCTACAATCTGGTTGGTACTTTTACTTGGTAGTAAAACATGTGAGTACTTTTTCCACCACTGTATAGGAGCAGGAGGCATCTTTCATGCTACAGAATGTGGGGGAGCAGTAATTGCTCAGACACTTGGGCCCATAGACCAGAGCCAGGGGGTGCACTGGAGACCTTCGGTTTCCCAGACGGCCTCTTTACCCATTCACCATTTTGATCATTCCACATGTGGCACATTGGTCACAGTGTCAATGCTGTTCAACCCTATACTGTAGTATGTACTCGAACCTTTTAATGTTGAAAGTCCATAGACTTGGCTGCCACATGATGTAAAACACGAAGCCAGATGTCGGAGGGAATAGCACACCTCAAAAACTAGGGTGCCAAATCACCCTCAACATGGGAACAGTGTGGCTCCAATGTGCATCTGAGACTTCATGTCGCCAGCCACTGATGGTGTCATCTATATGGACTATATCTCGGCTGTCGGGAGGAAACTCCAAAATGTTCATTTTTCAGGAAATGTTAAATATACATTTCTCAGGAAATTAAGAACCTTCATTTTGAAAAGCGGATTCGACCTTCTCTCTGCATGGGGGTCAGCGAGAGGGGGAGAGTGGGTGGAGTTAGTTGCTTTAGCAGACATTTTGAGGTCCAATGGAGTTAAGTGGTTTTGTCCAAAGCACTTTTTTACTACTTTCCATTCGTTCAATATTGGTCCCCCGTATTTTCAACATGTTCTTTGGTGGAAGAATGCAGAGAACGCAGAGACAAGGTAAGAATGTAGTTCATCAGTTTGGAGTCGCACTGGAAGAGATGTACAATGGAACCACCAAAAGTTGGGATCTAGAAAATGTAATTTGTGAGTGCGAAGGTTATGGTGGTTAAAAAAAGGTTCACTGGAGAATTGCTCAAGTTGTAAAGGAGAAGGTTTCCAGATCCAAGAACAACAGATCATACCGGGCATGATTCAGACCCTACATAGTGTTTGATGTTCACATTGACAAAGGAATGAGTATTCTCCAGTTCTTTAGTAGGCCTCAACTAAAACAGAAATGATGTCCAACTCTGCTTGGGAGTGATACATGTAATATGCATGTATAGGCTAATAATACATTGTATGCATCTAAGATTACAACAGAACATCGGTGAGTTACTTTCACCCACAGAAGATAGAGCTGCAAAATGCAGGTCAAGTTTCAACTCCAAAAACCAAGCATTGCTAGTATCATGACAATGAAGTATGAACTGAAGACTGGTTTCATGCTGCAGTAACAGCACATTTTTTGTCAGACAAATAAATAACAGAGGTTGAATGATGATGGTTAATATTGGGGGAAGGGGTCATACGTCATATTCTTGGCATCTGGTGGCATAGATATGCAAGATTGTTACATTAATATTGTTATATGGTTTGAAGGGTGTGTGTGTGTGTGTGTGTGTGTGTGTTTGTCTCTGTGTGTGTGTGTGTGTGTGTGTGTGTGTGTGTGTGTGTGTGTGTGTGTGTGTGTGTGTGTGTGTGTGTGTGTGTGTGTGTGTGTGTGTGTGTGTGTGTGTGTGTGTGTGTGTGTGTGTGTGTGTGTGTGTGAGAGAGTGAGAGACGTGTATAAGTATATACAGGGGCGGCAGTGGCTCAGGGGTACTAGAGAACGTTCCCAGTTCGATCCCAGGCTCCCCCAAAGTTAGTGTTAAAGTGTCCTTAAGCAAGACTCTGAACCCCTAATTGCTCCCAATGAGCAGGTTGGTGCCTTGCATGTTTTCCTCCGCCATCAGTGTATGAATGAATGTGTGTGTACAGTGTGAATGGGTGAATGTAATGCACAATCTATGTAAAGCGCCTTGGATATAGGCGCTATATAAATGCACCATTTACCATTTATATAGGCTACAGTACATAGGTTAAATTCATCCTCTGCATTTTACCCATCCTGTGAACTTGTTGATCTGTTATTTTCAAATAGACTATAGGGTTAAAGTGGTTAAAGTACTGATTTTGATGCTGTAGTAGTAAACACATTTAGCAGGGACTTCCCTGAACCACTCTCAGGTTCCCTATGGCTGTCAAGTTCAAGACAGAAGGCCTTGAACTTCACACAAAAGTTGAAAGGTTAACTACTCTTCAATACACTTGGGGGTGTTGCTGGTATTGAACAGATGAGTTTACTATCAATAGAGTGCTGTCATGTGGGCCACATTTACATAACTAATGGGGTATTCGGTTCATTATGTAAATCAGTAACTGTAGCCGACATGACAGTAGCTACAGAAGTTACAGAACGGTTGCTAAATGGCCGTCTTGAACGTGATCTGACACCGTGATGTCATGTAAACTGTCAACCAGTGTTGGTCCGTGTCCGTGTTACTGTTTACTTCCCCGTCATTGACGTAACTCTCTAATAGAAGGCTCTGATACAACAGATACTCCCTGGATGCCAATGACGAACCTCCAAAACTGTGTCTTTTGTTTTTAAACGCAGCTTGAAAGCAAACTCTCTGTTAATGTTTCGTTCCGTTTAGGAGGCCAAAATGCTAAACTCTCCATCACTTAGCTGGGTACCACCTCACTCACTCACTCACTGGATCCCATGTTACACTGCCTCACTGACATTAAATCCTGGATGTCAGATAATTTCCTTATGCTAAATAAATAAAATAATAAATAAAACAGAAATCATACTCTTTGGCTCCACACACCCAACACATAATATCACCACCTCCCTCGCCCCTCTGACAAATAAACCTCACGTAAAAAACGCAGGCGTAATCCTGGACTCTGCCCTCAAATTTGATAAACAAATAAATGCTGTTGTCAAAGGAGCCTTCTTCCAATTACGGCAAGTCAGTAAAATAAAATGCTTCCTCTCCACCCACAACCTGGAAAAAGTAATTCACACCCTCAGTTTAGACTATTGCAATTCATTAGACGCCGGAATCTCAAGTGCCTCCCTCTCTAGACTGCAGCTTGTCCAGAACGCTGCAGCTAGACTCCTGACTGGAACCAGAAGGTTGGAGCACATGACTCCTGTCCTGGCCTCCCTCCACTGGCTCCCAGTTAAATTTAGAATTAACTTTAAAATCCTACGTTATACTTGTGGGGTTTATTAAGAGAAGCTGTTAATGCCACCACTTATTATTTCTCAACTCCAGTATTTAAATAATGCTTCTGTGAAAAAAAACAATAAACAAAGTTATATAAAAATAAATCCTACTATTTGTTTATAAAGCCCACCATGGGCTGTCACCAGCCTACATTGGTGAGCTTCTTCCTCCCCCGGATAAGGTCTAGGCCAGGGGTGCCCACACTTTTTGGACTTGAGAGCTACTTTCAAAATGACCAGCTCAACAAGATCTACCCACCGAAAACATTATAATACCATTGCTGAAAATGGCTTTGGAATAGCGGCGCTGGCATTACATTTAAGACAAATGCACTTGTAATGGGAAAGGGGGGAAATGGAATAGGTCGTTTTTTTGTATTTCATTTGTAATCTACCGACATTTGTGCGCAGCAACACTCTTGAAAACGTAAAGTATTGCATTATGGGTTTGAGCTGACAGGCCCTTTTTTATGTCAGTCAATCAATCAAGTCAACTTAATTCAAGTGGCAAAATTTGTTTTTATATTTAAATTAAATATTATTTTATGTCATGTGATCTACCTGCACAGCCTTTGTGATCTACTGGTAGATCGCGATCTACCTTTTGGGCACCCCTGGTCTAGGGCCTAGGCCACTTAGGTCAACTGATCAAGGGCTCCTTAAGGTTCCACAGACTAAGCTCAAATCAAAAGGTGGCCGAGCCTTTTCGGTCGCCGCTCCAAATCTGTGGAACAACCTACCGCTAATTATCAGATCTGCACCCTCCCTAGACACCTTTAAAAGCAGACTAAAAACTCACCTGTTCTCCCAGAACTTGTAATCCTTCTTTGGAAATCGGCTGGACCCTTTTTTACTGCCTTACCTGATGCACTCACTTTTATTGTATTTGATGCACTTACTATTGTATTTGCTGCCATTACTCTTTGGGTTTTCTGATGTTTTTTATAACCATGATGTGTTGAGCAATATGTGATATTTTTGTGAACTGAGATTTTATATTGTGCAATGTGTATAATTACTTGTTTTTCTCTTGGTGTACGGCACTTTGGTCAGCCTTGGCTGTTTTTAAATGTGCTCTATAAATAAAATTGATTTGACTTGACTTGACCTGGCACCCCCTCAAGGACCACTGATGGACCACTGGTTGAAAACCACTATAATAAAACCACTATAATAATAATTTCCTTATAATCTGAGAATCCATCATCCATCACCAGCGCCCTCTTTTGCTTTGGTTGATGCAAGTCAACAGAGTCTGTCTCGAGAGACTATTAAATGACGCCCCACAGTGCAAGCCAAGGATAGGAAAATGTGCCATTTTAAATCGGTAACAACCTTTTAGGGCACATATAAGTACTCTAGTATAAGCCATTTAAAAAGACATATATCATAAATGCATTTTTGAAATAAATGTATGTGTTTTAAAAAACATTAATATGACACCTTATTCTGAAGGCAACCAGATTTCTTATATTTGCCAGCTCCTAATGCGGAGGTTCTAAATTTGGCAAAAAACAACGGAGCTAACACTATGCTAGGAGGGCTTCAACATCCACACTGTGATAAAATGCAGCATTTTATATTTTCCCAGTGAGACAATAATTCTTATTTCTTACTAGCCTAAATTCATAAGGCACCAACCTTTTATCCCTATTCTAGTAGTCTATTATGCAGACATGTAGCCTACAACTCATTATGCATGAAGTCAGATCACAACAATTCAGCTCACTGGAACAAGCATTTTTATTATAAAAATAAACAAAATAATTACTATGTACAGTAGGCTACATAAAAAACATGGGCTCAGACACAAATCCTTATTTCTTTTTTCAGTCCAGCTATATACAACACATTATCATAAGATTCCTGTACAGCACCCAAAAGACAAATAAGAACAAACACATTACAATTAAATCAATGCTGTCATCAATCAAAAATTGGTCCTGACCCCACACTGCTGTATACTGTATAATCCCTTATTTGTGCTGCGTCGTACAACAGTTCTGCAAGGCAGGTCATGGATCAAACATGAGGAAAGGAAAGCATCCTTATAGTCTCAGTACGGTCATTCCCTTCAGTTTCACAGCAGTGTCATTAAATGTTGCATGTGTAGGGAGTAGTGGTTATGCCTAAATGCCTACATTGTAAATTGTAGTGGGATTCAGGAGCTTCCCAATATATCCTCTGCAGCGGTTCCACATTAACATGCCAACGAGGCATAGAACCAGCAAAGACAGCAGAACCACGGCAACTATAAGACCCACTGCAGCACGACCATCAGTGTGCGGCTGTAGTCGATACACTGCCATGGTCCTCTTGTGGACTCTCTCGTTGACCTGCTCTATGGAGTCACAGGTGTACAAGCCAGCATCTGATTCTGAGGCGTGTAGAATGACGAGGTGTCCATTGTAGATGTTGTATTTGCTGTCGGAGTGCAGTGGTTGGTCCGAAAAATGCCAGTGGACCTGTGCCAAGTTGGAGTCTGGCTGGCAAGGCAGAAGAATATTGTTCCCTGTAACCAGGGCGATGTCTTCAGCTGCCACGACTGGCTCTTCTGGGCGAGGACATTGTGAAATGTCCCCCTTCTTTAGACTCTGAATTGCAGCGGCAGAGGAAGACAAGCTGGAGACGTGGCGGCACTGGTCGGAGGAGGTGTCCCAGGCACAGTAAGGGTCTCTGGCCAGGACACAGTCCACACAGGACTCATAGCGACTGCAGTCACTGAGTGGCATCTGAACAGCACCAAACTCTGACTCTGAGGCGTAGAGTCCTGACAGGATTAGGATCCTCATACAGCTGAATCTCTTCAATAATGAACATCTCCCCAGCGTAGTTCACAGCCTTCTGAATGTAGCCGTTTTCAGTGCCGATGAACATAACTGGGTATCTCTCTCCATCTAGTGCCAACACAGTATCCACTACAATCCGTGTCATCAAGGGCCCCTCTTTCACCACCAGCGGGCGCCGGGCCCCCTGTGAGTGGCCGAACAGTTTCATCCATGATGGGCCTTTCCTTGATGAACATCTGGGATTTCTGAATGTCTCCCTGGTCCAATGAGTGTTTGGTACAAGCTCCTGGTCTGTTTTTGGGCACCTCACCCGCATTGAGTGCACCTGGGTGAGCTAAGCTCAGTCAGAAGTTCAGAACAAAAGTTTCAGTGGTGTAAGGAGCTCTTCCTACGTCAAACAAGAGTGTCCTTTAAAATAAATATAAGATAAAGATAACTAACTCTACTGCACTAAACTAACATCATATTGGCAAAGTATATTTAAATCACTGTCAGACATTGTTGGAAAACCTTTTGACCCGGATCCACTGACAGCAGTTCTAGGAGTTAAAAGCCCCGGGGTCAAATTGTCTACTTTCCAATATAACATGGTAAAATATGTGACTCTACTGGCTCGCAGACTGATACTGTTGAATTGGAAGCAAGCACAGGTTCCGACTCACACTACACTTATGAAAGATGTTATGCACTATTTGCAATTGGAAAAGATAAAGTTTGAATTGAGAGGGAGTGAAGATAGATTTTACCAGACATGGCAACCCTTCATTGACTATTTCAATAGGTGCACGCTAACCCCTCCTACACAATAGATAACAAAATCAAAAATTGGAAAGGAAAAAAAAAAAAAAAAAAGGAACTGAGTGTTTTTTCTTATTTTATTTTCTCATTTAAAAAGAAAAATGTCGTGTTGGGAAAGTTTGAGAGCAAGAGTGTCTGTCCTGTTGTCTTTATTTTGTTTGTCTGTTCACATTTGTCACTGTTTAACTGTTTTTTGTTTTTTCTTGTTTATCACATTTATGTACCTGTTTTATTTGTTTTAACACAGTACGTTACATGTTATTTTGTTTGTCTGTAAACAGTGTTTTGTAATTCTGTCGATCATTTTGATTGTGAACTTGTGAATGTGTACATTTCATTGTGTATGTAGGCCTATTGTGAATGTGGAGTATTTCATAATATGGATATTTCATGATTCATGGACATTTAAAAAGGCAGCTCGACTGTCAAAACGGGACATTCATATTTCCCATAGTGAATACCAATTACAGAAAGGGATGTTGCTGTTGTTAGTTTGGACTCTCTCCTGTGACCAATCCGGTGTGGTTAAACCTGTCATTCCTGACAGGTTAACCACCACCATGATAGGTTCCAGGGTCACTGAATCACTAAGCCACTCCACCACGGCAAGGTCACAGCAAAAGGAGTGGAAGTGGCCCTTAAAAGGGCCGGGGGGGGGGGGGGGGGGGTGGTACAGGGTATTGAGCTCTCACAGTGACATGAGGGAAAAGTAGTTTGCCACAGCAGACAACCGTTCCTCCATGATCTCCTCCTTCTCCTCCAGAAGGGCCTGCCATTCATCCTCATTGATCCTCAACTGCTCCTCCTCACTGCACTCTGACGGAGTCTCCTTCTCCACCTTACGGAGAGAAAATAAGTCATCCACACGAGACTCCCATTCCTCCATCCTCTCCTCAAACTCTTCCACAAGTGCCTGCCACTCATCCTCCTTGATCCTCCACCTCTCCTCCCTGCACTCCTCCGTCTCCGCCAGGTCTGAGTGGTCGACCACAGCATGGAAACTACCAGAGTAATAACTTTGTGTCACAGCCATCGTAATGGATTGGTCTTCTCCTGCTAAGATCTGTACTGTCTCTCCAAAAGAAGTGATGTGTAACAGCTGTGTACAGCCAGGCTTTATTCTGTTGGCTGCCCGTTGCTCATTGGCTGATGCCTAGCAACGGTTTGTGTACAGAACGCTCTGACGTCACCCATATCAACAAACGGCTGCAGGTGTATCACGCGAGACATCAACACTAGGCTTGTGTATTTGTGTTGTCATGGCGACATCTCCACACGACCAGAGGTCAGAGGACACGTGCCAGGTAAATAAATAATCAGTATAGTGACGTGTCAATATTTTTCTTTGTCTTTGGTTTTTAAATGTTGTTGTTAGCTTGCAAGCTAACTCTGCTGTTTACGTTTTGTTTATGAGGGCGTTAACGTCTCATGCATATAAACAACATGCTTTGTTTATTATGTTAATATGTATAAGGAATATATTTCAGACATGTCAAACTACTTCTTGTGATTTGGGTAGGTGCCTTTCAAGATGTGTTTTCCACAGTAATGGATGTTTAGCATTTCAGTCAGCAGAGATTTGATTATAGTAGGCTACTTTGATGAAAATATTTGCTTATAAGGCTAGTGAGCGAAAAACATCGGTCAAATACAATCATTTAAATGTCAGTGCATTTTTTTTATATATATAATCAACTGTTGGGCAAACAATTCAGCCATGTCCAGGTTGTCACAAGTGCTTGTCAGGAAATAGACAAGATATGCTATATCCCAGTAATCTTTCAGAGTTCCCAAATCTGTCTTCCTGAGTTACTGATTTTGACTTTGGGCCAGGTGTTAACTGTCATACCACAATATTACATATATAATGTGCCGTAAATTAGAAAAGATAAGTGTCCCCACTTTACCTGTATTCACCATGCATATTATGTACAAATGTATTTATTAATATTAACTAAGTTGATATTCACAAATGTAAAGTCTTGACAAGTTTGGCGAGTCAATTCAAGAAAAGCTAAGGTGTGTCAAGGACTCCTGATAGCATCAACATCAATGGCCATTTAGACAGGCTATAAAGGTAGGATACTATAACGGTACAACAGCTGCTTCATCATGTAAACATAAAATGGTAAATGGTAAATGGTGCATTTATATAGCGCCTTTATCCAAGGCGCTTTACATAGATTGTGCATTACATTCACCCATTCACACACACACATTCATACACCGATGGCGGCGGAAACCATGCAAGGTACCAACCAGCACATCAGGAGCAATTAGGGGTTCAGTGTCTTGCTCAAGGACACTTCGACACTAACTCTGGGGGAGCCCGGGTTCGAACTGGCGACCTTGCGGTTACCATCCGGAAGCTCTACGCCTGAGCCACCGCCGCATATTTACAATTCACAAAAACAAACTGTGTGGAACTAAAATTAACATCTCAGTATTAAATTTACATTACATTAAAAACACTAGAGATGTAAATAAACTAAGCTTTCAAATGCAGTCTCTGTTCTGAGATGAGAGATTCAGCACCATGGACAGTGTCATGGACAGAGCAGAATTGTATTCACTGAGAATTTCACAGAGAACTTTCTTTTTCAGTTCATCATTATTACAGCAAGGTCTGTTCCAGTTGAAAAGCTCATTCCAGTTGAACTTATTGAAATACAATATGAATAAGTCAGACCACAGATCACTGATGACTTAAAACCACATCAGCCTGGATCAAATAGAACACGGCAATACAGGTCTTACAGATTTCCAGGTAGTCCTCTCAGGGCCTCTCTACATTTTCAGAGCATTCCTTGCCAGAGGTGTGTGCATAGTTTTAGAGATCAAAGTCGTACGATTTGTCACACACGTTCCGCAGTGAAATTTGTTCTCTGCATTTGACCCATCTCTTGGAGCGGTGAGCCGCAGCCAAGGAGCGGTGAGCTGCAGCTGTGCCGCGCTCGGGAATCATTTGATTAGTTGATTTAACCCCCCAATCCAACCCTTTGATGCTGAATGCCAAGCAGGGAGGCGTTGGGTCCCATTTTTACAGTCTTTGGTATGACCCGGCCGGGGATCGAACGCCGGCCTCCCAGCTTCAGTATGGACACTCTAACCACAATTAAGGCCACTATCTGGTCAAAGACAGAGATGGATTCATACCACATGCCTTTAATGCCATATTGACATCCTTTAACCTACATGTGACATCAGACAAATTAAATGGAAAAAACAACATAAAATGTCTTAAGGTGTTGGGCCACCAGGAGCTGCCAGAGCAACTTCAATGTACTTGACTTTGGCCTAGATTCTACAAGTCTAGAACTCTACAGGAAGGATGAAAAATATTCCTTGATTTGGTGTTTTGATGATCGTGGTGGAGAGCTCCATGTGTCTCAACATGTTTGTCCAAAATCTGCCATAGGTGTTAAATTGGGTTGAGATCTGGTCACTGTAAAATTATAGAACATGACCCTTTAATGTATGATTGACTGTACCTTGTGCTGTTTGCATTTCTATCTAATGAAGTATTCAATCAATCCATTCACATCACTTTTATACCCATCAAACCGTTCAGTGACCCCTCATGGCCTGTAGATGGTGGCATTTTCATTCTACAAGATTCCACTCACATCAGGATAGAAATGTGTCATCATAGCATAAAATTGATCACTCAGAATAACTTTGTTTTTTGTTTATTAATCTTATGGGCTTTTCTGAGCCTTTATTTGATATGTACAGTGGAGAGAACAGAACATCGAGCAGGGGATAGACATGCAGCAAATAGTCCAGAATATATGTATGTACTGTACACTGACCAGTATCAGTATCGTTCTTCTAGTGTCCTGGGCTGTCACTCTTCAAAACCTCCAAAAATATCCAAAAGAAAGCCAATTCCAAATCAGTCTATGCAGTTGGCTTCTCATCAACCTGGCGTGATATTATAGCCTAGGCTATATTATAGCCTAGGTGAGTCTTGGGCAGGGTTTTCCAATCACTTCCCAACTCACAGCACTAATGTAACCAGGTGGAGTTTTAATGTGTCATGTGATGTCTGTGTGAGTGTCTGTGTCATTGACGCTACATGCTAATTCCTACACGGGTTGTGTTTATAACCATGCCCCCGGGCAAGTTAAGTTTACTGAGGTTAGGGTTAGGGTTAGGTTTAGGTACAGTTTTCTTGAGGTTACGGTTAGGGTTAGGTTTAGGTATAGTTTTACTGAGGTTAAGGTTGGGGTTAGGCTGTCAATCACAGCGACTGGCCAATCACAGCGCGTCGACTGCACAACCCGTGTTGGCTTTGGTATGTCGCGTCATTGACACCCAACTAATTGTTTGTCATTAATTGCAGGTGTTTGTGGGTGTGGTGCCACCCCTTTTAAAAGCAGTGTGCTTTGGACCAAAGAGAGAGATGTAACATGGAGCGAGCAGAGTGGGACCGGCAACAGTGGTTTTTGTGGCATGAGGTGCATTTGTAAATGTTCTGTTCAAAATGTAGAGGCAGCTTTCTGCAATGGCGCACTGCACTCTGCTTGCCCCATGGTAAGTGTTTTTATTACGTGCATGTAATGTTTAGATTGTTCATGGATCATGTTTATTTATTTTAATCTTGTAAATTCAACCCAATCAATTATGTGGTTGCCCTCTTAATACCTTTTTTAGTTGATGATTCCAGTAACTCTTTGTTGTGCTATTTTGTGTGCTGTGTTATGAATTATTGAGTCAACACTAGAATGGTAACTTGCAGAGGAAAACTTATAATTGTAATGTGGCCTAACTTGTTACTGTGAATATAATGTGAATAAATGTCAACTTTTGTAACTTGGTGTCTTTCCTGAGCCTCCCTACCCAGTTTTAAAGCTCTGTATAACGAACCTTTTAAAGTTAAAGCCTTAAATGGCTGTTGGTGAAATCCCAACTAGTGTAGTCTGTAGTATTGGTGTATTTCAGTAACAGTTTAAGTCCATTATGGTTACACTAATGTGCAGATGTACTATATGAACACAACATAACACAAATGGCTTCTTATAGAACTTATATCAGTACAAGAAACAACATAATTGACACCCGTGACTGGGCAAAAGGTTCATCTCCTGGGTAGGACTTGGGTAGGAATGGTTCACGCTGAGTTTCTTCTACAGAATGAAGTCCTGCTTTTCTAATGCTTCTTGCAAAAAGCTGGTTACAGGCCTCTTCCTGTCGCAGCTCGATTATGGCGATACTGTCTAGTTGCTAGTTCCTCAACTCTGAGCACACTCGACCCCCTGTTTCATGCTGCATTGAGGTTCATAACCAATTCCCCCTATAGGACTCATCACTGTACTGTACGCCCTACTGGGTTGGTACTCCTTAATGTCTCGTAGGTTGCTACATTGGTATATTCTCATTTATAAAGCCAATCTTGGTAATCTCCCACGTTACATTGGTTCTAAATTTAGAGTTCAAATTTAGAACCGTTCTTGTTCTCCCTTTGCGCTTCTTCGGTAGTGGGTACTGTATTTATGAGCATTGTATGTCTGTCCTGTTTTTTGTCGTGTATTATTAGTGTGGTTGCCCAGACTATTGCAATTGTAACACTTTCTTTATTCAACTATAAGTAACCTTTTTTTTTATACGCTACTCCTCCTGTTTTGGCAGCACGCACTTGAGCCATATCTCAAATTGACCGGCTTCATCGGGAAGGATGTGCTTGTATTTTTTTTAAGAGAAATGTTGTATAGTTTAATTGATATTAATTTATTAGTGAATTAAATTTCCCCATTGACATGAATGGGAAAAGTATTTTTTCCTCAGATTGTAATCACTATAGTTACAAAACTTGGAGGGTAGGTTCATAATTACTAAAATTAATCAACTTATAATGTTATCGGTCGGCCTCATGGTGGCGCTATAACAGCCCACTTTACGTTTTGGCTTATAACTCTTGAACCGTAGGTCGTAAAATTTTTCCCTGGCTTTATTGGGTCATGACGCATCTCACCATATAGGCCACGCCCATTTGCGTCATGATAGATTTTCCGCCATTTTGAATTTTCTCCAAAACACACTTTTTGCTTCTCCTCCTACAGATTTTGCCCAAATCTCTCAAGAATTGGTACACATGATCTCTGGACTGTTCCGATGAAAACACCACAGGCGTATCGTTCGGCCGTAATCGGCTTCCGAAGTTAGTGGGAGGGGCCTATTTTACAAAGAATGCCACAAATCACGAACCAAACATCCAATCAACTCCAAATTTGAATCAAATGTCGTGGGTGGTTTAATCAACCAAAAGCAATTCCATTTTCATCCATAGGGGGCGCCACAAATGCGAAAATTTTAACCGTTTGTCACAAAAAACATTATTTTTGGGGGCATAAATCCCCTCGAATTACTTACACATGATCACAGGGGTGACGCGACATTGTAATTGGCTGGCAATATTAGTGGGAGGGGCCTATGTAAGCGACTGCGGCAACCACACTTTGCACTTTTTCAAAATTGCAACCTTTCCAGTTTATATTCATATTTGAATAGAAAAGGGAGCCAGAGAGGTCGCACACAATGCATCGCATCGCGACGCATTGTGAGCTTGTAGATCAGCTATTTTCAAATGGTCGAAATGTATAGGGTTGAAGTGGTTATAGTAATGTATGTTCTATCAAAATGTAAATCTCCAAAGTAAGTTTTCAAATAATTGTAGTGGAGTAAAAGTACAAATGTTGGCTCTGAGATGTAGTGGAGTAGATGTAAATGTATTGGAAATTGGAATACAGTCAAGTAAAGTACAAATACCTCAAAATTGTACTTAAGTACAGTATTTGAGTAAATGTACTTAGTTACTTTCCACCACTGGGTTAACGGCAGGAGGATGAGTTAACAAAACGTCAACAAAGAAGTATATGACCAAGCTGTCCGTCTGATGACAAAAAAGATTACGAAAGCAAGGAGAGAGAAGTATGACTAAGACACAGAAGTGGTTAGCCTCAACTTCATATTGACATCTGTTGTCCAGATCATATCTCACACCAGGGCTGCAGGGCTGAATCATTCAGGCTGCGGTAGTCAAGTCATACACCCAGCCAGGCCACCCTATCCCTATACCCACACGCATGTACGCAAGTTAGCATCCGGCAGTTTCTACATGCTGGGGACCCATACTAAACATTTCTAACATAAAACCTTGGTGTACTCAACATGTACGGGTTCACAATGGGGCTCTATGGGCTGGCTACTAGACTATACTGGCAGAGCTGTGTCACATTTTTTGCCTCTTTTGGTCAGTTCACACTTGTAAAAGAGACTTCAGTCTCAATGTGGTTTTTACTGGTTAAATAAAAATTAAATAAAATGGTGAAACATCGAACCACATCTGATCTGGTCCCTAGATTCTCATATTGAGGTTGTGCTTGTTGTTCGATGCCAAGAGAGGAGAGTGACCTTCCTCGATGGGCAGACATACTTGCTAGCATCACTGAGGGCTCTTGGCATTACCCTAGATGCCATGTTTAACTTCAGTGAGAAGCCCAGCTGTCTGGTGGTAGCACGCACACACACACGCACGCACATGGTGAAACATCGAACCACATCTGAAGCGCACACACACACACACACACACACACACACACACACACACACACACACAGTTACCCTTATTTCCTAAGCCTCATCTATGTTACCTGCTTCATTTTCAGTACAATTTTGGCCTTGAGTATTTCCGTTATTTGATATTTTATCATATCTACTCCACTAGAGGTAGATATTGTACTTTTTCTCCACAATTATTTTGTCAACTACTTACTTTGCAGATTTACTGGTAAATTTGAATATTTGAGGGTGGGGGCTTCTCTGGGAGTATTGGGGAGTGCATTCCACGGGGTTGGGGCAGAAAAACCTTATTGCCAAGGAGGTTAATGTCACTAGACCTGATATATTTGGTACTGTAAGTGTATTTTGATGGCAATACTTTTGTACTTTTGAAGTTTTCAATGCAAGCCTTTTACAAATATTGACATGAACAATCAATGGCAAAGTGGAAAGTTTGGGGTCTAGATTTGTCTCTCAGCTCTGAGGAGATGAACCTGCAATCTTTCATGCAATCTAAGAACCCATCTCAAAAAAAGGAAAAAACCAGCGCCCTCTTTTCCTTTGAATTTGATGCGAGTCAACAGTCTGTCTCGAGAGATGTGATGACTGATTTGATCAGCTTTACTTTTATCTCTTAAAGTATTGAAGTATTTTTTTTTCTTTTCATGTATGAAGATGTTTATGATATAAAATAAAACACATTTCAGACATGAACGTACCTTGCAGATGTGTTTATTGTATAGCAGTGGACATTTCTAACAAACAGTTTATATGTACAGTATGCACTTGCTTGATGCTATTTTCTAGAAACAAGTCAGGCTGGGAAATCTTTAAGATGCCTATTGCCTATTGGCATTATGGTTATTATTATGAATATACCCGAAAACGGATTTTACAGTAACTAAAATACCTAAATAGACTTTTTTGTATGTACAGGTAGGCCTATATTTATGTATTATTTATTCATTCATTCATTCATTTATAGGCTACATAAATTAATTAATTCACAGCAGCAGTAACTTGGACAGTTTAGAATATGGGCGATTGACGTTTCAATGTCTCTAATCCACAGCAGGGTCAATGATGAGTGTGGACAAGATCAAGACATTTAAATTAATGCTTATTGCTGTATGTATGGGAATGGGATAGTAGCGTACCTCCAGCAGTAACTCGGGACTTATTCTGAGAAGCGCATCGGCGCCCGCAGTTTCATGATTCGACATCTCACTCCGAGTCTGCTCATCTCAACGTATGGTGGGATGGAACAATACGATGCCAATTTGAAATGCTTTCCATGTTCGCCCATCTAAAAACCGGACTCAGCCTCCTTCAACCTTCCAGCTGCCTGACTTTTAAGTGAGTATATAGCGCAATTTGCTCAAAACGTTTGACTTGTCGTCACTTGTCATCTTTTAAAACAATTTCAGCGACGTTTTTAAGAGATGGGTAGAACAATAATAATGAATTCAATGCGTAATTATGCTACGACGTCTTAAAGTTACATTTCTGATTTGTGCAGACTATGTAGCCTGTCTCAAATTTGTAATGTATAGCTCTCTTGCAGAGACTATTCAAACAATCTTCTATGTTGATTATGGACAGGACTCAAGACTGGGGGAGCCCCTTAACCCCCCCAGACAGAAAAGAAAGAAAACGAGGGGGGGAAACTGTCTGGGTTGTTTTATAGATTTAATAGATTTAATTTAAGTCACATAGCCCTACTTTGTAGTGGGCTGCTGCCAGCTGTAGACACTGAACAGTGAACAGAACACATGGCTCAGTATCTGTCATCAAATAATTTCATTCAGTCTGTTCACTTACTTCACTCACTGTCAGCATGACCCCAGACCTGTGGCAACTGTTAGAAATGGTAAGATGCTATCTTTCTGCATGTGTATAGCATTTGATAAACAGGGCAGTGCATGGGCAGGGCCCTATTGATTGATTGATCGATTGATTGAAATTTTTATTTTACAGTAGGCCTATGCATTTCAAATGAAAGCACATTAGCACAAGTCAACACAAAAACTGTTACTGTGGACGATGATGATTAACCACTTGTCTACAACAGGGTCCACCATTTTCAATGCATCAAAACATTTAGAGACATACAAATAGACACTTCTATAAAATCAGGAAATCATCATATAAAGAAAGTAAGGGAAAAACAAGTACAGTATGGGGAAAATGGGTGGGGGGGGGGGCACTCAGACTTTATTTACGGGGGCCAGCAGTCCGTAGGTGGTGCTTTGAGAGCGGTTTTGAAGGAGTCAAGGGATTCTGGGTTGCACATGCATGGTTTGTTGAACTCCCTCTGGTGTTGTGAGTGTGGACTTTGTTACTTGACATTAAGGTACATGGGTATCTTGGTTGTGTAGTAGGCTAGTGAATCTTGTAGGTCAGACCTATTGCAAGATGCTGTAATCTGTCGTCAAATAAGCCATTCCAGCCTATCAAAAGGGGCAGGGGTGAGGTGGGTTTGGGGAGTGAGGCCGTAGCCTGACCAGTTTGTTTTGGGAAGTCTGGAGCCTTGTTTTTACTGGACCTTTGAGGTGCTGTGGTACCAAGAGCAAGAGGTGCATGCATAGTCAAATAAACCTTGTACAAGGGCTCCTGTTAGGGTCTTCAAGGTGTTTTTGTTGACCAGTGAGGAGATCATGTACAGGAATCTTGTTATTTGGGACGTTTTTTGATTACGTGGTGGCCATTTTATCACTGGAAAGATCTGCCCCCAGAATGGTAATTTCATCTTTTCGTGTGATAATATTGTCAACCACTTTAACTGAAAAGCCGTCTGCCTTGCTGAGATTGCTAACAGTAAAGACCCTAGTATGCTTCCTTGTGGAAAGCCACAGTTCACTGGGGGTCAGTGTTCCGTTCACCTCCACCATCTGTTCTCTCCCCTCCAGGTAGAATTGCATCCAGGTCACTGATGTGCTATCAAAGCCAGCTGTGCATGCATAAAGTGAATGGCATATCGAGTGGCAAAGTGAGTGACAAAGTGAATTTAATGTTTAAAGTCATTTAATGCAATCAAATAGGACTTTTCTGTTTGGATGCATGGGCTGTCAAGGCCAGAAAGTAGTTTTTTGATATTCAGTAGGTATTCCCGCATAACTTCCAGGTATGGTGATGATGTCACGCGCATACCCTCTATTGCTTTTAGCTTATTAATCAGTATGGGGTGTCGAAAGCCTTTTGGCGGTCCAGTATGACCATGCCGCAGTATTTGCCAGCATCCACCTCACGTTTGATGTGGTCGCTCAAATAGAGGAGGCATGTGTCAGGCTAGCCCTGACATACCTTACGTTACTGTATTTTAATTGTAATCATAATAATAAACAGAATATTTGCCATGGGATATATTCAGTATATTGAGACTGAGAGTAGCACCAGGTTCAAATGCTTTGCAATTGTCGGCTGTGCTTTCCACATGAGAAATCACCGTAATATCCTAATGATAGCATCTGGTGCATTGGGGTCAATTGTCCTGTGAAACCACTTCTCACCATTATAAATAATAAGCAAATAGAATACATTAGCTCAGCAAATTACTCTTGACGCCCTCCAATCAGACTGGATGACATGACCTTGGGGGAATGTCTGCTGAGAGAAGACTGGCAGAGATGGAGATGGGGTGAACTGGGTGGCATCCACCATCAGGGGGAGGGGGGGGAGTCGGGGGACAATTAGATTTTAACATGGTGGAGTGTTAAATTCTGTGGCTCAGGAGGTAGAGCAGGTAGTCCAATGATCCCCTGGGTCGGCGGATCGAATCCCGGCTCCTCCTGTCCACATGTCGAAGTGTCCTTGGACAAGACACTGAACCCTACATTGCCTCCAATGAGTTGGTCGGTGTGAGCTTGCCACCATTGGTGTGTGAATGTGGGAAGTGAAGACGCTGGCGTCGACTGTTCGCCGCTTCACCTCCCAAGTGCTTCGAGCACTTGGAAAAGCGCTGTAAAAAAAATGCAATTCATTATTATTATTCATTTAAATGTCACACAACTCAATTTATAGTCTGCCATTGCTTGAGTATAATACAGAGGACTTATTTCCAGATAGGAAAGCCTATGTGTATCGATCTGCTCTGTGTATTGGCATGTCGAAGGTCTACAATGTATTTGATATGTAACTTTTTACAGTATGTAGGCTACTGTAAAAGCAAACCCCATGTGTGTTGTGTTAACATCAGCACATGGATTATTAAATGAACCACTGACTCATATTGACAACTCAGCAACTGTCAACCAAATGGTTAAACTAGCCTTCTTCCAGAGCAGTTGTGCTGCTGTTTGTTTGCACATCAAACAACTCAGTGCACACTGCATGCACAAATGCATCAATCAATAGCCATTCAATTTCGACTCTCACGTCCAATAACTCCAACATTGCAACAAGTCTCATCCGTGATTGAACTACACATCTAAAATATAGGCTACTGGTTACCTTGTTGATTCTTCTGTTGGTTCAAGCTGCTGTGCAGTAAAGGCAAGATGTTACTGAAATAAGTTACCTCAGTCGAATCAATCACCATGACTCACCGCAGGTCCAGTCGGACCCTCTCAATACACGCCTGTACAATCAGGTCTGACACAACAGTGGCCGACGGCCATGGAAAAAGTGACCCCCGTCCCCATAGCATTCAAGTGGTGGTCTCAGCCTGCTGTAGGCCTACCAACATATCTCACTTGTAATGTGAGTCTCTGTACAGAGCACGTTGATCGGTTGCAGACTGTCTTTTTTCCTTAACAGTATTCTCCTTGGAATTCTCCCTGTGTTTTTTTTATTTGCCCTCTGTTTCCACTTAACTATTTTGGTTGTTTTCCAAGAACCACCTCAGCACCACTTTTTTCTTCTTCCACATGCCAAGTATGCAGTGGCGTGCACAGACATTTAGAGGGGCAGGTGCTCAAGTGAGCGGGAACCCCTTTTGGTGTTAGCATTATGTTATACTTTAGCTATTGAAAAATAGCAGATCTACAAGCTCATAGCGCGCCACCGAGTGGCGCGCTACGAGCTTGTAGGTCTGCTATTTTTGAAAAATCGAAGAACGACTGACATAGAAACATAGAAAAACATTTCAGAAAACTGTCAGGATGTAGAAGACATTTTTAGAATCTGATCTCAGGTCAAAATGGGTTAATAGTGTGAGATTTATAGATGGTCCATAGTCCACATACTGTACAGTGTACAAACAAACAAAACAATTATTATTATTATTTTTCAAAAGGGCACATTGCCAAAAGGGCAGGGAGTGCTCTAGCACCCCCTAGTGTCTATCTGTGCACGCCACTGCAAGTATGCACAGCCTTTGACTTTCTGGAACCATGTCAAGAATACAAGCCATTTGTATGTGTGCGTTACATTAAACAGTGTTGCACTGGCTGCACATTGCCGCTGCTTATACAGTTGGGTGCCACCGATATTGTCCCTTATCATTTAACTGTCCTTTTGCGCAGATCACGCAAACCTCAGCAAAAAGAAAAGGACAATATCGATGGCCTCCAACTGTAACTAATAAAAAGAGAATTATTGCAACCTGACAATTCAAACAAGATTTGATTGCCTCCACGTCCACGAGGCTGTGCGAGACGAGACCTCAGTAAGCAACATGATAGTTTCCAACCTCACCAACCTGAAAATGCTGGTTTCAAACAGAATTGTACAGCTTTGTTGAATAAATCAGTTCATCAAAGTTGATCAATTCCTATGACTTTCTTTAGTGGAGGACAGCGCTACAACTTTTGTCAGGGATGGTGCTATTCCGTGACATAAGAAGCAGGTCCCATTTAAGAGGGAGATAAATTGATTCTGCAGCTGATGTTGTTTGAAGTGGGGAGGACGCATTATGTAAACTAAAGACTTAGACTGCAGCAGATGTTTCATTCCTCTGATGATGGCTTGTGTGGCTTTACTTAACATGTGTGTGCTGGAGGCAGCAGTGGCTCAGGAGATACATCAGCCATTTGAGGTAGGTTCCTGGCTCGATACTGGGCTCTTAATTTCCTGGCGTAGAGCTGAAGCAAGAAACAAACCCCAAATGCTCCCCTGGTATGGTGCTGTTCAATACTTGCCCTCTGCTGCTAATTGGTTTAGTCTTGCATAGGAAATATGGATGGCAGATTCCAGGTATGTACACACCAGGCACTTATACATCAACATATCAATATCAGGACTTATGAGACGGATGACAAATTGTCCAGTTGTCCAGTTATCTCGGTGAGCGGATTGGATTGTCCATTTGTCCAGTTATCTCGGTGAGCTGAGATCGCATATGGTCAGTCTTCTAATTGGCAGTCAAAGCTGTGTACCTCCTGCCCTAGCCTTTAACTCTCCAGGTGCTGCTATAGCAGAACTGTCAGCCTCTGTGTCTAGTGGTTGTAGCCTGTGAAAAGACAGGGCTAGAGATAGGGAAAGAAAGAAAGAGAGAAAGAAAGAGAGAGAGAGAGAGAAAAATTGTGGAGATGGAAACTGCGGGTAAAAGGTTATTTCATCGTCGCTAAACTAGCGGTTTGAAGGAGGTCTTGGAGATCAGTGTAATTGTATGTGATACTCACACACACAACATCACACCTCATTGTTTCAAATTTCTAATACTTCAGTGGAACTGAAGTATTAGAAATCTGAAAAAAACGTATCTCTATTTTCTGACATTTTTCCACTTTTATTTTTGAGTGGTGCAGCCACTCCATTGCGTAGCTATGTATGTACACGCAATTCCGACGGCGCATTAGTCCGACATGCGGGAACAACGGTCGGACTACAGCTCGAACTGCGTGTCTCACACAGACCAGGGAGGAGAGTTTGTACAGTACAGTACAGTACAGTACCACTCAGTTCAGACGGGTCTGATTTTTTTCTTACAACGCAAGAAGGAAACTGTTGCTTGAGGTGACCATCAATTCCAGTGAAGAGGAAAATTTGCAAAATATTTGTTAAAACCATTATTTACTCTATTTCAGTATTAGTTGTTGACTATTAACATTTTTTTCTAAGCCTGTATACTCCAGAACCTCAAGCTAAGATGTAGTCAGCAGTTACTAGTGCTGTTCAAAAAAACAAACAAAAAAAATTGTTGTCCATGCACAGAGCAATTAATTTAATGTAAATGAAATCCGAGACATTATGTGTCCCTGTAGAATACTCTTTGGCCATTGTTACAGTGTGAACAAAATCCTTCTCCCATAATCTGGACCAGTGGTGTGTTCTAGGTTTTCTTTTTGAATGTACACCGTAATATGAGTGTACACCGGTATTCCCTCCCTCCCACACGCACGGCACGCGCACATGGTCTGGGAACCAAACGAATCTGCCACAGGGGAAAAAATGCCCTGGGCAGATTGGATCTGGCACTCCTCAGTTTGAATTACATTTCGCTCACCCCAGAGTGATATATTACGAAACTCCAATGGCCAGCGGTCATTATCACCTCAAGACAACCCCACACATCACCTCGGACGCCACATTATGAGACATGAAAAATATTTTTAACTGAAGATACATTCTTTCTGCCTCCTGCCCCATCCTGCGTATCAGATACTCTTCCTCTGATGGTTACTGGACGGTATACGATTTCTTTCACATTTTCTTGGATGGTGTACATATATATACAGTGGTAGAACACAACACTGATCTGGAGGTCAGGTTGTCTCTTGTTGACATCACAGAGAGAGCTTTGTTGTTCCTCTTGTTTCTAGCTCAGAGAGACTATACTGTCCGAGTTCATAAAAGATATATGTTTGATATTTTGTTTGAGGCCAGATTTCCCCTTCAAAGCATCCCCCCCCCCCCCTTTTACAGCAAGGTGTAGCCATCTTGAAACACTAATACACTGCTGATGCAATCTTCTGTTCTGCATTATTGTACCGCCAAGACAACAAACCTTTGTCTAATCACACCAAAAGTCAATAGGATGCTGCACCAGCAATGTCCAGCATCTAAAGTTCAAACAATTTCACAATTGCTTCTTCCCCAGAATTTAATCCTTATAGAATTTGAAATGTGTTCAGCTCCTGGCAGGCTATAGTGAGGTTGGTTGTGGTTTAGACAACATTTCTTTGAGATTTCTGCAAAGCCGCATGCTGGATCTGAGGCAGAACAGAACACGGGCTGATCTGGATCTTTTTCTGTTTTTGTCATCCTGTTTGTATTTATCAGTAAAGCTTTGTGTTTGGTCCCAGAGTCGTTGCAACATGTGTTCCTTCATCTCAAACCACATATAGTCGCTGTTGGGCAGAAACCTCGTATCTCCTCCATATTTAAACTTTTTATGGGGCAACGCCGATGCAAGGCAAGCTTGTAGATCTGCTATTTTTGTTATTTTTGAAAATGTTTGAAAGCGAAGGTGAAAGTGCTGTAAATGTAACTTTAATGTTAAATAATTATATGTTACGTCATATTTTAGTTTTGGACCAGCCCAATCGAACACATTTCGGTTTTTCTGGTCTAGTATGCAATACGCGTTAGGCCTACTGCTCTGAAAGTCACTTGAAAAACTCATTGAAGGTTGCTTGGCATTGCAGGTAAAGTCTAGCTCACAAGGTCTGTCTCCTGTCAATGGAAGATATCCCAAGGGCAACATGCAAAGTAAGGAACATATAATATTGCAGTTTGATGCATTAAATACATTATTAATGTAATTACAGTTACTTTCATTGTACAGTATGAGTGTGTGACAAATTAAATCTTATGAAATTTTAGTCATTTAACTATTCCTATCTATCAGATATTTCTTCAGTTCAGGGAGCATTTAGTAGATTAGTTTGTTTTTTTACTTCAGAGGAAGTAAGACTACACTGAATTTTAAACACCAGATATAAAGAAGCATGTGCATCCTAATACCCGAATTTACTAAAGAATACAAAAGGCATGTGCAAAGTCATCGGCATCGAGGTATTATTGCATTTCTGAAAGTCAGAAATGTATTTGAGGGTGAGGCACACTGCAGCTCAAAGTTTAGCAACCAGCCCAGTATGAGAATATCAACAGATTTACACGGTCTGCTCCATCTGTCTGATCTTGATCCCTTAATCAATGAAGGATGTTGATCCCAAAAGGCATGCTGGAGAAATCAAAGGGCTGAGAATCCATCCAGTATCCTCCTTGAATTTCAGCAGTGTCAGCTTAGCTGCTGTCATGCAGGCATTATAGTATCTTTCATTTTTATTTGTATTTGACATCATTCATTATAAGTAAAGAAATAAAGTTCCCTCGTTGCTAAAAGTATTCTGTCAAGTCAGTACATGGTTCACTATCACTATCTTGCTAACAGACCACAGAGACGAAATAAGCGACACAGGGTGAAACCACAGGGAGCTGTCCTGTTACCGCTCCTGTTTGTACCTGCAGCACCTCAGATATCTCAGCTTCAAATCCATGACATGCCATCTACAGGAGTGATGATTATTCTGTGCCTCAGTAATGCTGTGCATTATCTAGGGGTGTCTGCTTGTGCATAGGGCACAGTTTTGTTTTGTGGTATAAGGGGAACATTGCTTTTTATTGAGAGAGAAGTAAAGGAAAGCGGTAAATGTAACAATGTACTGTAACTGAGACATTCGTAGGGGAGCAAAGTTCCAGTTAAAATAGCGGCAATCTGGCCCATTCAAATACTTTTTGTAATGTTTCTTGTCCACCTAACCTTTTATGCAGCATTCCACGCCGAAAATGTTTCCCCAAATGATTATGTGGGAATAGGGAGTCCCACATAATATCATACATAGGCTTAATTCTCTGGATTCAAGCTGATGGATGGAGCTGTTTGCAGTGCAGAAGTGCTTCAGGAAAGGAACAGGGAATGTAGGACTGTACTGTATCCAGTCTTGACTCTTGTCTGATTGACATTCTCACAGGGCCTGATAGAAAAATAAACTTCTATTCTGCCTTGTCATGATTGCACAAAGATTCTTCTCAGTTGGAGCGATGCTAATAGTATAATCACATAGCTGCCAAGCTGCAGCTGATGTCCAAATTAAGACTGTCCAAAATAATACCATGGAAACATTCCTGTATGATAGGACTGTGATAGGACATGATGCTTTCAGCCTGTAGAAACACACTTTTCCACCAAAGATCTTTGGTTCTAGAACTGGTTCTGTTCTAGATTCTTGGAACCTTTGGTGCTTTCACGGAACCGACGGTCACTTTTTGGTTCCAGTTCTGATCCAACTTTTAGGGTTCTGAACTGGTTCAATATTAGGCTGGAAAAAAGAACCGAACCGGTTCAATCCTGGTGGAAAAGGGTCTTTTTAGTCCACGAAACGCCTTGATACTGTGTCAGGCAATGTAATACTTTGTTACACTTTGTAACAACCAATGCCCAGTAATTATCTCTTTGCATATTTATAATAAGGGTAATAATAATAATAATAATAATAATAATAATAATAAACTTTATTTATGAAATGCTGCTCAAAGTACTTTACAGAGCAATAAAGAAAAAAGAAAAGCAAAAACATAAAATAACATTAAAGAAATAGCAAAAAGAAGGCAGTGAATCAGGTAAAACAGTGAGGACATGAATAATATCAAGATTTAAAAATCAACTAAAGGCAAGAGTGAAGAAAAATAGGTCTTTGCTGTTATCTTGTACTGTGAACTTACTTAATAAAGATGGATCTGTCTGCATATGTTTTGCTTTATTATTTTTTGATTGGAGAGAGAGGAAGCTGAGGACAGAATAGATGGTTTTGTCTGTGGAGTGCCCCAAATTCACTGGTGTTTAACCTGAATCCTGTCCTCTACTGGAGGACGTGTGATGATCTGACACTCCAGAATACATTCTTTGTGTCGGGAGCTCTCTCTCTCTTCTCTCCAACGTGCTGGAAATGTAAAACGCATATACAGTAGTTTTGTGCAGGCGTGTGGAGATTTTCAAGCAACACAATTAATGAGATGAATAACCTCACACTCGGCTTCATAGATGATTTAGTCACCTCACCAACGTTTTAGAGCGAACTCTGGACACAACATTGGGAAGTGTTAATGCTTGTCAGATGTTACATTCTCATTCTTCAGTCATACCCTGAAGAAGGCAAACTGTTTGCCGAAACGTTGGTCTAATAAAGTTTCTAGCATCGTGACTACGAGCTGTGCGGCCTCTTTTCTTAAGTCCAAGATGTTACATTCTCCACACAACAGAGTGATCCGAGAAGCTGCTGTTTAAAAGTATTTCAACTCACAGCCAAAGAGATATATAACGTGGAATTTGGACTATGTGCTTTATCTACAGGGAGATGCTTCCCACATTCCTCCCAGTGCTCATGATTAATGGGACAGACATGGCTTTCTGGGGAGGAACTGGCTTGACAAAAAGCATCAACAGTGTGCGCTACATTTGTATTCTTCACTGGTCCACGTGATCTTGCTATCGAGGGATGAGCAGAGGTGTTTTTGACGGCTTGTAAAATTGCCTCATCAAACAACAGAGATTTTTCATTCAACACACCTGCATCAGAACCAATTGTCTGTGCAAACTGTACCATCGTTTCAGCGCGAGGCGAGCTCTCGACACAGCACGTTGGAAAGTGTTAATGTAATGTCAGATTTTCACAATCCTCTCACAACAGGATTAAGGATAAAAATCTGAGAAGTTGCCCTTCAAAAGTCTTTCAACAAAAAGCCACATAGATATAAAACCCGGAATTTCGACTATGCACTTTATCTATACTTCCCACATTCCTCCCAGTGCTCATTATTAATGGGACAACATGTCTTTCTGGGGAGAGAGCTGGAAGCTCTGGTCTAAAAGCTTCTTAGTCTTTTGTGAGACGGACAGAAATTAAAAAGGCTCTTCGGTTGAGAGTTGTTTACAACTCTAAGGCACTTCTTTTGTAATCTTGTTTTATAGTTTTCTGCAGGGCGATCACATCAAATCAATCTGGATGCTGTAACTCTGTAAGCACCACATTGTCCAAACTGACATGTCATCGGGTAGATGAGGATGTTCTATAAAACGTATTGCACTAGACCCTGAATACAACACTTATTCAGTTATAACATAAAAGAAGAGGATCCAAGGCACTCTGTTCCAGTGAGATGGAAAAAAAGCCTTTTTTATTGGAGTTAAGGCATGGCAAAGAACATTACAAAAAGGACCAACGCGTTTCGGCACTCAGCCTTCGTCAGGGTCCCACTTATTCAGTTATCTTACAAAAACAGCAAGGACTCTGGTGTGCTTTCTTGAGAATAGTAGTGGTGTGCCGTCCCCGTCCCACTGTGAGTTTGTCACTCACAGGAATTGTTATCACTTGTTGCACTTCTGTTCTGGGCGAACATTAGTGAGCTTGTAGATCAGCTATTGTCACTGACCTCTGTCCCAGCCTCTCTCCCGCAAAGGTTTGCTGCTGGGGTAAAGACTTCTCATAATTGCTGTAACATGTACAAGGGTAGATGATCCCACCACAGTTCATGAAATAATTACATGAATTAGATCGCACATGATATTCAGTTAATACTACATAAATGGGAGGTGAACAAATATCAGTGTTGTTCCATCCTGTGTTTATACCGGTGTTTTCAATGCTGAGACAGAAAATGCACACTTACCACAAAATAAATACATCCCCATCGTTCACTGCACTCATGCTGCACTCTTCAGCAATTTAATTCTGTACGTTACAGTTTCAAGTTTTACATTTTGATGACATCGCACGTTAAATTCTTTGTTTTCTGTTAGTGGTTTTTGGTGAGAAAGTGGTTCACACAGTTTCACATTGTATGGGATGTTCTCCTATAGATCACAGAAATACATACCACTGTGAATTCATTATGTGGTAATCACCTGTTTAATGGTTCATAGAAATTTAAGGTGCACTGATTTTGTGAAACAGGTCACAGCTCTGCAAAGCTATTGTCAGATTCAAAAGACCACCAAAGGCAGGCTTTCATAACTACAGAATCTTGAGCTTTAAAACGACTCACAAGAAGCCAGGCAAGGTAAGCCAGGCAGAAAATAAATAAATAAATAAATAAATAAAAAGTTGATGACTTCACAAAACTCAAGATTATAGAGTGAAATGCTGCAGCTGCATGCACTTTTCTCCTCTACAAACTTATTTTTCTTCTTCTTCTGTTGCAGTGTCTTCCTCTCTGAAGTCTGCATAGTTTTGTGTCACAGGCGGGGGGGGGGAACTTTGATCTGTGCAGAGTTGCACTAACCTCCAGTAGAACAAGGTCAGGGAACAAGCTGACTGTCCACGTGTTGTCAAACGTGGGGAGGCGCCATCTGTTTCTAGACGCACTCTGTTCATCGCTCATGATTTGGTATGCTGCTGGCCCCCTTAAAACCAAGAGGTGTAACTGAGTGGAGTTAGTCAATAGCCTCTCTTTTATACTGTACCCTGTTAGTGTTCATTGCAAGTGTCCCTACGTGTTGCCCTGAAACCTAACCAATTTTATATTCTTTTTTAGAAGTATTGTGCAAACTATACTCTGCCTTCTGGCATTGAACTCTAGGCAATAGATAGGCTACTCACTACCTCATGACTATGAGCCGTGTGTACAGTCAGTGTGGTGGTCATGTTTGTTTTTGTTGCTCTTACTGTGACAGCGAGATGGAACAGCTATGTCACTAGACATTCTTTCTCACCCTGCCTTAAATTAAGTACCACACCGCTTTCAGTACATGTTGTCTCATTGAGTATTTGCTTCAACCAATTCTTCGGTTAATGGCTTTATTTTTGAGTGGTGTAAACCACTCCTACAACTGGCTTTGTTAGTCTGTGCAGAAAAAATGAGCATGGTTGCTATGTTCACCCTGTTCACCCGGGTGTGATTTCATTACGTGGTGTAAACCACTCCTACAACTGGCTTTGTTAGTCTGTGCAGAAAAAATGAGCATGGTTGCTATGTTCACCCTGTTCACCCGGGTGTGATTTCATTACGTCAGACATGATTTCATTACGTCAGACTACCTTACAACACTCAGTTCACACAGGTGTGATTTTTTAGATTAGATGGATTTATTTTAACTCACAAGAATAGTGTTGATGTTGGCTGGACATAATTGTATTGTGACGTCCCATATATGTTTTAATCCTTTCTCCAGGGACTATTTTTGCCTGGGACTTTGTAGTACCTCAAGGATGTTTGAAGTCGCTACAGGTTGATTGTAATATTGTACTGAAATCAATGGAATCCAGAAAAACATGGAACAATTGAGTTATTTTCTCATCATTTATTTTCCAATACATTTCTCACTCTTAATCTTTGGATAATACAAGTAGTACTTTATTCTCTTATCACTGTTGTAACTGGATGTAGCTAAATAAAGAAATAGTTGCATATCAAAATAAAATCCAGGCCACACTGGATGTTGGAGGTGGCCTTTTCATGTTGAAAGTAAAACCTGCAGCCAATTAAGTGAGCCAACCTTGGCGGCATGGCGTCAACAAAAGAACAAAATGTTCCCTACAGCCACCTACAGTTATGGACTATATATTGTACACAAACTTGACTTGTTTTAATTTTTTTATATAGAAATTAATAGGGAAAAAATAATAAAGGAACAGTTGGGAAATATAAACGGATGGCTCGGTACAGTATCTCAATTTGGTGAAAAGTTTACCTTAAAAGGAGTATTTAAGCATATTAGTTTGATGTCTTTTATGAGTGAGTCAATTAAGTTAGCTAATTGTGTTATTAAATGACATCCCAATGCATTTGCTTTCTATTTCATCTCAGGAAACTTATTATTATTTTCCTTGGCTACTGCAGACAATGTTTCAATACTATGGGACTTATTTTTATTATTTAACTATTAAAGGGTCTCTACCTCTGATTTAAAATAATAAAAAACAGTCATGCTTTCAAAGGTCTGCTGAGAGAAAGCATGACCTTTTTTTTTAATGAAATATACTTGCCATGGAGCTACGTGTGCAGAGACATTTATCCCTTTGGTTGATCTATGGTCCTCTGGTGATGCCTTTCACTTATCCAGCAGAACATTAGTGCAGTGATCTTCTCACAGAATTGAGAACCCAGGTTGTATGAAAAGAAAACAGAGGCATGTTCAAAAGGCAGGCTCATTATCAAGCGGTCAGAGCTTTTGATCGTGTGAATGCCAGCATCCCTCCCTGTCCAAAGGTCTTTGACCTTCAGAGTCAGAGCCTACCTGTTCCACAAGCCCCTGACCCAGCCCCTGGAAACATCAGAACATTTATTTGTCAATACATCACTCATGTTTGACATTCTTTCCACCAATTAGCCCTCCTCCCCTGAAAAATAGACATGTTGCTAATCAATATATTAACTGGTATCACACACTAAATATATATTAGTATTGTTTAAATTGCACCAAATGTCAGCAGTGTTGTCGATTCAAGCTGAAACCTATAAAGTTTCATACAGGATGTTGTTATTCTCAATTTTCACATAATGTGCTCTCACAAAAATGGTCTGTTTGCCTTGTAGGTTGATGATTATTCAATGGATGGAGGCCATGTCGGTCACTAACCCCACAGAGTCAACATGAGAACAGCAGCTGTAGTTAACCAGGATCCCACAAGCTGACAGAAGCATGCTGAGCTGACCTGCCACAGTGGAATTACCTGCCTCTGGCTTAGATGAGGACCGTACATCTACAGAGGAGACTCCCACGGTTTGTGGATATTACCAAGATCTCCTTTAAAGGTTGTGTGCTCATCTTCGTGATAAGGATGTTTATCAATGGAGGATGCTGATGCAACTCTTTAAATCGGTGTAATCAGTGTAGTATTTGACCTACTTTTACAGAAAAAAAGGAATGGTTTGTTTTGCTTTTTCCTCCACCTCCATCTCAAAACTTTGGATTCTTAATTCACCAATGAGCTTGTTTTGAGCTCAAAACGTCCCGACAAACTGACTCGACGTTCCAAACACCATGCCTCTACTACCCAAACGGAAGAAAATCAGGACTTTCATGCTGTTGTTCTGCATCGTAACGTTCACAACGTTCCTGTTCAGTTACACCTTCCGAGACCCCTCGCTCTATTTCATCAGGTACGCTTTTCGCCTGTCGGACAACATTTTCTCCAAGGGTGCATGTGCCTGTCGGCGGTGTATGACGGAGCTGGAGGATGAGCCCTGGTTCACGGAGCGGTTCAACCTGTCCATTCACCCTCTCATGACCAGCGGAAACAGCTTACTGTCTGATGACACCTTCAAGTGGTGGCAGGTGAGATCCATCGCCGTTGGTACAATCATTTGTGGAAGTACAAGGGAACATGCATGCATGCACGCACGCAGACATGCACGCATGCTCGCTCACACGCCGTGCACGCACGCACGCACGCACGCACGCACGCACACACGCATACACGCATACACACACACACACACACACACACACCAGTAAGACGCCTGAGGGCGAGAAGCGACCTCGCCCTTTAGGGTTAGAAGCGTGGCTGCACTAATAACTTTGGGGCAGGCCCGTCTACAGTTTAAATGGACAGGTATCAGTCAAAAGGGAGACATCGAAGAGGAAGGATGGGGAAGGATCAACATATGGAATGTCAGAACAGGTCAGCTATGGAGATATATAAGGGTTTGAGGTTTGAGGTCAGATGTAGCGTTGCTGGCCAATATTGATGACATCAGGGACCTCGATATATGAGCTTATATGAGGGATCTCCATCCCTGATGATGTCACGTGCCAATTCTAGACACACACTGTTGGTTTATCTTCTCACAGCCACACGGGTAATAAGATAATTCCTCTTTTTTATCAATATATTTATCAGATTCCCACGTTGGCATTCAAAAACATGCTTTAGTTGTTTAACTTCTTTATCGGCCCATAGCTTAAAGCACCCATCTGCCTTGCCTGGGTGAAACAGCCATTGCCCCAAATCGGACTGAAGCGAGAAATGGGAAGGGTTTCGTTCAGATGTTTTTTTGTCATCCTGCCAGACTGTAATCATGTTTTTAGCAATAGGATTAGCTGTAGACCTTTTGAGCATTTTAAATGAATTTGAGTAGTGGGCAATGGAAGCTTTAATGAGCATGATTCAATGTTCCTCCATGCCCAGTAGTACCATAACAGCATTTTAACCCTCCCCTATTGTAAGGCAAATAGGGGAGCCTGGGGATTTCATTCCAAATACAATTACGAAACAATTTTTCCATTTTAGAAAACAAACCAACAGGAGGTGACAAGGGGATATTCTGAAACAAATATAACGGCTTAGGGAGTATGTTCATTTTATTAAGTATACAGGTATCCCTTTTTAGTAGTTTTTGGTCAAAGCCATACACCTTAATTCCCCTAAACTCACTCTTTTCTGTCTCTGCAAATATCAATAGTTCTTCCCGGATAATGAGTAAATATGCTGTGGAAGATAATGTATTAAAAAATGAAGGATATGAGTTCAACTAGCCGTTTAATAGCGTACCATGTGTAATGACTGTGTAAAAGAAGATGTTATGCTCTACCACACACATACACTGCAGCTATTGATTTTTTATTATCTCATTTTAATTAATGAACATCTTGGAATTGGAATTGATTATTTGCTCTGCTATCAAACTAAAACACACTTTCTTGAGGGTCCAAAGCATTGTATGTTGCCTTTCCACCAACAGAGTAGTATTGTACGTTGCACACTGGCTTTAATCGTTATCACAGTCACCTCACACCATGTTCATTTAGAGGTTTAAGAATATAAATATCTGCAAGGTTGCATCCTGACACAACTCGGTTCACAAAAGCTTCTCAGCGGGAGGCTGATGATGGGAGTGTCACCGTTTAACACTAGTTGACCAGATGGTTTGGACTCTGATGCCATAAGGCGGGGTCATTGTGTTCTTGTGTCCGACAAGGTGGCACAGTCCTAAGGGGCATAGCAGAAGTTTACAGTTGCATGGGTGGTTTGCATTTAATTACTGCACGTCAATATAAAATGACTGGAAAAGAGGGTTTTTCACTAGCCACTGACATCACAGAATAGCTTTGACAGATACTGTCAGCCTGATGTCTGGTAAGCATGCATGTTTATCTCCACTTTCTTTTTTTTTAAGATGTTTTTTTTGGCTTTTCTGCCTTTATTGATATACAGTAGCTTGACAGGAAACAGGGAGAGAGATGGGGGGGAGACACACAGCAAAGTTCGTCGGGATCAGGACTCGAACCTGCGACACACTGTCTGGACCGCTAAGGCCTATCTCCAAGGCCTATCTCCACTTTCTTACCCCTAGGGTGGGTCGTAATACACATGCATGTGTGTGTCCTTGGATAGTGTGCTCATCCAATCTGACCATTCAGTAGCCACAATACAAATCTGGAGTGCTAATTTTAACTTTTGAGATTGCAAATATCCATATGTTCCCTATATGGATGTTAATGGCAACGATAGCCTTTTGTGTCTTGGGTGCAGGAGAGGGCCAAGAGAAACTGCCCATGTATTTAAGCTTACCGTGAAGTTATTTGAGAAATGTGATCTACATGTTGTGAGCTTAAAGAGCTACTGTAGTTCACTGCCCTTGTTCAGTCACTTGTGGTTAAATTAACCCTGGAGTCTAAACCAAATCTCAGACGGGTCTCCGCATGCTGTGTCACCAGTGGTTGCAGGCAGAGAAGCATCCGGCCAACTACACAGAAGTGGTGGAGGAGTTGTTCCAAGTCATTCCTGACGAGGCGCTCTACACGGATGGCAGCCCAGAGCGCTGCAGGACCTGCGCTGTGGTGGGGAACTCAGGGAACCTCAAGGGATCGCAGTATGGTGACCTCATCGACTCCAGTGATCTTATTATAAGGTGATTTGTTGCTAAATGTTATTGTTTGAATGTCACAGGCTTACTCAGCCATGGGTAGAACATATCTATGCTGTCTGGAGAAACCACCTAACTCAAAATGTTAATTTGGAGTAAGTTAACGTTATACAGTGTTAGAATAAACATAAGTCATCCTGGCAGTGTAAAGTGTAAAATTAAAGTGCACATAAAATAGTTCATGATACCTGACAACAAGCTTGAGGTTTGAAGCTGATGATATGAAAAGCAATTGGCTTGTCATAGATGTGAGAGAATCTGTCAGGAACACCTCAGTATTTGGACCCGTATGCAGAATAACCCAGTCAACAACGACTTGCACTCGAGCACTTTTATTTAAACTCAGAAAACCCTCCCAGGGCATATATAACATAAACTCCCACTCTTGGGAAACACAGTGTTATAATCGAGCAACCTAACCAATAACACAGAGTCCCTAATATACCTCCATGCTCATTAACCAAAGTCTCTTCAGCTTAGAAGCGCAGGTGGACACAGTCTCACAATCAGCCAGGAGAAGGGAGGCAACAGAGGGGCAAAGGCAAGGGGCCAGTGAGGCTATTCAACGTTGAAGCACTGGGCCCTAGTGGTAGGAGGAGGGACTACAGGCGGACCCGTGGATTCATGACCGGGAAACCCCGTGCAGCTGGGCTTTAACATTGAGCGCTCGGTTGCACTTCCGCATTTGACCACCAAAAATGCGGAAGTAGACGTTCTGAGACGGTACTTCCGGCAGTCTTCCGGGTGCTTCAAAACGCCACTGAGCAACTTCCACTGACATGAATAGCTGGGGGGCGGAGCTTCGCGCCAGTTCAGTCTCTATCCTTTTATATACTCTATGGGCAAAGGTAGGGACGGCGGTCCAGGCGTGGTACGTCCTAGGACAGGACGTGACAGCATCTCAATATTTAGATTCCACTGCATTGGTTTATTGAACGTCATTAATCAATTGAAGCCTCTGTGTGATGTTAAGCTCTTGCAAATAGCTTAATTAAAGTGGATGATAAACTCAACAGACGTAATGGATAGGGAGATTACATAGTTGGCTGTTGGAAATTGGCTTTCAAAAAGGCACTTTCTTGTATCTGTCAGTCACTGGGTGTCTGAGTTTTTTAAGACAAACGTAATGAAATGGTCAAATATACTAGAACTGGCTTCAGTGGGTCACACAATTAACTGAAATGAGTCATTTCAGTTCATTTTGTTGACTGTCTAAAACTATGATGAAAAATGTTCATCGACTACCTTTTTTCACTGACAAATACTAAATAAAAACTAAGCTATGATGACTAAAACTATGAATAAATATACTGACAATTTCGTCAAATAACAACTACACTAAAATGTAATGGAGGGACATTCAGTAGAACTAATACAAGTCATTTTATGCTTGGTTGTGTGCAGGTGTCACCCTCTGAAAATAGCCGATCTACAAGGTCACAACCTGTCGCAGCGTGACACGTGAGCTTGTAGATCTGCTATTTTTGGCACACAGTTGAGTATAGAGGGTATGCGCATGCATCAAGTGAGTGGCAAAGTGAGTGGTAAAGTGAGCTTAACGTCTTTTAATGTAATGTAATGCAATCAAATAGGACTTTTCTGTTTGGATGTATGGGCTGTCAAGGCCAGAAAGTAGTTTTTGCCACACAGTAGGTGTTCCCACATAACTTCCGGGTATGAGGATGATGTCACGCGCATACCCTCTATAAATCCGGCATTTCAACGCCATCCAAGGCCTGCCAAAATACATTTTATATAGTAGACTAAATCAAGATTTATTCTCATCTTATGGTATTTTGTCAACTAAAACTAGACTAATTTCAGATGACTAAAATATGATTAAAACTAAATAGAATGTTATTCAAAAGACTATGACTACAACTAAATCCAAATTTGCTGTCAAAATCAACACTGCTGAGAAAAGAAAAAAAAATCAAAATGAAAAGCAAAGCTGTGTTTTATTTGCAGAATGAACCAGGCTCCCACATCTGGCTTTGAAGAAGATGTTGGCTTCAGAACCACTCACCATGTGATGTACCCGGAGAGTTCCGTAGACCTTGACAACACCACTCATCTGGTGCTGATCCCTTTCAAGACCCTGGACCTTCAGTGGATCATCAGTGCTTTAACCACAGGCACCATTAAACAGTGAGTGCATTACACTACACTACACTATTGCACCTTTTCACTTTACCTAGAGCCCTAACCAGTGGCGTGCACAGACATTTAGAGGGGCAGGCCGGTGCTCAAGTGAAAAAAAGGCACCTTGTGCAGCGTGTGGAACCGCATAAATTATATATTAGAAGCAAATTTTTATCAAGAATTGAAAAAAAAACACCCAATTTTTTGTGGGTGTTTTTTCAAAAGGCCACATTGCTGACCAGAGGGCAAGGGCAGGTGGTGCTCTAGCACCCCCTAGTGTATATCTGTGCACGCCACTGGCCCTAACCACACCAAAGGGTCGCCATGCAACTCCTTGGGTCCAAACGGTTGTAAAGAGTTGCATGGTGACCCTTTGGTGTGGTGGTTTGGGCCATTGAATTCCATGTGTTGAATCACTTGGGACAACTTGGGACGACGTACGTTAACGTGCAACAGGACACACTGCTGGGACAACGCTAAAACCGTCTCGACCCTTTGGTGTGGTTAGAAAGGCTTAAGAAATGAAGTGACAAAAAAGAAAGAAAAAATAAATAGAATGACAAAGAGAATTATATATTTTTTTCTCGTCGATCATTGGGGGAAACACGCACAGACGCATCCGCGAGCGCATCACCTGCAGCTTACTTTAATTGACATATTAGTACACTGATATGTACCGGTACATACAAAATATTGTCATATCGTCACATGCTTAAACTAATGGTCTATGTCATTTTTATTTTTTCAGAAAAAGAAAAAAAAACTGATCCAAAACAAAAGTATGATATTTCCTAAGTCACACTCTTGAGATAGGCCATTTTACTAAAAGATTTGTATGATCCTCTTTAATTAAGAGCTGAAAACAAAAATCTCAAAAGATTACTTCTTAGACCATTAGTTTAAGAAGGTGATGATATTCAGTTAATCTTTATTTAATTTATAGCATGAAATGAAATGTCATATGAAATATAATAAAATATAAGTTAATGATCACATCAGAATTTAAATCAAAGTCAAATCAAAACAAGGCAATCAAGATGTTTACATGTATTTCTGCAGTTACAGCCCAAGTTTGTTTTGGCATTTACAGTACCCTCTGGTGGACAGAATTGCATATACAGACAAACAGAACATAATTGTGTATGCACTTCATGCAGCTCAACAGTCATCTAGAATTGTATGCAGGAAGCCGGGAACTGGTGAATATAAAATAGAAATGAAAAGAAAAGACCTGTTATGATATTGAAAATCAATTATGTCTGGATTTGTCTAGATGTCGTTATTTCCTGTCATTATGGTTCACATCTAGATTATATTAATTATGTACGCAATAAATACAGATTTATGTCTGTATTTAATACATATATTATGTATCGGCATAATGTATGTAATAATCAGCATACAGATTTATTATTATTATTATTATTATTGTTGATTGTTATTTTTTTATTTCTATTGCAGCACATATGTACCTGTAATGTCCAAGATTAAAGCAAACAAGGACAAGGTGAGTTCAATGACAAAAGGCCTAGTTTTCATGCCATGTTATTTAAGTTTGTTCATCATCAGATAATCTTGCGATTATTCACAATCAATGTGTTTGTGTGAGGTAAGTCAGCTTGTCAGGTACTGTATGTGTACTGTATGTGTTGAACCTCAACCTGTTTAATTTTTTCGGGGCCACATGAATAAACAGTCCGCAGCTGGTGTGATAGAGACATGACTGTAAACATTAGAAATATTACTCCAGTCTACAGCATCTGCAGTGGTCTGCCATGAAAAGTGTGTCTTTTTTGCAGGTGTTGATCTATAGTCCAACCTTTTTCAAATACGTCTATGAGACTTGGCTCGACAGTCACGGGCGATATCCTTCCACCGGCTTCCTCAGTTTACTGCTTGCCATTCACATTTGTGACGAGGTAAGCTGATAGTTCTACTTTACAATTGACAACTTACGATCTCACCATATAGACGCTTTTATCCAGACTGACTTATAAAGACAAGTGCAAGATCAGAGTGAATGGCATGAGAGTCAACAAATGACAGTGAAAATGGTCACGTAAATAAGGAAGCCAAGAAATCAATTAAGTGCTACAAATAAGTAGGTATAAATCTTCTTCAGCACATTCAGGTTTGTCATGACTTTAACAGACATTATTAACTGACATTAACTGTCCTAGAAACAAAAGGGGGACAAGGAGAATTGATAGAGGACATTATTTAATGTATGCAGTTCCAAAGAAAGAATAGAACAGGTTACAGCAAAGGTTATTTTCATTATATATATGAAAAGAAAATCATACATTAATCCCAATCGAGGCAAACGTTTGAAATAATCGTGACAGTGATGTCAAGTCATATCGCCCTGCAGCTGTAGTGTTATGTGACAGTGTGTTTGTGTCCGTACGTCACAGGTGAGCGTGTTTGGTTTCGGTGCAGACCAGTATGGAAACTGGCATCACTACTGGGAGAAGAACCATTTGGCAGGAGCGTTCCGACACACAGGAGTTCACGACGGAGACTATGAATACAACGTCACCCTGCTGCTGGCGGACAAACACAAAATACAGATGTTTAAAGGGAGGTGATGCTGCTTTACAAGTGCTGTCCAGACATTGAATGAATGACGACAGCTCTGTTGTCCTTCTGGTTTCCAAAGACGCTGTTCAGTTTTCCTGCAAAGCTTTGAAAACAACATAAGAAAGTGAAACAAACAAACCGGGAAACAGCCATGCTTATGCTGTAATTCACTACAGTCATCTCCATCCTCTGCCTTCATTGAATATTCCATTTCCACACTGGCATGCAGTATATCTGAGATGATATCAGGATAGAGCAGCTAGAGAGTGTCTCTGATCTTCACATCACTGTGTCAAAACTCCCTCAGTAGATGGGTGGTGGTATCATGGACAGGCCTACAGTACATGTGGTTGTCCTTGACCTGCTCCGCTTCATCTTGGATGTGGAGGACAGTGTCACCTGGTAGATGCATGCTACTGTAGCTGTCACCTACCTGGACTCTACCAGCATGGTATACATCAAACTGTGTTCTTCTCTTATCATTTTTATCCCACGATTTCTGTAACCCATTTTTCACTGTCAATTATCTAATTCTAATGTGATCCTGGGCTCTACACACCCTCCGCCAACCTATTCCCCAAGAACTGTGTTCTTAAAGGCAACTGGTATTACAAGTTTTGCACAATGACTATGAGTCATGGTAGTATACTTGACATTATTGCAGACCATTTTCCAATGCATAATACAGTTTTTCTTTGTTTGTTTGTTTGTTTTTCCCCTGGTGGGATAGAACACCAGTGGTTCCTGTATTCAAGGAGAGAGAAAGTCAAAATGGGGTTGGGGGATGTGAAAACTAAAGGGAGAAGGAACAGATAAAGGTTTAGGAACTTTTGGAGCGACAATGGGATGTGTTCGAGACTTCATCATTGTTCCCAAAACTAATTATAGAACTTAATTTAAACTCTGGCTAGCTTGTACTGACATGAAATTACTAGAGCTTTTGTTTTGTTGACATATAGTTGTCTCAACTTCTGGTCGGCAATGTACAGAATTACATATGCAAAGTTAGTATCATGTACAAACATGTACATTTAGCAACATAATATAATTATCAACATCTCTTTCATCATGCTGCATGCTCAGCTCCCAGTTTTCTTTTCTTTCATTTCATAATTTGAATTATGAAGAATCATGAATAACCCCTAGTTTGACATGTCACATGCTACTTAAAGCATAATTCAAATTTGAAATGTTTGCCCTATATACAGTAGGTTTTCAAATGTATCCCAACGTTAAACCCCTGAATTTACCGGTTACGATCCACAATTTATGTAACAATCAATTTTGAACATGTTATTTGGATAAGGATCATAAAAAATCACACCTGTGTGAACTGAGCGGTGCAACTATACATGTATTGTTATAGTTACTGTACTGTACTGTGCTCTGTACTGTAGTGTACTGTGCTCTCTCTGTACTGTGCTTTCATTATTTTTGGAAAAGATCTTTGAGAAATGACAGTTACCGTGTGGGGGTCCCCGGGGGGGTCCCCAGAACATCCAGACCCCCAGGAACGCGCCCAGGAGAGCTGGCCCGGTTCCGGCGAGCCTTCCTGCGTCCGAAACGGTCGAGAAATGACAGAGTTACTGCTTGGGGGTTCCCGGGGGGTCCCCGGAACATCCAGACCCCCAGGAACACGTCCAGGGGCCGACCCAGTTCCGGCGAGCCTTCCCGCTTCCGAAATGGTCGAGAAATGACAGAGTTACTGTGTTGCAGCTTTCCGTGCTCGGACACAGGGACAGACATACATAGTATACATGGCTACGTAATGGAGTGGTTAGGCACCGCTCAAAAACCTTGAACGATTACTATTGCAATTTCCTTTTGGGACAAATCTTAGATTGACTGGCCTACTACCCATGGTAGAATTTGACTAAACTGTTTTATATAATCTGCAGACTCTGATCAACCAACCACAGTATAATAGCAATGCACCCCAGATGCTCCCATGTTCTAATCAAGCAGCTAGGCCACCAATCATCCAACTATGCTAGGCTTCAAGTTCAACAGGCCGCTGATAAAGGGTGCCAGAGTGGCCGGTAGAGCAGCCGTATGGGAACCGTGAGGTTATCAGTTTGAACTCCTAATTGCTCCTGATGTGCAGGATGGTGCCTTGCATGGTTTCCTCCACCATGCACAATATATGCAAATTTACCATTTATAAATAAAGATATTCCGGACAGTCCCAACACAATGTGATTATGTGCTTGTAACACACCTGTGTTACACACCTGTGTTACAAGCATAATATACATTTCAATATGAATATGTACTGCTGAACATTTAGAAAAGTTGCTCTCTGTGACGTACTTGATCATTTTACTCATTGCGATCCCCTACTACGCAACAATATATTATGAATAAGCCAGGTCATCGTCAACTGTTCTATCTTTTTTAAGTGTGACCTGCAAGAGATCTTATTTTAGCCAATCCTGCCATCTTCTGAATAACAGATGAAATGAAATGAAATGGAGCCACAATTAAAATAAAATAACTAACTGAAGCAATATTAGAATTTGTTTTACCAGTTCTAGTATCTGCATCTTTCCTATCCCATACAGTTTAGTGGTAAAAAGAAAAGACAAAAGGCAACAATCAGTGGTTCGAAGAAATGATTGAAATCTAAATGTCATTCACTGCAACTCCTGGTAGAAGTTTGTTAGGGCCGTGTCAAGACAAAATATGCCTTTCTCATACAGTAGTTTTTTGGAAATGTGTGGGGTCAACTATCTGGTTATCTACTGTATTTGGTTTTACCTTCATTGAACTGTACCCTTTCTGCAATCCGTTAATGAAATGTTCAATCAGTCAATACCTGCATTATAAACAATTTGCCCTTTTCTTTTGTTGTAATTTCATTCATTTCCAATTGTACAAAACAAATAAACAAACTTTAAATACATTCTAAACACTGAGTGACAGCCTACTCTTACTTGCATGACGTAAGTGTATTAAAAACTATTGTAACTACAGTGTAAAGTTCCCTACTAGTATCAAGGGGACCCTTGTTGTCATGCCTGGTTAGATATCTCCCTCTTCTGGTGAAAAAGTGTTACCTTTAGATTTAGTTGTTTTCAGAGACAATGCATTATGAAAATATCACACCCGTGTGAAGTGAGGGGCGCTCTTACATCATCATTCTCCACTCATTGTCAATGGCATTTAATGTTTGTGTTAAGACAAGAATCTACACTATAGCTGAATATAGGAGGGGCTAGCGCCCCTCAAAAATGTCAAACGTGTTAATTGACAACACAATGAAAGCATTCAGGGGAAGATGAATGTAGAATAGAAAATGGCCTATATGCAAAGATTGCCCTGCATGTTGTGTACTTTAATTTCACGTGCACTATAATTTCCAAATCATTGCTATCACTTGAACAATCAATGTGTGGACATGGTTAACATTATGTTTCCTTTCTTTGTAAACATACTCTACTGTATGGCCTTCTGACAAGGCACACACATTCATCTTGCCTGTCTCTGTGTTTCTGGGGGAGAAGGTGATGGCTTTATACCCCTCACTACAGACTTCAAGCTGACCATGCAGTGGTGAAAGGCAAGCATCCCATTCTCTGTGTGACACAACACCACAAGTCTTGAAGTGTCACACAGAGAATGGGATGTGTTGTCACCTGGGAATACAACTTCCCAGGTCCAGAATGGCATTGCCAATTGTCTATGTAATCTGAATTTATCAACTGCATTAGGTGTTAGTTATTATTTATATATAACATATGAATCAGATGACACAAATGAATCTTTCATGGTATTTATTATGAGCTTGGATCATACAAAATGTCCTCTATTAAAGGCAAATACATTATGTAAATATACAAAATACATTATTTATTATACAAATATACTCTAAACAAACCTTGGATTAATTGTATGAGAATTAAAATTGCACATTTGATTTAAAATGGCACATCCATCACAGTTTAAGTAACAAGAGCAGTACAATCTGGGGGAGGGTAGGGTTTAGGGTTTAGGAGGGCTGGCAGCCTCCAAATCTGTGGTATTTCTGTATACTCTCGTAGAATTCCTTCACCACCTCTTGGAATTCATCCGAACCGTGCCAGCAGACAGTATTTGTCTGTGCATGGGGGGGTGGTGGGCCCTCTGGAACTTCCATCACGGTCTCTCTGGGATCACAAAAATGTTTCTGCTTTCTTCCCCTCTTCCTCCCGGTGTAGATGATCCTCTTGGGTGGAGGTGGCTCCAAGCTGATGTCCACTTCAATCCTTGGTGCACGAAGGCCTCCAGAGAAGGACTCTGTGAAGTGTTGCTGTCCATTAGCTTGCAGAGTAAAGCTGTAGGTGGGGCCCGACAGTGCTTCCCATAGCCGTTGTTTGATTCTACGACCCAGCTGCAGGGTATACTCGCAGGGCTTTCCATTAGCATACCGCATCATTGGGTCAACTACTGAGTGATATAGCTGCTGATACTCAGCTACAGAGCGTCCATGAATCATCAGAGGCTCATCCCCAGACTCTGATGCAGCACATGGTAAAGTTTCTGCAGAGGACTGTTGGTGGTCAGAATACCAGTCTGGCAGGACAGCAGCATTCTTTATGAATCTGTCCTCGTCGTCGGGGGTCTCCTCATCGTCGGGGGTCTCCTCATCGTCGGGGGTCTCCTCAGAGGTCCTCAGACTCTCGTCGTTGTCTTGCTGCTGCTGCTCCACCTCCACCTCCTCTCTCTTCCTCTTCCTATTTGTCTCTGAGGGTATAACGGGATCAGCTGGTCCCTTCCCATCTGAATGGTGCCTCTTGAAGCGTTTCCTCCTCCTAAGGAAACTCCCGTCTTCGAACATGTTTTCGAACTGTGGGTCCAAGGTCCAGTAGGTGGCTTTGCCATTGCCATTGCCAGTGTTGTGAATTGGCTCCTGGGGGATTTTCACGAAGACGTCATTGAGAGACAAACTATTACGGAGAGACATTTGCCAAGCAGAAAACTCTCTGTAGTATGGGAAGCGGTTACTGATGAATTCACAGATCCCATTTCGAGTGAGCTTTTTCTGCGGGCTCTGGAGGATGGCCATGGTGATGAGGGCGACATAAGAATAAGGTGGCTTTTCCAGACTGTTCGAACCCTTTGAAGATGCGCTCTGGTTCTGCCTGCCTATCATCACAGTGCCTGTTTCCACTTCAGCTGAGTTCTCTTTGACTTTGTCAATATGCTGTTTGGTCCGTCTCCTCATGGAGAGGTGGCGTCTGCAGTATCCCTCCCGATGCGACATCTTAGAGCAGTTCTTGCGGGAGCACAGCGGTCTCCACTGCTTGCCATTGAACCTCATGCGTATGCCTGTGGGCATGCACCTCACATCGCCCTTCTTATACTTGGGCTGTGCGGCTGCCAGCGTCGTGCACGAATGCTGGGGGGAGGACATCACGCCGGCACCTGAGACTCCCCTGGCTCCCGAGGAGCCGCCTACTCCGCCGCTGTCCAAGGCGCGATTATCTGTTCTGGAGGAGACAGTGGTGGTGGCTGGAGCGGAAATGGTTGGGAGAGGACAGAGCTGGAGTGCCCGTGCCATCTGCATCCTTGTCTGATCGCCGTTCTCTGAACTGCTGCTGATTTCATTTCCCGTCGACCCTTGGCCCGTGTTGTGTCCCTCCGCATCCAGAGTGGCCTGTGTGGTGATTGGCTCCTGCTGGGGGGACTCTGAGTTTGAAGAAGAGGTGGTGGAGTAGGAAGATGAGGATGATGAGGTGTGTTCCTTGTTTTCTGGGGAGCACCTCCTGTCTCTCCTCTTCTCTTCCCTCCACACGATGCTCCTCCGTTCGGCAAGGTGGCGGATGCAGTATCCCTTTCCCTGGGACTCCTTTGAGCACCACTCATAGGAGCACAGCTTCCTCCACTGCTTCCCGTTGAACTTCTTGCGGATGCCTGTGCGGAAGCACACTATGTCACCCTTCTTCTTGGTCTGGTGCACCATATTAGGCTGTTGGTAGGTTCACTAATATAGTAACAATATTATGTCCTCACTCAATCTGTTGTCATCTGCATGCTTTGGGGTCAAGAGGCCAGCCTATTTATTACAGATAATTTGTGACGTGGCGTCGCGTCACCAGGTGCACGCTTTGGTTACTGTACACAGTGTACGTTTCCATGGAGACCAACGCGCACCTGCAGCGGTCAGCGCCGTAGCCACGCCCCCTATTCCTAGGATGACGCGGCTTCTGATTGGCTGAAACGGGGATTGGGAGATCTCGATTGTGGCCACGCGTGAACCGCCGCGAAGTAAACAAACAGTACGTGACACCGTCACCGATCGGTTCGTGATTTACCGTGAGTCTGTGTTTACTTAAAACGTCTTTTCAGAATTTCCATAAAACTACCCGGGCGGTGGTGGATCACGTTACTTGGGGTTCGCGAGAGCTACGGACTTGACTTCCACGATCAGTTTTATCAATTACATCAGCAAGTGTTTTTTTTCCACTGAGCTCTGTTTTGCGTTCATATTTCGTGTAAGTTCAATTTACGTTCCGTTTTAAATTATTTGAGCTGTTAAAGTGTGTGTGTGTGTGTGTGTATGTGTGTATACGTATGTGTGTGTATGTGTGGGTGTGTGTGCGTGTGTGAGTGTGAGTATGTGTGTGTGTGTGTGTGTGTGTGTGTGCGTGCGTGCGTGCGTGTGTAGGGCTGTACTGTAGCCGTGCCGTATGTCCAGTTGTCCACACATACAAACTATAAAGTATTAAACAAAGACACCCACATCACATCAACAATGCAAGCACTGTGTAAATCGCCTATTTTTCCCCTGTGGCTCTTATTTTGACGTTTTCCAACCGACCGGAAGGGGAGGGACTCATGCTTTGCATTTAGTTTCCGGTCCGGAACATCAGTGTGTGTTCACCAACAACATCTGCTGACAAGGAAGTACAAAGTACAACACGGTTAAATTACTACGACACAATGCTTTGAGTTGATATACTTCATACATCTACCCTACCGAAAGTAAGTAACCCTGATCTATTCGAGGAAAATCATGTATGCCACGTTTGCTTATATTCCGTGTGGTCATAAATGCGCACTTGAACAGTGTCGACATTATGAAGGTTGGTTTCACTTTCTTGTAAATGTGTACATGCAACAGCATAGCTGTTACTTGGGTGACTGTTGTGTTTGCAAGCCTTTTTAATTCTGATTAGTGTGATGTGATGTATCACCATACTCAATTAATTGCAGATAGACTGAACATATTGGTAAAGTAGTAAGTATACTGTTGACACACACACGACCTCGATGGAAATAAGCCCTGGGCTTAATGGGTTATCCTTTTAGCATCCTTTTGTATAAACCTGTACTACTTTGCCTTTTTGCAAGTATTCAATCATTACCTATTAATTATATGCACATATAAGAACAAGATTAATATACAGGATCTCCTCACTGGTCAACAAAAACACCTTGAAGACCCTAACAGGAGCCTTCGTACAAATGTCTTCGACTATGCATGCACCTCCTGGTACCACAGCAGCACCTAAGGCCCTTAAAACAAGGCTCCAGACTTCCCAAAACAAACTGGTCAGGTTACTATTTCCTCCTTTTGGTTCAATAAAATATTTCCTCCTTTTGACATCAAGTGTGCCCGGATCTCCTCTTTTCTCTATATGGTCAGGTTACTACTTGGCCTCACTCCATGAACCCACCTCACCCCTGCCCACTTTGACAGGCTGGAATGACTTAGGGTTGACGACAGAGTACAGCATCTTGCAATGGGTCTGGTCCACAAGATTCGATACACCACCAAGATACCCATGTACCATGTATGTCTAAATACTTCCTTAATGTCAACGAAGTCCACACCCACAATACCAGAGGGAGTTCAACAAACCATGTGCAACCCAGATTCGGCACAAACAAGGGACTAAATTAATTTCGCTCCTATGCCACCAAAATGTGGAACGCCCTACCAACAGTCATTAAGACATGCAAATCCCTTGACTCCTTCAAAACTGCTCTCAAAGGGCACTTACGGACGGCTGCAATTCGAAACTGGCCCCCGTAAAATCGGAACCTTTAGTGCTACCTATTACTACATAGGCCTACTACCATACCTGCCAATCTCAGACCGTCAGATAAAAGTAACAAGGAGATTATTTAGTATGAGTTCATTTCGCAAAACACTGACTGGACAGATCAACTCCAAACTTTGTATGCGCAGCACAGTCTGCTAGTAGACTACACAGACATAGTCACATTATATTTTTCCAAATTTGGAGTTGTCATAAAAGACTGATGTCATAGATGACTGACACAGGCTGGTCACCTGAAGGCTGAAAAAGATCCACATTGGATTTTTCTTTAGTTTCTAAATGCGTATAATGTCTTATTTGAGTTAACTGGCTGACTTAACCCATTTTGGGTGGGAACCTCTTTTGGTGTTACTGTTAGCATTATGTTATGATTTAGCTATTGAAAAATGGCAGATCTACAAGCTCGTAGCGTGCCACTCGGTGCCTGTAGGTCTGCTATTTTTGAAAAATCCAAGAACGACTGACGTAGAAAAAGCTTTTTCAGAAAACTGTCAGGATGTAGAAGACATTTTTAGAATCTGATCTCAGGTCAAAATGAACAACAATTATGCATCTGTTACAGTTATTAGAATGCCTGTTGAAAACCAAGAGGGGAGGACGGTGGAGGTGCTGGGGCTTCCTGAGGTGGTCGATGAGGAACTGCTGTCTCTGTACTTTGAGAATAAACGCCGCTCTGGGGGAGGACCGCTCACATCCGTGGAGAAGGAGGGTAACCGTGCCTTACTGGTGTTTGAGGAGGCAGAAGGTGAGAACTGAATGTTAACCCATTTAGACCTGTGGACGATTCTACAAATGCCTTCTAAATGCTAACAGTTTTCTGAAAAACTCACGTTACTATGTCATTGGTGCTCAAACCTTTTCATGTCAAGGACCTCCAAAAATATATGTAATTGGCCGCCGACCCCCATCTGAAAATATGTTGTTCCAGAGACGCTCGCTCTGAAAGCATATATTCAAAGATTTTCTCGATTTAAAAAAAAAAAATGGCAGACCTACAAGCTTGTAGCGCGTTAGCTAAAGTATAACATAATCCTTAAAACACCATTCTGGGTTCCCGCCCAGAATGGGTTAATAATACAGTATTGATTGCACTGCAATTTGGTGCACTGGCCATATATTATGCTTGTTGTGACAAAGGATGAATCCGATTCCTACAATGATGTGTTGAATGTCTGTCCTCAATGTATTGTCTATACACTCATTCTAAAGCATAACATGCCACTATACTGTGTGTGTATATATATATATATATATATATATATATACAGCTTCATTCCCCTCCTACTCGCACCCATTATGTATGTTTGTGGTAGTGCTGCCAACGAATATTCCATATTCGAACGAATTTTCGAATCAAAAAAATAAATGAATAACTGAATATATAAAATTAAAAAAATTAAATTAAAAAAATTAAAATGCTGTGCAAGTTTTCGTGAGACGGTGCCGTGGATAAGCGTTGTGAGCTTGTAGATTCGTTATATTTGCAACGCGACACGCCGACACACATTGAAGAATAAATCAGCTGCCTCGCACTCTTCCTAAACGCAGACTACGCAGGCTGCGTAGGTTCCCCGATTCACAAAAGGCCCCCGCCCGCCCTGCGCAAAGTCGGCAAAGAGCGTGCTACGTTATTCGCACAGACGGTGCGCAAAGAACGGTGGGCACAGGGCGGGCGGGGCCGTGGGCGCCTTTTACGTTCTTTGCGCAGTGAGTGTACGCTGCTCAGAAGGGTGAAATCTTCCGTCAACAGCGTACCTAGTGATCAGAATCAGGGACAGGCCTGGCCTACACCGAAACTTTTATTTTTGCTTCTGTGTTGTTTCGGACGGACAGGAGAGTATATTTAGACAACACACGGATCTATCACTCATCAATCTTCAATCATGAAGCGACTTTATCCTTCAGGAAATTTTAAAAAGATAAATAAGGATGAACTGCGGCGCCGGTCCGGCAGCAGCAGCAATGCAGTGTTCTGTGACTTAATACTGCCTCCGTGCCTCGTTTTGATAAGGCTATGTGTTGTAGGATTGCTCATTTAAGAAAAATGTCGGTGAAGTTTTACGGGAGAAGGGAGAATGCATGCGTTGTGTTCCAACTCGGTTTTCAGCAGCACCAATGCGCGGAGAGAGAGAGTTGCGCCAGCAATGCGATCTTAAATGTTATGTCTCAGGTTGTATTGGTGTAAATATAATTATTAAAAAATCCGAATGGCCCCAAATCGAAATCGAAATCCGAATGGGTCGAATTGCTCGAATCCACGTGGGTTTTTAAAACGAATATCCGAATGTAATTTTTGGACAATTCCGGCAGCACTAGTTTGTGGAGACACTTGTAAGACACTTGCCTTGTCAGTACATTGTGTGATCAAACCTTGGGCGGCAGTGGCCCTGGAGGTAGAGCGGCCGTCCTTGGAAACCGAAGGTTCCAGGTTCTATTCCTGGCTCCTGGCTAAGTGTCAAAGTGTCCTTGAGCAAGACACTGAAACCCCTAACTGCTCCCGATGAGCTGGTTGGTGCCTCGCACCTTTTCCTCCACCATCGGTGTGCAAATGTGAAGTACATTGTGTAATGTAAAGCGCTATATAATTGCAGTGCATTTACCATTTTGTATGGACATACATTCCACATTATTTATTAAACCGTTGCCGTCTATGCTGTTATTTTAATCAACAGTTGCAGCACGAGTGTTGTCTAAAGGGCAACATGTCCTACATAACAGCGAGCTGACGGTAAGAAAGCCTCCCCTGAAGGATCCGTGGAGGCTGCTTCTCCGTGGGGTCAACGCAAACATCGACCTGGAGCTGGTGGAGCTCTATGTTGAGAATATGCTTGGTATGGAAATGGACAGTTACCGCCTGGATTCTCTACTCGAGAGAGGTCTTGTCCTCGTCCACTTCCAACATCAGCTCTCTCAAGGTCAGACATCCCCCCCCTCTCTCACTTCTCATTAAATTCTATGTTCCCAGCAATTAGTTTCACACTATTCACAATTATATGACATATATATGTATGTATATGTCATAGAATAAATTGGAGAAGAATAATCTCTCTGAAAGACGGCTGCTCCACTCCATTTCGTCCTGTGAATACATTGCTACAAATATAAATAATACGCATCGACATCGACATCTTTTTTTAAATTTCGGATCTGCAAAACGCACCTGGAATTGCCTTTGTCAATGAAATATGCCAAACAAATAAACATGCCATGCCTTTTTTAATGTATAGATTTCCAGCAGCTGAGTGCCAAGATCTCCAAAAAGCCCCTTGATGGTTCCAAGATAACTCTCGAACAAATTGAGCAAACGGACACTATCTTAGTGGAAAACCTGCCCCCTGGCATCTCTACGGCCACGCTTACATCTTACCTGGAGAGCACAGGAGCTGGAAACCACAAAGTGAAGGAGTTCAACATGACATCACCAAGCACAGCCAGGGTCTCTTTTGTTGACTTTGAATGTAGGTGTTTGCGCATTTCCTTGTTGAGTGGTCTTACTTACTATAATTTTTCAGAATATTGTAATCACGATTATGAATGATTTTCTGGTGGAAAAAGCCATAGTCTGTGATAACCTTTACACCACTTCCTCACTCTTGTTATTGTGTTTTGCAGACATGTTCCATTCTTCAAATGAACAAAATGTGTATGTTTTTGTTTCCTTTCGATAGCTGTGGTTCAGATCCTTAATCAGCCACACAAACTCGAGGATGCCGAGCTAAACATGAGGGCATATTTTGCCTTTCTTCAGCCTACGGAAGGCTTGTCATCATTGAACTCTGGAAATGAACCCTTAGATGGTCGCACGGATAATGCCCTACATAATGTGAGGTCTATGTCACCGGTCGGTGCCGACAGCCAGTCCTCCCAACAGATGGCCTTATCTGACGTTGCTCACACAGCAGCAGAAGTAGCAGAGGAAGTAATGGAGGACCTGACCAAGGACACGGAACCACTTACAAGCCACGTTGCTATCCCTGATCCATTAAAACTTGCCCTATTTCGGATCAGCACGCTTCCACAGGACATTGTACAAGCTTACCCAAACTTTGACATTAAAATCAGAGATGATGGTGTGTACATCGCAGGGCCTGATAAACTGACCATGGATCAGCTAAAGAACACCATCTTGGAGTTTCTAGGCAGTATTGCTCAGACACATTTTACCATTGACACACAGACGGCCCAGTTTCTGTCAAATAAGGAGGTCCGACAGCCGCTGTTGGAGACCATGAAGGAACGGGGGCTACCCAGTATTTACAATGTAGTAGCCAATGTCGTTGCTGTAACATCGCTGTCTGTAAATCACGTCAACCAGGCATGTAGCTTGCTGAAATCCCTGTTTTGCAGCTTCAGCATACCGGTGGATAAGGAGTACGAGTGCATGTTATACTCGGAGGAGTTGTCTGGATTCCTTCAGTCGCTTGGATTCTGCTCTGCAAGGGTATCGGAAAGTGCGGGCGTGATTGAAGTGATGACTCTGAAGCGAATGGAGAGCGACGTGCAGGAGAAAATAGTGACGTTCCTCAGCACACCCATTGAGAGGGAGATGGTCATCTCTATGGAGTCGGGCAGGCTCAAATACGTCCAACTGCATAACCATGAATTGATGGCTGACTTGAACCAAGTATCAATAGTCCCTCTAGAGGCAGATGATGTTTGCGGTTTAAAGGTATGTGGTGGCTCATTTAATGAAAGAAAAAAATCTAAAGCACAGCCCTTTCATGTGTTTTGTGTAAGAAATCCGACTTGCGGACCAAAAGGTTGTATTGCATAGATCCATTAGCTTTTGTAGCTGGACATTTCTTTTAGATACAACACTTCTATTTGGTAGTTTCTGGAGCCATAAGAAATTGAACCAGAAACATTGGGGTGTTATGTTGTGCATTGTGAGCTTCTTGGATTAACCCATTTTGGGCGGGAACCCCTTTTAGTGTTTTAAACATTACGTTATGATTTAGCTATTGAAAAATAGCAGATCTACAAGCTCATAGCGCGCCACCGAGTGGCGAGCTACGAGCTTGTAGGTCTGCTATTTTTGAAAAATTGGAATATTTTTTTTTTTCAAAACGAACGTTTTTAACTTAATTTAATCTTTGCTCCTGGGGAGGTCCCTGAAACAACATATTTTCAGATGGGGTCGGCGACCAAATACAGATCATTTTTGGGGTCCTTGACATGAAAAAGTTTGAGAACCACTGACATAGAAACATGGGTTTTTCTGAAAACTCATGATTTTAGACATTTGTAGAATCGAACTTAGGTCAAAATGGGTTAAAACAATGTTTGCCTCTATATTAACATGCCCTAAATACATCTTTGATTCCCCAAATCTCATTCACTGTTCTGTTTTCATGAATGTCGTTAATAGATCCGCGGCAATGTCATAGCTTGCCAAATGGCGGTGGAGGTGCTGCAAAGTGTGGTCACCTCCATCTGCACCAGAACCATCACCTCCAACGCGCCCGGCGTGTCCCGCTTCATGCTAGAGGACGAGGGGCCCAGCATCCTGGCAGAGATTACCCGCAAGTTCCTAGTTTACATCAGCATGGACAAGGTCTACTGGGAACGGATTCACAATGAGGTATCATATAGTAGTTATCGTACAGATGGTACTTTTCTTTCTAAATTTAGAGTAGGCCTAAGTTGCTAAACCTCTACCCTTTTTTTTTCTCGCGATTTAGTTTAGTCAGTTAATCCTCCCCACACAGTTCTGTATTGCCACTACCCTACTGGCTCATCTGCCAGTGAGGAGCCCTCACCGGGAGGATGTACTGTAGTGTCTCCGTCCTACTCCTCCCGTTCAATACGCCCCCTCTGACAGGTGCTGCCCCCAGCCTAGTGTAACAAAGATCGCCTGGCCTCCCTCCCCTGTACTCTTCCAAAAGTGTCCGTATAGAGACGCTGGGCAACGCCAGATCCAACACAGTGGATTAAAACCTTGGGACTGGACAGGTACTTTATTCCTGCGATATCCGAGTACCCAGACAAATTTACTATATACTTTATATGTTGTTTGATGTTTTTATGTTTATAATATAATGTTTGACTTTGACCTAGTTATTGATAATGAACATTACATTGTCACTTATCAAAAGGATATAATGCAAAAAGCCAACCGTTTATTTCTATTGTGGTCCTTTCACATGTCTAAGTTATGAGGATGCATGGGTGTCCGGAATGCACACACTCGCCCTCGGTTTTTTTCCCCCGCCAACCGCTCGGTGGCGATAATTTCACTGGGGTTAGGTTTAGGAATAGGGTTGGGTTTTGGCACCGTTTTACTGAGGATAAGGTTAGGTTTAACCGTTTAAGCGGTTACGTTTAGGAATACCAGGCTGAGCAGTTCTGCCGGCTGTACGCCCGGGGTGACTGTGTTTTGAGGCGAGCTTTTCCAGTATTCGATGTGATGCATGTACATGTATGTGTTTGCATGCGTGTTCAAGATAGTTTATAATCTAGGTCCTAGGAGTAATGGATGTTATAATATTGCTCATAGGACAGCAGTCAAATGGTTCTTGATTGATTATTCCTTCTTTTTCTTTTTTTTCCTACTTCTTGTATGTGTTATTTAATAATAATTAGTATTATGCTACATTGCCTGAGGAACCAGAATGAAATTAAAATGTATTATTGTGCTTATGGTACCTGTACGCAAGACGTAACGATAAAGAACACCCTGAACCCTTTTTTCAAATCAGGAATCTTTAATTATCACATAACACATGGAATATTAAGGCTTCAAAGCTTTGTGAGAGCAAGCAGTGATTTACTTAGAAAACATTATTTATTTTTAATTTTGTAAAAATAAATCTTGAGTATTTCTTCAGGTTGTTGACCTGCAATACAGGTTCCCAGAATTAAACCAGGGATATTAATACTACCGATTTAAAATAGTCAACATTTTAACTATGTAAACCCTATAGAGTGTCGCAGTCCCGCCTCCTACCCGGGACCAGGAAATGAAATCCAATGCATTATTCTCATAGACATTTCGTAAAGTATTTATTTAAAGACGGTTACGCCGCGGACAAAGCCAACTCGAGTCGTGACAACTCATGACAACACAAACAATATTTTGGACCAAACAAATAATTAGAAAGAAGAAAAAAACGGCAGGTTACAACACTTTTTTTGTTGTTTTTCTTCTTTCTAATTATTTGTTTGGTCCAAAATATTGTTTGTGTTGTCATGAGTTGTCACGACTCGAGTTGGCTTTGTCCGCGGCGTAACCGTCTTTAAATAAATACTTTACGATGCATTGGATTTCATTTCCTGGTCCCGGGTAGGAGGCGGGACTGCGACGCTCTATAGTTGATCGGGGAACCCAGGGCTATATACTTGGTCCGCTCCTACACCAAATCACTTTACATGTAGAGCACAGAGACCCAGTCCCACCCTGAGAAAGCTGATCTCTCTACTGAAAATAGCAGATCAGCACATTGTGACTGAACTTGTAGAGAAATGTCTCCAGAATAGGGACACTAGGGTTCAAATATGGTTAACTTACCTTTACACTTTAGAAGTGCTCCTAATAGTAATAATTTAAATCTGATGATATATTATTTCCTTTTCAGGACATCTTTGACGCTGCATGGAAAATGATGTCCCAGCAAAGCTTTCAGAAAGTGTCTCTGGATGGTGCACAAGACATGGAAGTGTTAACTCAAACTGGTGCGAATGTAAATAACCAACAAGCTCCTGATCAAGGTAGTATACTTAGGTCTTGCGAATTAAATCAGCACTTTGTAACTTTTTGTCCAATCTGTATGGTTAATACAATATAACTTATACAATTGTATTTTGTCTCTCTGCTCATCTAATGAGACATTACATTGTGTCAAAGTTCATGTCTCACCCAGACACACGATCCGACACAAAGTGTAAATTCAGCCCCTGAGCAAGCAAACTATTGGCTCAATGGTAAAAATGTCAGCACTTGCTGATGAAACCGGCTACATATCTGGGGTAGAAGAGAAAAGTTACATAATGCATTAAATAATCCATTTTTATTTTATTTTTCTAAAGTGATTAAACTATGTCTATGCATCGGTTTACTGAGAAAACAATTCCACTGTGTGCTATCTTTATCTTATATAGTTATTTTAATCTTGCTGTTTGATGTTTGTAATTTAATGTCTTTGATTGTAACAAAAATGTCATCTTCTCCTGTGTACCTAATACCGGTACATGAGATGTGGCAATAACAAATACAATTTCCCCCTGAATATTTTATTCATTCCAAAATTTGATTTCAAAATCTTGACTGAACACAATCCACTTTCTTTCTTTTGTGTTTTCTTCTCATAGGCCTAATGGAGGAGGCAAAGAGAATTGTTTCGGTCATTGATGAAACAATGGATGTGGCTCCATCAACTTCAGACAATACCGATAACATGGAAGATGAGGATCTATACACCGCAGCAGAACCTGACCAGGACGGCGATGTAGTAGTCATCACAGAAATGGAGGGGGCCACTGCTGCAAATCCTGAATTACAGAATGAAGCCCTGGGTCGTCCCTCTGCTAACTTGGAAGAAGAGGCCCAACTGTCTCTAGCCATCCAGTATTCCATGGAGTACACAAGGTCTCAGGCTGAGGAGGATGATGAGCTGCGGAAGGTACTGGAGCTATCCATGAAGACGGCCAACCATGAGGCTCCTGCTATTCCTCCTAAGGAGAGCCCCAAACAAGTGAAGGATGTCTATGCGTCCATGCAGGAAGAGATCAAGGCAATCAACACATCCCAGATCTCTGTGTTTGCCAGCTATAAGTCCGATCTGATCCGAACTGACATAGCTCTTGCGAAGAAAATTACTCTGAGACAGGTCGAGGAGAAGCTAGAGCAGAAGGGGCTGAAGAACATGTCGGAGTTCCACAAGAAGTGTTTGGAGGTCATCAAGAGGAAGCATGCAGTGGAGATTAAGATTCAAGGCAACATGGTGATCATGAGTGGTTTCAGGGACTTTGTGTCTAGCGCACTGCCGGACGTGAAGCTACTCCTGAAGAAGATGTCCAGCGCCACTCCCGATGCTGAGATTCTGAAGTCCGTGCAATGGGTTTGGCATGACGAGACGGCAGCAACACCTTACGCTCCCGATACCACAGTGTTCATCGAGACCGCATGGAAGATGAAACAGAAGAAGATCAATCTCTTGCTAAACAATCAGCCCCACATTATCAACTTTGAGAAGATGGAAGAATACAACGTGGCCTCTGGGAAATCTGTGAAGATCTCCAGGAAAATGCTCAGTTTGATTGACCTGGGAACAAATGTGTCAGGTAAAGAAGAAATCACCCCCGGCACGATAAAAAGAAATATCGTGTTGCTTTAATCATGGAAGCTGTCATTCTATTCAACCTAGTGGCAGCATCATCAGTGATTTGGGTCACCTGTGTTTGTTAAGCATCGTAAAACATACAAACAACATGTTCTTACCGGAGACAGGCGACCATTTGCTGTTTATTTTCCCATAGCTTTGCTTGATTGGCATGGCAGAATATTGAATCCTGAAACAGTCAAATGTGTTTCCGGTTTAAATGCACTGCCATGGCAATAACGTGAAGCTATTCAGTATTTTAGCTGTGACGTGAGCGCCCCCTCCTGAGATACATCCGGGTCCTACTTTGTGTCGCTTTTGTGTCCCCATAGAGTTATACTGTGACGCTCCGTCGGACTAAATCTGAGACGAAAACAACCACGAAAGTCTCATTTTACTGCTTTCCTCGCAACAACAAAGCTGCGCTGCTCTCCCAAATCTGGCGGTGACAGACCGTCTGCCCCACACGGAATACTATCGCCATTTTATTTCATTGTGTCAACTAAATCCTAATTAATGCAAACTAGATTCAACATACTCAAGCCTGCAAACATTCTAAATATGCGCCCGAAATATTTTACTGAGCAAATGGACTGTTACCACCTTCAAAACTTGTACAAAACATTAATAATTCTACTCTAGTTGGAAGCATTAAGACCCATTTTAACCCTCAATGGCTTCCTTTCTGAAAAATAACGTCATTGTAAAAAGATTCATGCGTTTAGATATTCTATTTACAATGAGATGCGGATGGGAGCTGGTGCCACATGGACCCGGACGTACGTAGCACTACAAAATGACGTCGGACTTAAATACTGAATTGAACATATGCAGACCATCTTACCATTAAGTTAATGGCAGGGTGGTTGCCCCTATGCAAACCGAAAAGTCCTGTCTGATTGTATTAAACAACGTCAAACTCACCAACATTGCTGCTGTACGAAAAGTTTGAATTATCCTCTTCAAAGTGTTCATTGCAGATGATTTGTGTGTTTTGTTTTAGTTTGGAAGTGCTCGTTGGATATCACTCAACAGCCCTGCGTAGTACCTGTTTTGAATTTGCACATAATGTAGGAGACGGCAGGATGTTGCTTTACTGTAAACGAGTGCTTCAGTTCCAAACTCCAATGGCAAGATGGGGAAATTAACTGAGTATGCCACATTCGGGAAACCTGGGTCTTATGCACATTGCCAGCTTTGTGCATCATTTACGTGAAATATTACTCGTGTTGCATCTTTACATTAATATTGATGGCATAATGTGATGCTTTGGCTAATCGTGTTGAATGCACAATTTTTCTAGCTTTGTTTAATTATGCAAATATATGTGTGTGTGTGTGTGTGTGTGTGTGTGTGTGTGTGTGTGTGTGTGTGTGTGTGTGTGTGTGTGTGTGTGTGTGTGTGTGTGTGTGTGTTGCATGCTTTCCTTTTAACAGAAGAGGATTACTCTTTGCTGTCGAGCATGCCAGAAGTATCCAGAGTAGACGAGGATTCGGATGAATTCCAAGAGGTGGTGAAGGAATTCTACGAGAGTATACAGAAATACCACAGCAAAATAAGAATCATAAAGGTGAAAAGATTTACCTGTGCATTTTCTTTTCCTTTTTCATTTAAACATGTTTTCATGTGTGACTGTAATACAAATGTGTTTCCGCAGGTGGAAAAGCTCATGAACCGACTGTTGTATAAACAGTACCAGCTGAAGAGAGCCAGCATAATGCAAAGTGCTACAGAACCAGAGATCGAGCGGACCCTCTACCACGGCACAAGTGAGTCCAGCGTGAAGGAGATATGCATTCATGGATTCAACAGAAGCTTCTGTGGAAAGAATGGTATGTTGTTGTTTTTCTGGTCAATGTGCACATTTGTCATGATTTAAAAGCCAATAAATATGTCTTGTTTGAATTGTACTTCATTTTATTTAACTCAAGCCAACGTATACTGTACCATTGGGCACTGTCCCCATTAACTGGGGAGAGTTACCTCTTGGTCATTTTACGTCTCTCAACCTTGTTACATTTATTTTGTAGTGTAATTGTTCGTGATAATTGCATTTTTATTACTTATTTTATTGTATACTCTTATCTTGTCAATGTTCCTTCTGTGTGTTCTCCAAGAAATAAATTAATTGAATGAATGTGGCATTTCTTTATTATCAAATCAATCTTTTATGGTTTTCTTTCCACAGCTACAGTTTATGGACAAGGGGTGTATTTTGCTGTGAACTCTGCATTGTCTGTCCAGGAGCAGTACTCTCCTCCAAATGCAGAAGGATACAAATTTGTCTTTGTGGGAAAAGTGTTAACGGGCGACTACACTAAAGGCGACCATTCGATGAAGACTGCCCCGTTGAAGGAGAGCGACGACATTCCGCTGAGATATGACAGCGTGACAGACAACATTACCACGCCCACCATGTTTGTTATCTTCAATGATACACAAGCTTATCCACAATACCTCATTACATGCCAAAAGATCCACCGCTGAGGAGACAAATTAGGAGGGAGATTATAATCAGAAAAGCGTAAACTATGGGATATGGGCTGATATGAACCTAGATTATTGTAATTGTATATCCCGTTTGTCTTATTTTTGATTCTGTCTATGAATGGGAAACTTTTGATAATTATTTTCCTCATATGGCAGCAATATGCTTCATCATTTTAATATGCTCTTGTGTTTTGAGTTGTATGTTAATATTTTCTATGGTTAATATGTTGTAAATCTTGCATATCTGTCCCCTTTGGCTCTTATTTTATAAACATTTTATTTTACTTTATGGTGGAGCACTGGTTTAATTGTACATTTCAAATGGTTTTCCATTCTAGCAAAAAGATTGAACATCTTATGTACATGAATGATAATGTATGAAGCGTGATTAATGAGCTCTGTACATTCCAGGCATCTTTGAATTCCACCTTTTGATTTCAGCCATTTCTTAGTTTACCGTTGGTTTAAGTAACAAAGGCAGAATGGTGTTATCCAGGAGCCTTGTATACAACCACAGGACCCTCCTGGATAAACTGCATTATGCTTTTGTTTGTTAAATTGCTCCCATTCATTGAAATCTCAACAAGATTTTGTGTTTTACTGTGACTACTGGAAGGGATTGTGCTTGTTGGAAAAGTTTATGTAAGATTTACTTTCAACATGACTATTGCTGTGTTTATCTCTAAAACTACAAAATGATATCCTGCAGAATAATAGGCATAACATGCAAATGAGTCAATTTTACATGCATATATTGTATACTGTAGGCCTATTTTTCTGTTAAAGTTCAATAAACCTTGATTTTGATTTATTGTGGTGTTGATTGTAAATCTGGTTTTGTATGCAGGCCTATATTGAGGGCTTCCAACTTCCAGTCTTAGTAATTGCTGGTTATGAACCAGAACCTGTCCATTTGTACACTCAGTTCAACATTGAGGATTTTGCAGTGTAATAGGCCCCATGTACAGGAGGTACATTACATTACAGTCATTTAGCAGACGCTTTTATCCAAAGCGACTTACAATAAGTGTATTCAACATAGGTAGGGAACAAAAACTACTAATCACCAGAAGTCTTTAGTGCATTTTCTGCAAAAACAAGCAACCAAGAGTATACCTAGCGCTAAGGTAAAAGTGCAATATATCAGCTACCTATTTCCTTAACCGGATGAGACAAAATAGCTAAATCAAATGAGCATGAGCTAAAACAATTAAGTGTATCGACTAAACAAGATCCAATAAACAATACAACAATAGAAAACAAACGTTCGTACAACTAGTTAACAACAAGTAGGTCAGGCAGAGAGGAAGGGTAGTGTTTCCTGAAGAGGTGGGTTTTCAACCTGCGGCGAAATATGGGCAGTGACTCTGCTGTCCTAACATCAGTGGGGAGTTCATTCCACCACTGTGGGGCCAGAACAGAAAAGAGTCGTGACCGTGTGGATCGGCCAGAAGGACCCTTGAGTGACGAGGCAATCAGTCGCCCCGAGGTGGCAGACCGAAGTGGTCGGGCAGGGGTGTAGGCATCGACCATAGCCCGGAGATAGGAAGGAGCTGTTCCTTTCACTGCCCTATAGGCTAACACCAGGGTTTTGAACTGGATGCGGGCCGCTACGGGGAGCCAGTGTAGAGAACGGAGAAGGATGGTTGTGTGGGAGAACTTGGGGCGGTTGAACACCAGACGAGCCGCAGCTTTCTGAACAAGCTCCAGAGGTCTGATGGCAGATGCCGGAGCACCAGCAAGGAGAGAGTTGCAGTAGTCCAGGCGGGAGATGACGAGAGCCTGGATGAGCACCTGGGCTGCCTTCTCCGTGAGGAAGGGGCGAATCCTCCTGATGTTGTAGAGGAGGAATCTGCAGGACCTTGTCACTGATGCGATGTTTGCCGAGAACGTCAGTTGATCGTCCAGGGTCACACCCAGATTTTTCGCAGTCCGAGTTGAGGTCACCACAGCATTATCAATGGTGATGGCCATGTCTCGGTGCGGACAGCCCTTCCCCGGGAGGAACATCAGCTCGGTCTTGTCCAGGTTGAGCTTCAGGTGGTTTGTCGACATCCACGCCGAGATGTCAGCCAGACAAGCAGCAATGCGTGCCTCCACTTGGGTATCAGAGGGGGGGAATGAGAGGATCAGCTGGGTGTCATCGGCATAGCAGTGGTAGGAAAAGCCATGGGAGTGGATGACAGCACCCAGAGATGTAGTGTAGAGAGAGAAAAGAAGAGGACCCAGAACCGAGCCTTGGGGAACCCCAGTTGTGAGCCTGTGTGGTTCTGACACAGACCCTCTCAGCATCACCTGGTAGGAGCGACCCGTCAGGTAGGATGCAAACAGGGAGAGTGCAGAGCCTGAGACACCCATCCCCTCGAGGGTGGAGAGGAGGATCTGATGGTTCACCGTGTCGAACGCTGCAGACAGGTCCAGGAGTATCAGGACGGAGGAGAGAGAGTTCGCTCTAGCGGCATGGAGCGACTCCGTCACTGCCAGCAGGGCAGTCTCTGTCGAGTGACCCACTTTGAAACCAGACTGGTTGGAGTCCAGGAGGTTGTTCTGGTGGAGATAGGAGGACAGTTGTTTAAAGACAGCACGTTCGAGAGTTTTAGATAGGAAGGATAGAAGGGAAACCGGTCTGTAGTTCTTGATCTCAGAGGGGTCAAGTGTCGGTTTCTTCAGGAGGGGGGTGACTCTGGCAGTCTTGAAAGTAGAGGGAAAGTAGCCAGATGTCAGAGAGGTGTTAATAAGGTGGGTTAAGAAGGGAAGAAGTTCAGGTGCAATAGACTGCAACAGAGTGGATGGGACCGGGTCCAGAGAGCATGAGGTGGGGCGACTAGAGGTAACAAGGAGAAGGACCTCGTTAGGGGAGAGGGGAGAGAAGTGGGATAGAGAGGGGATGGGGGGGGGAAGAGGAGTAGATGAAGGTAGAGAGGGGGGGGTGGCAGGCAGACGGGTGTGGGCAGCGCGCAGGGCACCAGCCGGGGGAGGAGGGAAGGAGGATCGGATATCGTTCACCTTCTTGTCAAAGAAGTTGGCGAAATCGTCAGGGAGGAGGGACGAGGAGGGAGGAGGGGGTGGTGGTTGTAGGAGAGAGGAGAAAGTTTCAAAGAGTTTTTTAGGGTTGGAAGCAGAAGCCTGAATTTTAGTGCAGAAAAAAGCAGCTTTAGCAGCTGATAGAGAGGAGGAAAAAGTAGAAATGAGAGATTGGAAGGTGAGAAGGTCCTCCGGGAGGTTGCCCTTTCTCCATTTGCGCTCAGCCGCTCTCAGGCTCCGTCTCTCAGTCCGCACTGAGTCCGACAACCAGGGGGCAGGTGGAGTTTGGCGTGCAGGCCTGGTGGTGAGGGGACAGAGATGGTCGAGAGAAGAGGATAGAGTAGAGAAAAGAAGATCTGTGGCGGTATCAGGGGATAGAAGAGCAAAGGATTCAGGGGCAGGGAGAGCAGAGAGAACAGAAGAGGAAAGATCAGTGGAGGAAAGTGAGCGAAGATTGTGACGTGAGGAAATCATGTGGGTAGGGAGGGGCTGTGAGGGGGGAGAGGAGAGAGAGAGAGAGTAGGACATGAAGTAGTGATCAGAGAGTTTCTTACCCTTTTCACTGGAAAGAGGAGTGACAGACAGGTTAGCAATAGAGCAGCCTCTGGTGAAGATCAGGTCCAGTTGGTTGCCCGCCTCATGGGTAGGAGGAGATGGGGAAAGAACTAGGTCAAAGGCGGCGAGAAACGAAAGTAGTGGGTCTAGCTGCTTCTCAGTCGGGAGGTTGAAGTCACCCAGAAGGATGAATCCAGAGCCATCGACAGGGAAGTGGGAGACTAGATGGTCCAGCTCCTCCAGGAAGCCACCAGCAGGGCCCGGTGGGCGATAAACAGCTGCAATGGTGAGCTTGACTGGATGAGAAACAGTGACCACATGAAATTCAAATGAGGTAGGAGAGAATAGTGACAGTGAAACAGGAGAGTATTTCCATTTTCTGGAAATGAGCAGACCAACCCCACCACCTGTCCGCACGGCTCTGGGAGTGTGAGAGAAAGAGTACACATCTGACAGAGCCGCGGGCGTAGCAGTGTTTTCTGGTCTGATCCAGGTCTCAGTCAGAGCAAGGAAGTTAAGGGAGAGCAAGGAGGCGTAGGCTGAGATGAAAGCAGATTTGCCTTCCACCACAGCCGAGTGGCAATTCCAAAGCCCTCCCGTTACCACTTGCTCGACGTGAGTTGAAAGAGTAGGATAGATGAGATTAGTTGTGTCGCGACATCTGGGTGTAACCCAGTGTTTGTGCGACCGCCAGGAAGAAGAGAGGACAGGAATAGGAAGAAAACACATTGTAGATCACTAAACATATACTACAATACACTACTATATCTATCACACTACTATATATGTCACTAATCAATGCTACAGCTTATCGTTCAGTGACGAAGTCGGACTTTGACAAAGTCGCCTGTCGCCTTTGTTCGCCTTTGTCCGCCTGGCCTTCGTTTGCTGGCCGCCGCTTAACAGCTGACGCTTTCGGCTGGTGGTATAAGGCCACTCCAACTGATTGCTAATCGTCTGCCAGGAGTGCTGGCTAAAGCACTCACTTCACACTTCACAAGGAAATCAAGTGGCCTATACTACTTATCAAGTGGCCTATTACAGGGTGAAACTAATTAAACTAGTCTACTAGTCTACTGTTTGAACACAAACAATACAACTATAAACTCTGACTACCACACAAGCTAATAATATAATACTAATACAAAAGTACTTAGAGTAACACTAACAGCAGTTTGCTAAAATACAGAATAATGCTACTTACTCAACTAGACAGGTCAGGAGCTCTGTTCACTTCAAATGTTGGTTGTACACCTGCTATTTAAAAATATATATATTTCTGAACTATTTTAACACAATATTTCCAGAAGGGATTCTGCGGCCCAATACAACAATGCCTACCAAACTGCCTGTCCTATAAATGTAACTGGTTGATCAGTGTAAATACTCTTATTTTGAAGGATTTGCCGGAAGGCGTAGGCGTTAACAGCCGGGGATAGTAAAGAAAAAGAAAAAAGCTAACAACATCGTACTGGCCAGTGTGGTGTAGCTACGCTGCTAGTCCGGAATCCAAAACTATGGCGTATTAAATTAATAGAAAAAAAGAGGGAAATAAAACTCAAAGTTCCTATAACGTGTTTACTATAAGTAAGTTCAAATGTTTAGTTTACGGGCAGTCAGAAAACAAAAGCATTTAGGAGGCAGGTGCTTAACATCTATGCTAATGTTAGCTTAGTGTTATGGAGCCCACATGAGCTATTTAGTAGAGATATGGTTCAATTCTTGTATATTTAATAAAATAACTTCTGCTTTGAATTAAACGTGAAGTATATGTGGATGTAGTGAAGTAGCAGGTCATATATGTTGCTTCTTGGTTAGGTTCGCGTTAAATGTTATCTGAAAGGCTAATGTGCAGCATCCTTTCGTAGCCCCCATGGCACGAATGAATGAGTCCTTTGATGTATGTATCAATATGAACAATTAATGTATCAAACGTATATGTAGTAATGTAATCTGCCTTTGATCTTCTCAAATTGGCTCCATAGAAGGACTCAAGAAGGCATTTGCTATGAAACTGATAACCACTTTAAATTTGGCTTCACGTTTTTGAAGATCATGCCATTGTCGACAAGTGCCAAATACATTTAAAAAAGAAAAAAGGCGAAAATAGCAGATCCAGATAAGCTGTTTTCGCTCTTCGTCGTGTATGGGTGATGCATTGCTGATGCTGTTGTTGATGCTGATATTAATGCAGATGCTGAGCGCTGCAGTAATTCAGGATGTATGCGGTGTACAGACAAGCCCACACCCCCACTGCAGTGGAGTTCTCTGTCTACTGCAACTTCATCTCCAGTAAGGAGAAGAACCTGGTCGTGGCTGGTACGTCTCAGCTCTATATCTACAGGATAATCCATGATGTGGAGGTGAGGCTTTAATAATCTTGACCGTTGTGCTTTTTATTCAAGAATGGATGAATGAATGTGTATGACATTGACTCGATTGCATTATTATTTCAGAATACCTCAAAGGCAGACAAAGCTCCAGGTATGTCCAAATAAATGCCCTTTCTCTTGTTAGCGATGCTATTTGGCAACTTGGATATCTCTGCTGTCTGGAAGAAACCACCCAACTACAAAATGTTAATTTTTCAGGAAATGGAGTTAGGAGGTTTTTGTCAAAGTGTTTTTAATACTGTACTTTTCATTGGGTCAGTATTTTTCTAACCAACACAAAGACGTAAAGGGGGTTCAATAGCACTGGTTTATGAATTATTAAAAACAAATCTAAAACCTCAAAAATTTAGTTCTTCCTGACAGCAACGATATGATATTATTTGTCCTGTATTTTGATATTTTACCTTCACCTACAGATGCAAAACGAAAGGAGAAGTTGGAGCAGGTGGCATCCTTCTCGCTTTTTGGCAATATCATGTCTATGGCCAGCGTGCAGCTCGGAGCGGCGAACAGAGATGCTCTGTTGCTCAGCTTCAAAGATGCGAAGGTATGCTCTCTGACCAGCGCAAAAGCACTGTTCTGTACCAGTTACAGTATGAGTACAGTACTTGGGCCATTAGAGAATGAAAAGGGAAAGACAGACATGCCGACATTCAGTGCCAACAATGATAAAAGCAAGATACTGGTGTGCAGTGGGAAAACAAAATCACACCCATGTGAAGTGAGGGGCACTCTTATCATACATCATCATACATCACATTCCGTTCTCAACCAATCAAATCATCACAAATGTGATGTCATTCCGGCCACCTTTGTCTTCAATGTTTGTGTTTACACAAAAGTCCTCACTTTTGTCTTCAATGTTTGTGTTTACACACTTTTGTCTTAAATGTTTGTGTTTACACAGAGGCAGTAGCGCCCCTCAAAAACTACCAGACTGACTGACTATTTTCTCTTCTTAGTTGTCAGTGGTGGAGTATGACCCAGGGACCCACGACCTGAAGACATGTTCTCTTCTCTTCTATGAGGAGCCTGAGCTCAGAGTATGTGGAAATGTTTTTATTTTATTTGATATATTTTCTCTTCTTCTATTAAGTACAGTTTGACATCCAAGAATATCTACAGTGAAAGCTGGACAGGGATATGATTGATTGATCGTACACGTTGATTTCCAGAAAAGAAGTAGCCCAAATGTAACTTACTCACCGGTATGTTCTGATCTGAATTTGCAGGATGGATTTGTCCAGAATGTACACATTCCTATTGTCCGTGTGGATCCAGAGAATCGCTGTGCTGTGATGCTGGTTTACGGCACCAAACTTGTTGTGTTGCCGTTCAGGAAAGACACAATTACGGATGATCAAGAGGCGGTTGTTGGTGAAGGGTAAGGATTGATTCAGACCAGCTTGGACAGCATGATAAACCGGTTCCGGAAATGGTTCTAAATGTGATGGGACATATGTAGGCCTACATACGGTATAAGGTATAATAAGAAAAACACTACCTTATATATATATATATATATATATATATATATATATTATTAATATATATATATATATATATATATATATATATATAAGGTAGTGTTTTTCTACACCTTTTTTCAACATGATTGTCAGTGAATGACATTAAGAATGAATGTAGGCTGATCTACTTGTATACCCTCGCTGCATACACTTATGCAATATATGCAAATTTTTACCATAGGTCGCATTTACTATGAAAAGATCTAGATCTGCATACATGGAGCCGGCCAGCAACTCTACATCTGACCTTAAAACCCTTAGATCTCCATATATGGAGCTGACCTGTTCTGACATCCATATTTTGTTCCACCCCACCCGTCCTTCCTGTTCTGACATTCCATATGTTGATCTGACCTCATCAAACCCTGTACACTCAAGACACGCTCCATATATGGCCAGTACAGAATTCATTCCCTATGTTGATCTGACCCCCCATGCCAAAGTGCCAGCGCTCGCCCAGCAGTCTGCCGTCACCCAGGCAGATGCGTGCACGCGACCTCTCCCTTTAGGGCGAGGTTGCTTCTTGCCCTCAGGTCGTCTTACTGGTAGTGAGGATTAAAATGAGACTGCATGGTCTGTTAACCCTGGCAAAGCTACGTAGTTTGTTATACCATCGGAACGGGTAACATACATTTGTGATACTGTACAAGTTACCATTATTTTCATAATCGGTTAATCTGTTGATCTTCTGTAGATCAATTATTAGTTTCACACCTGCAAGTTACAGTAAAATCTTACTTGCATCCTTTTGTGTATTTTTAATCCCAGTCACGTACTGTATGTCTAATGCATGGATCCGTTTTCGTCTTGCCCTGCAGGCCCAAATCCAACTTTCTGCCCAGCTACAACATTGACGTACGTGAGCTGGACGAGAAGCTGCTGAACATCATTGACATGAAGTTCCTTCATGGTTACTATGAACCCACACTGCTCATCCTGTATGAGCCCAACCAAACCTGGCCTGGGTCAGTCTGCCAAAACACCACTAACCTTACATTTACATGTTTGCATCCTTATTCTTGGGCTATAGTATCATTCAGAGAAGTGTTATCCAACGCATCTTGTGTTGTGTCTACACTTTTCTTTATCTGTTTGGCTAGCATTTTTGTTGAATGAGAACCAAGAATTGAAAGAATAACACCTCTTGATGCTACTAATCACTACAAAGCATATTCAGCATGTAACAGTTTTGTGTGATAACTGTTGACAGGCGTGTGGCTGTACGTCAGGACACCTGTAGCATTGTGGCCATCTCACTCAACATCATGCAGAAGGTGCATCCTGTCATCTGGTCTCTCACCAATCTGCCGTTTGACTGTACTCAGGTCATGGCTGTTCCCAAGCCCATCGGTGAGCCCAGCATTGATTGATTTTCTCATTGAATTTGTCTTTATTTTCATAATGAACAAAAACAAAATCTGTTTTCACAATGAAAATGCATGTCAAAGAAACGCCCTACTGCTCACATGCATGATTATGAAGAAAGATGGAAAATAAACGTGATCACGTCAAGAAATGTGTCTGACTACACTGACGAGTTTCATTACGGCTTCTGTCTTCACTGATAGGTGGAGTAGTGGTGTTTGCTGTGAATTCATTGCTATACTTAAACCAGAGCGTTCCACCGTTTGGGGTCTCCCTCAATTCCCTGACAACAGGGACCACAGCCTTCCCCCTTCGTGAGTAACTGAGTATTCACATCTACAGTACGCAACACTACGTCTCTCCACCGATCTCTTTTAACTCAATATCATCATGTGTTTTGGTCACGCAGGCACACAGGATGAAGTACGGATCTCCTTGGACTGTTCCCAGGCGGCCTTCATCGGCTATGATAAGATGGTCATCTCTTTGAAAGGAGGTGAAATGTGAGTGCAGTAGACCAGGGGTGGGCAACTTTGACGATGGAGAGGGCCACTATATTTCCATACTCACTCCCTAGGGCCATATATTGCTGTCGTAGCAAAAATAGCCGATCTACAAGCTCAAAACGTGTCGCAGCGCGACGCGTTTTGAGCTTGTAGGTCGGCTATTTTTGCATTGAAATCTTAGATTTTTGCTATTTTTGAATTGGAATCCTGAAAATGAACATTTTTATGTAATTTCAAATGCCTTTAATTATACTTGTGTTGAAGCGTTGAGCTACTAATTTAGACTGAAGTAATTAAAGCGGGTCATGTTTGCATGTCGTAGAATTGTAACAGCTGAAATCAATCAATCAATCAGTTTTTCTGACATTAAGGCCCAGGCCACACTACTCTGGATCTTTTGCAAAACGGATATTTTCGTCCTCCGTTTTAGAAAAAATCCCTGGCCATACGACAGAGATATCTATGTCCACACACAAACGCAGAAACGCATTGAACACAGGATAAAATCACTGCAGTAGCAGGTTTCAATTGTATGCTATATTATATTTGATTTTATATTTACACTTATGAGGTGCCAATCATATTTTTAATGAAGGAATAAGTACCGCATTTTAAAAGCCACCTAAATTGTGAGTGGAAGTATATGTTTCTTTCATTGTCTGTCAGCATGTCACACTATGTGCGTAAATCTCCAGATCCCGACTCTCGACTTTTCTCACCATATTATTTAAAAATGATAGACACTTTACCATTGCTCTGGCGACCTGGCAAGTCCTGCACAGAAATTAATAGCAGAGTCAGACCTATAGAAGTGTCCACAACCAGTTGTGAGCTTGTATAGAGTGGCTATATTTTCGAGCTGTATAATAAATGTCACGTTATAATGTAGGCTAATACAAGTTCACGCGCACATTGTCAGCATGTAGGCACAGTGACATGCAGTCAATGGTGCGCCCTAAACATGAGAGAGATGTGCCATAATGCGCACACACGATGCGATTCCATTCACACCTCTCTCTCTCTCTCTCTGCACCCTCTCTCTCTCTCTCTCCTCGCATGACCATGACCATGATGCAAAATACAGCACGATATAGTTTCACATGCGGCTATGCACACACCACGCATAGACTTGTTGGTGTAGGCTACTGCGCAATGGCATTTGGCCTGGGTCCTTATTGGTAGGTTAATATCCACAGTTTATCTGTAGCGGTCCGCAATTAACCTATTGGCTTCGCACTCGGCACCAATACAAATGAAACTATTTGAATAAAGGTTGTACACATCAGTGAAATTAACCTCTGGGAAAATCCCTAATTGAGAGTGTAGGCCTAGCAAGTGCACCACAGATCATATAGGCTGCATGGCTATAAGGGCTTGGGCACTACCCTACCATCTCTCTATATCATTTGATAAAGGCATATTAAAAACATGACTTGTACACCCAATGAAAATATAAACTTCACGGAATATATACCACTTCGAAGTATAACAATCGGTTGAAGATTATCTGAATATAGCACGAGTAAAATCTCAACCTCTTTGCGCAACGGGCCATTGCGCTGAGGACTGGGCTGGCAGTGTTTTACCTATACTTGTGAGGACCTCTGCTTGACAAGCTGCATGTGGACGGTGGCGGTGACATCATCGTTTCTCAAAAGCTCCGTTTCGCATGACTACACCGCTCCACTGATCCGGATATTTTCGAAAATCTTCACTTATTTATCCGTTTAAAAAAACCTCCGTTTGAGTGGCCGAAAACGCCGTTTGCGTGTGGCTGAAAGGCCCAAACGCACAGAGAAATGTGCGTTTTGCAAAAGACCCATATACGTGTGGCCTGGGCCTAACCTGAGGGCCACATTAAGTGAAGGTGGGGGCCGCATGTGGCCCCCGGGCCGCCAGTTGCCCACCCCTGCAGTAGACCGTATACATTTTGACTAGGAATGTATGGTACATCAACCAGGATGACACTTTGTTCACCGCTTCGCTGCTCTCATCTCCGTAGTTACGTGTTGACCCTCATCACTGATGGCATGAGGAGTGTCCGGGCATTCCATTTTGACAAGGCTGCAGCCAGCGTCCTGACTACCTGTGTGAGTGCTGTGTGTAGTTAAGAGCTCACAGACATAGGATGTAGGATCCAGGAAAATGGTTCTTGTTAAAGGGATATTTCACTTTCAAACATGTTTGGGGTCATTTTAACATCATCTCAGGCTTTTGTGTAGAGACCCCAGACAGTTTTTAAGTTCAATATTCAATATTTAGATATTTGACATACATTTTTATCAGACAGACATGCCCCCTTCCTATACAAACCCAATTGTAACTTCAAACTCCATTTTAACCATGATAGATTCATAGAAAATGTCCGTCCTTGGTTCTGGTAACTGATATTGGCATAATTACGTGAGGGGGCGTGAGTGTATTTTCAATTACCTTTTCTGTCCAGGGTGCTCACAAAAGCCACAATAGACGTTAAAATGACATTAAAACATGTTTGAAAGTGAAATATCCCTTTAACCACAATTAACCATGCCTCTGCTGGGACGAACAATAGGCAAAAATAGCAGATACAAGCTCACTGCATCGCAGTTTTATAAAAGTTAAATAACAAAAGGGTAGACGTAATAAACTTAGGCTTCAGTCTATACCTGTTTTCCCAGAAATTAAATGTGATTAATTCAGAAATGTTTTGTATGGAACAAAAACGAATAAACAAACTAAACTAAACTAAGTTTGACGTGTGCACTCTGAGTCATAGCATTTCATAAAATGTTTTAGACAGAAGGAGCAACCGTCTGTAAACCTGTTAAACTGTTTAACCCATTCAGGACAGGAACCTCTTTTGGGGTTCTTGTTGCTACAGTATATATAGCAAGTATCGGCCTCAGTCCTCAATGGGTTAAGTTAAAGTATATAACAGAATAGTATTTTTTGAAGAATATCGAAACTAGCCAATCTACTCGCTTAGTGCTACTTAAAAATATATATGTCACCGAGTTACGCAGCCCTGTGTACATGAACCTTTATTTTGTATTAACCCATTCAGACCTGACGTCGAAAAAAAAAAATAATGTTTTCTAAATCATGACAATTTTCGGAAAGATTTGAGGCACATTTTAACGATTTTTCAAAAATAGCAGACCTACAAGTTCATAGCGCGCCACTCGGTGGCGCGCTATGAGCTTGTAGATCTGCTATTTTTCAATAGCTAAATTATAACATAATGTTTAAAACACAAAGGGGTTCCCACCCAAAATGGGTTAATGGTTAATGTGGTTAAACGCTAACGCTAACGTGACATGGATGTGTTCCAGGTCTCAATGGATTAATTTGTGATATTCTCTTGCAGATGATGACCATGGAGCCGGGGTATCTGTTCCTGGGCTCTCGACTTGGAAACTCTCTGCTCCTGAAGTACACGGAGAAAGAGGCAGAGAAAGAGGCTACAACGGAAGAGGGCGATGAAAAACAGGACAAAGAGAAAGAGACTGATAAAGATAAACAAGTAAACGTTTAACCCTGTTCTGGGCATGTCATAAATAGGCTAGTTTGCGAAACTAGGTTCAGGTTCAGGGAAAATAGCAGCTCTATAAACTCACAAGCGGTGCAAGTCACAACACCATGTGATCTTGTAGATCGGCTATTTTCTATATTTGACGTATATATTGTTTACATGTTTAAAATTATGGCCATTGACAAGGTTTTTCGTGTAGGCACATAATGTAGGCACATAATGTAAATGATGGCCGTTTGTCATTTAGACACTTATGGATAGAATATCAAATTGTCATTTTGTTAAAATAAAAATGTGCATCTAACTGTTGGTTTTGATAAGACATAGTAAGAGTGATGTTTATTGAACTCGAGGTTAATTCTTATCATGTTTTTGTTTGATTTGCCCCCTTGTGTCCAATTCTTGTTACAACAACTCATTGCTAATAACCATTTCAGGAAGAGCCACCCAGCAAAAAGAAGAGGATTGATTCTGCTGCTAACTGGACTGGTATAGCATCTCTACTGTACATTTTTAAAATGCTCATAAGTATCTCTTCCACCAACAAAAAAATGTAATAACAGTTTTTCCCCTTTTCTTTATATACAGATGAGGTGGATGAGATTGAAGTGTATGGCAATGAGGCCTTGTCAGGCACTCAGCTGTCCACCTATTCTTTTGAGGTACAAAGCCATAACGGCTAATAGATATCTGCCATATGGCATAGTAATACTATATTATTATTATTATTATTATTATTATCATCATTATCCTATATTCCTTTTTTACAGGTGTGTGATAGCATATTAAACATCGGACCCTGTGCCAGTGCATCCATGGGCGAGCCTGCCTTCTTGTCTGAGGAGGTACAGTATGATTATATTAAATAAATGCCTATATTTGGGGTTCTCTGGTCCAGTGCATTAGTTACAGCTGTGATAATTTCTTGCTGTCTTTACTTTAGTGACGCAACGTTTCACTTTTTGTGCATTCACATTTCAATTAAACTTTTTAAACAAATTCATAAATATTGAAAATAATAATTATCCTACAGTGACCAAACACGCAAATCAGAACAAACAAAAAAGATTGCAGAAAATGCTGAAGAAGGAATACATCTGGTGCATGCACAATTATGCATAAACTTCAGAGGTGGAAATTGGTAATGGTACTTTGGTGTCAAAATGTCTTAACCAATAACCAATCTACATTATAAGCTTACTGCTACTGTACACCAGTGCGCAACAAAGTTTAATTGAAGCATTTACGCCCCTGGACCAGAGCTAATTGCTGGGGCTACCGTCCCCGGCATCGTCCACCTTTCAACTTCCACTGTTGACGTTGTTAACTCTGACTCGCCCACAGTTCCAGAACAACCCTGAGCCTGACCTGGAGGTCGTTGTGTGTTCTGGGTACGGGAAGAACGGTGCGCTGTCTGTGCTTCAGGTAATCCACCCCTCCGCGCCTTCCGCCTTTAAGGATACTTCATACTGTATGTCAGTATATACTATATAGTGGGAAATATTTCTAGTTTGGTGGAGGCGATACTTTTCCCACAGTCATGGCGAAGTCTTAATGTGTTGAACTTTCTGTGTATGTTCATGTTAGAGCAGTGTTTGCTGCACTGTCCTTTAAGACCTGTGGTGGTGAGGAAAGTCTGCCACGGGCTCAGTGACGGTGCTACAGTGACGTCTGGGTTTACCAGGGTTGCCTCAGAGATCAGCGGAGTAGCCTGTAAACACCCCAGATACAAACCCTCATCTAATACACTTGCTTGATGTACCATGTCAGAATTATTTATTATATCAGTGATTCTCAGCCTTTTAATTTCGAGGTCCATATGATTTTTTTTAAATATATCTGGGACCCCAGTCTACACTGTATGTATTTTATGTTATATTTATTTCTATTTTTTTGTTTGAATCTATTTCCCTTTCCAGAGAAGCATCAGACCACAGGTTGTCACCACCTTTGAGCTGCCAGGTTGTCATGACATGTGGACTGTGGTCTCCAATGAAGTAAAAGAAGATAAAAAAGTAGTGTATTCCCCCTTTAACACACGCACACACACACACACACACACACACACACACACACACACACACACACACACACACACACACACACACACACACACACACACACACACACGCACACACTCTCACACTCACACTCACACACACACACACACACACCCCTGTGTTTTGTTAATAATCCTACAGCATTTAGGGATCTTTTTCTTTTTGAGTGGTGCAACCACTCCAAGGAACAGCAATGTCCGTGTTCACCACCTATGTGACTCGTGTTAACCTATGTGACTCGTGTTAATGTGTGTGACTCATGAGTACCAGTAGGGGCGCTGTTGTGGCAGAAACAGAGACAGAGAGATGCACTGTTGCCTGCTAATGAGAGAGAGAGAGAGAGAGAGGGGGGGGGGGGATTTGCACCACTCAGTTCACATGGGTGTGATTTTTTTTATGTGTGTTTTAATTTTGCAGGTTGTAAAAAAGGCCGAGCCCGAGAAAGTGGCAGAACCAGAGGCGGCTGCTGAGGATGGTGAGAAGGAAGAGGAGAAGAAGAAGGAGGAGAAAGTGGAGCCGGTCATCGAGGACGATAAGAAGAAGCACGGCTTCCTGATTCTGAGCAGAGAAGACTCCACTATGGTGCACGCACACGCACACACATGCACATGTACTGTGTCCGGGAGGATCGGCTATGTCCATTGTCGAGCAAAACAAATACTCTACTCCCAGTAATTCTATAATGTTTCTCTGCTGATTTCAAGGAGCACTTCACCCATTTTCAACCTTAATTGGTCCTCACTAATGCTCATTTCTGTCTACTCGCTCTGTGTCTCAGAGGAGGGCTGTGGACAATTCAGAAACCTCGCTACCAGGGACATCATTTCTAGGCAGGTTTGGTAATTTCAAACAATATTTCAAACTTTTTTTTGTAGAGAACAATGGCTTCTTTCAGCTGCATGCTAACTGCCAGGAAAAGAAAGGCTTTATTTTAGATAATGTCATTGGTCGACCGTTTTTCCTGAATTGTCCACAGCTCACCAATAAGACACAGAGTGAGTAGAAATGGGGCCATCTCACAATATTTTTTACATATACTTTTTTCAAAACACAATATGTAAATATGTAAATAAATGTACTCTTGTGTACCTACGGTACACAGAAGAAATAACAATAAAGAAACCTTCAATCTTGGGCCTTTAAAACGGTCCATTATTCTTTAACCACTTGCACCCCAGCCAGCATCCAGTTCTCTAAAGGCCAGTCCACACCAACGCAGCTCCTTGAAACAGAACTGTTTTTGAGACCGCAGTGGTGTGGACCGGCCTTAAGACTGCAAAGGGTTTCATTGTACTAAGTTGTTGTGGTGTCCACTCCTGTGTGTTGCGGTGTGTAGATTCTTCAGACTGGCCAGGAGATCATGGAGCTGGACACCAGTGGCTTTGCCACTCAGGGACCCACCGTGTTTGCTGGAAACATTGGGGACAACAAGTACATCATCCAAGTCTCCCCCATGGGCATAAGACTATTGGAAGGAGGTATGTGTTATAATGATGCACGTACGGCAGGGTTCCCCAATAGGCGGCCCGCGGCCCCCTTGCGGCATTTCTTTTTTTTTTTTTTTTGGGGGGGGGGGGGGGGTTCCCAGATATAAATGGCATTAAATGGGGGTCAGTAGCCTATGCATGTCAAACTGGGCATCCTTTTCAAATGGGGTCCTGCCCTGAAAATGAATTTTCAGGGCAAGACCTCGACCTCACACACGTGCGGACTCGGCCCCCAGCCTGGTACCCTAGTCAAAATATGGCCCTCGAGGAAAATTAATTGGGGAACCCTGACGTACGGTAATACACTAGAACAGAATCGGAATCAATCTTAATCCATTGAGACCTGGAACACATCCATGTCACGTTCGCGTTTAACCACATTAACCATTAACCCATTTTGGGCGGGAACCCCTTTTGGTGTTTTAAACATTATGTTATAATTTAGCTATTGAAAAATAGCAGATCTACAAGCTCATAGCGCGCCACCGAGTGGCGCGCTATGAACTTGTAGGTCTGCTATTTTTGAAAAATCGTTAAAATGTGCCTCAAATCTTTCCGAAAATTGTCATGATTTAGAAAACATTTTTTTTTTTAATTTCGACGTCAGGCCTGAATGGGTTAAAGGTCGACACACACCGAGCGGCGTTTTTAGCGGCGTTTCTCCATCGGTTTTCAAAGAGAACGCGCCCAGTGTGCAACCACCTTTATTGTCACATCACATTTCGGTAGGTGAAATTAGTTATTGTGCAGGCTCATCAATGCAGTTTAAAAATAGATAGAGAATTAGAATAGAATTGAAGAGAAGAGAGGAGGGGGGAGGACATGAAGCGCATATAATATATAACTAATCTACATACTGTAGTAAATACACCTCATAAATAAGTGTCAAGTATACATATGAAATAGTTCAGTTCAGTCGGTGCAGTGGCAACGGGCTTATATTAGTTCTTATTCAGCAGTCTGATAGTTGCCAGATAAGATATATGTTAAATGTTTTTATTATTTATTTTATGAACGCATATAAATATAATACAAATGGATACAAGTTGCACAATCCTTTGTCCCACTCTGCTTTCAGTGACACAGCTGCACTTCATCCCGGTGGACCTGGGGTCTCCCATAGTGCAGTGCTCTGTGGCTGACCCCTATGTGGTCATCATGACCGCAGAGGGCGTGGTCACCATGTTCGTGCTGAAGAGTGACTCCTACATGGGCAAGACTCACCGCTTGTCTCTGCTGAAACCTCCCATCTCCACTGTGAGTCGACGCCTCCCAGAAACATACTTGTCTGTAACTGTAGCAATTCGAGGGATAATTTACAAATTGGCTGTTCTTCCTCCTTTTGTGTGACACTGTCATATGACAAAGTATAAAATACCGGTAGGTCACTAATTGATGAAACAATAAAACATAAACAGATTAAATATGAAAATACAAGATTTCAGCCCGACAGCAACTAGATAGATGGATGGATGGATAGATAGATAGTAGGGATGGGACCGATTCCTCTTTTTTTCCTTTCGGCTTGTTCCTTCAGGGGTCACCACAGCGAATCATCTGCTTCCATTTCACCCTGTCCTCTGCCCCCTCTTCTCTCACACCAACTAAATTCATGTCCTCTTTCACTTCATCCATAAATATTCTCTTTGGTCTTCCTCTAGGCCTCATCCTTCTACCGATATACTCACTATCCCTCCTCTGTACATGTCCAAACCAGCTCAGTCTGGCCTCTCTGGGTCCGATTAATGGATGGATAACAGCATACATTGGTTTAAACAACACTAACATAATTGAAACAAAAAAATTGTAGGGGGCGGGGGGGGGATTTGCAGGGGGAATAAACTTGTTTTTATCAACTTGTAAGAGAACCAGGGTTCTTCTTTACAACCAATTCTCTGAGAGGCTTGTTGCCTGACCAGTGTGTGGCTCTGGTGTCTTTCCCCCGTTAGCAATCCCGTGTGGTTACGATGTGCACGTACCGAGACGTCAGCGGCATGTTCACCACAGAGAACAAAGTCAGCTGCTCTGCTAACGAGGTCACGAGGGTCAGGAACGAGTCGGAGACGGAGACCGTCATTCATGACCTCAGGTAACCATGAGTGTGAACATTAGAGGTGCAAAAGTTAATCAGCAAAAAATATATATATATTTCCAGATATTTCCAGATTGTGTGTGTGTGTGTGTGTGTGTGTGTGTGTGTGTGTGTGTGTGTGTGTGTGTGTGTGTGTGTGTGTGTGTGTGTGTGTGTGTGTGTGTGTGTGTGTGTGTGTGTGTGTGTGTGTGTGTGTGTGTGTGTGTGTGTGTGTGTGTGTGTGTGTGTGTGTGTGACACAGTGGACGACGATGAGGAGGAAATGCCTTACCAAGGTGCTTAAGTACCAGCGTCTTAAGGATGCTATTATACAGCTTGGCTACAAATGTAAACTACTTTTGTTCATGTTTGGAAGTCGTGTGGGGCCTGCAGATTGCAGGCATGCCCAAGCCGAGAGCTAAGGCATCTGCAAAATTCTGTTCAGTGTCTGCAATAATTGGCAGTCGCCATATATGGAGAAGGTGATGCTTTCTGTACCCGTGATCTGTATCCTGAAGCACTTGTTGTAGAGTTTTCCAAGTTTGCGCATCCACTATTGTTTGTGTTCAAGAATTTCTTGTTACATGTGAATGCAAATAAAGATGTTAAATGTGTGTGCAGTAACACAGTGGACGATGAGGAGGAAATGCTGTATGGAGACACGGGGCATCCAGCGAGGGACGATGGTCCCTACCGCAGCTCCACTACATTCTTGGCCTCAGGGAGTGATGGAAGCCACGGCAAATCAGAGCCCACCCACTGGTGCATGATAGTCAGAGAAACCGGCGTCATGGAGGTACGCCATCGCTGGGACATTTATACTGCTTCTCCACTGCATAGTACTGGCTCGATTCGACTGTTCTCGCTTTACTTATTTTCCACTGCAAATAGAACACCCTCTCCTCTAGCCATCATAGTGACTGTCTGCATAGGAGAGTGCTAAACAACATTTCTGTTTTCCCCATCATGTGCAGATCTTCCAGCTCCCAGATTGGCGTTTGGTGTTCCTGGTGAAGAACTTCCCTGTGGGCCAGCGAGTGTTGGTGGACTGCTCTTCTGGCCAGTCTGCAACGCAGGGGGAGGGTAAAAAAGAAGAAGTGACGAGGCAGGGAGAGATGCCACTGGTTAAAGAGGTGTCCTTGGTGTCGCTTGGGTACAATCGCTCTAGACCCTACCTGCTGGTGAGTTCATTTATCCACATGAACCCTGTGGAATTATACAAATATTATTTTACCCATAATCAATCATGCAGCCTTGTACCGTTTCTTTGATAGAATCAAGCTATTTGCATTCTTCTACCTTTTTGGAAACTCAGGAATATTTTCATCAGACAGACCACGACGATGGTCAAATGCATCAGACTCATTAATTGCCAAACCCTAACATGTAATGTCCAAGTGTATTTATTTTGTATTGTAGGTCCATGTGGAGCAAGAACTTCTAATCTACGAGGCCTTCCCTTATGATCAGCAGACTCAAAACACCTTGAAAGTGCGCTTCAAGAAGGTAAGATATAAAGACTAGCCAGATTAAATTTGGACTCCAAATTCTGGAGTGATCAGCAATGATAACAATGTCTTTAAAAATATATATCTGCTCTACAAAGATGCCTCACAACATCAACTTCAGAGAGAAGAAGACCAAGCTGAGGAAGGATAAGAAGGCAGATGGCGGGGCTGGGGAAGATGCTTCAGCTGTGAGGAGTCGTGTGGCCAGGTTCAGATACTTTGAAGACATCTCTGGATACTCTGGGGTAAGGACGTTTGGTCGCCTGCACAATAATCCATGGTGCACTGTATGGAAGCATTGTGACTGTGTCCACTCAAGCTGAACTACTTTCAACCTGGTGTCCCTATTTTGGGCATTTTATAGGTCACGTGGAAATGTTCAGTAAACCAAAACTCTAGGTCCAAATAGGGCCAATTATTTATTTATTTTTCCAAAAACGTTATGACATGATTTATATTAATTAAACTAAGCAAACAAATTATTTTATGGTTAGATTTTCTTTTACAACTTTCACAACCATCTAAATTGTCTGACTTACCCGGTAAATTGAAATAAGACACTGACTGAATCACCCAGAACTTTTCCAACTTGGCGTCCTCATTCTGCCACACAACTTAAACAACATATTTCAAGACATTGCCCTTCTTTTGTTAGTTTTGGTAGACTTCACTTCCTTTGTCTTGCATCAATAACTGGGAAATACATAATTTCATATATTTACCAGCACTGTAACCCAGACCACCACACTGGCGGCCTGGCCACTCATGAATTATTTCAAATAGCCACCGAGCGCATTTACAAGCTGTTTTGATTGTGAGTAAATATGGTTACAACATTGCTGTGTATTTGTCCATTTTGTGTGGCTGGCTCAGGTGTTCATTTGTGGACCGTCCCCTCATTGGATGTTGGTCACAGCTCGCGGAGCGATGAGACTTCATCCCATGAGTATCGATGGCTCCATCGAGTCTTTCGCCCCCTTCCACAACATCAACTGTCCCAAAGGCTTCCTCTATTTCAACAAACAGGTACAGTACAACAATCAGTTTTTATTTGTTAGTATGTGGATTTGTCTTTTTCTTTGAAAGGTTGCCTCAGCACCCTACACAGGGGTAAACATCTGCCTGTAGCGTATCTTCAGATCTAGGCTATTTGTGTTTCCGAGGCTTGTGCATTGAAAGGTCACTGCTGGGAGCAGTCAGAGAGAGCCAGAGAGAGCCACACCTCCACCGGTGTGGTGGAGGTTAAGAACTGCTCTGTGGTTAGATGTTGTATTTGTTCGTTTTATTCTTCAGCCTGTCACCTGGGATGTGCATATTTTTTGTTTTCCTGGTTCATGTATTTATTTACTTATTCATTCTCTTTTCATTTTTCACATGTTTTCTGTTGTGATCATTCTGATAAACGTAGTGTTTGAATGTGCTTGACCACAGGGTGAGTTGAGGATCAGTGTTCTTCCCACCTACCTGTCTTACGACGCCCCTTGGCCTGTTAGGAAGATCCCACTGAGGTGCACTGTACACTACGTCTCCTATCATGTGGAATCCAAGGTACGTGCAGCCCATCTGCCCTACACAGTATACAACACACACCCACCTGGTTGTGTGTGTATTGTATAATACAGGGGTCGGCAACCTTTTTGACATGAAGTGCCGTGTTTTTATTTTCTTGTCAGTGTGCCATATCAACATTATGTCGAATTATGACACCACATGAAAATAAAAACAAATCCAACAGATGTTTGGAATTTTTCTTCTTCTGGACTATTTTTTTTTCACATCAGGACATTGTAATGATCATTAGATATCCCACCTATCTCCCAGACTCCCTCCCCCAGTCAGAGTTTAGTTTGAATTAATGTAGAATTGTGCAGGATTTGCATTCATTTAATGAGCCTAATTTAATGTTAGTTTAAAAAGAAAAATCCTCTTTCTCACACCAGTGATAACCCTTCACTGTGCCATGTTGGCACCCGTGCCTTAGGTTGCCTACCCCAATGTATTGTATTGTATTGTATATTGACATACAGAGCTGCATGTCCTCCCCACTTGCCAGAGTTACAATTGTCACATACCATATCTGTTTATTAAATCTTCAGGGCATTTCAGAAATATTCATCAAATAGAATTAACAGATTCGAAACAGTAAAAAAGAAAGAAGAAGAAATACAAACAAACCAACCAAGAGATTTACAATAATGAGACAAAAAAACATTAAAAACAAAAGACAAAAAAAAAACCATATGGCTGATGACTATTACCACACTTCCAGGGGCGACACAAGCAACATCACAATCAATCGTAGCAAACATTCTTGATATGAAAATAAATAAATAAATGACAGTAGGGGGGGGGGGGGGGGGGCAACATAACATTGAATTAACTCACTTCAGTCCATCAAGCATAATCAATAATGTGTGACCAGATCTGGTTCGGTTAGAACTCAGAATTTTCCCAGTCAAATCGTATTCGGCAGTTCAATATGATCAACAATGTGTTTGGTCTACTACATACTGGGTATAATTACCCAAAAGGCAAAACTGTGTTTTGGGTAATTGGGGTGTCAATTACTCAAAAATTACTCATTATCAAATTAACATAAATAACAGGAAAATCCATAGATTTCTGTCACGTACCATCACATTAGAAGTAAAGCAAATATATTTTCAAATGTTCTCGCAGGGAACCATGCCCCTGGCAGGTTTTCTCTATCCAATTAATGTTTTTTACCTGTTTTCATCACTGATTTCTCCAGCCAGGCGTTCATTGCGCACATTGCACACGTTTGCTTCACTTCAGACTTCAGGTGTGAAGCTCCTTTTCAAGTGGTGACGAATTGACGATGCGGTTTGAAAACACTGATACTTATTGATCAGGCCCGCGTTCAAAAGTTTGAGATAAAAGCACTCGGGCCCAGGGTCCTCTGACAGGGAGAGAAACACAAATCATTGAAGAGCACTTTAAAGGGGATTAAACCTTTGATCGAATGTTCTTGTGTGTGATGTCCGTTTGCCTCTCAGGTCTACGCTGTTTGCACCAGCGTCAAAGAGCTCACCACTCGCATCCCCCGGATGACGGGCGAAGAGAAGGAGTTTGAAGTCATAGACAGAGGTCAGACTTAATCAAAGTTGTGTTAGTCTTCTTGAAAAACAATACAGGGGCTCGCAACTCACTTTTGAATACTCCAAAATGTATTTATGATATTTTGATGTTTCGACCCTTTCTCAGTGTCTTTTTCAAGTGTATGATTGTTCGGTATGGTTAATGAGACTAGAAAATGGTATAAAATGTATATCACACTGAATATATGATATTTTCATACTTATGATAATAATTACAATAATTTGTTTTTGTGCTCCTGCAGATGAGCGCTACATCAACCCTACTCAGGAGAAGTTCTCGATTCAGCTCATCTCTCCAGTCAGCTGGGAGGCCATCCCCAATGCACGGTAACACCCCCACCCCCACACCCTCCAAGGTTACATTTAATAGGACATACTTTTGTCTTTTTAAATCAACCAATCAAATAAGCCTCTAACTCTCAACTTCATTAGAGCTTCAACTAACGTTGAAAAGGCCATAACCTCTATTTGCGTCCTTCAGGATTGACCTGGAGGAGTGGGAGCACGTGACGTGCATGAAGACGGTGGCTCTGAAGAGCCAGGAGACTGTGTCTGGTCTGAAGGGGTACATAGCAGCAGGAACCTGCCTAATGCAAGGGGAGGAGGTCACCTGTAGGGGCAGGGTAAGGAGAACCCACCCACACCTCTCCACCACACTTTAAGCTCAATTTATGGTCCACTGCGTGAGGGTGTCGCTTGCCAAAAAAAAAAGAAAAAACACCACACGTTGGCAATGGATGTAGATCAGTTGTTTTTTGGCAAGCAACGTTGTGTAAAATGTACTGATACTGTCTCTTGTCTTATTAAGTTCAGGTTCAGTGAAACTGCATTTACTAATGAATGATGCAGTGATAATTACTTGTAGGGCCCCGTTGTAAGTGAGATATATGTGTTTTTTTTGCATAAAGAATAACTGATTGATTTGTCTCGGTTCAGATCTTGATCCTGGATGTGATTGAAGTGGTACCAGAGCCGGGACAACCCCTCACCAAGAACAAATTCAAAGAGTTGTATGGGAAGGAGCAGAAGGGTCCAGTCACGGCTCTGTGTCACTGCAGTGGATTCCTGGTGTCAGCCATCGGCCAGAAGGTGTGGTAGTATTTCAAGTACTTTTCATGGGGGGGTAGTAATCTCAACGTCCCTGGTTCAATTCTCTCTCTCACTACAATCTTCACAGATCTTCCTATGGAGCCTGAAGGACAATGACCTAACAGGCATGGCCTTCATTGACACCCAGCTCCACATCCACCAGATGTACAGCATTAAGAACTTCATTTTGGCTGCTGACCTCATGAAGAGCGTCTCTCTGCTGCGCTACCAGACCGAGAGCAAAACCCTGTCCCTCGTCAGCAAGGTACGGACCGAACGAGCACAGCTAGTGCACATACGCAAAGAAAAATCGAGGAGATCTGTTCTCCAAAACTGATAGGATTTTCCTTTGCCGTTTTGTTATTACAGGATGCAAAGCCCCTGGAGGTTTACAGCGTTGAATTCATTGTGGACAACAACCAGCTTGGATTCCTGGGTAATGTTATGCTTTCAGCAAAAACGAACAAGAATACTTTGGATGTTTAACATATCTAAGATATTTCTACCTTTACTAATCAATCTTTGTTTTTCTCTACTATCAGTGTCTGACCGAGACAAGAATCTAGGCGTATACATGTATTTACCTGAAGGTGGGTATATTCACATGTTTACCCAGCGTTACTGTATACTCAGTGTTTTCATACATTTTGAAAGTAACTTCTCCAGCATTACCTGTACCTATTTGGTAGCTATAAATGAATGTGAAATCAATGTCCAGTTGTGTAATTTACTGGTTCTCAACCTTTTTAATTTCAAGGACCCCCAGTTTGATATGCAAAAGCCACGGACCCCCATTTCAAACACTGTGGAATTCTCAACGTTAATTTGTCTGTGTGTACAAATGGAACCAAAAGGGACCATTTAGTTCCATGTCTACACTCTCTGAGTTACAGACACATAAGGATCCATTTGTTTCCACACTATCAACCATTTAGGCAGGGATCCCCCTCAAGGACCCCTGGACCTGACGCTGATAACTGCAATAATGTATGGTCTTATCATTGCAGCCAAGGAGAGCTTCGGTGGAATGCGTCTGCTGAGGCGAGCCGACTTTAACGCCGGAGCCCACATCAACACATTCTGGAGGATGCCCTGCAGAGGAGCCGTGGACACAGCCAGCAAGAAGACTCTGACCTGGGACAACAAGCACATCACATGGTTTGGTAGGCAGAGCTCTTCCATGGCATGGCATGACTGACAATAGGATTGAAATGTATCTTCACCGTCGGGGTGGAAACCGTGTATGTCCAAAACTGTTAATTTTTAGGAAATGGAAAAGAGAACCTGTAGGCTACTGTGTTTAATAGATCCTTGTTAATACTTTACACCTCAACTTGGTGTTTTATTTTGGGCATGGCATTAGGTGAAATTCAAATGTTTTGCTACTTTTGCATGACACTGTCATACAACGATGTTGGGTGTTCATTTTTAAGGAACAAAGTGCGAAATACAATGTTTCTGCCTAACATTGAAATTGCTAAATTGAGCCATGTTACCATTTTAGTAATTGGTTCAGTGATTTTCACAATTATTGCCTTATTTTACCATAATATGGTCTAACAAAATAATCAAAATGTGTGTATTGCCCTAAATGGCCCTGTGAAATGTCATGTGGCCGTTCAGCCATTCAGTCTAAATGTGGTCTCTTCCCTGTGCTCCCTGCAGCCACACTAGACGGAGGCATGGGGCTGCTCCTGCCAATGCAGGAGAAGACATACCGCCGACTGCTCATGTTGCAGAATGCGCTCACCATCATGCTGCCCCATCATGCTGGCCTAAACCCAAAGGCTTTCAGGTTTGGTTCTGTGCTTCATTATTTGCTATGAAGAGTTTGCTTAGGGTAGATTCACACTGAGTCTGTTTGATTCAAACTGTTCCCGAATACAATTGCCTGGTCCCCGCTGGCCATGATTCACATTGGCCTTGATCATTCCGGCTTCCGCACCCGAGCACACTTCATTCAATGCTTTCACATTGCATCGATCCGTATTCGGGTACACTTCAATCGGTCCTGAGGCTACCTCCATCCGGTCCTGGGGAACAGTTGGGTGATCTGCTCCCGGGAACGGTACGCAACCGGGACCATAGTGTGAATCTGCCCTTATACGGCACAGAGAAATTACAAGCAAATAAGCGATTCTGGGCATAATAGGGGTACATTGGTTCTCTAACACTGCTAACAAGAACAGATTTGGAACTTCTGCAAAAAAATTCAATACTGTAAAATGTACATTTTGTGGACGTAGTCCGGTTTGTAATTGCTGACACAAATTACATTACTAAAATTACACTGAAGAAGCAAACAATTGTTTTCTAGTTGGCACAATATTTATGTACACCTCAGAATAAAACTTGTGTATGTGCCCTGTCTAGAATGCTGCAGGCTGACAGACGAACTCTGCAGAATGCCGTGAGGAATATCCTGGATGGAGAACTCCTCAACAAATACCTGTACCTGAGCACCATGGAGCGCAGTGAACTGGCCAAGAAGATTGGTACCACTCAAGACATTGTAAGTACTGCACATGAGCAAAACGCAGGCATGCTGTGTTGTGAATTTGCGGGTTTGGATTACCGTCGGTCCTTATCCTCCATTTTCCTTTGCAGATCCTGGACGATCTTCTGGAGGTTGACAGAGTAACGGCTCATTTTTGAGCAGATGTTTGTATTATTGTACCATCCACAGTGCTGTTTTATATTTCATCATGGATATTTCTTTTTGTTACGTAAAAAAAAAAGTTTAATATTTTGTTCACAAAAAAATAAAATGGATCAAAACTATGCTAGCGTGTTTTTTTCATTCACAGTAGCAGTGTCCTTGTTAATAAAATGTTTAGACAGAAGATTCTCGCATTTGAGGTAGAAAACTTTATTTAACATACTTAAAATGTAAAAAAAAAAAAAAATTATGCTTGTGGCGTATTTTCTGAACGTGTTAACTCGGCTGTTGGAAGGAAAATTAAGCAGACTAGTTGGGTACTAATACTTGAATAGCAGCATTGACATTTTTTATGCAGTATCAAACCCACAATAGAGAATGGAGAATTAACAAAAAGGTAAACGGTAAAACACAATAAATTAATAGAGTTCATCATCCTGCAAACTGCCTATTCGATTAGAAGGTATATTTACTGAGAAGTTGACATTGTCTTGAGTGGCGCTAGAGCAAAGGTCATTCAAATCGTTGGGTATTATACTCCAGGGAGGATGAAAGCATTCAGTAAACATCCATATTTACACAACCGCAAAATCAAAGATTTTCTTGTAGAACATGGGTAATGCTGGCTTATTAGCCAGGCTAGGGTAATGGAGCCACCACCTAATAATTATTAAGGGTTATTAGATGCATACCAATTCCTAGATTGTATGTGATACCGACCAAAATCATTACAACTGCAGAATTAGCATCACTGTTGATAGATTTGAGTTTTAGATTTTATAGCATAATAAAATACACCAATTCAAATAAAAAGCAGGACTGATAAATTGATTACTTCTACATGACAAGACCTGTCCCACTATCAAATCTGCTCAGACAGACAGATGGAACAGGATGCTCCTAAAGCCTGATTTATACTTGATGGTTGAACACTGTCTTGTACCGAAAATAGATTTACAAGCTCACAACGTCATGCTGCGATGCATTGTGAGCTTTTAGATTGCAATTTTTCCGATAGGGATGGAGCCAATCATTTACTACTGAACTTCTGAGTAGCTAAAATCCTTCATGCATTAAGCAAGATCATATGCTAACTAAATTAGGATCAATGTCTGGAGACAATGAAAATTGGCTTCCAGAGGCACCAAGGTTTTAAAAATGGACAAACTTCAGTTGAAAAACAACTAGAATTGTTAAGAAATTGCCATACACATTACAGCAGCACCAACTTAAAAAATATATAATATTGTAAATAAAATAAAATGTTACATTTTATTTTACCATTTTTAAAATTCTAAAAATATTTAAAAAAAACATTTTAAAATAGGTATGGTATACCATTCTAAAATGGAATTGATTAAGGTTGAAACATTTGTTTCCTAGTATTATGTGTAACTGAAGTATATCCACTTCAAAGACCAAGTTCCTGTTACCACAGTCGCAGATACGATTTGGCGTCAAAGTCGGAAACTTAAGTAACGTAGTTACTAGCAGCATGTGAGATTGATTCAGTAGTGGAATCTCTTTTCTCCTCAAACAGAACTGTCCAAGTTGCATTGAGCTTGTGCTTGAGGCAGGTCTGCATTCTCTGGTCCTTTTTGAGGGCATGTTGTTCTTTATCTCAGATACTCGTACATCTCAGCATCCAGAGATATGAGACCGAAGTAAGACAGCACGTTGACAAAGGTTCGGGTCAAACTCATCATAGCCATCTCTGATCTGTGGAGCAATCGAATTATTACACTCTTCCAATTGCTGCAGGCATGAGGATTGTCAGCGGACATGTACATGAATACATTAATTGGGGTGCAACAGTCGATTGAAATAATAAATTAAAAAAAAAAGGATTTCAATAGCTAATCTTGTTTGTTGCGAAACTTAAGTATGAAATAACACTGGTTAATAAATTCATTGAAATAAATTTAAAAACTATATATATATATATATATATATATATATAGTTTTTAAATTTTTGATTGTTTGATTAATCAAAAACGTTATGGATAACATAAGAAAAAGAAAAACTGCACTGCTTCTTACCTCAGAGCAAACTCAAACTTGAGGTTCTGCCAGGTAGAACACATCCAGCGGAACGCCCTGAAGTTGCACAATATCCCTGGACCATCTGCCTGGAACTTCCCCACGCTTCGCACAGCACTAAAGATAAAATAACATTCAGGAACAGATGAGGATACTATAACTGCAGATTTTTATTAAATTATTAACTGCAGATTATTAACTGTAGACAGAAAACACCAGAACATGCTAGTTTCTGTTACTATTGTTTCTGTGGTTGTGAAGAATCCTTGGATTTCCTGATCCGGGTTCTGATTCTGATAAGCTCACTTCACCAGGATTTGGAGTGACCCAGTCTAGAGCGAGCATGAAAGCGATTTGTACCATATTGTTATTGTACCCAGTCCCACTCCCCACACAGATACAGAATCAAGTAGCCTAGTCTTGCCACAAGTTAGAATAAAAAAAACATGAAATCATACTAACGTACTATTTTAGTATGCCAAATTAGTATGTGCTATTAAATAGTACATGCGACGCATACTAAATTCAAGTGGTGGAAGAAGTACTCAAACCCAGTAGTCAAAGCATAAACATCTATGTGTAGTACCTCTGCTTTGTCAAAAGATGGGGCACTTCGCTAACATTCCGTTCCCAGAAGGAGTGACTATTTAGGCACTCAATAGTATGTTGAAAATAGCATGCGGTTTAGTATGTAGTACATTAGTATGTGATTTCAGACGCAACCATGGACATGCAAAACAAAGTAGTCAAGTAATTCAAGAAACATGCTGGATTCATAAGATTACATCTTGGTCAGAACAATAACCCAAACTGGAAGCAGACCAGATCTGAAACTGGCTAAGCAAATTGATCCCAGTCTATGGTTCTGAAGTTGAGAGAAAACACAACAAGTCTTCTTGCACTAACCTCTTAGCCATTAAAAAGTAGCGGTCCACCGGTGCTCCCAGACTGATGTTGATGCTGCGGACTGTGTTGAGGTTGCGGAAGACAAGGAGCATGGGTCGGGGCATCGCTTTCAGCACCTTCATGATGCTGTCAAAGCGTTGCATGGCCATGTCTCGCATGTAGGTTGTCTCCTCTCTACTCAGAATGCTGGAGAGACCCAGCTCTCGCATGTTGATTGGTCGCTGTAGCAGCATCTCACAGAAGAGGAAGTACTCTGGAGGGCATACACAACAAATTTAAATAAATCATTAATGGTAAATCATTGATAGTTGTTTTATTGTTTTATAAGCGGCTGAGATGAATGGACATGCAACATACGGATTGCAGCATTAAAGCACATTTTAAATAATTTACATAACACATTTAACAGCCCTTACCTTTGACCCCAAGGGCACCGGAGAACTTCTGCATGGCTGCTTCATCTCGCAGAACTATAGACCTCCACAGTTCACAAAGAGCCACTCTGTCACTGGAAGTTCAATAGATATTATGTACTGTATTGGAGCCGATACTAGAGTTTTAAAGCAATTCAGTATTTTAACACAAAATATAAACAAACTCACGTTTGACTGAGATATTCATACAAGCCATGGTCCAGTAGTACCAACTCTGCCTTGTTATCAGGGCCACGCCTCACTAGAACTGTAACGTCTATGTCTTAGTTATATGGTCATAATCCCACACAAAAACTCTTATTAGAATTTGGAACAAATCCTATTGGAATATTGTATAGATCAATAATGGAATAGGATTGAAAAAATCCAAATAGGATTCGTTCCAAACTTTTTGTGAGGCAAATTAAAATGTTGTATACCGTATCCACTTTTATGTAATGATAACACACACACACAATTGCACTCACCATTGCCAGGGTGAGGATCAGCATGAATGAAGCCAGTGTTAAATATCTGCTCTGAAAACGTCCGGATCAGTTTATCAGCAGCCTGAAAGTAAGGCACATATAAATGATAGAGCAGTGATAGAAGGACCCTCAGGTTGGTATCCAGATTAGACCACGGACCACTATAACTCTGAATGTACAAATGGACCCATAAGGATTCATTTGGATCCATTTGTACATTCTCAGAGTTGCAGATCTATAAGGGTCTACATTGGTTCCCAACTCTGAATTCAGCGGCGTGTTATTTCTTGATAACAGACCGCTCTGCTCTATAACAAACCGCTGTCTAATCAAAGCCTCGGAGCACCTGATTGCGCTGCTTGGATTTTATGCTGTATCCAACATGACAGCCATGTAAACAAACACACAATGTCATTTAGAGCTAAACATTGCTCTCAAGAATGTTTTTGAAAACATTTGAAGCGAGAAATAGACAACAGTACCCGGAAATGTATTGCATTCGATCAACACTCTTGTTGCGCTCAGCGGAGCCAACTTGGCTCATTACCGTAAGCAAGGAAACCCTTCGTTTTGTTGTCACTTTTGGGTACATTTATTAACTTATCGCTTTGTGTACCCACACAACACTTTCAAAATAGTGACCCAGGGTGCCCAATGTTATTTTTGTAATTTTTGATGAAAAATTGATGAAAAAAAAGACGTCCACAGACGTCCTGGGCACCGCATACAGTAATTCCCAGGACGTCTGTGGACGTCTTGGGCACAAAATGTGTTAAGTAGCTGTGTAATAAGCGGTTATTGTTGATAGATAAATCCCATATCAACAATGATATGGGATACATTATCCCTTTCTTATAACTGCAGAGTTATCATTGGCTACTACATTATATCATCCCGGTATCACATCACTTACGTCTTTCAAACTCAGTCCTTGTCGTTTAATCTCTGCTACGTTGTTGATCTTGCACCCTTCACAGAACTCGGCTGTCATTACTCTCTTTGAATTGGGGCAAAAGAAACAAGCTTTAGTGACAATTAGGGTAGCGAAAAGAAGGCATCCGCAAGACCACAACCAAGGGGCCAGTGAGGCTATCCAACGTTGAAGCACTGGGCCCTAGTGGTAAGAGGAGGGAGTGCAGGCGGACCCCCGTGCAGCTGGGCTTTAACATTGAGCGCTTGGTTGCACTTCCGCATTGGACCACCAAAATTTGGTGGTCCAATGCGGAAGTAGACGTTTTGAGACGGTCCTTCCGGGTGCTTCAAAACGCCCTTGAGCAACTTCCACTGACATGAATAGCGGAGGGGCGGAGCTTCGCGCCAGATCAGTCTCTATCCTTTTATATACTCTATGACCACAACCATGCAGAGTAATCTCACCTTACTGGTTTGTTCCCAGAAGACTTTGGGTACGACGACGAATTTGAAGTGTTTAAGTTCCTCTGCGCACCTCTCAGAGTTTCTTGCCTCGTTTTCAAAGTCCAACTCTTGAGCCAGAGTCCCCTTCAAGTCCTATAGCAATTAGAATAACCACCAGTATTACACATAATATCAAATGTATATATTAAGAGTACGCAAAATATAATATATAATGCCGGGATGCTCAGACCTTGAGGACCCATCGAAATCCAAAGCTGGGGTGCATGAGCTCTACAATGTCGAGGAGATATTCCAATGTGCTAATATCTCCCTCAAACCGATCCCTGAGATCAATGTATTGCACCTTCAAGAAAAGAGAGCACCTTTACAAAAGATACAAAGTACCTAAAATTAGTCAGAATCTATGTTTTATTAATATACAAGACAGATGGGAATTGTTTACGCTCTTGTCTAACAGTCCAAACTAATAGGCTAGTTATTTTAATCAGGCCCATAAGAGGAGATACTGTGACAGTGAGTATAGCTAAATGCTCATACACTAAATACTAAACACTAAGATACTAAACAAAAGGAATGTCCAAACTGAGGTTGGACATTCATCACATTGATGTGGGAATGTAAACCAAAGCTGTATATTCCCACATCAATTCTGTAAATACAGCCTATATTTTTACCCCTAACAACTGACGCAAAATGACTACCGGTAGTATTTTGTATTTCCGGTTTTATAATGAAGAACGATTGAACGGAAGATACACAGATTTTAATGGTCCATAGTGCTGTACAAAACAAAAGTACCAGCAAAAAGGTGTGGGATGAGAAAATAGATAAATATTTCAGTGTCCCATGAAGCATTTACAATTTTTTTAAACTTTACGGTAAAGCCTGTTTTTTTATCTGCCAGAAAATAGCACATGCACAAGCTATAATGCACTGTGAGCTTGTAGATCGTCTATTCACACATGAAAGTGTGTGGGAAAGGTATGTCGTACTTCCAAACGTGACTTTGTGTTCCGAGTCTGGGCAGCACTTACCTTCACAGCAACAATAGTTCCATCCAACAACTCTGCTTTATGAACCTGGGCTAAGCTGGCAGCTGCTATGGGATCGTTGTCAAACTTCTTGAATATCTGTTGGGGGGTTTTATTGAAATCTTCTTGGAAGAGAGCGTCCACCTTTTAAACAAAATAAAATATATAACATGACATTAAAACCTTTAGTTTAGGTTTATATGTGGGTGACTGGGTGTATGACTCACTGCAGTTTGAATATTAATTGATTTGACTGTGCTAATTTGGATTCGGTTTCCGGTTAGTTCTTACCTCTTTGTATCTCCTGTCCAAGGCCTTGTCCTCTAGAACCTGTATGGTGCGAATGTATTCAGGGGGCAAGAGGTGGTTGAAGGAGCACAGGCCTTGTCCAAGTTTGATGTATATTCCACCATTTTTCACAGCTCCATATACCATTTTGTCTGCTGCCCTCTGGTGGCAAGCCGACATTGCATCCAAATAGGGTTGGCTGCTCTGGCAGGGGAGGACACATGTACAATACAACTGTTCACATAGTATTTAAGAATAATAGCAGAGATATGTCGTCACACATGGGAAATACTTTTATGATATATTCTCTCTTTTTAGGTGACAAGCTTACCTCATCTAGCCCACGTAATGTCATGTTGGTCGTCCACCAGTAATCAAATGAGATACAGATACCAATGCGCACAGATCTGAGGACACAAGAAGGCTTGACATAACTTAAAAAGGTTTCTATTTAGCATATAAAGGTAACGTGTTACCGTTTATGCAGGGTTTAATAGCAGAGAAAAAATACATGCATTTCCCTTAGCAATGCTGTTATTTAATTTAACTACATTTCCTGGGAAGTGCTAATTCTATCTGAGCAGAAACAGAGATAAAACATATCCCCACCAGCATTAAAATGAATGACCAGAGGGGGGATATCAAAAGCAGAAGCATGTATTCCCCACAGCAAATCCATGGCATTGGATGACATTGGGGAACGATGACTGTTGGTGCCACCCACCTTAAGAACCGACCACTTCCCTCGAGCTCAATCTTCATTTTCCTCCGCTCACGAGGTTCTGACATGGCGTACTGGATGCTGTACTGGATGCCGTACAGTGACGGCACACCGACAAGAACTGCGAGAAACATCTTTTTCATCAGTCCTCTGCTCTTCCCCTCCCTGAGAGAAAAAGAAAGGAGGTATACCCATGCAAGTCACCACATCATTGATATGTACATACATACCATGTCAATTTACTATAGGGTATAGCCTATTGACCATCATGTAAGAAGACTGCACAGCAAGTTAGAATTGATCTATGTTCTAGGATGGAGACTTAGTAGATAACAAACCTCAAAGAACTGAAGGTTCTGGTGAGTGGGTTCAGTGTTCCTGGGTGTTGACATCTGTGGAGCAGGGCCATGTGTCGTAGACACAGCCTCGACTAGAAGAGAGACAGACAGATAGTTGTTTGTTGTTTATTTACAGTAGAGGTCCTAGCTAATGTTGTTATTAGTTAATAATAGTTATCAGTCCAAGAATTTAAAAGTTTCTTTGGGTCACTGATGCCTAGCTCACACACACAAACACACAAGGGGGGCAGGGGCAACGTGGTATATTTTAAACAACAGAACATATAACATTGAGAACTTTTTTTGGTTGCGACCAACCACATGGCCAAATAAGAGTCTCCATCTAACTAAGGGTGGTGAGTGATGCTTTGTTGAGTTGTGTGCATGCAGAACAAGATGACACCAGGCGGTATCACACAAGTTCTGAAGTTTAATACACACATAGATAATGTATACACTAGTATTGGGCATGTGACGTCACCAGCAGATATGAGACAAGGACAAGAACAGAATGGATATAAATAGAACATGCATCTCGTATCACATTAGTATTTTGGAATATATTGTGATAAGGAATTAAGGATAGGCACTAATAAGCTATAAGCTTCCGCCTATGCCTTTTCGATCACCTTAAAAGAACTGTTTAATTTGTAATGTCTCTCTGAAAAAGGAAAAGATCGAAATAAACTATTCATTCATCATTGTGCACAGACGTCAGTCTATCTGAAAGTAGTTGATGGTCATCGTATCACGGCGCCGACGGCGAGTATCAATTATGCTTATGTTTGAGTGATTCGCCACATGTATGTACTGGGTCAAGCAGTTATGATCATAATTCATGACAGTGTGTGTGTGCGCGCACGCGCGTGCATGGTGGGATGCCCCATCAAGGCCACTATCTCCAGCCAAGATACTTTGTTGTTTTCATTGACTGTCTGCATCTGAGGACACAATGTTTTCACCACTGACAAATTGATGTACAGATAACATTAGCCCTAATGTCAGGGACCTGACCGACCGTAGTGGATTTTTCAAAGCAGCTCACTTATCACTTCACAATGATGAACATTTGGAACAGGATAGTATCACGTGACCACGGAATATTACCAACACCTATTTTCATCGTTTCATCTGATCTCCTGCGACCCTAACCCTAACAACAAAAAACATGGAACTCAGTTCTTAATTTCCCTTTGAAAGTGATTGATTCAATGCACATCACAATCACAACATGGCTGAAAACGTCTCCCCATCATCCAGTCTGAAACCTAACCTCTTCTCATACTCTTAATTCCTACTTCTAGCATTTATTGTTTCCCATTTTGAAAGATTGTATGAAGGTGTCTGTACTTGTTCTGTTGTTCACATATATTATTTATTTTACATCACCTGTCAGTATGCTTGACAGCAAATGCTGTTATTTAGGTAGAATGTTAGACAGACACTAGGTTTGATGTTTATACCTGGTACCATACTTTCGTTGAAGCATGTCAATTAGCCTTGGATCAAGATGGTTATCGATAGGAGTCTCGTATCAAGCCTATCTATTTATGTGACCAGATATGGGTTCATGACTTCCATGTCATGACATGAACTCTGTTCTTACTTTGTAAATCGTTCTGTCCGGATAAAACATTAGGTGTCTCTGGTAAATGCTGCAGAGCAATACAAATACACAAGGAGCCACTGGGATATGTATTAACATTTATATAAAGTTAAACAATTGAATCTCATGACTGCAGTCGTTGCTAACATGACAATTCAAAACAAAACATTCACAACTATGGATTTACCACTTTGAAGGTCTCCCCCGTCATGGTGCCGGCGTCCCACACTTCGCGTCCTGTTCAAGAAAAATAATAAACCAGAATATTCCTCCTATTTCTATTGTAACCTTGGACTTCTGCCTCCCTGTTGCTACTAACTAATAGCACAAATTATGATTACCCCCATCTCTCCTGCTGCTACCATACATCATTATATTCTCGCGATAACCAGACGGCCTGCTATTGGTTGTATTCGACTGTGACGCAACATCGCGAGATTGTTATCGGCCAAAAAATGAACAGATCTACAAGCTAGCAACCATAGAGTATATATATAGCAACGCATCGCGATCAGTAGCGATGCGACGTGTTGTTAGCTTGCAGATGATCAGCAGATCTGTTCTGTCAAGGTATATATACTCTGATATTAGGATACGACGCTGTCACTGACTATTACAACAGTATCTGTGTAGGTGGGATGTATTACAAATATGGACACTAGTGCGCGCAGAGTAGAATAATAAATTGGGTCAATGTTGGGTCCCATAATATCAAGAGTGCTCATCGCCTGACAATACCGGTTCTTCCAGGCCATGGGATTGTCATTGCGAGCGAGCGTCCTTCTATTCCATGGGATAGAACGGAAAAGAGTAATTCAAGTTACAGCTTTGGTTTTGGGGTAACCTTTCAAAATCTCTCTCTCACACACACACACACACACACACACACACACACACACACACACACACACACACACACACACACACACACACACACACACACACACACACACTCACACTCCCCTTGGAAAAGCATTCTTAAGTTACATCAATGGTTACATCATGTTACATCAGTCATCACCAGGTAACCCTTACCCTAGGGTCACAGCAATCCCGATGGTCTGGTCTGTACTGTACTCAATGCAAGCTAATAATAATAATAATACCAGTGTATTCAAAACCGCTTTACCATAGTCTTCTTTTACAGACAAGCAACTTTGAAAAAAGTTTACAAAGACAGACAGACACTACCGGTATGTCTTTGTAAACACACAGACAGTAGGGAGATGGCACATATGGGGCTAAGACAGTACACAGTGCACACACACACACACGCACACACAAATTGTAATATGTTAATATTTTATCATCTACCATTACTACTAAAATATTTGAAACATTTCAACCTGTCATTATCACTATTTTGGCCGGTGAAAACTTTCCAAAATACATTGTCAGCATGTTTTTCAATTCATTATGCAATTCATGAGTAGGCTAATATTTCATCACTTATCATCATCATCGTCACAGCGCACCGGATGCCGTCGTACGACCGTGTCGCACGCAGTCTCTTTCCTGTTTACGGGCGGGAAGAGCGAACCTGTGTGTGTTGCATTGATCACTCTCTGCTCTCCACAAGCAAAGCAGCACGTTTTGGCATTTATACCTCATCACACAGAGGCAAAAATAAATACATATAAAAGCACACCATATTCTCTTTTTCTTAACGACCGGCACGACCTGGAAGGGAAGGGAAATAACCTATGTTTTATTAACGGAAAGTTGACGGTTAAGGGATTCTGAAGAGAGAACCACCAGATGGAGGATCCTGCAGATTCTGGTGGTGGTGGTGGCGGCGGCGGTGGTGGTAGCCCCGACGGCCCGGTGGAGGAGGGAGGCCCCGCGGTGCAGCAGCAGCAGGTGGGGGATGTTTGCTCGCCGGCCTCGGGTCTCCCTATGCGGCTGGTGGAGTGGAAAGTCAAGCCCGGGTCTCAGGTGAACGTGGACTCCGTGCTGGCGCTATGCGTCCCCATATCCCCGGTGGAGAGGGAGGCCCCGGCGGCGGATCATTCAAACAGGCTGCCGCCGTCCGAAAAGAAGCTGAAGTCGGACCGTGCCGGAGTGGTGAAGGAGCTGTGCTGTCAACCCGGACAAGTCATACCCGCTGGGTGAGTGAGCGGACCCGGTGCCGTCCCCACCCGCTCGCCTCGTACCCACACACGGTCTTGTCGTTTACGACACAACAACAACATTCGCAGCAACATAACACGTTAGCATGTTAGCGAGCTAACGATGCTATTAGCCGCTTCGCTAAAGCCTCGCTCATATTGCGTAGTGTGCGACGGCGTCAACATCAACATGTACAAGCTGGGCTGCTCTTTTTGACAAGCGAACGTTTACGAAACCATGCTGCCCCGTGTGTTGACTCGTTCGGAACATACACACAGTTAACACAGCGATGGGGTGGTGACGGTGACAGGCAGACAGGAGTCAATGATGATGGGTGCTCGCGCCTCTCATCCTCATGTGTTTTACACTCACAGCCTTGTAGTGTAAAAGTCTGCGCTGTCGCAGAATTCGTCGTAATTCCTTTTTTTGTTTGTTTAACAGCATTCAGCCCTGCTGTGTTAGTAGATAACCAGTCGACTTTGACAGCAAACTTCCCCTGTTTTCTGGGTAAAAGTGTTACTTAAAATACGTAGAAAAAGGTTTTGCTTTGCAGTCACTGTCAGTGGTACTCACTGTGTGTGGTCATTGACAAGGTTGTTCCCAGCACAATGAGGAACAGTTTAATTTTATTTCAATTCAAATGAGCTTTATTGGCATGAGAAAACATATGTTTACACTGCCAAAGCAAGTGTCAAAATATAATAAAACAGTTGAAAATGGGTAAAGTACACCTATATACAGTTGGAGGGGGCATTGAGTAAAGCTATGTCACATTGCATCATTATGGTATATTCAGTATATGTAGTATTCACGGTAGGGGAGAACAGGGTAAGATGAGCCACTTTTTACTTATTTCACTATTACTTCACCAGATAGAAGTTTAGGTCAATGAGAGAATTTATGAGAATGACTACTGTCGCCCCATCTAAAGTATAAGGTAGTTGTAAAATGCTTTACTAAATCTAGCGTTGTGCTGAGGGAACTAGCCCTAAAATGGCTTGTGTTGTTTCATACAGTTTGTACAGTATTTCACATACAGAGCCATAGAACACCCTACTTAATTTCTGTTCGGGTTCAAAATGTGCGGCCTAAATGTGATAAATGCTCCGTTTGTACTTGCCCATTAAATAATTCCAAAGACGTGGAGTGAAATATGGTCCTAGTTTCATATCCATGTGAAAGTTCTGGCACAAAACGCGTATTTAGTCAATTATCTCCACTTTTTCACAAGATGCACACGGACGTCTTTCTCTCCGGGCAAAGGGGCCCGGAATGACAGCTGGACTATCAAAACTTCCTCTGATCACCACAAATGTCATCACCAATTGACCAGGGAAGCACAAATGTTTGGGTCACACAATTGGCAGGTGCCTTGCGATAGGTGCTGGGTAATTAATCACACCACTTGCCAATTGTGTGACCCAAACTTTTGTGTTACCCTGGTCAATTGGTGATGACGTCTGCGGTAAACAACAGGAAGTATTGGTAAAATCAGTCCATCGATCATTCCGTGCCCCTCGCCCGGTGAGAAAGACGTTCGTGTGCATCTCTTGAAAAAGTGGAGATAATTGACTAAATACACGTTTTGTGCCAGAACGTTCACATGGATATGAAACTAGAGGACCATATTTCACTCCATGTCTTTTAATTATTTAATGGGTGAGTACAAACGGAGCATTTATCATTTTAGGCCGCCCATAATTCAATTCAAGCAGGAACGGGTGGAAGGTATCTATGCCTCTGATACATGAAAATGTAAATTATCACAGGCATTCTAGGTCTATGAGGGAACATACTGGGGCTATACTAAATCTAACCAACAAAATTAAACTGAGACCCAATCTGGTATAAATCAGTTGTTCACAAACGTTTTCAGTTCCAGACCCAAACTTAGAAAATGCACATTATGAATTTACATCTACATTCATTTATAAGCTACTGGTGGTGGTGGTGTTGACAATAATAATATTGTATATTTTATTATACAGATTTGTTTGAAAATATGTTGATCATTTATGTTTTTATTTTTGAGTGGTGTAAACCACTCCTACAACTGGCTTTTGTGTGCAGAAAAAAATGAGCATGGTTGCTATGTTCAAAATAATTTCTGACGTAATTAAATCACACCCGGGTGAACTGGATGACCGTAGCAACCATGGTCATTTTCTCTGCACAGAAAAAGCCAGTTGTGAAATCACATCCGGGTGTGATTTCATTACGTCAGATCAGAGCTGATCAGGCTACATAATACCTTACCTTATTTCATTACGTCAGACATTACGTCAGACCACAGCTGATCATGCTATATAAAACCTTACACCACTCAGTTCACACGGGTGTGATTTTTTACGAGATGAATCCCTCCATGAAATGGCATTGGAATGAGCTGTGTCAATATGGAATGCTTGCAGTGTGTGGAATATCAGCATTTCCAGGGCTAGCTAGAGCATGCATACCTGTCAACATTGAAATTTGAAGATAAAACTTGGTCAATTCCAGTTCCATAAATAATCCATGTGCCTTGAGTTCATCAAACAGTTAGCATCGGTGCAGTTCAGTTCCTTCAATTAAAAAGTTCCACCTCAGGCAAACCGGTTGTTCAACAAAATGCAAAACAAGGAAGAAACTCCTAACCACAGTTCAGTAAAGTTCATTCAATACAAATATCCCATTTCAAAAATGTATTTTTTATTTTTTGGTAGAAAAGGGGAACATTTACAGTTGTGAGCCATACAAACAGGATCCTATGTTTGGGCAACACTGGTATATACAGTAGTAATAGCTGCCTGGGGTGATAACATGTCCCTTTGGGGTTTGTTGTCATGATAGCTGCTTTATCTATGTTGTTGCATGTTAAAGCTCTAATCAGTCAGACACACGTGAACACATCTGTAGCCCCTGCTACCAATAGAGCTTGAGCTCTTATTCCCTTGGTGATCATCCTATTGGACAACATGTTACATGTTTTTTAAACTGTTTGTTTGCCGTATTTCTCAAGAAATATGACGGTCAGATTTCTTCATCTCTACATATTTGTCAGGTGAAACAAGTGCTGTCTTCGTCCCCCCCCCCCCCGTCCCCCCCATATTATTATTATTGTAACGTGTATGATTCTGTGTCACAACCTTGCGGCCCTTGTTTGCGCTCGTTTCCGACGTTCTGTTCGTGGTTCAATCACAGCTGTCACAGTTGTCGCTTCTAAAGTGGCCACGGGGCACTAATATTGTATTAGTAGGAGACGCTTTCCCAGGGAGCGCTCACTTCCGCCGTGCGGGGCAGGGCTTAGGAGGCAGCCAATCATGACTAGGTCGCTACTACGTGATTGGCTACATGAGTTTCAGACTATACCATTGGCTTAGGGGGGCAGTCAATCATGACTAGGTCGCTATTAAAAACGGGCCTGTTATATGTCAGGTTTCACCTAAATCCTGGATTGTAAAAATGTCAACTAATGTGTTTCTTCTCTTTAGGGGTGTCATTGTCAGAATAGAAGAATGCAACCACCCCATAGTAATGAAGGGACTGTGTGCTGAATGTGGCCAGGATCTGACTCAGTAAGTAACACACACACACACACACACACACACACACACCATTCTCATTTTGCAGATGTGATATGTAGATGCTTGAGCTTATTGCAGTAGGGGTGTGACAGTACACTAAAAGATCAGTTTTGTTTTCGGGTTTGAAGCTACAGTTTGGTTAGTTTTCAGTACAGTAAGGGGGGCAATCATACAATTAAATGTCAGTTATTATGAACGTTTGTCATCAACAGTTCTTGATTTTTGTTATAACATTTTAAATTAAACATAATAGAAGCAAAACATTGAGTAAAATAATAGAAAATAATACAATAACTTCAGCAAAATATAGTTTTTAAGAACTCAACTGTTCCATTAAACTTTCCTCTCAAACAGGGTTCACGATTTGAGGACCAAGCATCACTCTAATCACAGCCAGTGAATTTACAGAGATGGGGCAGTTATGTCTCAGAAGAACTGAAATAATTTCCCATAAGAACTTATGAAAACAAAATTAAACGGCCCATGGCTTATGTATAATATTCTACTTGCTACTTCTACATGCACATCTGTCTCAGGCATCATGCCTGACGAAGGTCCATAATCTGTTTTTGCACAGATCTGAGTGCGGAATCCTGAATCCTCCCTTTCTTTTTTCAAAGTTATGGCTTGAAAAGAAATTCAAGAGTGCTGCAATCACGGTTGATAAAATGCACATGGACTCCCGTTGATGTGGATGCTGGCAACATTTTGTTAGAATAACTTACATTGGAATTCATTTTTTGAACAATGTCAATTATTGTGGAAAATAAATATACCCAGCCAGTTAAAAGCTGTGGACCTCAGGTATTCTCTATAAACAACGTTGATATTCTTTCCACGGCTAGCATGCCTGTTTGAGTCAAACCAGCTGTCAGTGAACACTGGCATGCCTTGCTAATTTAATCTGCATGTTTGTTGTTGCCCTCACAATGAGCTGCTTTTCTACACAATCACAATAAATGTTCAAGGTCCAGAGAAAACACAAACCACTAAATGCTTTACTCTTTTCTCTCACAGACTTGAGAACAGGAATGGGAGACAGCAGGCACCCATCTCCACGGCAACGGTCTCCATGGTGCACAGTGTGCCTGAGTTGATGGTCAGCTCAGAGGTGAGGCATGGGAGTCCAGGAACACCTGGGCTTAGTAGCCAGGCTATGGAAATTGGTGTTTAACAGTTAATTGAATTTATACATTTAATTGGTTACCTGTACTTTAACCATGGATTTCCTTTGTTTTTGAAAAAGAAAAACGCCAAAATTAGATCTACACCTTCACAACGCATCACAATGTGAGGCACTGTGAGCTTGTAGATCGGCTATTCTTGTGTGACAGTTGTATGACAAAGCATAAAATATGGCATAATTGGTTATCGATTATATATATTTTTCGTGTGGATTCATTGATATATAAAAAATCACACCCGTGTGAACTGAGTGGTGTAAGGTCTTATATGGCCTGATCAGCTGTGGTCTGACGTAATGTCTGACGTAATGAAATCACACCCGGGTGAACTGGGTGACCGTAGCAACCATGCTCATTTTTTGAGCACAGACAGACTAACAAAGCCAGTCGTAGGAGTGGTTTACACCACTCAAAAAACAAACAAATAATCAAAAAATACATTACTCTAGTCTAAAATGTCATCGCTAGAACAATCAGAGAAAATAATTGCTAGTTGCAAGACTAACGCCCCATTCACACAGCAGACGCTAGAACAAGAAGCTGCTTCTAGCTTCCATGTTATCTTTATGCGTACTAGTTTTGAAATTTGAAGCCTGCAATTACAAGCTTTTTCTTTTTTCTAGCTTGCTTTATTTCTCCTCTGGACTCAACTTTCACAGAGCTTTTAAAATCTGTGTTCTATCTTAAAGCTTTTAGAAGCTGCTTCTAGCCAATCAGAGCACAGCGTGGTCTGAGGAGGTGGGGCTTAGCTCATTCAACAAGAGCAGAAAACCTCCGACCGCAGCAGCCCCGTCAGCTGTTTCCAATAGAGGCTGACCGTGGAGTGGACTAAACACACAGACTGACCGTGTGTGAGAGAGAGCGAGCCGCTGTTTACAATTGTCGGGCAACAGCATCATTTTTTAAATGATATAATAATTACCTTTATATCAGGAATACATGGGTTGCAATGCACATTGTGTGACCAACCCACGATTACCCACTTCTTCCACCCCTCGAGGTCAGTGGTTGAAGCAGGTAATATACCCTGCCCACTGATCAGTGAACACACACAACCCCCTTGTGGAAATGTTTTGCTGTAGAAGGAATTCATGGCGAGCACGGGAGAAAAAGACCCGGCCATCACCCGTGCTGCCGCCGTGATAATGGTTATTTATTAATGAAGTAATGAAAGTCAAAGTATGTTACCCAAGTTTCACATCAGCATTAAGTTTGCGTTAAGGTCATTTCTGGCAGTGAGAAGCACAGTCAGTCAGTGGTGAGGTCATTGCGCTGGGGCCGTGGGGGAGAGGAGATCGGAGAGGAGCAGAGGCTGTCTCCTCTTCCCCGAGATGAGAACAGCATGAGCGGTTGGTAGACATACTAGAACAGGGGGGGGAACCGTCGGGCTACAGACGGCTCCTTAGGTTATTTAGCAGCATGTTTACCAACATCATATTATTTAATTATCCATAAATAGGTTATGAAGTAACTAAATATAGACTTATTTCTCCTCTACAGCCGCTATTTTACATTTACTAAAATGCGCGCCTGTTTCAGACTGACTATTTTCCGTCTCGTCTCAAGAGCACTACAGCTGCGAGTTGAGTGACCGGGTGCCTTGGACACGCCCACTTTCTGAAAGAAAAGCTGCTTCAAAATTATTTTAGTGTGCCTTATTTTTCCAGCTTCTGCCGGTGCGAACAAAGCATAAGACAGTGGCTTGTGCCGTGGCTCATGGCTTATAGAATATAGATCTGTACTAGATATTATTGGAGCTATGCTTTTGATTGCTTGACATTTACTCTATACTGACCCATCTCACTCTCACCATTCCAGCAAGCAGAGGAGCTTGGCAGGGAGGACCAGAAGAGACTGCATAAGAACAAGAAACTGGTCCTAATGGTAGATCTGGACCAGACACTCATCCACACCACTGAGCAACATTGTCAGCGCCTGTCCAATAAGGTAATTTACTCCATCCTGCTTCAGCCGGAACTCTTAATAATCTCAAACCCAGCCCTGGTGTACCCTGGTGGTCTATACTAGGCTCCTTCCTTTTTTGTTCTACCTCTACAGTACACCAAATCTATTCACCAAAAATGGTGGACCTGCAAGCTCACAACATGCTGCGTGGTGGGATGCTTACAAGTTATAAAAGGTTTTAGGAAATATAAACAAAATAATAATAATGTTCTACTTTATTTAGTTTTTGTTGTCAAGATTCAGGGCTCTATTTTTGTCCATGCTAAACCCCTTATCCCTAAACTACTTTTCCTTTTTTTTTCTTTTTGCGGCTTTAGCCTTTATTTTATATTTTTTATAGAGGGACAGACAAGTAGGCTGACAGGAAATGGGGGAGTGACATGCAGTGAAGGCCGTCGGGGTCGGGAGTCGAACCCGTGGCACACTGCTAGGCTCGGGCTACCGGCCAAGGTGCCTGGACCGCTAAGCCACGGCCCAGGCCACTTTGCCTTTTTCTTACTATTTTTTTTGAATAGTTAAAATTGCCAATCTACATCGACATGTTGTGAGCTTGTAGATTGTGTGAGCACGGAATATGTTCAGCCCACCAAACACACAAAACTGCATTCTGGGCCCATTCAATGCACGCACGTACATGGACAAGTCACATGATTATTATGACAATACAGTGACAGTTTGGTTGCCTATCTATATAGGAAACCACACTATTATAGGCAAATGTGTGACATCAAGAGTTTCATTGAGTTGTGTTGTCATCGTATACTGTCCAATCAGTTGAGAGCAAAGTGCACAAAAGCCTTGGGAAGAGTATCAAATTGCTGGCCAATTAGAAAGAAGAATAGAGAGTATTGCACGATTTGAGCGTTTTTAAACGACTTGCAGTGCAATAACAATATCTGCTTGCCTTTAGGCAACCACACTAATAAAAAAATGCGTTCCTGGACGCAGAGCCACTAATAGACGCCTTTCGTTGAACTAGTCAAGCTCACTTTTACCCCGACCCCCATGCAAACAAAAAACCTTACAGGTATAAAACAGGTCCACAGGGAACGTGAAGTCTGACGGGGACGGGGGAAAAACAGTTGGTTTCAAGTAAACATTTCCAGTTGACAGGACCCAAAGTTGGGAAACACTGCTCTGCCAATCAGATCAGACTATCGGATCGCCCCTTTCTTATGTTCTTGTCTTTTCTGTATCTTGTCTCTTTTACCAGTGGCCAAGTCTTACTATGGGGAAGACCAAGATGTGACTAAGGAGAGAGAGTGCATGCACCTCCTTTGCAGCACCCAGGGACTAGACAAAGGGCAGATAAACAAACAAAAAGCTTGGCGCTCCAAACAATAAATAAATCATTGTCCATTACTGGAGATGGCCTCATCTCATCTCACCGAAGTCTAAGATGTGCCAGCATTAGAACTCATCGTGTCGATGCTGCAGGGCCTGGCCGAAGTCAGTCGCCATGCTGCCTACGAACAGGTTATACTTATTCATGATCTCTGCCTTGGTCAGACGCCCATCCCGGTCTGCGTCCGACATGTGGACAAGGTGCTTGGCCTCTGCCCCTGCGTAGTCGGTGTTGGGCAGGATCCAGTCTCTGATCTCCTCCATGTCCAGTATCCCATCTTTGTTCTTGTCTCTGAACTCTATGAAGTGAGACTTTGCCGTCTTCAGCCACTCCTGCTGGGCAGGATCCCCCTCCTGGTCACCTACGTACTTGTACATGTCACCTATGTACTCATCCATGTCAATCTTTCCATCCCCGTTCTTATCAACGTCTTCTAATGTTTCCAGCACTAGAAGGTCTTGCATATGGTCATACTGCTCAGGGTGAAGGAAGGCAGTGAACTCCTCCATGTTGAGTTTCATGTCCGCATCCAGGTCAGCCTTTTTAAACCTCCTCTCATCACGAGCAACCATCTGACAGGAAGCATTTTTGCGCTCAGGGTCAACATACTTATGGTATTTGAATGATGTGACGTTTTCGTACTCCTCCCAGGACACCAGGCCATCACCGTTGAGGTCGCAAGACTTCAACTGTCGGCCCATGTCTTCATACATCCATCTATTCTGAACTTGTCTGATCCACTTCCGCATCTCCTCCACAGTCACATAACCATCCTTGTCCTCATCTATCCGCTCCACCAGCATGCCGAGTCTGTTCTTGCTCTCCTCTGGCACGAGACGCTCAAAGGTCTTAGCTTCTTCCTTCCCCAGAAAGGCATCATGGTCGTACTCAAAGTTCTTCGAGTCGTCATGATCTTGGAAACTAAGTGGGCGTTCGTGGTAAACCCGGTGTTCCTTCTTTATTATTGGTTTACCGATGGCGTGTATCACGCAAAGCACTAGCAGTGCAAAGCACATGATAAGCTTTCGCAGATTCATCATGAATTCTCAAATTGTCTAAAAACTGCTGCCCCCAGGATTGGAGATTCTTAAAGGGTATAAGGTATGGATGTTAAAAGTATTACTCCTCAAGAACAAAGTATTGATAATACTCAAGATCAGAAGCCAGTGTGTGCTGTACTTGCGACTTCGGTCACTTATATGCTGATGGGTCCATGATGTCAGAACCAAGCCCATGGTTGTGATGATGACATTGTGTGATGTCATTGCATGATGTCTTTTGCCATTTACAGTGTATTAGCAGCACAACATGTACACTGTCTGCCTTGTGCCTTCACTACCAAATTAATCACACATCGTGTGATGAAACGTGTCTGCTTTCGAATACCGAGCAACATAAAGTCTGCCGACTCTGAGGCTTATAACTCTATGCTCCGAGGCAACTGTGTGTCGGTGCACCCGCACCGTGTCTGTGGTCAGTGTGAAATCTGTGTTAACAGGAACGCAGCGAGGCAGCTGATTGATTCTTTGTTGTATGCTGGTGTCGCATGGAAAACATAACTAATCTACAAGCTCACAACGCATTGCATCAACGACGCATTGTGGACTTTTAAATCTGCTCACATTTACACACAGCACCGTCGTACAATTAAGTAAAGCTTGAGGGGAGATATGGGAGACTTCTCCTGCCTTCTGCCTCTGACTGATTTCGCAAGACCAGCCACCGTTCTTTTTTTATCCTTTTATGCCTATATATAGAGATATCTGTATCTGTCTCTCTGTGTCCCTTATATGGAGTTCTGTGTCAGGCATGCCCAAATATGGAGTGTTGTGATGTCAGAACAGGCCAGCTCCATATATGGAGCCCGGACAGGGGCATTGTCCAGAGCCCAGGCAGATGCCTTTTGTGGCGGTTCTCGACAACCGTGGGTCCGACTAACTCAACACCGGGCACTGCACAAGTTCTTTAATTCGAGTGTAAAATAAAACCAAATTTGGTTTAATGTTACGCTCTCAAGAGTTAAATTATTGTTAAACATCTACATTACATGATTTACAACAACACAATTAGAGCATGTAGATTAGAAGAAATGTTATTTCGATCAACGTTTGCCAACGTCTGATCAATACAGCATGGCATTTTGGATCTTATCCATTCTTTAGTTTTGGGTCTGCAGGGGCTAAATTTCATCAAATGATGGTCCGTGGCTCAAATGCCGAATAAATAATAGACCTTGATATGAAAAGGGTTGAAAACCACTATTGAAAACTATATTGTGTCCAAGATAAAGTCACCTCAGGAGCCTGTCGGTCACATACATTGTTCCAATTAATTGAGAAACATGTGAACATTCCCACCTCAGAAGATCACACTTCTTGAAAAAGCATGGTGTTTCTTTCTTTCTGTCGACGTCTGCTCTCGGCAGGTTAGCTTGAACAATTTCCAATTGAGATGTCTGCTCTTACACCTTCACTAAGACAGAGGGAACTAGCAGGGTTGAGGAGATGACTAATGAAAGTAAATTGGGCATCACACTGTGATGGTGTGGAGCAGACTCCATGTTTCATCTGCAGGAGCAGGAAGAAGAGTAGCTACTACTCATTTTTGTTATCGGAGCCCAGCTACAAAACTTTTATGCTTCAATTATAATCTAATTTGACATTGGTCTACTTGCCAGAATGTGAACCCAGACGTTTTGAGTACCCTACGTTTTTATGTTAGAAATGTTGAGTATGGGTCCCCAGCTTTTAGAAACTGCCGGATGCTAACTTGCATATGTTGGGCAATTTTCATAATTAGCATAATAAGCTGGGGTACCATTAACATCCAATATAAGGCAACATTTTCAAAATGTCATTATGCTTTAAGTAGCATGTGACGGGTCAAACTAGGGGTTTTCAATGATTCTGAATCCATTCCAAGCATAGGTTTTGCACAAAAAACAATCCTTGGGCTAAATCTGGCCATAGCCAGTTTTGGTACCCCAGCTTATTATGTTTTTTGCCCAACATATGCAAGTTAGCATCCGGCAGTTTCTAAATGCTGGGGACCCATACTCAACATTTCTAACATAAAACTTTAGGGTACTCAAAATGTCCGGGTTCACAATGGGGTTCTATGGGCTGGCCAGTAGACTAACAGGAGCAGAGCGAGGAATGTAATGAGTACTGAGATGAGTCCGGGGGTCCCGGGTGAAGAAAGACCCCAGCCAAAAGTCAAAAGATTATTCTGGCTACTTTAAAAGTGTAAAAAATCAACTTAGAATATTTTAAAACCTACAAAACAACCCTAATATTATGAAAATCGGACATTAATTGTCTGGCATACTATAAAGGGATGGGGGTTGGGACATTTTAAATCAAAAATCAATTTTAGCAATTTTAGAAATCCTACGGAAGTACACCTCGTACCACACTATTACTCATTTTCAACCTATCTTCATATCAAATTATGGTCCTCACTAATGCTCATAGTCATGATACAATTGGACATTTTTTTCCTACTGTCTAATAGGAGGGCTGTGGACACTTCAGAAACCACATTAGAAATTGTACTTGGTTTTACAAGAGTTGCTTTTGCCCAGTGCTGCTTTTCTAGGATTCAAACTCTCATTTGTATCAATTCCTCTCCAAATTAATTTGTTATGCCAAATGTATTCATGTAATATCTTTCTTACATTATTCCACAGGGGATTTTCCACTTCCAGCTCGGACGAGGGGAGCCTATGCTCCACACGCGGCTTCGCCCACACTGCAAGGAATTCCTGGAGAAAATCGCCAAAATCTATGAGCTACATGTGTTCACATTTGGAAGCCGTCTTTATGCACACACCATTGCAGGTATTGTTGTCATTGATACTTTTTCATGTGAAGACATTTCTTTAGACAACAGCCACTGTTAATTGGTTTTGGTGCACATAGCCTGCTTAATAGCAAGATGTAGCAGACAGTTTGCAAATTGTATAACTTCACCCTTTAAAACCTATATACTTACAGTAGTTTCCCCCCTATACACTCGCCGGAAATAGCCAATCTGAAAGTGAGGTTGTAGATCTGCTATTTGCGTCGTATGTTCTCCCCAGAATAGGGACACTGGGGTTCAAATAGTCAAAAGCTATTTAAAGTTTTTGAAGCCAAATATATATCATTGTTGCACTGCCTGTGTTTGACCAAAAGGGGGAGATGTATGCCTATGGTTTAGATTAAATTCATTTGATTGAATCCCGTGGGGGAAATTGTATGTTACAGTAGCCATGGTTATTACAGAAGTATACAAGCTTAAAGGATAGAAAGGAGCTGGTTATAAAAGAATAGTCATTTTTTTCATTTGTGTCCTGGCTAAGCTGCTGTGATCTGACCATGGTGGCCAATATGTCTCAGTAGCCATCGGGTCAGAATAACCAATTTGTCCTGTCTATAGTACCACTGGTTTTCAAAGTGGGGTCTGAGGACCCCCAGGGTTCCTTGAGGGGGCTCAAGGCAAATCAGCTAAATGAGGAGCAGTTTAACTCTTAAGCTCTATTTAATTCTTCGGCTATTCGAAAATTTCCGATCAACAAGCTCACTAAACGTTTCAATGCAACACACAAGCTTGTTATGTAGATCCGTTGTTTTCAGAAAATGTGGGCAAATGTTGGCAAATCTTCTCACAACCCTGACTTTCTGGCACAAAAGTCTGTAGCCAAATACATCATTTAGCGGTTCCTTGATTTGAAAATGTTTGATAACCACTGGTCTAATAGGTCATAGTTGCTCATAAAGAAGATGGGACTAATTGTACTACCACCTGCCTAGGTAAATAACCCAAACCATCTTTTGGTTGATAGCTGGTAGTATACAAAGTGTTACATTTATGCTCACAGAGGAGAACATATTATTGGTGCAACTGGCATTATATTGGAGATTTGGAGTTCATGCATTTTTCTTCTTTGACAACTTCTTGTTATTCAGACTGCAAACTGGAAGCTTATAAAGGAGAACTAGCCCCAGTCCAGAACTGTTATGTGCCCCAGTATAATGAATCTTTAATGCAGTTTGAATTGGACTTTTCTTTTTTTATGTAGTTGCAGTTTGAATTGGACTTTTCTTTTTTATGTAGCCCGGACATAGTGTATAGAGGTCATCAGAGCCGTTGGATAACAATGGTGGAAGAATTACTCATATTTATTACTTAAATAAAGCAATACCACAATGTCGAATATACTGTTAAAAACCCTTCATTCAAAAATGTAAGGTAAAAGTTTGAAAGTATTGCCATCAAAAATATTCATTGAAGAATGGCCCATACTGGCCCATACACTGTATTATCACATTATATTTGTATTGCAACTAGTGTCACATTTTTATTTTTTCATTTAAATAATGCACTGGTAAAGGTGGGGTTGATTCTATTACTTCATGTGCTGCTGAGTAGCTTTGCTGAGTAGCGTTACAAATGTTCATTCCTGCCAAGTCAATGGGATCTAAACACAGGTTTTATTACCTTAGTAAACCCTTTCTTAAAGTCTTCATATTTTAAATCGCTAGTTTAAGTCTTCTTTCACACAGCATGATATGCGTTTTTATAAATTATGGTTGGTCAATGGTATTTATTGACCAACCATGCAGAGAAGAAATGATTAGTTTTTTTTTCTCCGTTCCATTCAAGGTTTTTTAGATAAAGAGAAGACACTCTTCTCTCATCGGATCCTGTCCAGAGACGAGTGTATCGACCCTTTCTCCAAGACGGGGAATCTTAGGTAGGCATCTAATTCAAGCCAAACATGGAATGCTAGATAATAGATATGGTGACCGCACCCATCTCGCAGGATAGTCCTGAAATTGGACCGTCTGTCCCGCACAAACTAGTGAAAGTTAGAGGAGATCTCACTGTGTGTGTGTGTGTGTGTGTGTGTGTGTGTGTGTGTGTGTGTGTGTGTGTGTGTGTGTGTGTGTGTGTGTGTGTGTGTGTGTGTGTGTGTGTGTGTGTGTGTGTTCGTTCATAATTTGAGGATGAAATCGTCTGCACATATTGCGCGCTGGCTGGAAGGTGTCATTCTGAGCTGGGATTGGCTGAGCATAGCATAACGGGTGTGCCACAGGGGACACCCGGGGGAGAGAGGGGGGCAGTAGAGAGACGGGTATGGACTAATGTTTTATTAATTTTTTAACAGAAGCCAGGAGCAGCTGTTTTTTTCCCTATTTTGTCAGTTTTCAGAGAGCGGGAAAGAAACAAAAAAAGCATATCTACAAGATCACATGTTGAACTAATTTGTTTGTAATATTCAATTAAATCTAAGTTTTTTCAAATTGATTAGAAATTGGTAATTGGTGGTCTTGGATCTGCATCATCTGACCCAAGCATCGGGTGGGCTCTATTTAAAAGTGCTCTGCAACACTAGCTACATCTATATCTAATCTATTGGCATAGCTGAGCGGATAGAGAGGCCACCTGGGAATCGTAAGGTCACTGCTTCGCCCCTGGGCCCGCCCATTCTGTGTGTCCAAGTGTCCCTGAGCAAGACACTTAACCCCCTAACTGTTCCCCGGGCACCGTATTACAGTAATGGCTCCCAACAATGCAGAAGACAAACACGTAAGCGTAAAATGTAACATCAGTGACCAATTCCTCAACAACAACTACACATATCATTTACATTCTTTGCAGTATCTACTTGTATATAATTCATTTATATTTTAGAGACTGGGCAACAATGAACAAAAAAAATGTGGTTATTATAAATTATTTGGTCCCTTTTTAGTCTCCAAAGCCATTTGTCCCATGGATATTTCCTGTCTGGACATGTCATGAATCCAAGCTGGTAGACCAGCATGGGGAATAGAGATCTCATATTGCTTCTACATACGGACAGATACAACACCTGATCTACTATGAATATTATTATATAATATTTGTTTTAGAATCTTATATTGGCCACTTTATCGGGGTGGATAATGTGGCCAATATAAGATTCTAAAACAAATATTCTTATTGTTGCTTAATCCAACCTATATATTGGCAATTCAATTGGATTTTAAATAAGAAAAGTAATGTATACAGTACATAATTTCTCATGCATCTAAAATTGGCATGTCCCTGTCATTTCCACCCATTTTGATGATGAAATAATGATTGACATTATCATCAGGGCCCATTCTAACCTGGTGATGATTCATCATCGCTGCATACTGCCACAAAGGGAACGCTGGACATATGTCAATAAAGGCCAATTGTTTTGCTACTGTTTTGGTTGACAGGAATCTTTTCCCTTGTGGGGATTCAATGGTCTGTATAATAGATGACCGAGAGGATGTGTGGAAGTTTGCACCCAACCTCATCACTGTGAAGAAATACATCTACTTCCAGGGCACAGGTGACATCAATGCTCCACCGGGGTCACGGGAAGCTCAGATGGCCAAGAAAGGTACACCACTTACATCAAACCTGTATACACAGACACAAGGTCAAACACACGCACATAGCAGCCAAACATAATGACATAATGGCACGCACGCACGCACGCACGCACGCACGCACGCACGCACGCACGCACCCATCCATCCTTTCATCCATTGTAGCTCACGATGATGAGAAGCAGGAATCATGTCTCCAACAACAGCATGTGTTGATATCAGTGTTATGTGCGAAAACAATCATGCAGCCCTTGTGATTAACCTTGATTGTGTTGCAGCTGGTGGCGCGGCAAGTCGGCCTCCAGAAGGCACGGAGGTGGCAGGGACGTCTGGAGCAGAGGAGCACAATAACGGACTCAGGAAAAAGGGGAAGGACCACAACAGTGGCGGGAAAGAGGACTGCACAACGGCGCCCTCCTCGGCTCAGGGAGTTGACAGTGGCGGGAAAGAGGACTGCACAACGGCGCCCTCCTCGGCCCAGGGAGTTGACAGTGGCGGGAAAGAGGACTGCACGGCGGCGCCCTCCTCGGCCCAGGGAGTTGACAGTGGCGGGAAAGAGGACTGCACGGCGGCGCCCTCCTCGGCCCAGGGAGTTGACAGTGGCGGGAAAGAGGACTGCACAACGGCGCCCTCCTCGGCCCAGGGAGTTGACAGTGGCGGGAAAGAGGACTGCACGACGGCGCCCTCCTCGGCCCAGAGAGTTGACAGTGGCGGGAAAGAGGACTGCACGACGGCGCCCTCCTCGGCTCAGGGAGTTGTGGTGAATGAACGGACACATCCCTCAGAGGTGGAAGAGGCCGAGAAGGCCCAGGGTAAAGGGCCAGAGACTGAGGTGGAATCGGGGACGGGGTCGAGAGAACCACAGGCGAGCACCGGATCGGATACCAAGGGAGACGAGAGCAGCAGGACGTCGGGGACAGTGGAGTCACCGGACGGAGCGAATTCCTCCCCGCAGTGCCACGAGGCCAACAACCTGGACTTTGACCTATCGAGCGACAGCGATAACGACTCGGAGAAGCCTCCTCCATCAGAGAGCAGCAGTGAGGGGAAGTCTGGCCGATGTCGCACGTCCGGGCAGGAAGGCCTGCCGCAGGAGCCCGCAGCTGAGGAAGATGGGGTAAGGGAAGGGGACAGTAAAGGAACGGGCGAGGGAAGGGAGAACAAGACGGACTTGGGCGAGCCTTCTGGAGTCGTCCTCCCAGATCCTGAGCTGGGGAACGGTTGCTCAGACAAGAGGGAGGCGGAGACCGAGTCCCAGAACAGTGAACTTTCTGGGGTAACCTTGGGTGAGGAGTCCTTGGACCAGAGTATGGAGGAGGATGAAGAGGAAGAGGAAGCTGACTGCGACCGGGACGATCACCTGATCTACCTGGAGGAAGTGCTGGCTAGGATCCACAGGGAGTACTACGGCCGCTACGTGGCCTACCTTGGGACGGAGGGTGGCGAGACGCCCGACATCCGCAAGATTGTTCCAGAGCTGAAAAGCCGGACACTGAAGGGAGCGACCATTGTGTTCAGCGGCCTGTACCCCACCAACTACCCCATGGATCGGACGCGGGAGTACTACCACGCCAAGGCGCTGGGGGCCAAGATCGGTAAAAACCTGGTGCTCGCCTCCAAAGATCCCTTTCGGACGACGCATCTCATTGCTGCCAGAGCTGGTATGTTCAGATCAATAACATGCAATTAAACGAGACCATACATTCATACACCACTGAGCACCTTTGTTTGCAGGTTTTGTTTCAGAGCGCTCCAGGGCGTCCCCAGCTACATGAGGAACAGATTAATTTCACTATTTCATTGGCTAGAAGTTAGCCAAATGAGAAACGGTATTCAGATCAGAATGTTAACCCTAGCACAAAATCCTCTCAAAATATATCAAATGATATGCATTAGGCTGCGGTGCAGACCCCCAGTCTGCACCGCAGCCTAATGCATATCAATTTGGTGGTCATTGACATTTACAGTGTTTGAGAAATAGTTCATTGCAATCAACTACATTTTAGTGGAACTATTAAACACAACCGGTGCCGCCAGCATCTTTCAAAATATAGGCACTATAGTGCCAGCAGATATGGCAGATTTTACTCTGAAAGGTCTTAAGATCATTACGGCCTGTCGGTTGAAAGTTGTGTTCAAAATCTTTTCACATCAATCCAAGGACAACGGAGGTTACCCTTGGACACAAACCTGGTGTTTCTACTTTCTATGGCCACAAACATCTCAAATGAGAGGAGCACTTAAGTGTACTATCCATTCCACAGTGAGCCATTATTAAATATAATTTAATAATGTACTAATAAGCCTATCCCACACAGTTGGGGCTTTAATGGGATACAGTAGATGACGTGATGCGATACTTAAGAGGAAACCCTATGTCAGCTTACTACTTAGTATGTCAGAGGTATAAATTCTCCAGTGGGCTTAAATCATGGCTATCATTTAAATCATAAGCCACTGACATACCTCCCTCCCTGAGTCCCTGTAAGTGTAAAGTCAGTGTGTAAAGTTGGACTTTAAACACACAGTGCTAATAAGAGACTATGGTTATGACTACAAATATTATGTATAATATCAGCGCAAGCCCCTAAAAAAACCACGTGTACCCAGCATTCAATAATTAGACGGGACACATGTCTCTGTACTAGAGACTGAAGCAGTGTTACTTTTGACATACAACTTTTCTTATTTCAGTTTGGGCAACTTCACAGAATTATAACATACATATTCATTACAACTGCTTTTTTATTTTATTTTTTTCTCCCACACAACCTCTGCTGTTTCACACTTTCATAGAGAATAAGTAAGTAAAGAAATGAAAACAACAGAGCGTCAACAACAATGGAAAGTGAACAAGGAACGATAATGAGAGCTTTACTGAATAGATACACATGACTGGGGACAAAGGCAAGCATATGAAAGCACCGGAAGGTCTGGGGAGAAGTGTATTTGGTGAATTGTTACTCAAGATTCCAATATCTACTACCTCATTAGTAAAGGCATTATAGGACTATCTTTTACTAAATATGTTTGGTTGAAGCCTCAGGGCATATATAATTTGTTCCATCTGGTAAATGTCCCATATTTGTTTCCACCCACATACTATACGTTGGTGGTCCTGGTTTTAGCCATTTAATTGTGACATAAAACTGCTTTTTGAGGAGCCCGCAGCAAAGTCACGTTTGGGAATCAAACCTGTGACATTAGAGCCTATATGGTATGTCGTATGTGCCTTAACCACTAGGCCATATATTGGCACAATGATTGGCACAGTGCTTTAACCTTTAAACAATAACCTTTTTGTTTTAACCAAAAATATATCGCCCTACCTTTAATCGCAAGTAAAGTAAAATGTCATGAATATGCCACTGGTCCATACAAGGTAGGAGAGCAGAAAATCAGCCCACGCCTGTGCTGGTCCTCGTCCAGTGTACCATCTCAAAACAAGCTCTGGAAGTGGCGCTGTTGCCTGGGTGCCAGACTCAGCAGTACTTGGTAATCAACCAAGCTCGCACGTCAGAAGGGAAAAGATAATCAGCCTTGGAGTGCTCAGGGTAAAATCGGCAGCAGTCCACTTAGGTGGCAAAGAATTGTTGGAAAATGGCTGTTGCACTGTGCCTAGCTGTCAGAGCACGTGACAGACGTAGCAGGCCCACTTCACATGGGGACAAATATTATTTCATTACAGCTTTTTGGCCAAGGGAGTTGGACTGCTCTATATGCTTGTATCTAAGTATAATGTGTCCCCTTTACCATTTTTTAAACCACATTTTATTTATTTTGGTCAAAAATGACAAATTGCCAATCTACAATCTCATAACACACCACAAGCTGTGATTGCCACAATTTGTGGAGGGGGAAAACAACATTTTTTTTAATGAGCTTTAAGTTTGTGGCCTATAATGACATGCCCATATTGTCACAATGTCACCTAGTGGTTGAGATTCTTGACCTCTTGTGGTACCACTACCTACAGCTGCTCTGTAGGCGTCTGTCTGGACTCTGGAGCACCGGCAGCTGACGCCACAGTGTCGGAGAGAAATGGAAGTGAAATGCACTAGCAGAACATCTGTTGGCACGCATGGCTAGACTAGGTAAACACAATACAGTGCGACTAAACATTGCCTCGAGGGAAATGAAGCGTTACACAGTCCTGTCCTTGTGGACTATTGGCATGATATTATCTATACAGGGAAAGTGTCAGAAACATTCACTCTTGTATTTGACAATTGAGACTAGGTCTGCGTGTAATGTAGGCTGTATTTCTTTAGATAGTCTGTGGTTACAGTAGGCCTGTGCCACAGTTATTAGTACATAATCATCTAATCTGAATTATTTTAGATAATCACAATTATTTTGCTTTTCGTTTTCCAAAAATAGCAGAAGCTTGCGTTATGATGTGTTGTAAGCTTGTAGATCAGCAATTTCCGCTTTATATTTTTTAAGTATAAAATTGTTAAATGTGTACAGTATATGTCAGTAGTTTCTTTGTATATCAGTTATTCGTCTTATCTGCCCTGTCCAAGTTTTGCAAAGCCTAAATGGTGAACAGAAATTAAATTGTATTCATATGTATGACAATATATTGTCAATTGTAATCATGATAACCCCTTGTGTGGTGAAAGGAAATTGATTTCCGTCTTGATTAGATAAATATGTGATGTGTGGTAGTCCATTTGTTACAAAATGTCTCACCGTGTCAAAGATAATGGATGTTGATTAGACCAGATGGCCACATTTAAACCACTGTGAAGCTGCGCTACCCTACTGGCCAAAGCTGAAACTGCAGGCGGGTGAAATACATGCACGTCATTGCACGAGCAAAAGAGCACGCAGCTGGGGTTTAACACAGAGTGCTCGTTCGTGAATCGATTCTGCCACGTTCAGGCGACTTAGCACGCATTTGCCAAATAAAAATAATAATAAAGCGGAAGTTGAGCGTTCTTCTGTGGGCTTCAAACGCCAGTGAACAACTTTCTTTGAAATGAATAGCTGCGGGCGGTTTTGATGTCATAGGCCAAAGAAGCAATGTAAGAGAGTAGCACATTTATAATTAAGAATAAACTTTTATATTATGAAAGTGCTATTGCATAATTTTGCTGTAGACAGTTCAGGGCTTAAAGTTCTCAGTCCTGGGGACGGATTTCAGTCCTGAGGATTTCATAGGGGTCATTTAATGAGATCAGTGCAGCTTTGCGAAAAATCATTTTCAGTCTTGGGATTTTGTTTGGCTTTAAGCCCTGGCAGTAAGTGCATACTGTGTACTATGCTCACTCAGACACACACACACACACACACACACACACACACACACGGCTGCTCTGAGAAGCTTGTCTGTAACTGATGGTGAAATTACTTGTGGAGGTGGGTGTTCTCATTCGTAGCACATCACTGGGTTAATTAAAACAATTTTAATTGACTAAGCTTTCAACTAACCACTTTGCAGCCTTTAACACTATGCATGAGTGACAGGGAGTCAAATACCTCATTAACATCTGCTATTAAGTTGCATCCTCAGCAGCCCTGGATGTATGAAATTCAGGTGTATTTGCACACAAGAGCCATTGAATATCAAATCATCCAATTCACCTACTTTACATATGTTACAGGATGTGTGGACACGACTATGTCCTTTTTAATTATATAAAACGCGATGGCTAAAGTTTGTTCTAACCTGGAGTGCTGCGGGTTGTCTGCTTCGGCAGTACAACAGTAATCATCCATCAGTAATGGATGATTTCACATCCCGGTTTTGGGGGGAAATGAAAAGCTGGGCGTTGCCCAGCTTTTCAGAGTAAAATCTGCCTCATCTGCTTGAAATGAAAGATTTGCCAAGGACATACAGTAATCGGTGTTCATTTGTTGACTAAGACTAAAAACGAAATGTAAGACTAAATAAGAATTTTCTCTCGATGAACACTGGCCATAATGCCTTACCACAAAATGCTACTTGCAGGCAGCAAATGCTGATGTTTTTGATCCTCGTCAACAACTCAAAAATCATAGTTCTGAATTGGTGTAGCTGCTGTTTTCTACACAATCACATGGTCAACCTCACTTGTTTGGATGTGAGCAACTTTTAGCTGAACCACGAAAAATCCCATTTCACATCTTGACACCAACCAACCAAGCAGCTAATCTGAAGAAATCATCCAGCCAATTGTTGAACAAGTGTTTGATTATAGGGTTAATGAGGTACTGCACGCAGGACATGCAATTTGTCTCAAACGTCAATAATCCTTATTCAAGCAGATAATAATACTCCCCATGCTTTAAGGAGCCAATAATGCATCTCTGCCTCTTGAAGTTCTCTTTTTAGATCGAAATACCAAAGACCATTTAAAGAATATTCTTTAAACAGTTAAACCAGGGTCGTCTCTGTACATGGTCCGCAGTCTTTTCCCCTCTACTACACATTTTGTTGCCAAAAATAGCCGATCTACAGTTGAAGGCCATCGATATTGTCCTTTTCTTTTTGCTGAGGTTTGCGTGATCTGCGCAAAAGGACAGTTAACCCAATTTGGGCGGGAACCCCTTTTGGTGTTTTAAACATGTTATAATTTAGCTATTGAAAAATAGCAGATCTACAAGCTCGTAGCGCGCCACTCGGTGGCGCGCTACGAGCTTGTAGGTCTGCTATTTTTGAAAAATCGTGAAAGGATTTTTTCAGGATTTAGAAGGATTTTTAAAAGTTTTGAGGTCAGGCCTAAATGGGTCAAATGATAAGGGACACTATCGGTGGCACCCAACTGTACATGGCCCGTTGTGAGCATGAAAATAAAACCATTTTCAGCTAATGTTCCCCCCAGAAAAGGGGTTGGCAGAGCAGTTCAAGTGGTTAACGTGTTGATATGTCGTAGTCAATTTAACTTTTATTTATGTTTTTCTCTTCCATTGATAGGCCCACAGTATGTCTGTGTTGGAAAATAACAATGTCCTCTCTGTTTATTTTATTGTTCTCGTTGCTGTCACCAGGCACTGAAAAGGTCCGTCAGGCACAAGGCTGTAAGCACCTCCACGTGGTCAGTCCTGATTGGCTGTGGAGCTGTCTGGAACGGTGGGAAAAGGTCGAGGAGCAGCTGTACCCACTAAAAGAGGACTACTCCAAAACGCCACGGTAATGACACTGATTGCCCTAATATTATGTTGAAATATTGTCTCCACCAGGCCGAAGGCATGGGGAGAGTATGTTTTGCACTCTGTCTGTCCGTCCGTCTATGTACAGCTAATCTCCACCACCGTTGGCCCGGACAATGCCAAACTGTGCACACACACACTCCCTGGATGCCAAAGACGAACCTCTGCCCCAATTTTTCCACAACGGCCTGTTATAGCGCCACCATGAGGCCCATTATTGAAAAACATTTATTTTTATTACTCGCACGCATTTTATTTATCACGCAAATCGGCATACCATACACTATCTCTATTGTCGTGATCAAAACGGACCTGTCCACTTCCCCATATTCCATCCCCATTGGCTAAGATTACCTTCCAAAGTTTGCAGGATTTGAACAGTTTTGAACAAAATGCCTCAAATCATGAACACAGCGTGCGATTTCCATGAAATTATGCACACACATTCCCACTAGGCAGAGGAAGGAATGCCACTTAAAAACATTCAAATCAGCCTCATGGTAACGCTATAACAGGCCAATTCATGTTCTTAACTACAACTGCACCGATCTGTGTACAACTTTGTATGCATACTATAAACATTCTGAGTACACGTGTTATATATATTTTTTTATTGCCCTGTTATACAACCACCGCACCAGATGACATATTATAATGCAAAAAAAAACACGTGTTTATAATTATATTACTGCTACACTGCTGTGGAGACCTGTGCCCCGAGAGGCACTTTTTCTAGTTTTAATTATTATTGCCCTCAGGGCGTCTTACTGGTTATATTACTTATTATATTGCTATAATTGAAGTGATGCATGGGCTTTAGTTATTCTCACTTTTTTTTTTCTTTGATAAAAGCAGGTTTGTAGAATTATAAAAATAAAATTAAACTTGTGTGTGTGTGTGTGTGTGTGTGTGTGTGTGTTTACAGGAGCAACAGCCCAGCCTCATTACCTGATATTCAGGGCGGCTTCCCTAATCCCATGCTCCACTCGGCTCTCATCCATCACAAAGCTCAGCCTCCGGCACCAGAGGTGCGGACATATGACAAAAACACCGGGAAGCTGATCCGGAGGGGTCCACACGCCTCACGGCCACCGTGCTTCCTCCCAACGCCAGGGTCACTCTCTGATCATAGGGAGCAAGCTTCTCTCAGGTACTATGTGCACCGAATTGATGACTTAGTTCCGCTGTTTTCACTCTGGATTCATGGAAGAATCTTTCCTTTGCGGCATGCGCGTAAAAAAGGAGTGTTGGTTACGTTGTTTGTATATCATTACAGTGTGTTTAGTACTCACCTCAAATTTGCTTTTACAGTAAGTAAGCCTGAAGATCCACTGGAAATGGGGAAGCACATTATACCTTGGTGTCCCTATTTTGGGCATGGACATTATAGGCGAAATCTTCACATTTGTTTTCAGGTTTTGCACATAATCTCAAGCTCGCGATCGGACACTGTGAGTTTGCAGATCCAGTCGGCTATTTAAAAATAAAAATGGGGTTGAATTGGTTAAAGGTATATTCAGTGATTTCACTTAATTCAAATATCACTTATTTTTTCTTATTTTTTGGATAATCCTCCCTACTATAAAGTGTGCTGACCATATAAGGAGTTCCTCCCTGTCCCCAGTGAGCCCCTGGGGTCAAAAAACCCTAGTTTCGGTTTGGGCTTTGGGTGGCAAAGCCTTCATCCAATCAGGATGAGAGGGGCCTTCCTCCAATCATGATCGAGTGGGGCGGGCCTTGGTGCACATGCTGTTGGTCTGTTGTACTTCCCCCACTGTAGAGCGTGTGCATGTGCACATCTTGTTACCGGGTGGACCGGGTATTTTTCCAAATCACCCAAATCACTGAATGCTCCTTTAACTCGGACAAAGAAACTGCACAGATGTGTAGATTGAGTACTTAGTTTTCAATCAGGTGGCAGGGACAACCAGCAGAACAAATTGTATTTAGATGGATTCCACTGATTCATATAATGTATTGAATTTATGAGAGCATTGCCATTGAAAGTGAAATTGCTTCATCGGGTCAACCATCTCAGGGTGCCAGGGGGCTCGCATGTACTTTGGTGGTAGGTTTGCTGTGTGTGCCTTTTTTTTCTACGGTAGCTAAATTAGGTTTTCTTGTTCGATTCGTCTCTACCTGAATATTAGGCTGTAAATAACGGCACACCATTAAAAAGGAATCAGTGCTGTATGTCATGAAACAGCTGATGAAGGCAGCATTTGCGTTATGTTGAGAGAGGGAGAGAGGGAGAGAGGGAGATGGAAATCCCCCCTCCGCCAGACAAAGCTACTGTGAACACTGAACATGTAATAATGCTTAAGTATAACCACACATTTCAAGTGAGTTTAGCCGGCATTGTAAGGTTGGGCGGTCTCCACATTTTTAAACCATGTTTATGCCCCCCCCCCCCCCCCAAAAAAAAGAAATGCGGTACTCAGTTTTACTGTCTAATTCATCTTAATGTGGCCAGCTGCCACATTATTGGTCGAGATGACAGCTATAACATTGTAATCAGAGACTGCTATTTCAGTCTATCGCTACAAGACGGCCGCTTTCCCTATTGTAAAGTATTGTCATGTTTTGTCTTTTGCCCATGTGGGCTTCCGTAGCCACTGTTTAGAATCAAGATTGTTCCTCTATGCCTGCCGTAGTGATGTGACTCTGTTCATTTTATGTCTAGCCTTGGGACAGTCAACCTCGCACTACATGTGTGTTACAACCGAATGTACGTTATCATAGGACGGGGCCGTGCGCCGAAAATAGCAGATCTACAAGCTTACAACTAGAGCCTGACCGATGCCATATTTTTGGGTCCGATTTTGATTTTTGAGACCTACACCACCGATGCCGATACGATGCCGATGTTTTGGACCCGAGATATACTTCTCCAGTAAGCGGTGCAGAACCGAAAAAGTGATATACTTCTCCAGTACAGCGGTGCAGGACCGAGAGAGTGATATGTGCAGGATGGACTAAATACTTTCCCCCCTCCTGTATAAACATCGGGACATCGGATTAAATAAACACTGATGTCCGATGTCGGGCATCTGCACCCAAAATGACCGATACATCGGTGCGACCGACGGATCGGTCGGGCTCTACTTACGTGTCACGAGCGATGCACTCTAAGCTTGTAGATGTGGTGTTTTCTCCACGCATTTTCATTTTCTAGCGCGATCGCTAGTTTTAGACTCAGTCTTCAGCTGTTATTAACCATTCTCTACTGCTTCCGTAAACAATACATCACATGCACCCAATGCACACGGTGACACGGTTTGGCCGACGATACCGTCAAGATTTCATAAAACCGCATTAAACCGTATAAACCACACAACCCTACTGCATTGTAGCCCTGGACTCAGCTCACCTCCAAGAGACGCCTCACTCTAGTCACTAGAGTGAGAATTTAAAGATAACTGAAGACTAGTACAGTTGGGTGCCACCGATATTGTCCCTTATCATTTGACCCATTTAGGCCTGACCTCAACATTTTAAAAAATCCTTCTAAATCCTCCAGTTTTGTGAAATAAATATTTTCACGATTTAAAAAAAATAGCAGACCTACAAGCTCGTAGCGCGCCACTCGGTGGCGCGCTATGAGCTTGTAGATCACGCAGATCACGCAGATCACGCAAACCTCAGCAAAAAGAAAAGGACAATATCGATGGCCTCCAACTGTAACACTAGTAGTGTTACTAGTCTTCAGTTACCTTTTAAATTCAGTCACTAATTCAGTTATCTTTCAATTCAATCACTCTTATAGGGGGTTAACCACATGAACCCATGTGGTTCATGTGGCATAGCATCCATATTTTGGGTGACCATTTGCCGAAATCTTGTCGATCCAAAAGCTCTAGATCTATTTTCTGCGAGATGCAAGAGATTTGGTATAGTGAGAACAACTGGCAGAGATGGGAAAAGTAGTCACATTCTTTACTAATTAGAAATATAGTTAAGGCTCTGAAATGTACTTGAAGAGTTAAAGTAAAAAAGTATTTTAACCGGGTGGTTATGTGCAAAGCCAGCTGTAACCTTACGTCATATAATTTGAAGGCTATTAAAGGTGATATAGGCAAGTTTTCAGCCAAAATTTTAAATATATATAAATGTATTTTGTTGGCCTTTTCTCCCTCTATCTTTCCCTATATTATGATGCTGAGGTGTTCTCCTGCAACAGCACACTCCCCCTTTGCCCCCCTCTGGCTGAATGCACTGTTTATATCCACTACAGTTTACTATACGGGACGTCGGGGGGGATTTAAACTTTTAGCCAATTGCAGCGCGAGGCTGTGACGGTGTGTTCAACCCAGCAGTATTATAATGAAAACGCGATGCGATTTCAATTGCAATGTATAATATTATCCCCATATCTTAGTTTCACTAACATTGTTCATGTGAAATAGTATGTTTATGATTTAATATGTAAGCCTATTGAAATTATGAGAATCGCTATGTATAGTGCATGGTTGGGTGGTGTGAGACTAGTGAACAACAACACCAGCAGCAAGCACCCCTCAGAACTCGGAGGATCCTTATAGTTACAGAACGACTCGGACCCCAATAAAATTTCCTGGTTAGGCCTACATCAATATCGTTCATGTGGAGTGGGTTGTATGTGCTTATTTGTTGAAATGGTGGAAGTGGAAGTGAGTAATAGTATCATTTCACCAGCCACCACCGCGGCGACTGCCTGCCTGCCGGCCGGCTTGAAGCGTGCATTCAACCCGTACGTGTTCGCCAGCGGTGACAGGCTAGCCGTCGCGGATCATCATAGCGATTTTTCTTCATTGCAATGAATAACCGTGGACAGAGTAGTTCACATGAACGATGCTGTAGTGGCTGGGGCATTTGAGGGGCAATATGTTTTATATGCACGATTACAAATAAAAGTTGAGAGCCAGTGAGTCTCCTCGATCCTCCGCTACTTCCTCATTTGAGGGACTAGTCGTGTCAGTCGTGTGATATTGCGATTATGCTACAGTTACCCTTAAAAAAACATGTCAACTCAATGTCATTGTTGTAACTAAGATATCGATAGAAATTCATAATTTTTTAATGTCATATTTAGCCATACGAGCGCAATATCCATAGCGTCCCTCCCAGCAGCAACAACAATCCCATAGCCTGAAGTGACCTGGCTCAGCCAATAGAATGAGGGGGGGAGGGGGGTGGAGCTAGATTTGCATTTGTTTGGATACACTCACGCACTTCTGTGTACAAACACTGGAAACTTGTCTATACCACCTTTAAACAGATACACGTCTTAAAACTGGCCCAAACTGTGATGTGACGAATCATGCAAGTAGACCCACTTTAAACATCCACACCAGCCACACGTCTTAAAGGGATTGTGACATAAAAAAGGATTTCTTTGTAATTTTTCCTATTATTTTTAGGTTTTCTGAGCTCAATTGCACCAAAACACTTTTAACATTCAGTAGATTTTCTGTGGTCTGGGAGTTTCTGGCTCAAAACAAGTGCTCTGATTTTCCTCTGGAGTGTGATGTAAGAGCCAGAAAATCCCATGTATGACAATGGGATTTGCCAGCAGGCATCACAGACAGCGGAAATCCCAGACCACAGAAAATCCACTGAATGTTCAAAGTTCAGGTTGTTTTGGTGTACCTAAAAGAAAAACGAAAAATACATAAAGTAATGTCATGAAACCTTTAAAACTGGCCCAGAATTGGTTTCCAAACAGTGATGTGATGAATCATGCAAGTAGACCCACCTCTTCTAAAACACGCCAACATATTTGGCTCTCCAAGTACCACCATTATAATTTATGACTTTAAAATTCAGTAGCGTAGACCTATCACATCGTATTCCAGCTATACTTTACATGAACCGGTAACTCAGGGGATAAATGTATTCCTAATAAGAATGTAATTTTCACAGTACATTATGGTAATGGTACCACTAAAACTGGCACTTTAACTCTTGCAATTCACCCACAAACAGAAAAGTCAAGAGATAAGATTTACAACTGTATTTAATTATATTTATTTAAAACACAGCAAGTGAGATACAGTATTAGTCTCACACACGCGCGCACACATGCGCGCACACACACACAAACACACACACACGATTTTAGTCGTTGTCATGAATTAAAATAAAGTAACTAGCCTGTTTTGAAAATAAAGTAGTAAAATGTACAGATACTTGTGTTAATCCATTGAGACCTGGAACGCATCCATGTCACGTTAGCGTTTAACCACATTAACCATTAACCCATTTTGGGCGGGAACCCCTTTTGGTGTTTTAAACATTATGTTATAATTTAGCTATTGAAAAATAGCAGATCTACAAGCTCATAGCGCGCCACCGAGTGGCGCGCTATGAACTTGTAGGTCTGCTATTTTTGAAAAATCGTTAAAATGTGCCTCAAATCTTTCTGAAAATTGTCATGATTTAGAAAACATTTTTATTTTATTTCGACGTCAGGCCTGAATGGGTTAAAATGTAACGAGGGGGTTGAACCAGCTGTGCCCGCCAGCTACGGCTCACACTGTGTTTGTTTTTCTCCCCCTGCAAGTGAGTTGCCAAAAAGAAGCTTGAAGTTCAAACGACTCATTGTTTTTTGTCTTGTTTCGGCGTCATGATGATAATAAAATATCAGTACTTTCCCGCTTGCTGTTTCCCCAAAGACTCTGTCATGCAACAGTAGGAATGATGCGTGGAGGAAAACTAATTAATTCAGAGGAAGAAGTCATTCGGCTATATTTATTTTATGTAAAAAAAAAATGTATTGACTATTAATCATTTCAAATGAATCCTCGCAGTCTGGATTCCTGCCAGCAAAGTGCAATAGTTGAATTTGTGGCAATACGTATACACTAACAGCTTCTAGCTATTTATGCACAAAAAAAACCATGCTAATCAATTCAAAGTTTTCCCTGAAAGTTGATGACTTTCAATTAAGTTCTTTCTAAGATGACTTTTTACACAGTGGAGTTTCCAACCAGTCACGTGAACCTGAATTAATTCAATTATAGAGCTAAGGCCCCCTTAACCCATTCAGGCCTGACGTCGAAATTTAAAAAAAAAAAAAGTTTTCTAAATCATGACAATTTTCGGAAAGATTTGATGATTTTAATGATTTAAAAAAAATAGCAGACCTACAAGTTCATAGCGCGCCACTCGGTGGCGCGCTATGAGCTTGTAGATCTGCTATTTTTCAATAGCTAAATTATAACAATGTTTAAAACACCAAAACGGGTTCCCGCCCCAAAATGGGTTAATGGTTAATGTGGTTAAACGCTAACGTGACATGGATGCGTTCCAGGTCTCAATGGGTTAACTGAGAGAAATTGAAGCATGGACACCCACCATACTGTATAAACTCTTCAAAACAATGAGTCATCTTTACAACGAGGTATAACTTGTAAGGAGCATGCACTTTTGGAATAAGCAACACAGCTAAACTTGTGAGTAGTGCCCCCCAATATGCTTCTATTGGTTGAATAGAGGAAGGGAGCGCTGCCGTGGTCCTTTGTTTGTTGAACTGAATACAGGTGCTCGTTGGCGAGGTTAAATCATAACAATAAAGAAGAGGATCCAAGGCACTCTGTTCCAGTGACGTGAAGAAAAGCATTATTTGGCAAAGAACGTTACAAAAAAGAGGACCAACGCGTTTTGGCACTCAGCCTTCGTCAGGGTCCCATACTTCTATTGGTATTGACATAATCAGTCTACCATTGTGCAAATCTTGCCTGTAAATCTCTGGAAGAAAGACTTTTGTTCCTCACTTTGTGGAATGGCTTTGACTTCACAGGGCCTCTCTCTCAGAACTTGGTCCTAAGTTTGGAAATGGTACCAGGGCTGACACCAATTAAAGGGGCATTCCACTCATTTTCAACATTTTACTAGGTCATTAATGTACCTTAGAGCTGTTGTGTGAAAATAATAAAAAAGTTCCTCCATTCTGTGTTTCCTAGAACTAGAGGTCTGAAAAAAATCATTAACATGGTGAAACACATCTTGATGATGTCATCAAGATATGTTTCACCATGTTAATGATTTTTTTCATAATTACAGTTCAAGGAAACACAAAATGGGAGGACTTTTTTATTATTTCCACACAACAGCTCTAAGGTATATTAATGACATAGTCAAATGTTGAAAATGGGTGGTTTTCCCCTTTAATACTGCCACACTACGTACCCCCCTTTCCGTTATGCCAATTTCTGTGTTGTCACTGCTGTTTTATCGTACTGCCTCATCTACCAGTGAGGAGCCCTCACTGGGAGGTCGTAGAGCCTTCATCCTACATCTTACTCCTCCCACCCAACACTCCCTGTTGACAACTGCCGCCCCAGCCCATAGGATTACGTGCAGTGACAATTTTCACCCGCCTTCGCCCAGCTTCCCGCCCTTGAACACGGACCAGTTGTGTTTGTGTTAACCCTCTCTATGTGAACCCACAACCTTCGGTTGTTACCACTGCGCCACAAGTGCCCCTAAACATTGATTTTGATATCATAGTACCTTTTTTAAAAGCGTGAATATGTCTGTGTTCCTCAAAGGGAACCTCAAAGGGAAACTCAAAAGGAGGGCGCACAGGACGAGACGGAAGAGCCCGGCCAAGATGATGAGCAGCCAGGACCCTCACGCAGGCAACGACAGCCCAGCATGTCGGAAACCATGCCCCTTTACACACTCTGCAAAGAGGATCTGGACAGCATGGATAGAGAGGTAAGAGACACCACCTGTTATCACCACTATTATCATCAAACACAATACACTTGTTCATATTAGTGGCCAAACGCATTTTGGATCCTATGACAGATTTTTGCCACCTGAAGGACTTCCATCAGGTGAAGGTGGACTTCGGCTTCATGGGTGAAATGTTTGCATATAAGGTTTTTATAATCTAAAAAAATATATACAAACGAAACGTGCCCTTTGGTTATTCGATTAACCCATTTAGGCCTGACCTCAAAATTAAAAAAAAATCTTCTAAATCTGAAATAAATATTTTCACGATTTTTCAAAAATAGATCTACAAGCTCGTAGTGCGCCACTCGGTGGCGCACTATGAGCTTGTAAATCTGCTATTTTTCAATAGCTAAATTATAACATAATGTTTAAAACACCAAAAGGGGTTCCCGCCCAAAATGGGTTAATTGACAAAAGTAATCGATAAAATAATCCCTAGGAAGATAATCGATAGTTGCAGCGCTAATCACGAGGAGGAACATCGTAGAGGACAACCCCACACCGACATCACCTCCAGCTTCCTGGAGGGGTCACAGCATGTGCAGCTCTCTGGAACATGCATGTGATGCTCAGGGCTGGCAGTGTAGGAGTGCTTGGCAGTCGTTTCTGGCTGACAGGAGATTATTCACATGTACAAACAGAAGGAAAAGCACCAGACCAGTGCATCTGTTCATCCTTTAGTCTCTCACATCCTGTGGCATCCATTTTGGTACTCAAATCCCTCTCCTATGCCATCATTTCAGCTCCATCTACACTCCATATTCTCATCCTGCATATGCTCTTTGTTACTCATGGGCAGGTGAAGTGAGCACTTTGAGGTCTGCTCAATGGAGTTTGATAATGCATGGGCATATGGAGGAAAATTGCAGGTCCTCTCAGTAGGTATTACTCGTATTGAGCTCAATAGAAGAGCTTGTTGCGTGTCCACATGTGACACATGACAAGCGTTTTCAGTTCATGACACCAGTGATGCTGGGTCTTCTTTTGAAAAGGATATTGTTGATTTAATCATTTGTTTGTTGTTGGAGAAGGTAAAGCATCTTATCAAACCGTTGCAAGAAAATCCTATTGCGTCGGATGATGAAAGGTAAATTGCCTTTGTGATAGAAATCGAATCTGTCCTTTCGTCCCAGTCTTATTTCACACCTCACCTACCTTTTATTACTGACATGCACATCGTACCGGCTCATCTGTGATCGCCTCCGCTATGAAATCTCCTTGGCGTGCTCACTTTTAACCTTGACATCCACCAGAGGTCACAGACCTTTCTTGTAAACGGTATAATGTCTGGAGGTTTTGATCGAATGCTGCGGATTATCAGGATGATTGGTCACGCTTTGAATGATGTAGCCGTTCCTGTTCTCGGGGTGCTAAACCCCCCCCCTGGCATTATTATTAGTTTAGTTGGACATTGACGTTGTGTACGTTGCTGTAGCCGTGGGGGACAGTGAGACAGTGCTGTGCCATGCATTTCTGTAAAAATACCCCCCCCCCCCCCCCCCCCCCCCTTCTCTTTGTGTTCGTGGGAAAGAAGAAAGCTTGCAGCGTTGCATAGCCTCTTAAATAAGCACTGACCTAGAAATACTGGCAAAGCTGCCAGCTATTTTGGGGGCAACAGCGGCTAAGAAATAGATCAGCCGCCTGGGAATCGGAAGGTTCCTTGTTCGAGCCCTATAGACTACTTCTGGCTTGGTGTCAAAGTGTCCTTGAGCAAGATACTTGACCCGGGCCGTAACTGCTCTTGATGGGCGGGTTACTTACTTGGTGCCCTCCCTGTATGGTTTCCTCTGCCATCTGTGTGAATGTAATGCACATTGAAAGACACTTTCAATAAAGGCACTATATGCACCAGCTACCATTTCCTACATTTCCCCTGCTTCTGCGTAACATGCCATGTGTCTATGCATTTTCCCCCACACGTATGAAATCCAGCATGAATATATCCGACTGATACTGCCATCACATATAAGATAGAAAATGACATTGACTGCATTTAATGGTCCATAACACATCTCATTTTCAATGCCATTCATCACTGTTGTTATAAGCTTTTGATAATCCACAGATCAATTTGTTATTTTATTTTAGCCACACATAGTCATCAAATGTGTGATTGTCCCATCTCAGTGATCGCCCTAAATGCAATTCCACCCCGCGCAGCTCGATTTCTCCTTCATAGAACTATTACAGCGGCACGGAACATCTTCAAAAGATTGCTCCCCCGTTTGTGCACGTTAACCCATTTTGGGCGGGAACCCCTTTTGGTGTTGGCATTATGTTATGCTTTAGCTATTGAAAAATAGCAGATCTACAAGCTCATAGCGCGCCACCGAGTGGCGCGCTACGAGCTTGTAGGTCTGCTATTTTTGAAGAATCGTGAAAAGTGACATGAAAGTGTTTGAGAACGACTGACATAGAAAAACATAGCTTTTTCAAGAAAACAGTCAGGATTTAGAAGACATTTGCAGAATCGTTCCCAGGTCAAAATGGGTTAAGACGTCGTCACAGCTTCTGCGGGAAGCTAGATGGAAATGGTTTCCGTTATTAATCTGGAAATGGTACATTATGTCTGCAGCAGGGTAGGGCCTTGGGTACGATTGTACAGTATGTGTGGTTGTGGGTAGTGTTGCACCGTGAATCAGCACTGACAAAGTACTACACATAAACCAGTCTGCTCTGAAGAAGGCTACTGCCGAAACGCATCGGTGTTCTCAAATAAACATGAGAAATTACATCTGAGCCATCTTTTATTTTGGAGTGCCGCTTTTTCCATTTAGTTGATTTATGAGTTTAGTTATTTTCAAAGCCGAGCACCCACTGCCTTAAACAAAGGGTTGTTTCCAGAGGAAGCAAACCTGTTTTTTTTCTTTCTTTATCTACTACAGTATTGAAAAATGGTAATATACCTACATTGTTGGTCCATTTTTATTTTAAAAACATGTTTTGAAGAAGCAAACGATGCCTGAAGAAGGTCAGTATAGACCGAAAGCTTGCAAATAAATAAATAAATGTGACTCATTGTGACCTTGTAGATCTGCCACTGGCTTTCACTGGCTATGGCTATAAAAGTGTTCCAGTTATCTGTCATGGTTCTGTAGTGCACATCCCAGAGTAGTCCATGTGCAAATGTACCAGAGTCAGTCGAGCAGGAGTTGGTAATACACGAACAGAACAGAACATATGGGGTCAGGCTTGGTTGTGGAGCCTGATGGCTACGGGCAAAAGGACTGTGTTCACAGTGCCTTGTGCCATGGGGATCATTAGTCTGTCTGTGGCTGAATGAGCTCCTCATCCCCACCAGCACAGTATAGAGGCGATGAGAGGATAGTGTGTGTCCAGCTTCCTTCTACTCCCTCTACTCTGCATTAACCACCTCCAATATGTCGAACTCCCAACTACTGTATGGTGCAACTCTTCCTAACCATCTTTTTTCAGTTTGTTGGCATCCCTGTTGTTGATGCTACCCCATGTTTTTCACATTTATATTAGGATCAATAGGATGATATTCAGTCAAAACACATTCGAGCAATGCTGTACATCAGGGGTTCCCAAACGGCATGTTCACTTTCAGAAAATAGTGCTTTAATCCTTTAACAAAAACCTTTTGGTTTTTACAAAAAAGAAGAAAAACAAATTGTCACTTGCCCTACCTTTTAATATGAGCTTGTGACTATATACATTTTTGATCCATTGGAAAACGCACAAGGTTTCCGCAACAATATTTTGATTTGTTGATTATCAGCCAAGAACTTGAAGAAACTTGAGCTGGACTTGAATGTAGAATAGATAATGTACTTGTTTCCACTTGTAGGAGGATGTTGCAAACATGTGCAGTTTTCTGTGTCAACAATGTGGTGGGATTCGGCTTATTAATTTTAATGATGAACTGAGAAATTGACCTGCTAATGTATCAATTGCTCATCTTCACTGTGCCACTGAATACTGAGAAACAGATGAATTAGTCCAACATGATCAGTCATTCAGAAAAGTGGGAAGCTGGTGGTTTGCACAATAGTCCAAATGCATTAGCACTAAGCTAAATGCTGTGTCCATTTGCAAATTAATTAATGTATTGAATGGCGAAGGCACTAGGGCTAATGCATGTTTCATCTGTGAGAAAGGTCATCAATCATGCTTTTATTTCGAACCATGTGAAGGCAGACGTATCGCGTGGCAGAGATTGGTGATCATCAAATGTCTATGTTGTGAGAATCAGTGCCATCGTGTATTAAATTATTTTAGGAGCACGATGAAAAGTTATCAAATAATGTGTTTTGAGGGGCGCTAGCCCCTCCTATACAGCTTTAGTCCCCACACGTCTCAATATTTGCCATTGACAATGAACGGAGAAATTAGGTCAAAATTCCGCAAAAGACGTAAATTAAACATCAAAACATTAAACGCCATTGACATTGAAAGGACAATGTATGTCATATGTAAACGATCAAATCAGCTAACCAATCACAGGCAACAGGCATTCTGATTGGCCAGTATGAGATGATTCATGATGATGTATGATGATAAGAGCGCCCCTCACTTCACACATGTGTGATTTTTCTTTAATACAGTGATATGATGTAGGGGGCGGGCAATATGAAAAAATATTATATCACAATATCTTTCAGAAATAATCACAATATTGATATTCATCTGGATTTGTTTGTTTTTATATAATCTATATAATCAATTTGTTTTGATGCTGATAGACTATTAGTTTTTTATGCAAATAGATAGAGGGATAGATGGATAGATGGATAATCAATTCATTTTATGTTGCTCATGTATGGATGGATGGACAGACAGACAGACTTTCTATCCGTTTTTATCCTGTTCTATCATGTGAGATTCGGTGCAGGGCGCAGGCTACTCGATGGTGAATTAGTATTGTAACATTCTCCTTGTCTTTGACTGCTTCAGTTCAGACCATCGTACATATACACCTCGGTGTGGTGGAAGGAGGTGGTGGGGGGATCTTTGCCTTTTTTCCGTCGCTCGTTATGCAGGCTACTGACTAATATTTATCCAGCCAAGTCGGTCATTCGTATTATCATTTGCGCTGCGCACACGCTTTTGTAAGCGAGGTGCTGAGCGAGGGTTGTTTTGTTAGAATCCGTGCACACGTGCACTCTTTGCGTGCGCGGCCGCACACTGTTTCACCCACGTTTGGTTAAAAGTTATATCGATTGATGTTTGAACATTAAACTTTCCAAATAACTTTAGTATTCAATGTGTCGGGGTCCAAGCAACTCCTTCTGTGCTACCATGCTATCCTGCTGCGTTCGCTCCGCTGCTGACAGGGAAGAGAACTGAGAAGCAACACATGGAGGGGCGGGGCGGTGGGAGCAAAGGGGACAGATCTTCAAATGAACGCCGCATTGAGCCTCGACACGTTGTTAGCTTGTAGATCTGCTCTTTTTGGTGAACGACACCGTCGTACTATAGAAATATAAATGTAGGTATAGAACCGCGACTATAGAATGTGCACTTGCTGTAGAGCCTTGTCTTTATCACGATTGAATGGTCAAATACTGTAGTCGCACCGGTGCTACAAAGTGAATTTTACAACTCGCACGGTGATATTTTAAGTAGCAAATGCGAGTACCTAGTCGCACTGTCGAGCCCTGAGTATACCACCACTCACTTCAGACGGGTCTGATTTTTTTTTATTTTTACAATTAGCCAATTGATAATTTAATTCAGAAGCTATTTGTTGGATATGATGTATTGATTGAGCATTGGATTTTTGTCCCTGGGTAATTAATTCATGAGCTATATACACTGTACAGTTTGTGCCTGCATGTTCTTTATAATATTTTTTGCCGACGCCATGCAGATTTAGACACCATTGTTTTCTAGGGTGAGTGAGTACCCATGACACACGTGCACTGCACTCACACACCACAAAAAGACAGAGAGACAAAGACACTGTGGCATCTACAGACAGAGAGAGACAAACGGAGTGCATGCACACACATAGCAAGTATTATTATTGGAGCGTGCCTCCTGCTGGAAAAAAAGCAGAGAGACAACGACACTGGACAGACAGAGAGAGACAAACGGAGTGCATGCACACAGAAGAGACATAGCAAGTATTATTATTGGAGCGTGCCTCTTGCTGGAAATGTGTGCTCCATTGAGCGTACCTTTTTAGTTCTTTGTGCTTTAGTACACAGTGTAACCTTGGACCCCAGAGGGTTCAGGATGCAATATAGAGTAGCCGCCCTGATTTGAATGCAGGAAATTAGGCGGTTGACTTCTCGCAAGCAAGAGCAAATCCCCCAACCAACACATCTCTACTTTGTGTTGTGGAAGAGTAAAGAGAAAGTAAAGGGCAGGACTCTGGTAGTCTTTTTGAAATGTCATCCCTTGCAGCCTGCTTCAGGTAACGGCTGTGTGTGACATTCTTAAACTTTAACAGAACTTTGGGGGTGAAAGAAAAATGGCAGACCTAATTGGCTAGAGCTCTGCACTTATCTCAAGGCAGACAGGCTCACATTTTAAATGTCACAAATGGTTACATGAAGGAATGTGTCAATTTACCAGGAGCAACATGTGTAGCAGATGCACATGTACCAGCTAGGTGACCTTTCCTTGAAGTAGTTTTCCCTTGCGTGTCGCATGATAGCTGGGACTGTCTGCTGTCTCCTATTCATTTAGCAGTTCGCTGCACCATGCAGGCTAATTAGATGTGTATGAATCGTTATGGTATGGGTCTGTGTGTGCATTGCATTAATGAATGGATAGTTCAAGCTCACTTATTAAAGTAAGCTACTGTTATTTGTGGTGTGTGTGTGCGCCCCAATTAATTCCTCCCCACACATGTCTGTGTTGTCACTGCTTTTTATGGCATAGGCAGCTCCCGGCAGGATCCGCCGGGAGAAACTATGCGCAGCTGCGCGACATGAGACTAATTACTTAGAGCGACAGAGAGAGAGAGGAGTGTGTGTGTGTGTACATGTGTGCGTGTGTGTCAATTTAACAAAGGTGCAGAGTTGCAGACGATCAGAAATCAGCAGAGAGTGGGCGATGTTTGCGCACTCTATGCCGAATAAGCCTATCTCACAGAATTTCCCCGCCCCCCTTAATACGCCCCCTTTCGGGGTTAGTGGTGATAGCGTGACGTCACTCCATAGACGCTACATGTTAACAGAGGTAATTTAAGAAGTCTACAACTTTCGTTTTCTCAAGGTAAGGTTTGTTCTATCTGTTCGAGCTGATTTACCATCTTGTTTGCTTCATAATAATATTGGTCTGTCACATTTTTACATTATAAAATGTACTTAGATTCTCCAGAGAAAAAAACGTGTAAATGCTAATGTTAAAGACACCACTATTTACCGGAAGTGGGCGTGGAAAGCGGGCTGTGAGATAGGCCTATTGAAGTGGACTCGGACCCAGACTTTTTTTTTCTCCCTGGAAATAAAAACGTCTGGGTTTCCGAGGCTACTGCTGTTGTACCCGAGTGCAAGTTGTCTAATGAAGTGAAAGCTGTCATCTGGTGATGTTTGCATTGCAAAGACATTGTATAGATATCACTTAACAATGAGTAGATTGTGCTTTTTTTCTTAAGGAGCACAGATGATGATAATCATGACCTTGGCTGTCTAGCCAGAGTTGGCCCGTCTGTAGACCTTTTTTGTTATCAAACTATTGTTGAGATATTTCCTTTTTCTCCCCAATATAGCTGCTATGCCCATGTGTATAGATCCTGTCACTGCCAATCCCTACTTTACTGTTTAGTAAACATCCCAGCCCTATGCCAGCTAAGCTTCCCACCCGTGAAAACGGCCACATCTGTAGACCGGACTACAAAATGCTGTCAATGCTCCTATAGCCAGGGCCAGAGCATAGCCTTTCACTTTGTGACGGCTGAATGCCTCTGTGGTATTCACGTTCAGACCTTCACACCATTGTCATATCAGAAGCTACAGTATGATTATAATAAGGCACAGACTACAGCACAAGCATTTCACTGCTCATACGCCTACTGTATGAGTATGTGACACAAAATATTTGAATCTCGAGTCTTAATCTAACATTTTAGAATGTCAGAATTTTCAATAAAGAACGTCTTTCTTATACCTGTGGTGTGCGGGCTCCATCCAATACCTACTGAAGTTTCTTTAGCCCAGCACCCAGCCAGTCGATGTGCGTGTTCTACGTCCGCCTTAATCTAACATTTTCTCATTAGGTTTATGTCCTCGATTGATACCTTGTAAAAAGATAAAAGCCTTCCAAAATAATAACGTTGCACACTCATTTGTGAGCTTGTAGATCGGCTATTGTTATTGGCACATTTACATTGGTAGCAAACTATCTTCAAACCATCTTGTCATTCTTGTGCCTTTCCATCACAAGAGAGGAAACACTGAATTCTTGGAGAAAGGATGAAATGGCACAGACATCTCTGTACATTCGTTCTGCTTCCTATAGCTCAGCCGTCACTGACTGAATAGCATTTGGAGCCAAATATTTTACAGTCACAGGCACATAAACATAAACACATGAATGAATTAAGTTTTATTCATGATTCCTTCTGGTCTTTTCAAGTCTTCATTTTTCAATGTTTTACTTTTCAAAGTAAATCCAAGCCTTTGAACTTTGAAACATTGGTTCAGTTCATTTTGCAGCCATGTCTGAAATGTGATGTTTGAGTACAGCGTTAAGAATTGGCTACAGTATGTCTTTGAACTGACTTGGAATGCCCCTATATTAGTCCCTCTCCTGATGGGTTCTCTAGTCTAGTCTGATATTATAGTGTATCACCCTTGAAATGGTAATGCAATCCAAACTTTTCTCCAGAGAGACAGTGATTCTCTAACTTTTTTAAATTTCAAAGACCCCCAGTTTTATATGCACTTGGCCACGGATTCCAATTAGATACCTTCCTTTTTCTCTGTTAACCCATTGAGACCTGGAACGCATCCATGTCACGTTAGCGTTTAACCACATTAACCATTAACCCATTTTGGGGCGGGAACCCCTTTTGGTGTTTTAAACATTGTTATAATTTAGCTATTGAAAAATAGCAAATCTACAAGTTCATAGCGCGCCACCGAGTGGCGCGCTATGAACTTGTAGGTCTGCTATTTTTGAAAAATCGTTAAAATGTGCCTCAAATCTTTCCGAAAATTGTCATGATTTAGAAAACTTTTTTTTTTAATTTCGACGTCAAGCCTGAATGGGTTAACCCATTTAGGCCTGACGTCGAAATTTAAAAAATGTCTTTTTTCTGAAAAACCTCATGTTTCTAACTTTCTATGTCAGTGGTTCTCAATATTTCATGTCAAGGACCCCAACAATTTTATGAAATTGGCCGCCGACCTCCAACTGCACATTCTCACGATTTTACAAAAATAGCAGACCTACAAGTTCATAGCGCGGCACTCGGTGCCGCGCTATGAGCTTGTAGATCTGCTATTTTTCAATAGCTAAAGTATAACATAATGCCTAAAACACAGGGGTTCCCGCCCAGAATGGGTTAAATTAAAGATAGGCAGTACATGATATTTGTTTGTTAAAGTAAGTGTTAAATTGCTCTATAGTCTGATAGCAAGCAGATACAATTGGAACTGGAACACCATACATGTTAAGCTTATAAATGGGAACTTTGTCCTGATTGGCTGAAACTGGCAACCCACCAGTTACAGATCCATAACTCCTCAAGGAGCCCTGGAGGTCACAGCACACCACGTTGAGGATTCATACAGTTTGATGATTGGTAAACTGGGTGTTAGTGAGACACGGTGTAAGAGCATGCATGTCCTCAGAGATGTGGCTTTTTGGCCTCAGGATCACAGGGGGGATCTTTTTGAGTCGTGAGTCAAAGGCATCCTTGGCCGTTCAGTGCCTAGTGCTATTGATCTCCTATGCTTGCTGAGGTAACATCCTTGGGCAAAACGCTAGAGGACAATCCAAGGCATGACTCTGCAAAATGTCAACATCGATCCAAGGCATCCCCCATCCTATTGTTGAGCCTGAGGCAGGCAGTCTAGTAACATACATCACATTTTGGTATTCGGTTGTAAACCATCTATATATATCTTCCTATGAAGTTGGAAGTTTTGTCATCCGTGTGTGTTTCTGTCTGTGTGCCCGGATTACGCCCAAATGTGGACAAGCCTGACGTCACAGTGCTGAGCTGATGCCATGATGACTGATGACATAGACTGCAATAATACACCTAGGTGATGCTCGGTACTGATATAGGCAGACACACACAGTATTGATAGGATGGCACTAACCGTGATGTAAATGGGTTTTCAATGTAATGGGTCTCGGAAAACCACAAACATTTTTTTATTTTATTTTATAAAACAAAATATAGAAATATCAAATATACAGTATATTTTTGAATGTGTATTATGTAGTATTAGCAAGCACAACTAAAAGTAATAAATACTAATAGTGGGCAACAGTAAATTTAACATGGCTTAATACCAACCAAAAGTTGTTTGCAGTTGCAGTTATTGTACTTAGCCAAAAGGGGGGGGTTCCATAGTTTCCATAGTTCCATAATTCAGTAACAGGTTTTTATCCCAGACATGCAGCACAGATAGACTTAAGAACTCCTTTATCCCAAGGGCCATTAGACTATAATGAATCAATGGGGCCGTGGGGGGGGAGACGAGGAGGGAGGGGGTTGGTCAGTTGACGTATTTGCTTTGCTTTTTTTGGTGTTGTACTTTCTAACTCTTTTAACCTTTTTTAACTTATAGCTATTGCCCTTTTTACTGCTTTCTATGATGTAATGTATTTATCTATCTATCTATCTATCTATCTATCTAGTACCAGGGTGTGTGGCCGAAAGAGTGCTAGTTTTCCACATACAACAGTGTGTGACCGAGAGAGTGCCATAGTCTTCAGTGCGGGATAAGGTTGCGTCCTGTGGACGCAGTGGTTGTTGGTTTAATGCGCCCAATAGCAATAATCTGCATTTTGGGACGTTGCTAGGCAAAAAGCGACAACGTTTCGATCTTCGTCAGGTCAGATGACCTGATAAAGATGTAACTGAAACATTGAAACGTTGTCGCTTTTTTACTTGCACCCTGATAATAAAATAAGGGCTTAAACTGTCTGAGTTGCTCCAGTGCCTCCTTTCCACCCAAATTGTTACGCTTCAACTTCTGGGGCAGTCAGAGTTTCTGATAATTGCTGTACTGCCTTTAGCAGTTTAAACACTCGAGTAGACACAATTACTGTGTATGGAATTTTGTCTCTTTTGTATGGTGTTGCTGAAGGCCAAGCTGTCTTTAGCAGGGTTTGTATCTCTTCCCTCACAAGTAGACCAATTAAACACAATGCAACATGAACAAAGCTGCCAGGTGAAGTGAAAGTAAAGTGAAAGTTGGATTGTGTTAATCTATGCATGTAAACGTTTCAGTGAATCTGTTACACCAACATTGCACTTGTAAATCACTTTTTAAGTATTTATAAAAATCACTTGTCCAAAGGAGATATCGACTGCAGCACCGTTGTCAACACGCACAAGAGCATTTGTCATTGCAGGGGGAATGGCAAACACATTTTACCCGTGTAGTGCTGATTTGCCTCTGTGAACAAATTTGCCACACAATACATATGTCAAACTGTTCACAGTGACTTACTAACATTAGCAAAGGATTGGGCAGTGAGGCCTTGGCATTTTTGTTTTGTCATTTATTTCAAGTGGTTACACAACTAGAGTAGAGAAATGCTTTTTCTCTCTTTTCTCTTTGCTTTGATCACATAAGTCCTCTTTTCAACTCTTCCCTTTCAGTTCAGTACATTCTTGGAACTGAGAGACACTACTTAATAATTAGAACAGTGACCCTGAGAAGTTTGAAAAGCAACCACTGGGACTAAGAGGTCTTTGATGAGATTAACGTTCCATTGTGTCTTGTTATTGTGTCGTGACGACCGCGACGGAATGTTTCTCCAGCTCATCCCTAATTCATACAGCCGAACAAAGGAAAAGTGGAAGTAACGAGACAAGTTGCAGTTGTTTATATTTCCACCAGCAACAAGTTTTTTATGGTGTCCTTCATCCAGCCAACAGTCCGTTACAATTTTCTTGGAGTATGATTTGTTTTAAACTTTGTAGAGGGGTTCAGTATGTAAACTAAGACGGTGCTGTCTTGAAATCACAGATATATATACAGTTGGAACTAGAGTTGTTCCGATCTATCGGTTGGCCGATTTAAATCGTGCGATTTTTATCTCCTATTGACTCAATCGGGCGTCATCAAATTCACCGATATGCGAATCCAATCTTTTATAAAAAGCTGCAACGTTTACAACCAAAATAATTTTGCCATTTTAATAAGCACCCGGGTCGAAACAAACCGAGGCTAATTCCAATGTGTTTAGACCTGGTCCGACAGGGTCTCTAGACCCATAACATCACCATGGTAATGGTGTGTTTAGACCTGGTCCGACAGGGTCTCTAGACCCATAGCCTGGAACTCACCTATGCTTTTTATGGCATAGGCAGCTCCCGGCTGACCTGACTCCGCCAGATGTGACAGCAGAGAGTACACTGGGTTCCCTCCCTCGGAACCCAGTGTCCTCTCTGCTGTCCCATCTGGCGGAGTCAGGTTAGCTCCCGGCAGGATCCGCCGGGAGAAACTATGCGCAGCTGCGCGACATGAGACTAATTACTTAGAGCGACAGAGAGAGAGAGAGGAGTGTGTGTGTGTGTGTACATGTGTGCGTGTGTGTGTCAATTTAACAAAGGTGCAGACGATCAGAAATCAGCAGAGAGTGAGAGATGTTTGCGCTACTCTATGCCGAATTGAAGTGGACTGGGACCCAGACTTATTTTTTCTCCCTGGAAATAAAAACATCTGGGTTTCCGAGGCTACTAGACCCATAACATCACCATGGTAATGATGGTATTCAGATTAGCCATGCGTTCTTCTCCCCTCACCCCAACAGAGTACTCGCAGCGTTCTGCTCGCTCTGTCAGACAGAGAACATTTTCAGCTGTCCCCGCAGATAATGTCAATAAACATGCTCCACACGGATAACTTGCATCTTTCCTTTGGCGTTTGTTTGCGTTTCACCTGGCTAAAAAAAAAAGCAGCAGCAGGGCTACACTTATGCAAGTTGAATTAAAAGTTAAATTCATATTGTGACTGAAGTTCAAATCAGAGGCTGCCATCAACCTATAATTTTAGAGATTCTGTCCTGGGAAATATGTCCATTAGCTTTCCAAGCTGGGTCTATGACTTTGAAAACATTGTGTTTTGTTAAAGTAAAACTGACCACGAGTTGCGGGTTGCTATGTTCGTTTTCCAAGCAAATGGGTCGATGAAAACATTGTGTTTTGTTAAAGTAAAACTGACCGCGAGTCGCGGGTTGCCAGGTTCGTTTTCCAAGCAAATGGGTCGATGAAAACATTGTGTTTTGTTAAAGTGAAACTGACCGCGGGACGTGGGTGGCCAGGTTAGTTTTCCAAGCAAATGGGTCTATGAAAACATAGTGTGGACTAGTTATCATATGATACGGTATATGGAATTTACTATAGCCTACTATACCTCAGTCAGGTCTAGGTTGAAAGTTTTTTGTTTGTACTGTATTTTTGTTTAGTTACTGTAGTAGCATTCAACCTTAGCAAACAAGCTAATATACAGTACAGTACTGAAAATGAATCGGTATCGGCCAAATGGGCCAATCATGAAAAATAAATCGGTGATCAGGATCGGCCCCAAAAACCTTGATCTGAGCACCCCTAGTTGTAACTTGAGTATGCATAAGACTATAGACCAATCTCTCTTTTCTCACACTCCATGTCATGCAGATTACACACACGCACACACAGACACTATATGCTGCACTGAGGAGCTTGTCTGTAACTGATGGAGAAATTACTTGTGGAGGTCTCTTTCCTGAGACGATGCTGACACGTTCTACCATCTTTACTTTTCACTTTTATTTTGTGTCAACATGTGTAGCGGTAATGTCAATGTCATTACAGATCTTACTTTCTGTCTTAACCCACTTAGGCCTGACCTAAATCCTCCAGTTTTCTGAAATAAATATTTTCACGATTTTTCAAAAATAGCAGACCTACAAGCTCGTAGCGCGCCACTCGGTGGCGTGCTATGAGCTTGTAGATCTGCTATTTTTCAATAGCTAAATTATAACAATGTTTAAAACACATGGACTTGGAAAGAGACTGCTGCAGGAAACACAACACTTTGGTGTTTGGTGTATTGATTGACGGTTATATTATTAGTGGTGATTAAAACTTATTTGACACAAAGCATTTACAATCAGACTTATCGGATTAACAGATACATGAATGACAGAAATTGTATAACTGGTAAATGCATGCCGTGCTACCCTTTCATGGCTATACAGTAGGTAGAAATGGCATACACAGGGCATAGGGCTGCATTACTTCTTCTGGCCTTGGTTTGTGTCTACTGACTGAAAGTGAAAACTTTTCTAGTTGGAATCAGACATATTGTCATGTGGGGAAAGTGTCTGGCAGTGGCAGCATTTGGCCTGAAATACAATCATTTTGTGGGAAGTCTTAGTATCTAAAATCTGCCTGGCCTTAACCCATTCTAGACGTGAACCCCTTTTGGTGTTTTAAGCATTACTGTATGTTACACTTTAGCTATTGAAATAGCAGATCTACAAGCTCATAGCGCGTCACTGCCGTGCTACGAGCTTGTAGGTCTGCTATTTTTGAAAAATCGTGAAAATGCGGCACAAATCTTTGAATATATATTATTTTAGAGCGAACGTTTTTAACTCAAATCTTTGCTTCTGAGAGGTTCCTGGAACAACATATTTTCAGATGGTGGTCGGTGGCCAATTACATATAATTTTTGGGGTCCTTGACATGAAATATTGAGAACCACTGACATAGAAACATGGGTATTTCAGAAAACTGTCCGGATTCAGAAGACATTTTGTAGAATCGTGCCCAGGTCTAAATGGGTTAAGGACCAGATCAGGACCAATCCTGATCCGTTACCTCTGGTGGTCATTACTGGACGTTTGGACCTCTCATTGCAGTTCAGTTGATGCCAATCTAGCAGAGGGAAAGCAACAGGGCACTTACAGTGTCACTTCTATGTGCCAGTTGCGATGGACTCAATTTGCCAGCTACTTTACGGAGAATGGCAACAGAATCCCTGCTTCAATGACAGTGGGGCCAGAGAAGTTATCTGAGCTAGTGACTAGGCTGTTGGCCAATTTGAGGAACCATCTAATTTTCCTGTTTGCAATAAGGTACGCACGCACGCACCAGGAAGGAATTCAGGAAGGCTCCTCTTGGGCAGATGTACGGTACCTGCTCTGGCCTGATAGAAGTTCTGTTACATCAAAGCCTGTGTCGGTGAATAGGCCTTTGCTTTGATGGAATTTCAAGGCTGTGGAAAGCACACAGCCCTGAAGCCATTGTTGGCATTTACTGTATGAGGAGTTTGTGCAAATCAAGCAGAGGTTCCAACCTCTGCTTTTATGGTCTTCCAAGACCATAAAAGTATTATCTGAAAACAAGGCCACTGTTAATAGTATGCCGTATGTTTAAGACATACGGCATACTGATGCTGGCTACTTAGTAATTGGAATAAAATAAATAAAATAAAAAAACATAATCCAACTGTCAAATTGAACTAATAGTTAAAGGAGAGTGAGTGTCCCTCAGCGTTTTATCCGCATGGCCGGTTAAGCACTGGATTCTCTTCAATCGCGTGAATTATTATTTTTTCTTTCCATCTGTTGTTGTTGTGGGGAATACCTCCACGAACTGTGGTAACTATCGCTTCCTGCTTACGCTGCACAGCAGTAATGTTCTACAAAAATACTTGCCCGGCCATTATTTAACACCATAACTCGGGAACAGAAGGGGAGATTGTGACCACCTTCTGTGCTGCCGGATTTGAAATCTGCGTGACAATTTATAGACCACAATCAAACATGAAGCAGTTTGATTGCGTGGGTTTTCCCTTTGAGGTACATGGTTGTGATACCGGTATGTCAGCAGTCCAGTCTGTTCAGCTTTACCCGTTTGCCAGAGAAGCTTGCGAGCAAGCTCATAGCGCGCCACCGAGTGGCGCGCCACGAGCTTGTAGGTCTGCTATTTTTGAAAAATCGAAGAACCACTGACATAGAAACAGCTTTTTCAGAAAACTGTCAGGATGTAGAAGACATTTTTAGAATCTGATCTCAGGTCAGAATGGGTTAAACAAACAAAAAATAAAAAAGTATCAAAGTCATGGCACTAGGTCTTTAATCACCTCTTTGGGGCAGCTTACTGATCATCCCTCCATGTGTGCACATACTGGGGTGGAGTGATTACAATACCCTGCCATGTGTTGCATGAGGGCAGAGTAATTACTGGATTGACTGAATTCCTTGAGGACAATGAATATTCTCTCTGATCAGCTTCCATTTGTGCACAGTCCTTGGCAACCTGACAGAAATACCGTCTGTCAAACTGCCGAGATAACCAACTAACCTGAGCTTTTTTTCCTTTGAATTGTTGGTTCTCTTTGTGTATCCACGGGAAGCCATCCAGTTTTGGTCATTGTTTATATGTTTACAAGCAATTGAGCCAGAAGAAATGTTTACTTCTTGAACCCTACCTTTCATTGACCTGGGTCTCCCAGGGGTCTATTCTTGGACCCATTCCCTTTCCCCTCTACGACAAAGTTCTTCCCCGACAAATTGCAGATTTAACACTTTGAGGGCTTTATATACCGAGGCTCCCGGGATTGTTTAATTACCTTTGGAGCATACGCCGAATTATGTGCGCCTTTGATCCATGAAAATCTGCTTGAAAACACTCCAATGATTTGTTATTGAGCCGACAAAAACCCACAGGTCACAGACAAAGAGCAAAGCGAGCTAAGATTGTCCCTACACCCTCGTTCACTTTGCGTTGGACTCAGTTTCCCAGAAGCCTTTGCAAGCCGGTGGTTGGTTGATTTCCGGTTACGTCATAATAACGCGTCCGCCTCGTCACCAGGTCTGCGACAAATCCGCTATTTCTTTAAAATTATTACAAAACGGCGTATTAATCACATCAAACAAGCGCGTTTAGCGTATTACGCAGGGGGAGAACATGGATTAAATAACGTGGTACACGGGTTATGCAGTTAAACTGTTAAAGCTCACAACGTTATGCAGCGTCATGCATTCTCAGCTTGTAGATCTACTATTTTTGTTGACTGTTCACATATATTCACCAATGTTGGCCTATACGGCATACCCAGAATTGTGTCTGTAGGGTTCAAGTGGTAACTCCCATAGCCTCGGAAACCCAGACGTTTTTATTTCCAGGGAGGAGAAAAAAAGTCTGGGTCCGAGTCCACTTCAATTCGGCATAGAGTAGCGCAAACATCACTCACTCGTCTGCACCTTTGTTAAATTGACACACGCACACATATACACACACACACTCCTCTCTCTCTCTGTCGCTCTAATGAATCAGTCTCATGTCTAGCAGCTGCGCATAGTTTCTGCCGGCGGATCCTGCCGGGAGCTGCCTATGCCATAAAAAGCATAGGTGAGTTCCAGGCTATAACTCCCATTACCTGATTGTCACAAAAACAGTTTGTCGCTGCTTGAACCTCATACATTTAAAGTTGACATGTCCTTGATGCTAAATTTGGATGTCAAATGGATGTCAAATGGAAAGTGTTTAACCTTAATAGCAATGTTTTCAGTCTTGAATAACTGTTCTTGACTGCCTCTATTATCGACTGTTTCGCTGAGTTTCAGGGTAAAAAAGGTTCAGCACCTATTCTGTTTGGCTAAGCTTGTAAGAAAAATGGCACCATTCCATTGCATTTCATGACCTCCGACATTTCAATACTTTGCAACTCTACTTCATACGCATACCGTATATCCAGCAGCCACGGAGATGGTAGCAAATAGTGATTGAGTAAATTGTAATAGTTTATGGATTTTCTGTTTTATTAGACCAGATCTTGAAGAAAGACGGATGAATAATGTGCCGTAAGCCGATCTTCACCCATATATTAAACATACGTATCTGTGGGCCTTGTATTGCGTGCATATTAACTTTTTTAATCCACCATGAACCAGTACACTCGCATAATCAAACTGTTTTGAAGACTTTCAAGCGCTCACATTAGCTACTGCCTGGCTGGCTGTCGGTTCCAGAACCAGCATCACATTTTGGCCTTTGTTCTGGCCCTGGTGGTCTGGAAAGCATCTGAGGTGAATGTAAGGAGGAAAGAACCAAGAGAAGAAGCATCCAGTCCAAGCCAGACATTTTCAGAACCATGGACAGCAGCACTTATGCAACTTATCTACAGCAGTGGGTTTCAAACCTTTTGTCCCCAAAACAATAGACAACTTAACCCATTTTGGGCGGGAACCCCTTTTTAGCTATTGAAAAATAGCAGATCTACAAGCTCATAGCGTGCCACCGAGTGGCGCGCTACGAGCTTGTAGGTCTGCTATTTTTGAAAAATCGAAGAACCACTGACATAGAAACATAGCTTTTTCAGAAAACTGTCAGGATGTAGAAGACATTTTTAGAATCTGATCTCAGGTCAAAATGGGTTAAAGTCTCAAGGCATACCTGCATACTGTATACCGATATACACACACACACACACACACACACACACACACATCCATCCATCCTCTGGAAACTGCCCTTGGTTAAGGCAGTGGGGTGCTCAGCTTTGAAAATAACTTAACTCATAAACCAACCAAGTGGAAAAAGCAGCACTCCAAATTAAAAGATGCAAGACTGGCTCAGATGCAATTTCTCATGTTTTGAGAACACTGACGGCAAACAGCCTCATTCAGAGCAGACTTACAGTACATGTATTACTATTGAACTTTGCCATGTTGGATTCCGTGGCATCGAAATAGGCTTAAATGCAAATCTTCACTGCCACCTGCATCAGTTTCTCCATTTCATCCATTTACTTTTTAGTGCCTCAGGTCTTGTTCCATTTCCACTCTTTGTTCTAGGTTAAGTTTACTGCAGAGATGTTATATAAGCACTTTTTGAATTGCTATCAGTGCTAAAGTCCCTTGGGCAAATTGGAAATAATCTGCAGGGGGCCTACTTTTTTGTTACTGGATCTTCTCCAACGAAGGCTGGATGTTGTCCTATTACCTGTGTATTCCCTGGCTCTTCTCAAGCCTGTGGCATCATGTGCTTCTATTCCCCTCACAGCTGCAGCGAGTAATTTTAGAGGACTATATGTATCATATAAGTACAATATATTTTGGGACAGCAGCTTTTTCTCCAATAAGCCAGAGCAAAGAGAGCAGTGGGCCAGACTACTACATAGACGTCTATTGACTAGTCCTTTTGACGTGATTGGAAGAAAAGTCTCATTCTGACCATTTGCTTCTGCTTTACTCCATCTGATGTCGATTTTGTCTCACTATTAGGTTATCGATTTCCTAGCAAGACGTAATAACATGAGTTTTCCGACATGGACCCCAGGCGAAGCTTAACATCTTACACTATTTGCCTGAAAACAAGTCATCTGTGCCATTGACTTCAAACCTTAATTGGGATGAATCTCCTGCCGAGCCACTGAATATACAATGAGGCAGTCGCCTTAACAAGCTTTTCCAATGTCTTCCTCTCAATCAGTATCAACTTCTCACCTTTGGATCATTAAAGTTTACTTTGGGTTCAAAGTCAGTTTACAGAGTCGGACTGTTTTTACCCAGCTAATGATCGTTTTGACAACCGGAGAGTAGCATGGTAATTCATTCTTTATCGCAGCGTTTCTGTGGCAACACTTTCTTAATTAGTTCAACCACTTTAACACTATACATTGGCTATTTTGCTGATCTACAAGCTCACAACGCATCTCAATGCATTGTCAGCTTGTGCCTTGTAGATCTGCTTTTTACCTATTTTGGAAACATTTTAACAACACAAATCTTGTATGGTGGTGACGGTCCCTGGAAAACAACAAAAAGGAGTCATTACTGTTCAGGGTCTTTTGCTGGAAGGAGACCTCTCAAAAAATGGAATATTGAGCGATGGGAACCGTTTTACAATACAAACTTTAGTTAATTTGACCTGGGACAAGGACGATACCTGAAGAACCAACCAGTTACTGGAGTGAGTGAATTGGACCAGGGGTTCCCAAAGATGGGGTCACGAAATTATTTTGGGTCATCAAAAATATTTTACACACCTGAATAGAATTCAACAAAATGAGTGAAATACAATGTAAAAATGTGACCATTTGTGACCTCGGGACAGTCATCGCGGGATGACTAACTGTTCAGCAGAGTTTCAAAATTAGTTTTCTTCGTCTGACTCTAAAATGATCTGAAGCGATATTGGTAATCCTGTAATTTCAGGCTACATTTCACTTCAGAGTTTAAATCGGCATGTAAACATGACAGGCCGTAAATTGGCTAGTAGTAGCTTACCTCAACACTAAGTCACTGTTTGAAGGGAAATCGTTGCTATTAAAACCCCTTTAGCCCTAGGCTTAAAGGGACATTTCACTGCTGTCACTCAATGTTAATAGTATTTGTAGTAGAAAACACTAGCACAAGTAGAAATTTGCACCCTATGGCCAGACAAATAATGAAGTATTTGACTCGATTCCTGAATTTCTACAATGACCATAATGCTTTGGTGCACTGCCCCTCCTTGTGGAGAGGGGGGGGGGGCTACGTGGAGGTGTGACTTGTTTGTAGTCCAGGAAGGACAATCTTGGTCATGAAAATGGCGCCATGACTAAAATATCTAAAAATCACCCCCATGTGAAGTGAGGGGCGCTAATATATTAAAATCTAACTCATGTTACTATGATTAGGTGATGTAATGGTGATGTAAAACAAACGGTGACAAAACAAACATTGTTAATGGCATTTAATGTTTGTGTTAGGGACAAGATGAAGTACATTTTCCCTTCATTGTCCATGGCGTTTTTAAAACAAACATTGAACTAAAAATGTAATTAAATTAAATAAACCTGTGTATATAGAAAACATATTATACACACACAAACCACAGGAAAGTGTTTCTTGTGTCCTGACCTAAACATAATTAAAATAACTTCTGGTTGCAAAAGGGGAGAAGTGGCCCTTTAATACATTACATGTGTGGACAAATTATGTGCATAAAATTTCCTCTGGGGTTAGGTTGGGGTCGCGAGTCAATGGCAGCATTATTTCGGGGTTGGGGCTGAAAAGTGTGGGAACCCATGAATTGGACTGTGGTTCCAACTTCCAATGTAACATCGATATGATAATATAATGGTCATTTTCCAGCGACCATGGATTTGTTAATATACAAAACCAATGATTATTGCATCTCTCAGCCAGAGCAGACCAACCTTATCATACAGGATGCAGTGATGACTATTATAGATATCACCAGTAATGAAGCTCGGAGCTGAGTGGAAAATAGTCTATGGGCTTGAGTGTGGAGGCAGCAGCGTGTCTGTAAATTATATCCCCATAGTCTAGATCCGATAGCAATGTAGTTACTATAATACTAATAAGTATAAGATGTTTTGTATTTATTTATTTATGTACATTACAGTATACGAAGCCAGTCTTTTGTTGTAGTTTCCCAACAAGATTTCTGATGTGGTGTTGAATTTGTTGTCATATCCTAATGCTTCGTTCACACAGGAAAATGTACAAGATACAGTCTACCATTCATTTTCAATGGAAGCCAGCAATATAAAGTTGAGCTGGTTTCAACTTCAGATACAAAACTACAAATATGCTGTGTAGCTTTGCATCTTTGTATCTTTTGCATCTGCCCGTGTGAAGGCAACATAAGTCATAAGTCATCTCCTCCTACATACCCCAAACCGTGGATGTACTGTATCTGTTGACTCCTGGTTCCCAAATCGGGCTGTGAGAGACTGCCGGTACTGCTGGTTTAAAATAATTCCAGGAATTACCGGTAATCCATAGAGCTAGCATAGCAAAGGTACCAGCCCAGGCGTACCAGGGCTCTCTGAGAACCAGGGTTTGGGAAACACCGTCTAGAGAATCTCATTTGAGGTGAGGCAGCGTGAAAGCGTGTGGCAAGGAGGATGACACACACAGCCTAATATACTCCATATAACAATGGTGTCGCTTGCCAAAAGTAACTGATTTATGACGTGCCATATTGTGACACGTTCTATTGAAATATATACTTTTTAAGTAGAAAGATGCTGAAGGACGCCTTTAATTACCCCTTGGGGAATAAAGTACCCACCTACCTATAAAACTAGGCCTGTGTTTGCTCTTATTTCAGCATTTTGAGCAGATGATTAATCGTTGGGCTCTTAAAAAAACGACTTAATCTGTGTGCTCCAATTGAGTTAAATCAATACACTAAATCACAGAGCAGACACAAATCAGTGTGCAGCACGTCGTAATCCGGTATACACCAGAGCACTTTGTCACACATTTTTTTGCTGCCTCAATAAATGAAACCCAGGTTGTACTAACTCAACTTGATTTGAGACTCAGAGGGGCTGTTTTTTTAGGACTAATTCAAGCCGCTGCAATTTTCACCCACAACACTAATGATTAATTCACATTCCGTTGTATGACTGTGTTGCATGCCGAAAATGTCCGACCTACAAGCTCACGCCGCGTTTGTAGATCGGCTATTTCCAGTGCCCAATATGAAGTAGTCGGACTTAACGCGTTTTTTTTTGGTCTGGATTAAGCTTTAGAAAGCTGTGACGCATGCCCTCAGCTTGACCTGTTATTACAGCCAGGGAATGAACCCTGTATCAGAATGGCCACATTGCTGTTGCTAGGGATTGTCAATATCCACTTTTCTGCCAAGACCCCATCTCTCTGTCTGACACCATGAACTGTGGGCAGTTTTCAGATGTGGGTCTCACTGTCCACATAAGTACACAACAAAATTGTTTACCGTGACGGATTTGACTGTGCAGGCAACGGAGCGGACTGCTGTGATTCACCCTTTTCAGGTGAATTCTCTTACTGTTCAACATGAGTGGATCTGTCCTGCCAAGCTCAGTCTAGACTTAACCTCATTAAGCTTGTAGTCACGATTTTCACACATTCTCAAAAGAAATTGAAAATGTTAAAAAAGAAAAAGTCTTCCCAAATAGCAGAAAAATAGCAGATTTATACGCTCAAGATCCAAGCATTGTGAGCTGGTAGATAGGCTATTTTTGCTATTTTTTTTGTACAACAAATTATATAATATAGGGCAATTACAGGTGCCTTAGGTGATATTTTTTGTTAAATAAGTGTTTGTTCAGTAGCATGGGTCTCCCTGTCTCTCCAGCTTATTAGTGAACAGAAAATATATTTTCAGGTTTAGGATACTAATTTCATCCAATTAGGAGTGAACTCATACCAGATACAAGCGTTTTGGAATTTTAACAAATTAAAGCTGGTAAATGGGTTCTCTCAACTGATTGGATGAAATTGGTGACCACCTGAAAAAGAATCGTATGTAAGAGCTGGACCCCTGTTACTGAACAAGCTACCAGAATATAGCTTTAACTTTTTAATTAAACGTTTGGTTTATCAAAAGAGTCTTGTGCCCAGTCTTGTGCCTGTGTTGTTCCCAAGACGTCCACAGACGTCCTAGGAATTACCGCATGTAGTGCCCAGGACGTCTGTGGACGTCTTGGTTAAAAAAAAAACCTGGGTACCCTGGGTCGCCATTTTGAAAGAATGAAAGGGCACATTAATGTGTTAACACTCCCATCGCCCAGGACGAAGTTCTTTGTCCTTTCTATTAGTAACGCCCGACGCTCAGGACGAGTTTATTGATACGAGAACAGATCGCATGGCTGTATAGCCCACGCGCGCCTGCTGGGCTCTCCTCGGTGACGCGCAAGAGTGAGGCGTCATCGAAAAACTCCCTCCCCTGTTTAGCTGATGAAAACGAAAATCTTAAAACGTTCATAAATCGCGATCTAAATCATCCCGTCTTTTTCTGAAAAAAGATCCTGTGTTAGACGGCGCTCCGCGGTCCAGTCGCTAGTCTCGATAGATTTATTCTTGTCTCCCGTTGTTGTCGATCGACTCTATAGTGCTGTGGCTATTGTTAGCTGCTACACAACATCATGAACTTCCGGCCGGTCCGTCCGGAAAAGGCGTCCGTGTTTATAAATCGACTGGGCGCATGAATGTAATGGATTAAATAGTTCCGGGCAATTAAAGTGTTAACATACGCATAGTTTTCATTATTTTGTGTTTCTTGCGTTTCGGGTTGTTTGGAATTCCAACAAGCTGTTGTTTTATTGACTTTCAGATTCTGTAAAGTTAATTTGTACATCTCTGCAGGTCTTGGTATGGATCAGTAACCTTTCTCTGCTCTGCATATTGCAGTTGAATTTCTGAATTTCTAGTCTTATGCCATTTAGAATTGCACTGAGCCTTTGTTACTGAGGTCGGATATCATTTAAAGGTATTTGCAGCACCTAAAGAATACAAACGAAACAATGAATATATGAATAAATTAGCAACACAAGATACAGAATATACTAAGTTAGAAAAGTAATAAGTGGAAGAAATCTAACTTGTGTGTGGAAAAGGGCATTTAAATTGCAGAATGTTATGTTGAGACAGAGATCCCTTTGGGGATAATGTGAATTCATGAGATTCAGTGTTTGTTTTGCTACCAGGGACAACATGCAACATGTCATTGTTTGGCTTCAGTCACATTTTATTTCTAGGTTCTGTATGTCATATCTTGGCGCTATATTCTCGTAGTAATCATTGCTGTAGAGTTTCTTCAGTAACGAGTCTCTCCAGCTCTTTGGTGCTGAGATACCAATTTCATTCAATCAGGCGAGATAACTCATACCGGATACAGAATAAACAATTGAAATTGGAAGTGATGAAGCAAAACAACGAGCAGACACATTTTTGGAACACTACAACATCACACACACACACACACACACAATACATATGGCACCGACGATGATCTTAGTTGTGACCGAATCATTTTCCGTCTAAGGAGTGATCCCTACTTTGTTGTGGTGTGCGAGAGAGCGAGAGAGAGAGAGAGAGACTTTAAGGAATTGGGATGGAGACCAACTAGCACAGGTTCTATTTTAAGCTTGTGTCCCCTTTGCCTCATGGCAAAACTGATCTAAGTCATCATTAGTGCACAGTTCTTTGGCTGTCTAAATAACCAACGACTGGCCCTTAATGAGGCTGTCTGGATGTCAATAATGAGCCTAGCTTAGCCACCAAAATAATTGTCTCTCTGAGTTTAGACAAAGTAGCATGTGTTGCTAATGAGCTAATGGATGGAGACGCTACCTGCCCGCTCTGTTGGTATTTACCTCATGTTGCCTCCGCCCCCGTCCACATTGATTGTTGTGTGTCCCCGGTTGACTGTCAAATGGTTAACCTGATTAATTGATCCAGTAACCTCTGGGGTGCTGTGAGTTATGGCTTATTTCTGAGGACGATGCAAGGCACAAGAACAGCAATGTCACAGAGCTGAACTTCCAACTAAACGCCAAGAGATGTCTAAAAGAGACGGAGTCATAGTGCCATTTAACCCGTTCAGGCCTGACGTCGAAATTAAAAAAAAAAAAATCTAAATCATGACAATTTTCGGAAAGAAAAAGGCACATTTTAACGATTTTTCAAAAATAGCAGATCTACAAGTTCATAGCGCGCCACTCGGTGGCGCGCTATGAGCTTGTAGATCTGCTATTTTTCAATAGCTAAATTATAACATAATGTTTAAAACACAAAGGGGTTCCCGCCCCAAAATGGGTTAATGGTTAATGTGGTTAAACGCTAACGTGACATGGATGCGTTCCAGGTCTCAATGGATTAAGAAAATGCTGTGACAAGTCATTATGAAACTCGTGCTGTTTGTTACGGCTTCTGGAGACGATACAAGGCACAAGAACGGCAATAGCACAAAGCGGAGAAAAGTCTAAGGCATTGAGGGTTATGGTGCGATTGAAAAAAATCACTTTGCATTTTCACCCACTGACAAAGGATTCTGCTGAAACGCATAGGTCTGTGCTCTAATGAAGGCACTTTAAAGGTAGGGTAAGTGTTCTTATTTGGTTAAAATTAGGGATGTCCCGATCACTTATTTTTTTTTTGCTTCCGATTCCGATCATTTGAGTTTAAGTATCTGCCGATACCGATTTTCCCGATCCGATATATAGAACACTTAGGCCATATCATAATAGTACAATATCCAAAACCACTGACAATATCCAGTCTAATATCATATGTATAAAATATTGATAGGGATGGGTCCCGATCACGTTTTTTTTTTATCTCGATCCGATTCCGATCATTTGAAAATGACGTGATCGGCCCCGATCACGTCTCGGGACAACCCTAGTTAAAATGAGTGTTAAATAGGTCTATATTCTGATGGCCAAGCAGGGTTTCCACCTCGGAAGAGTGGTAGGAATTTGGTCTCCCGCTTGGGAGACACGGGTTTAAATCCTGGGTAGGACATGAAACGTATTGCAGCTTTAAAAAATGTAACCTTTCTAAGTGCCAAGGAAGTCCCTCTGTCATGAAATTCAGCTTACTTCTTGTTTGCTCGTCTTGAAATGACTTTCACTTTATGATTTCAGTCTTCAGGTTGACATACCGTAAAATTGATTATATCAAACTAATGTATAACTGTAACAAAAACAAAATCTGGTACCATAGATCATTGCATCAATTAACGCAGCACGCTCATGAATGACTGTAGTGTTAACCCATTTTGGGCGGGAACCCCTTTTGGTGTTAGCATTACGTTATGCTTTAGCTATTGAAAAATAGCAGATCTACAAGCTCATAGCGCGCCACCGAGTGGCGCGCTATGAACTTGTAGGTCTGCTATTTTTGAAAAATCGAAGAACCACTGACATAGAAACGTAGCTTTTTCAGAAAACTGTCAGGATGTAGAAGACATTTTTAGAATCTGATCTCAGGTCAGAATGGGTTAATGGAATACCAAAGCTCTAATTTGCTGGCTGTATCATTTACTCATTTTCTTTGGCCGCTTATGCAAGCACGTACTGTAGTTTAAAGTGAAGGCCATTTCCCCAGATATAATTAGATGCATAATTAAAGCACAGTCTCCGATACTTCAAGGGAATTAGCCGTATCCCCAATATGAGCCGTTCTCCTTTAATGTACTGTATGAATCACTTCGCACGTACTATTCCCATAATGGTACCTTCTCTCTACAGTATGTTCATAATCACAAAGAAGTTTTTTTTACCACACACTTTTTTTTTAAGTGTGTGGTAAAGTTTGTATGGTGATAATTTGCTTATTTTCCTGTGCAAAATAAGGAAAGGCCAAATGGCTTCTGATCAGTGGTACATGGATTGCGTGGCTGGTTGGGGTGCAATTAATCTCAGTCATATTGTCTAGACTAAGTAAGTAACCTCATGTCATCCATAGGGCAGGACTTTATCCTCCTGTTTCTGTAGCGTGAGGTGGCTTTATGTACAAGTACATCACCCAACCATGATGTACAAGTACCCCCTGGACATGATGCTAGTACTGTGTAATGTCGTAGGTATTTACCCCCAAGCTAACTCTTGATGCTGAGTTCCATGCAAGATTGCATTGGGTAGCATTTTATAGTCTGATTGTCAGCTGTAGTCATTTTTATAGACTACAGCTGACAATGAGTTTATGGCAATGCTCTGCGCCTGTGAGCGAGAACATAAAGGTACCATAGTGGGTAGGATGACAAAGCAAGTCAGTCTGTCATCTTATTGTTGTTTTGCCTGAAATGAATGTGTTTCATGAAATCATTTTCTCCATGTAGCTCTCTCTCTATCTGTGTGATAACTTGCATTCAACTCTGATAACAATAATTATGGGCAAAAAACTTGCTAAAGAGCTACGCTATATACACAAAATGAAAGGACATCTATCATCAAATCAACTGACTTTAATTTTGCTGGAAATTAATGCGTTTCATACAATAATTGTGCCTGGAAGTCTGTCTCTCTCTCTCTGTCGCTCACTCACTCTCTGCTTCACTCTCAATCTTTCTCGTGCATGCTGTGCTGTCCAGATACCTTTTCCTGTTCACAGACTTTGCTCTGTGGGAATGCGAGTAAAATGCTCTGTCTTCCCAATACAACTAGTTCTTGCTGCAGATTTATCATGCTCAATTGGGCGATCAGGCCCCTGCCTACCACTGAAGCTGCAATACACACTGCGCACATTTCCGGGTCGCTAATCGGGCCATCCCCATCACCTAACAACTTGGTGTGTACGTAGTACTACGTACAGGCAGTAACATAACTACACACACACACACACACACACACATATATATATATATATATATATATATATATATATATATATATATATATATATATATATATATATATATATATCTTCATGTGCTGTAGGTGGACGACATCCTAGGCGAGGAGAGCGACAGCGAGAGTCAGGGACCATGGAAGTTGAAAGCGGGGGATGAAGAAGAGGAGGATGAAGAGCTGCAGCAGCAGGATGCTGGGCATAGCGCAGGAGGAGGACACCATCCGCAGGCACAGAGCGAGGAGATCCAGAAGCCCGTGAGCGAGGAGAGGTCGACGGGTGACGAACCGAGGTGAGTGAGGCTGCTTGTCACATCAATGAGTGTGTGAGTGTGCTCCTGTTACCCTGCTACCTCTAAAGAGGTAGATTTGCCCAGGACAAAACAAAAATGTAATCAAATGCTGGCAAAGCCTGAAATGAAAAGGACCTCGCAGCTCCACGTCCATTCCAGGGCTACATCTGTCTCAGGGTCTCTTTTCAATTCATCACAGGCAAATCCTGTGTTTCTCGACTTGGCCATCGCAGGAATTGGTGCCTTTGTCGTCCATTTTTCTCAATCGCTATATCCAGTAGCGGCCTTAGCTATGTTTCAACCATTTCAATTGAAACGGGCCCTGCCCCTGTCCTGCCCATGGTGCTTGCTCGCCCTCTCTCTCTTGCTCACCCTCTGTCTCTCGCTTGCTCACCCTCTGTCTCCTATTTCCTGTTAATAATGATCTGTCGGTGTGAAATGTGGTCCATTGGGAGGCATTTCATTGTGAAGGGACGACCGGAAGAGGAGAGGTGTTGCTGCTGCAAAGTTGTTTTTGAGATGTCAGAGCACGGTATTGAACAGTCCTACATTAGGTTGTGAAACAGGCCTCCAGATCCTTAAGGCCGCCCCTGGCTATATCCACACTCCCTTTGGAGTAGGATCTGTGTCGGCAGAGACTCTCGTGAGTCGGGCATGGCATCCGGCGATGGTGTAAATACTGTGTGGTCAAACTATGGTACCCAGTCTGTATCTCAAATTACCACCGCCTGCAGGAGGAAAACGTTGAATCGCAGTGGCAAGGAGTTCTTCTGGGTGGTCTCTGAAATGTAGAAATTAAATTGCACCAATCTACCTTGCGGTCTACGCTGAAGCCTAGCAGCCCAATTAGTTGCCATGGTAATGTGTCTGAGCAGAAAGCACCCAGGCAGAGAGAGGTACTGAACACGTGAGTCACCCGCTTTCATGACACAGGGTTAGTCTTAGTTCTCTCACTTGCCAGGCTCTCTGTTTATCAGCTGTCTGTCCAGACCCACAGGAGCACGCCCAGGGTGCCGGCCCGATTCCAGCGAGCCGCCCCGCGTCCGAAACGGTTGAGAAATGACAGAGTTACCGTGTGGGGGTCCCTCTACTGTACCCTACTGTACTGTACTGGCACTGGCTCGAAATCACCGTACATATACAGTTAATATGTGCGTGTGTGTTTGTGTGTGTTAGGTTGCGCACATGTGGTGATTAACAACCATGCTGTTTTCGTGCTCAGATGCACCCACCCAGCCATCCACCCACCCACACACATAGCTCCGTAAGGGAGTGGTTGCACCACTCAAAAATCACTAGAAGTAAAAGCCCTAGTCGGCAGTCTCTTAAGGAGTTTGTCAGTGAAAAAAAGGTGGTAATCAGATGTTACAAGTTTCATCTACTAGTAGGCTACATTAAATGATTCAGTACCATAGTGTTATATAAATATTATGAAATACAATATTGGCTGAAGCCGATCAGTTCAGTACAGATATTTCACTTTAACTGGTTCCGCACCGGCCCCGTGAAAACGAGATTAATTCACCTTTGCAATGGATGCCATGCCCGGCATCCCTTAGATTTGTTTTATTCCCCATTATCCAGCGGTAAAAAATATATAATATATAATAAAAAAAAATGTATCCTAACGGACCGTGATGTTTACCCAAAAACTGCCAAAATACTCTCGTGCACGGTCGTGCACGCACACGCGCGGTCTTTATGTGCATTATGGATCATAATATGCTTAAAATGCAATATTCAAGGCTTGATTAGAGCTTAATTTGACTTAGATGTGACAAAAACAATTATTCCCCGATCGGCTCACATCTCCACCTGACCTGTGAAATAGCTAGTGGATGTTGTTTAGTGTTTGAACCCGAACTGATTGTCGGCCATTTTATGAGTTTTTTCCAAAACGTCTGACACTGGCGAGCTAGCGGCCACTATAGCACTGGCGCGGAAACAGTTAAGGCTGATATTGTGGCTGATTTGTTGACCAATTCATTGTGCATCCACAGTTATGATCATTCACTCTGCGTCAGCATTGGCGGTGAATAGTACGGTATATGCAGCTCTAACAGGTATGGTAGCAGAGATTGGTTCCTTGAAGAATTCCCAAGAACTGGAACAGGGAGCCATGGATGTCTGGTTAAGGTTGTTGTGGTTTGAAGAGCTGTAACCATTGCAATCTATCAAGTTACAACCCTAACAAAGCATCACACCCACTACTCTCAACTTCTCTGACAGAAACTAAAATATTACACCATCACCTCTTCTTTTTCGTTTTATTTTTTCTGTTCTTTTTTTCTCACATATTTTTTCACAGCCCCAAATCTTTCCCTGTGCTGTATGCCCACGTTGCACCAGACCAAGTTGTGCTGCATAATTACTTTAAAAATTTTAAAGCGTAGGAAGGAGTTTGAAAGAGTTTTTCTCTCCCCTGTCAGCTTGCCTGTCCTGCGGCTCTGCTGTCTGGTTCGGTACCGTGCCTACACGGTCCCCAGCAGGCATGATGTATCCGTTCCTCATGCCCACGTCATTCTTTGGTCTGTCAGCCGTGCACTCTCGCCAAGTAAAGACACCTGCAGCTGTTGAAGGGCAGTGGTTACACACAATCAGAGCTGTGCAGCTTAATCGCAAAGCTTTCCGCAGCCCGTGCTATCATATCGGCACAGTGGTGCAAAGGAGGGAAAGAAATACTTGTCCACATGACGAGAAAAGAGATTAAAATACTTCACACGGCACAGTCACAGAGCAGTCCTTTCAAACAAACTATCTTCTCTCTTTGCACGAGCAAAGTTTGTGTTTTTCTTTTGGTGGAAGGCAAAAGTACCACTTATAAAACTGGCTGCCTTTAAAGTGATGAAAGCCAGTGTTGGCTGGAAACTGTTTTAAAGTTCTACTGTTGAACTAGCCAAGAAATTAAGGCCAGAAAAGCTTAGTATTTGTCCGTTGGTTTGGAATTATCCTTTTGGTTTGCAGCTCCCTCTGGGTTGAGACTGTGAGAAGGTAGTTTAAAGTGCAGCCAAAAGTATTTGTATTACATTTGTTAATGTATCCAGTAATGGCCCACATGCGTTCCCAAATGCCAAATATAAACTAACTTAGATTGTAGTTTATTCATTCAATAAATGTTTGAGACATTGTTTCAGAAATACATTAGCCTTCCATATCATATTTGTTTTATCCAGAGAAAGATTTTACAAATGAGCAGAAGTATTCCATAGCGGCGGTCACAACAACAGACCGGGCAGCGCACGGCTTCTTCCTCAGGCAGATTCGCCATTGTAAACAATAGTCTCAATTTCCCATAACTTTGCACGCCGGAGCGACGGACCTTTTTGCGATGACGTCATATCGACGAGTGATACACTACAGTCTGAGCGTGTCTGTTGTGCAACTTTCGAAACCACTTCCAGTTGGTGCATCATCAAAAGTGCCCCCCCCTCGGGGCACAGTCGGTAGTGCTGCTGTCGCCTCACAGCTAGAAGGTCTTGGGTTTGATTCCTGCTGGGGGCGTATTCTCTCCTCTGCGTCATCAGTGCCCATATGGGGGTGGGGTTGGCAAAACGACCTTTCTGTGTGGAGTTTGCAAGTTCTCCCCGTGTCCCCTAGGGTAGGCACCCTCACAAAAACATGTAGTAATCCTGGTCTCTAAACTACCTCCCCCTAGCCAGCCGGGGTGCCTGATGGAGGGGAAAGGAACTAATCGGAATAACGTGTTCCTTCCACGCTCTACGTCCGGCCGGGGAAACTCCCCCCTGTCAGGTGAAAAGAAGAAGCTTGGACTCCTCATGCATAGAAGGAAGCATGAGGTCAGTCCGCTGCCCCCCCAGGTTGGCAGAGGAAGTGTAGCGCCCAGGATTACATTAAATAATTGACACTGGGTTGCAAAATGTGTTGCAAAATCGTGGGATAAAAATTATATTAAAAAAAAGTGTTCCATTATAGCAGAAGGAAATGTCTAACGCAGCTATCTTTGAATCAAAATCACTGATTTTAATTCTAATCAAAATCAGTATTTTTGACGGCCCATCGCGGTCCCGTCACTAGTCGCGGTAGAATTATTCATGCCTCGGGTGGTCGGCGATCCTCCCGCGTTTTGGTTAGATGCTATGTTATCTGCACAACAAGATGGAGTCATTGTGTCACCTTGAAAAAGTCTCTGAAGCTGCAAATAGCTGCCTGGCACACAGATTTACTGGATATTCTGAAATGTTTTAGTCTAGTCTTAATGCAATGTTCATTTTGCCAGAAAATAAAAAGTATTTTAAATAACACAACATTTAGTCGTCTGAAATTGTTTAGTCTTAGTCCAGTCTTGGTCGACTAAATATCATAAACCTTAGTCTTAGTCAACAAAATTAGCACTGCCTCAAAACACTGTAAATCCATAAGCACGTTCTGCTGAATTGCCGAGCTCTCCCCAGATACGCTTCTCCTTCTTTCACCACATGCTGCATTGACTTGAATTGATTCATCACATTTATTTCACTTTGACTTGGTCAGTTTCCATGGGAACCATCAGTGCAGACCATTAGTAAAGCTCTCCATTAAGTTTCCTCCTAAATAAACTGCTTCATAAATGGATCTTTTTAAAAGTCAAGGCGTTCAATCAAAATGCCTTGGGGTGATTTAAATCCTATAGTGCCTTTGTCCAAATTGCTTTGCATTGTTCACACACATTCACGTTGACGCACCAACCTGCTCATCGGGAAGAGTTGGGGGTTCATTGTCTTGCTCAAAGATACTTTGTCACGATGGCAGGAGCAGCCGGGGTTCGAACCAGCAACATGCCAGACTTCCGGTCTACCTTTTTAGCCACTAGTCAGTAGTAGTCACTCATACTGTCATTAAAAGCCTGACTCTTAACCCATTTAGGCCCGACGTCGAAAAAAAAGTCTTCTGAAAGAATATATGTTCAAAAATAGCAGACCTACAACATCGTAGCGTGCCACTCGGCGTGGCTTGTAGATCTGCTATTTTTCAATAGTTAAAACACCAAAAGGGGTTCCCGTACAGAATGGGTTCATTTGATGCCACCAGTATGCTAACACTTAGAGGCTTAAAGTTTGTGCAAACCAAACTTTGCAATGCGTTGGTGTCGGTCTCGCATTGATGCTGATCAAATCATGATGATCAGCATTCGGCACTTAAAGCCCTAATAAGAACATAGACCATCTTTATAACGGAGGGCTGAGGTTGAAACTTAGACCCAAATGCTCCTCCAAACACACTTTTCTCCCATCATCTCATCACGGCCACATTGTGACCGCAGCAGTATCGTCATCTCTAGGCCATTAACACGGTGTACTTGTCTGATTGAAGTGGTTAGAGTTCCATCTCAGATTCTCCGAAGTGATCTGTGTGGGAGCTGGATGCACTAAGAAGCTATGCTAATAGGTTTGTTTTTCTGGTCATTGTTCTCGTATACTAGAGGAAAGGCAGTATTAGAGTCAAAACCTGTATTTTTTTCTTATGCAAAATAGCCTAGTCTAACATGTTACACTCGTATTACTTTGTAAACCTTTATTTGTATTTAATAAAAGTTGACAAACTATAATATGTATGAACTAAATAATTCAATAATTGATTCAGAGTTTGCAAAATGACATGAAAGCATTACTGATATAGTAAATCATATTTTGAAATAATATTTTATAAGTTTTTTTGTAGAATTGTATGCAGTATACAATGATATGTACACACTACAGAATCGCAAGGTCGCACGGCAGAGCAGTTTGCCTCGCCACACGACTATAGACACGACTATACTACCAGTAAGACGTCCTGAGGACGAGAAGTCGTGCTGAAACAACTGAGCTTCTTAATATGGAACAGTTGAGAAGCAGGAGTTAAACTATGAATCTGGTGTCAGTGAGGTCAGATGTAGAGTTGCCTGGCCGGCTCCATATATGCAGATCTAGTATCATGTCAAACCATGTATGGCTGTCCCGGGTTTGATGAGCTCAGTGTCGTGATCTTCAATATGGAGACGGATATGGAGCGTGTCACGAGGCATGATGGACTGACTACCATATATGGATGCGTGAGTGACGGAGCGACGGGCGGGTTTTACAGGTTTTCATAGTAATCTGCGACCTGCGGTCGCAATAAAATGTATTCTGAGAAAAACATTTTTTAACATAATCACAATCATACATATAATGGAAAGGCTCCTATTTTAGAGCCGAATAAAAGTCTGTTCGGCTCTGTAGAGCCTACAATGTGACGTCATTTGAGGTTCGGGGGGGCAGGTACCGTCCTAAAGTCGGCTCTTCGGTGCTACTGAAAATTTCTGACGAGCCAAAATCATTTCGGCACTACAGCGCCGAAACAGCGGTAAAATAGGAGTATGAATCGGCCCTAAGTGATTTTCTTTGGTTAATAAGTGTCAAAAAGCTCTATATTGTGATAGTACTCATTGCTAAAGAGTGTTTGTTCAGTAACAGGACTATCCATGTCACTCCAGCTTTTCATTAAGCAGAAAATGCATTTTCAGAAACTGAAACTGAAGCTGGGATACCAATTTTATCCAATCAGGATAGAGAACGCAGTCAGGATACATTAGACAAGTGGAATTGTAAGTGATGACACAAAGAAATGAGCTGACAAAATTGGAACTGGAACACTAAGGTGGTATGGTATGGTATCTTTATGTTCTGTTGCTACGCTGAATGAGAATTATTTTCTTCCCCCCCCCCCCCCCCTTAAGTAGCATAATTGTATTCTTTAAGTAGTTTAAAATGTCACTTTAACCGGGTTCAGCACTAGGGAGATGCATAAACTTAAGCTATTTACTTGTTGTGTTGACATTTATGTTGTGAATAAGTAATCCATTCCATTAGCTCACTTCAGTGCATTCGGCTCCAGCACCTCCCATTCTTCTTCAGGCAAAGAGCAGGGAGTAATTCTTCATCACGAGGTTTAACATTGGGCCCAGCAACAAGGATTGAGACCACAGCACGGCTTGCTGATTAAAGAGCCCAGCTTAACGACAAACGGAGCCATTGACATGCGTACATGTGCGTCTAACACCGGGGCTCCACCTGGCCCGTCACCGTCAGGGAATGTTCCCTTTTTAATCAATGAAGGGTGGCTCCACTGCCCGCGTTGCGTGACATTAACGCGTGCATTACATTTGAACTGGTGCGTTTTTTGACGCACGCACGCGACGGAGACGCAACGCGTCCGGTGGAGCCCTGGCGTAAGTGACTAGTGTGTACAATTTATGCCTCTGTCATCACGCTGGGCAAAGACCTACGCTGTAGACGCTATCATTTCTTTTGGGCGGAAGTTGGCGGATTTTGGTGGAAGTACCGCTCAAGGAAATTACGTTGATGCTTTACAAATCAGTTTACATTCTCCGTGAATGAAACAAGTGTTGTGATTGGTCGGAAAAATATCGTATCCGGGGGAAATATATCTGACGGATGTTCCGGACCGACACTTCCGTCTCTGCCGTAGGTTGTGACCAGGCTTTTGTCTTCGCAGATGAGAAAGGCTGGGACCGAGGCTATGCTGTGCCATGGGCTTTTATTAATAAGATTAACAAGATACTGGTCTGCGTATGCCCCCTGTGTTTCACACCAGTATGCTTTACAGTCCTCATACTTTTATTTGAGTGTATTTGTATTTTTAATTTAAAGTAACCAATTATGTGTTACCCCTTTTTCTCCCCAATTTAGTCGTTATGCTAATTGATTCCTCCCCACACACATTTCTGTGTTGTCACTGCTGTTGTGTCCTACTGAATCACCTGCCACTAGGAGGTCGTAGAACCATCGTGGGCAGGGACCACTGCGCCACCCGAGTGCCTAGTGCTCATACTTTTTTAAATAAATAGATAAACAGAATGGGCCTTTTGCTCTTTATTGAAACGGCAGTTCAGACGGAGAAATAAGGAGCAGGAGAAATATAACCTGCTGTACCAACTCTGTTCCTGTGGAGCATTGTGCCACTGTTTTCTCAGCAACACATCATTGCTAAAGTGAAGGCGGTAAAATAAATGTACAGTTGAACAACAAACGAGAGCAGATGGAGATAGCAGACTTGTTTCAGTTCATAAAGCAGGTCATGTGGAGGAGCAACCAACATCTCCAGCTCTCATTATGGTCAGGGATAAAACTTGCATACAACATTACAGCCTTTTGAAATGTGTGTGACAAAGCTAGAATACAGAATAACAACATGACAAGAGCTTCCAGACGGTACATTCCCCGCTTCAAATTCTATTACGTTTATTTACAAGAGAATTTGCAGTGGCTGCAATTTCAGCTTCAGGTTAAAAAGTAACAAAATAAAAGAAATGTACTTGATGTCTTGTGGAATTATTTATTTGTGGTTTCTGCATGGTGCGGATCCTGTGTATAGAGCAGACTAGAGTAAATACGTTTTGACAGATTTGAACTTGAGAGAGAAACAGACATTTTCTGGGCCTCTGGTTGCTACAGTTATGTTTTGTTTTTTAACTTTATTACTGCCGCTAGGTGGCAGCATAAGCACCTAAGGAATGCCACCCGTCCGCTCTAACTCTACTATCCTTGTTTACTTTCCGGGTTATTCAGGGAGGTGGGGGCTTTTGTTGTGAGCACAGCGATCAGTCGCATTGACTTAGACCCCTTAGCTTTCATTACAAACAGTTACATGTGCTCAGCGATGCGATACAAACTCACAAATGATTTACGATCGTCGGCATGCGCGACGGCTCACCATGGACAGCGCTCGAACCTTTTGAGATACAGCGCTTTTAAAATCCTGTTATAATGGAGGCTCGATGGAGCTGGTTTTAAAAATCCCATAGCTGGTGGGGACGGAGGCTCTCCATACTAACCGGAGCAATGCTAAAAGGTAAATTGACGATTGCCGCTTTCATATAATGGAGTATACGGTTGTCTACGAACATACGCGTAGTTAGCACCTTTAGGTACTGACAGCCTAGCCACGTAGACGGCAGCGAAAATAATCGATTAATTGCGAACGCAGTGAGCACTAACTATGAGACCTAGCAGAACATGTCTGTGTGTCTGTCTGTGTGTGTGTGTCACGTTGTAACACCACCCGCCCGCCACTAGAGGGCGCAGCTGTATCACACACAAAACACACACACACACACAAACTTAACTTAAACAAAAACTCAACTTAAAAAAAAACTTAAAAAGAAAAAACTTTAAAAAAAACACACACACACACACGCACACACAAAAAAATTACTAAAAAAAAACTTAACTTAAAAAAAAAAAGAGAACTTAAAAAAACCCTTAAAGTATGTAATTTATTCTAATTGTTATTGCAATTTACGAGCTGCGTTCGCTTCCCGCGTTTGCGCGTCTTACTTGTAATCGACTGTTTTGAATAATCAGTTTGTGGCATCTCTAGTTCTTAATGTGCCGCTGTGCTTCTCGTCGGTTCTCACCGTCGTTGTCACTCTGCTCTCCTCTGAGGATCTGGCGGAGCCTACCCCCCCCCCATCTATTACAAGAAGTGCACATTGAATGCTCCTTTCAGTGTCTAATCACTGTTACTGCTGTTGCAGAACCAAACAAAATGTGATAAGCTGTATGTAATGAATGGATGTATAGGCAATAAGCTCCTCCAGTCATAGTATGTTTATCTTTTTTTTAAGCAGTACACACGGACAGGGCTTAGCCATGGCTCGCTCATACTGTATGCAAACAGGCCCTGTATTACAGCACTGTATGTGCTGATCCTTTGACTAGCCTTGCTATCTTTTTTTTCCCCCATTCCTCAGTTTTCTTTTATGTACTTTGTTCAAACGTGTATTTATGTGTACATACATACTGCATACAGTATAATATACTATATGCACACATGTGTAAACTCGCATATACTGTAGAAGATGATTAAAAGCTCCTCGTGTATTTGATCCAGACCATGTATTTGTACTGTACAGATAGATTCGCGACCTTTCATATGTCTGTCAAGGAAGATATTTCTTTCTGTGGCGGTCCTGCCTGTTAGCGCTTTTACAGTATAAGCCTAGTGTGTGTACACGTGTGTGTATTCCAATTTCCAACATGCTTCATTATTCTCGGTTGTCAGATCGGGGGTTTGATTTATTTATGTTTTTTTGTGTGCATACTCTTTATCGGTGCGGCATTGTGTTGAAACACCACACCACACATCCTTCCCAGCGTGTCCCTATTTCCCGACTCTCATCATAGATTTCACACCTGATTGCCACACGCCATCAAGCTCCGCGCACAGTCGTCAGACAGAGACTGAGGCAGTTCTGCATCACAGCAGCACACAATGGCACATATTAAAAGAATGAAATGTCACTTTGCGCTACGTCTCCCAAGAGATTTTGCACAACTGACAGCAGGGAGGCTGCAGTCACAGCTGTCTCAATCTGCAGGCCGTGTTTTAGAAAATATTCCTTTAACATTTTTACTACTGTATGTGATGGTTTCCAAGAATGTACAAAATAATGCAAAATGCAAATGAGAGCTATGGCATTCATGCCATTGGCAGAATCTTTAAGCTCTATTTATGTTAAGCACATGCACATATGTTTCATATGTCTCATAATGTATGTAAAAATCTTCATGTAACCAACCTGTCAATCATTCTATGACAGAATCTTCTAGACAGCTTGCCTCCGAGGAAGCAAATGTACAGGTAAACAGATGGCTCTGGAAGAGACTCTAGCCGTCTATAAGAGGGTCTGTGGGAGTGTTGTCTATCTGCGCCAAACAGTGTATGCATTGCATACTGAGAGTAGGCCATAGAAATACGTCCACTATTATTATTATTCAAAAATTGAAGTCATACCTCCTAGAGAATAGAGATGTCATAGATGACGGCACATGAAGTCCGAGGTCCACATTGGATCCACGCCGTTCTTATGTGGATCCATTTGGTTCCCTTACACTCTTTTGTGTAAGGGAGTGTTACACAAGAGTGTTAACCCATTCTGAGCGGGAACCCCTTTTGGTGTTTTAAGCATTATGTTATAGTTTAGCTATTGAAAAATAGCAGATCTACAAGCTCATACGAGCTTGTAGATCTGCCATTTTTACAAAATCGTGAAAATGTGGTGCAAATCTTTGAATATATATATTCGTTCAGACTCCAGCGCAAACATTTTTAACTCAAATCTTTCCTTTGGTGGGTCCCTGGAACAACATATTTTCAGATGGGGGTCAGAGGCCAATTACATATATTTTTGGGGGTCCTTGACATGAAAATGAGAACGACTGACATGGAAAGATAGGTTTTTGTGAAAACTGTTTGATTTAGAAGGCATTTGTAGAATTGTCCTCTGGTCTAAAAAGGTTAAATTGATACCGAGGATTTATCAGTGTGGAAAAAACGTTGAGAACCAGTGCTACAGAGACACATGATGTGTTCTGCGTGCATCCGTTCGTCCAGCATTTGTCCGTATCTAATCTGGATGCTATGATGTTGCCGCCTGCGTGTTTTCTTCTGTAATACAATACATTATTTAATCAAATTGACCACATCCACTCCTCTCCACTCTTGCTTCCAGGGTTTGGCTGCTTATTGCATGTACACTACGCAGGCCCTGCCTCCTTGAATTGTGTGTACTCATTAGTCAGGGGAGGGATACAGCCTCCGGGCACCAGCAAGGCTTGAAGTCGTATCTTACTCTGTGTGTGAATGCACCGACATGTTGGTTCGATAATCAGAGACGGTGAGAGATGATGCGGTCCGAGACACGATTACAGATGAAGGAATCACGCTCTGCATTACCCACCCGACCAACCCAGCAGGGTTGTTTTTGGCAGCAAATTTCTTTTTTTGTTTTACTCAGTCTTTTGAATAGTTTTTATTTAGTTTTAGGTCACATTTTAGTCACCTGGAATGTTTTAGTGTTAAGTCTAGTTTTAGTCAACTAAAGTCCGCTAAAATGTATTTTGGCGGACCTTGATGCCGTCGTAATGGCTGATTTTACACTTGCTGAAAATAGCCGGTCTACAAGCATGCAACCAAGTGTGAAATGACTTGTGTCTTTTACTTGTACTGGATCTCTTGTCCACTAGTCCCTTCCTAACATTTTAGTTTTTATTTGTTGACGAAATTGACAGTATATTTAGCTTAGTTTTTATTTAGTTTTTGTCGGTGAGAAAAGGTAGTCGACGAACATCTTTCGTGATAGTATGTTGATGAAATCAACACTTCAACCCAGTAACCCTGCTGCTCATTTTGATCTATATTCTCTCTTCTACTGTGGCGTGTACTGTCAACGCCCACCCCTCTCTTTACTCCTCTCTCCCTGTCTCTTCTGTCTGTCATTCTCTCTCTGAATAACACAGCGGGGTACACCCGACCAACCCAGTAACTATGCTCATTCTTATATACAGCATATATACACTCTTCTACTGTCTTGATCTGTCAACTCCCTCTCTCTCTCGCTCTCTCCCCCCCCCCCCCCCCTCTCTCTCTCTCAACCACACTCATTCAATCACTCATTCACTCACTGCGTGCGTGTCTTTCTTCCTTCTTGACACAAGCTAAGTTGTAACATTGTGTTAATTTTACTCTGATAATGTACTGTAATACATACAGTATGTACGTGCTCTCAGGAGGTGAGTATTTAATGTGTGTAACTGGTTGACATCTCTGAGTTGATTTTGCAGAGTTTCTACTGCAGTAGAAGAAAGGGAAAGTGACGCTCTTTTCCTTTTTCTTGTTTTTGTCTTTTTAGAGCTCAAAGATGAATTATAGGTCTTATCACTCGCTAGAGCAGGTGTTCTGAAATGTTTTTTGGCCCAGGTACCCTTGGAGGGGGGAGACATTTCCAAGTACCCCCTTATCCACGCCACTCCAATAAGCATATACTTACAACCATGTGTGTAGATGCCATGATTGGACGTATTTGTATTAAAACCTTTTCAATCAAAATTCTCATTTCATAGTTATAAACCAAATCCAATACGGATGTGCCAATAGTAATTTTATTCAAATTGATTGTGTGCAAAACCTGACGGCACACTTTTCAATTAGATAAACATAATTGTAATGATGCATCATTTTCAAAAATCTGAATTACATTGTGGACCCCCTGGCTATGGGACGAACCCCACTTTGTAGAACCGTGGCACTGATTTCTTCTTAGGCCCCTTTCTTATTTCTCCCTGCGGTGACATTATCTTCAGTATAAATGCAATGGTTGGAGTTTGGCTTTCACTGCTTATCGTCTTGATAATCTACTGAGGCAATAGATGAAGCAGGCAGGAGACACATCAATGTAGACATTTAAATTGCTAGACTTTTGAGTTATGTTATCATTCCTAGAAAAAATACGGTTTAAGGCTTTTGAGGTGATGGATAGTTCATATTCATTTTATATTATAATATTAATATTAATTGCCACAGATACTTTGTAAGTTGGGAATTCCCAACTTAAAATTAATGACCTCACCATGAACCATTCACCTAGTTTGATTAGATTAGTAAAATTGCATGCCCCGGGCTGGGGTACTTGAGGGGGAAGTGTATCTATGTTCCCCAGGAACCCTATCCCCTTTGGTAAGCAGGGAACATAGGGATGACCCCCTTGAGGGGGCTCCAGGGGGGTCCCCAGCTAAATGAGTGGTATGTCAGACCAGACAGTGGCCTTGTGGTTAGAGTGTCCGCCCTGAAAATGGGAGGTCAGGGTTCGATCACCCGGCCGGGTTATACCAAAGACTGTAAAAATGGGACCCAATGCCTCCCTGTTTGGCACTCAGCATCAATGGGTTGGATAGGCCTATCTCACAGAATTTCCCCGCCCCCTTTTTACGCCCCCTTTCGGGGCTAGTGGTGATAGCGTGACGTCACTCCATAGACACTACATGTTAACAGAGGTAATTTAAGAAGTCTACAACTTTTGTTTTCTCAAGGTAAGGTTTGTTCTATCTGTTCGAGCTGATTTACCATCTTGTTTGCTTCATAATAATATTGGTCTGTCACATTTTTACATTAGGAAATGTACTTAGATTCTCCAGAGAAAAAAACGTGTAAATGCTAATGTTAAATGACACCACTATCTACCGGAAGGGGGCGTGGCAAGGGGGCTGTGAGATAGGCCTATTGGGGGTCAAATCAACTAATGATTCCCGAGCGCGGCGCACGCTGCGGCTCCGTTGGCACCGTTCCAAGAGATGGGTCAAATGCCGAGAACAGATTTCACTGCGGTAAACGTCTGTGACTAATCGTACGACTTTGACTTTGACTTTGATCTCTCTGTGAGTGTACTGTACAAATGTGTACATTTGTACACTCAGAGTTATGGCCAGTCCGTGGCCTAATGCATAGTAAACTGGGGGTCAAAGTCGTACGATTAGTCACAGACGTTACCGCAGTGAAACGTGTTCTCTGTCCTTGGAATGAAACACATTTGAAAAGCACTGTGGTAGAAATTGTGACTCATCTGTATCGTTTGCTCCCGTCTTGTTTCCTCTCTCCATTCACATGGCGAGGTCATACTTTAGCACATAATAATGTGAACAAAGTGGATTATGCCAGTAAGAAATGATTTAGTCAAAACAAATTGCAATAAAAAATTGCATGTTTACTAAGAGAAAAAAAAATCATCACCATAAAGCAATTTTGTTGCAACTTCTAGGAGATCTTCAAGCTCACCGCGCATCTTAACCTTATATACCGGTAGACCATCTATAAGCATTCAGTAAAGATATTTAGTGTAGAGGGAAAAGGAGGGGGTACTAAGATGGACACCTGGGGGACTCCAGTCAACTGCACATATAGGCTTTAAGTGAGTGACTGTTTTGCGATTATGATTATGATTTCCCCAGTGAGGGGGACGACGTTCAGCCTCCACGTTGCTAGTTTACACTATGAGATGCACAGTCGCTGATTATTCAATCACATTGAAGAATTTCCACAGCCCACGACTGCTACGCTTGAATAACACGGAGCCCGCACTCGTTCTCCCCTGTGTGGAATTGATGCCATGATGGTTATTGTTTTGCATTCATGAATATTTGTCATCGGGATGTGCTTCACGTAAATGGTGCAGAACCACTTCTCTCAGGACCTTGACGGCGGTAGATAAATGGAAGCTTGCAGAGCATTTTTTCGGAAGAGCTTTCACCCAGACAGGCCATTCTCATTTTGTATAACTTCATGGAACACCCAAGCACAGCGTTTGGAGGGTATTATCGCCACTGACGGCTCAACTGAATGAGCATTAGGTTTGAGAAATGCACGTTGTATACCAGATTTATGGCGATTATTAAAAGTTGAGTTGAATCAGCAGTTTGGTTTTCAATCAGTATTTGCCGCATTCTCATCGATTCCCACACTATTTGTTTGGAATGTATGGCGCGATGTACATGTGGATACATGTGTGGCGTTGCTTTATTTAAGGGGAACATATCGATTTTGGTTATCATGGGAGTTCTCATAGCCTGCAGCAGTCTCTATGCTAGCAGACTGTGTTTTATGTTCCTCTACATACACACATAAACCTCAGGAGACATACAGTATGAATTATTCCCCGCCTTTTGATTTAATGGGCAGTTCTCTACTATACAATTCTCTCTCTCCCTCTTCCCTTTCTCCCCCTTCCCTTTCTCCCCCTTTTCTCTGCCATCAGACCGTGTAAGAAGGTGTTTTGGATGCCAGCAAAAAATCACCTCGAATATGGTGGCTCTGTTCAGTCTGTGTAGATTGCAGGGCTTAGGCCTGTGTGATAATGGCTTCCTGTTCTTTGAATTGTCATCTCCAAGCAGAGCAGGACGGCATAGAGATGTGCCATTAGTCCTTGCCACGCTCCTCCTAAGCTGAGTCTTCAGGTCATCAGGACAATGACAGTAGGTGATAATTGGCTCTTGGTCTTTACAGCCAACCTGCATGATGGCTGTCTCCGACTTTAGGTAAGACGCCAGTAAGCGTAGCTCTGACAAACTATCTCTCCCGACCGGTGGCCTCCTCCACTTTCTCTTTTTATCGCCTCTTACTTTTATCGATCTATACATTCCAGGAAACTCTTGGAATTTAATTCTTTCTAGTGAGGTCTTTCGCCCCAATCAAGAGCCAAAATGTTGGACCCCACAAGAATTGTATTTTTGTCTCGCTTAGTGTTAGTTAAGAGTTGAGGTTAGGGTTCAATATGGCAAATGAACTAGCAACTTTAAAGTCTTGTCAAGTGTTTTATTTAAAAGTTTCCCCCATGCTGTTTTAACATTAATGGCAGTGAATGATGTTTAAAAAATGTAGACGGAGAGCTACTAAATGATGTGCTACATACACTTACCGTGTACACAAAGAATCTGATGCCAAGCATTTTCTATTTTAACCTAGGGGCTGCTGCTATTGCTTTTGTACAAATTATTTAGCCTTTCTGAGTTGAATGTACAAAAACAGAGACATCATTAGGCTTCTTGGTCGTGTGCAGAGCTTTGGGCTTGTCCTGCCACAGTGGTGGCTGTCAGGTTTGAACATCCAGGGATGTAAATCAAGAGAAGAAAATGTTCTAACAGCTTGTGCTCGGGGGGCTTTGGTTGCGTGATGGAAGCTGATGAGTAGATTCCTTCTGTCACTTTCATTCCCTCCTCACAGGTTTTCTGTCCTTTTGAGACCTGTAGAGATGGACAGAAACCGAGTCCATCCCTGGTAACACAAGTCTCCAAACATATTTGGCAGAACGTGCCTTTTGATGAAAATGACAGAACAAAATGTGTTTGTGTGTTAAACGGGCAACTGTCTTTATTTCTTTCTCCCACCCCATTTTTCCTGAATTGTCTTACTTTGAGGAAGACATGAACATATTTACAGAAATTTCCAATGCATTTCTGTATCAGGAGAGTGGGTGGATGTGTGAGTAGCATTTATTAGATACTGTGTAGGCTTTATTCAGACTGCATGCAAATCACATTTGTTAATCAAATAAGATCTAGGACTGATTGTCCACATTATTATTTTCAAGTGATCATTATTTGCAAGGGATTATGATTTGTGTATTCACACATCGTCGACCTATCTACAGTTCATTGGTTGCTGTGGTAACAACGCAATGACATTGGAGTGAGTAATAATGCTTAACTTAAACTCTAGGGTAACGTGTGAATCAGATTTTAATCGGATTCCATACCACTTAGGAAGTTGGTTCAAAAATGATTCTCAAAAATCTGTTTCCATGTTTTTCGTTTTGTTTTCTGTTTTCCCATTTAATATATATTGAAATTGTATTTAAAGGAAAGCCCCTTGAGATGCATCATCTCGTTTTAGAGGGGGTCAATGAATACAATACATAGACAAAACGGTACATGTCAACACACAACGATACACTTACAACATCAAAACATAGAGGCTCTCCAATCCACTCAAAACACTACTTCACCAATCAATCTAAATAGGCCACTGTGGGCTGGCGTGTCCACTGTGAACATAGCCTGTGAATATAGAGCAACTGTGCATCCGACAATTGGGAGGTAGAGAAGAGGATCAGTGCGAGGTACTGCATCTGCTGAGGTGTTCAGCCTTCCAGCCATGGTGAGAGAATGCTCTCTGCAACCATCCAACCCAGTCTGCTGACTGCTTACTCCCTGTCTGTGTCCAGCAGAGTGGTCGTAAGACCTCATCTAGCTCCTCCTGACATGCATCATGCCGTAGCTCCAAGTGAACACAGGTTCCCAGAGTGAAAGCCCAGTCACAGGATTAGAACGCCTATGGTCCTGAGCCCCCTAAAGCCCTGCAGAGACAAAACAGAAAAGACAATGCCATGAGGTGAATGGTGTTGCTATCAACTTGCACAAGTTACTGTTTAACCACCCTATATTATTATTTTTTTAATTCTTTATTTACCCAGGGAAGTAGCTGAGCACAGGTGCTCATTTTCAGCAACGCCCTGCACATAGAAACACACACACACACACACACACACATTAAAACATGGGGGCTGACCAGTACAACCAGTCTTATACTGTTGGCCACTAAGCAGCTCCAGGGGGAGCAGTTGGGGGTTCAGTGCCTTGCTCAAGGGCACTTCAGCGGTGTTGGGTGAGTGATGACAATCACTTCCCCACCCAGATTTTTCCTGCCCGTCCGGGGAATCGAACCGGCAACCTTTCGGCAACAAGGGCGCTCCTCTAACCCTTAGGCCACCGCTGCCCCTGAATATATTCTGTACTTAGTTGGTATTGAATTTGAAAGTTATTCTTTCATTTTGATATTGCAAAACAATGTTGCCTATACACCAGATAAAAATAAGAATCACATTTAATGAAGGAAAATGGAATAGAAGAATGTATTTATGATAAGACATCTATGTTTGTTTTCACCACCAATGCTGCTGGCTTACTGGTACAGTATACTTGACATGCTTTGAGAAATTAGCAAACAATAAAATGTAATATTAAAAGACCAGAAAAATAAATTAAAGTTTGCTTTATTAAAACAAACATATTTTGCGGCTCCAAAAATGGCTCTTCTGGTAATAAAGGTTGCCTACCCCTCACTAAAGTATTCTTAATACATTCAGTTGATTCTTCGCCTAATCTCTTAAATTATTTTCAATAGAGGAGGGTTTGAATATTTTACCATCACAGGCAAATCTCACTGTTGGCTTTTGGTGCTCTATCTTTAACGTGACCAGCTCCCTCTAGGGCAGGGGTTCTCAACGTTTTTGGCCGGGGACCCCCGGAAATGCTTTGGCAATGTCTCGGGACCCCCGCCCCGCCCCCTCCCGACCCCCAATATAAATCGACTGCTACAATAACCTTAAACCATTTTGGGCGGGAACCCCTTTTGGTGTTTTAAGCATTGTTATAATTTAGCTATTGAAAAATAGCAGATCTACAAGCTCATAGCGCGCCACCGAGTGGCGCGCTACGAGCTTGTAGGTCTGCTATTTTTGAAAAATCGTGAAAATAAAATTTAAAAAAAATCTTTTTTTTTTTTCTTTTTTTTTTTAATAATTTGGGGACCCCCTAAAATAATTTGGCGACCCCCCGAGGGGTCGCGACCCACGGGTTGAGAACCCCTGCTCTAGGGTAGTATCTCCTCATCCACATGTGTGTGAGCGCATTTAACTCTACATCCACCCTCGGTAGCGTTGTACTGTAGGATGTCTCCATTCCAGAAGGAAACCATTTGATTCAGCTGTCATCACTCAGCCTTTCCAGATTCCTTTGAAATAAAAACATCTTTCTTCTTCTTCTTCAGCACCTCCACTTTGGGAGATGACCCGGGACATTCTTGGCACACACTTCTAACACTTGGCAATCGTTATAAATTCACCACCGAAAGCACCGTGACAGATTGCACCATCATTTTTAGTGGGTTTTATTTCACCATGCAAGACCAAATTAAATTGAACCAACCCACGACACCAGCATCCCTAGCACATACAGACTGTTCTTAGCCAGCCAATTCACAGGCAATTACAATAACGGATGGTTGAATCTGGTGCACCAACTGAGTGAGCTGTCTTGCTTGTAATTGAATCACAGAGGAGGACCAGAACATTGTTGTGCCTATATTAGCATGTGTTTGATCTCTGTGGGATCAGTGGGTTGGGGGGGGGGGGGTTGGCGAAAACACCTGCCAGAGTGAAAATCTTTGAAAACGCTGTTTCCTCCCATCTCCATGTAAACAGGCAAAACGGTGAATCTGCAAAATGTGTGACATCATGGCTCACTTGGGCTCACAACGCATAATGTGTATTGCATTACGGCAGAGCCTTAGGCGATATTTGGAGTTCCTAGATGAGCGAGCGCTCCCTCGCCCCGCTCATCCTACAAATACAAATGTCGCGATGATGAATGTGAAACCATAGTGTAAACAAACTTGTGATATAGGAAGTAGAATGGACTTGTGCATGCGTGCCTGGTCTGTCTGGCTGTCCGCCACTGCCACCTGCCGTTTTCTCTGGAGCCCGTTTCCGTCTAAAAGTGCCCTGCGTGTGCGTGTACAGTTGGGTGCCACCGATATTGTCCCTTATCATTTGACCCATTTAGGCCTGACCTCAAAATTAAAAAAAAACCTTCTAAATCCTCCAGTTTTCTGAAATAAATATTTTCACGGTTTTTCAAAAATAGCAGACCTAAAAGCTCGTAGCGCGCCACTCGGTGGCGCGCTATGAGCTTGTAGATCTGCTATTTTTCAATAGCTAAATTATAACAATGTTTAAAACACCAAAAGGGGTTCCCGCCCAAAATGGGTTAACTGTCCTTTTGCGCAGATCACGCAAACCTCAGCAAAAAGAAAAGGACAATATCGATGGCCTCCAACTGTATGTCCCCACTCCCCTAATCTCCTATACTGCTACAGTAGGCCGAACATGCGTCATATCTCTTGAGCATGCTGACAGCCGGCCAAGGACCTCAAATCTCGAATATTTTGATTTTGAACTCTCGTTTTTTTATAGCGGCCCAAACACTTACGTCGAACTGCTGATCCAACCGATACTGTATGCCTGAGTCACAGTGTCTTTGTCTCTTTGTGCCCATATATGGAGATCTATATCTGACAGTGATGTCATCAGTATATGCCCATATATTGGTATGGCCATATAAGAGCATATCAGTTGGATTGGCGGTTCTGGACAAATGGATATATCTATAACTACTACTATTACCGGATCAACTACTCGATGGCGGGTATGTTTAGGGTTATGTCAGAGTGAAGGGGTCATGGTCCGCCCATTTTTACTATAGGATAATTGCAGAGCAATTGTCACTCCAGGCTATGGCATAGCATCCTCTCTCTCTCTCTCTCTCTCTCTCTGCATGTAAAGTGTCATAAACACACAGGCCTGAGTTCTCTTTCCTCATGGTCATGGTCTGCCACCTTTCAGATATAGCTGTGTGCATCTCATCCTACATGCCGTTGCTTTCCACTTACATGTACAGTAGACTAGACTGTCAAATTGTGTAGCCGAAGGATATTACAGAGCTTGCGTTCTGGAATGATCAAACGGGTTTTAAAAAGAACACATATGGTAGATCATGCTCCAAAAAGTAAAGGAAAAACTGTGCCCTCTTTTCCTTTGTATTGACGGAGTCAACAGTCTGTCTCCAGAGACTACCACCACAGAAACGTGAGGAAGTGGCTCTTTCTCAGTCTGAGGAAGAGCCACTTAGGCTCTATTATCTTTGTTATTCTTCTTTGTCTACTTCTCCCCGGCACCTGGCACTTCAACGATTGGATGTATGTCCTTTATCACTTGCTTATAGATTCCTTTTGTATTATTATTTGGTTTGAAAATGGCAGATCTCGCAATGTGAGCCACTCCTCTTTAAAGTTATATTATCTTTTATCTTATCTTTATTGTTAATGGCATTTAATGTTTGTGTTAGGGACAAGATGACGTAAATGTTCCCGTCATTGTCAATGGCATTTTTAAAACAAACATTGAACAAAAACCAAACATTAGCCCTGTATATAGGCGCCCCTCAAAAATAAAGCCCATAAAATAAAGTTTTCCTTTTTTTCTTTTTTTTGGTTGTGCTGAGCCAAACTGTAAAAGCAGAATCATGGAAAACAAGAGGGGGGGCTTGCAGAGTGTAGCATTGGTACACATTTTAAAACAGGAGTTGCCCAAAGTGCCCAAAGAAATCTAGGAATGGGTTTCCACACACTGTGTAGCATTACCACTGAAATTGTTACGCAAACGTGCGACACAGACACATGCATGTGCACACCTCGGTTGCTCATGTTCACACTTTAATTGCCCGGGGTTATTTAATCCATTACATTATAGCGCCCATTCGATTTATAAACACGGACCCCTTTTCCGGACGGACCAGAAGTTGTTGTTGATGTGTGTGTAGCAGCTAACAATAGCCACACCACTCTAGAGTCGATCGACAACAACGGGAGACAAGAATAAATCTATCGCGACTAGCGACTAGACCGCGAAGCGCCGTCTAACACAGTATCTTTTTTCATAATTAGACGGGATGATTTAGATCGCGAGTTATGAACGTTATTTTCGTTTTCATCAGCTAAACAGGGGATGGAGTTTTTCCATGACGTCTCACTCTTGCACAACACCGAGGATTGCCCAACAGGCGCTCCCAGGCTGTGGAGCCATGCGATCCCTTCTCATATCAATAAACTTCGTCTTTTGGACAATACTTCGTCCTGGGCGTCGGGTGTTACTAATAGAAAGGACAAATAACTTCGTCCTGGGCGATGGGAGTGTTAAGGGTGATTCTTTGGAACAGTAGCCTTATATAATGTGGTTTGCAGTATTTAGATCTTAGGTGGTGCCCTAGTTAAATATCGCAAATATCCATCCGCAATTACATCCTAGGCAAGGCATACTTCAAAGCGCCAAATGAAAGCATAATGATTAATAGGGGATCAAGCGTTATTTTAATACTAAAATGTTCCGCTATAAAGGGCAATAATGGAGCTTAGAGCTCATCTTCATTCTCTCATTCATTTCCAAACTCTTCCTCATGGGAACAAATTGCAGTTCTATTCCAAGCAGCACCGGATCATCCATCCACAGAAATAAGTTGCACCTGGCCTGCATTCCGTTGCTAAAACAAAATGTTCTACACCATTTGTGCCTTTTGCTTTGGGATTGGAAGCGAAGAGAGTTGCATCTTAGAAAACGTGATTATTCAAATCCCTGGCCCTGCTACTTTCTGTAGGATTTGCCCAAGAGTGATGATAAAGCACCCAGATGGGCATCACATCGGCATTTACATCCTTTTTGTGTAATTTTTTTTTCTGTGTACTAGAAAAAAGCACATGCAAGCGTTTGGCCCCATCCTATAGGAAGAAAACCCCCTCCCGCCCCTCCCCCCCCCCCCCCTCCTCTCTCTCTCCCCATTTCTCTGTTCCTGGCACTCCCAGCCTCTTGCTCTATAAACTACAGTTGGAGGCCATCGATATTGTCCTTTTCTTTTTGCTGAGGTTTGCGTGATCTGCGCAAAAGGACAGTTAACCCATTTTGGGCGGGAACCCCTTTTGGTGTTTTAAACATGTTATAATTTAGCTATTGAAAAATAGCAGATCTACAAGCTCATAGCGCGCCACCGAGTGGCGCGCTACGAGCTTGTAGGTCTGCTATTTTTGAAAAATCGTGAAAATATTTATTTCAGAAAACTGGAGGATTTAGAAGGATTTTTTGAAATTTTGAGGTCAGGCCTAAATGGGTCAAATGATAAGGGACAATATCGGTGGCACCCAACTGTACATACTGCAACAGTACAGATGGTACAGTAAACAAGGCCACTTTATTGGAATTACCAGAAAGCCTCATACATGTCTTCATGAAATATTACTAAAGCAAGTGGAATGTTCTTTTTGCCTGCTCTTAATCATTCAGTTGGAAAAACCACATATTTCCTCACACACAGCTTGATATTATGTATACGTTGGAAGCCAGAAGAAATGTGCTGGTTCTAGTATGTAATGGAAAGAAGGAAAAGGATATGCACATCCCAGTTTCAGAATACGGTGCTGGACCCAAAAAATTACTGAATGAAGAAAAAAGTGGAATGTCCGCACACGATATAGTTCTGCTCCCCGTCTTTTTTTTTATTTCAACCTAAATACAACAACGTTTCGCCCCTCCGGGCTTTCTCAAGTTACATGGGTATGGCTGTTGTTGAATAGAAGAAGAGGGGAGCGCTGCCGTGGTCCGTTGTTTGTTGAACTGAATACAGGTGCTCGTAGGCGAGGTTAGATAACATCATAAAAGAAGAGGATCCAAGGCACTCTGTGAGGTGAAAAAAAGCCTTTTTTATTGGGTTTAAGGCATGGCAAAGAACATTACAAAAAGGACCTTTTTGTAATGTTCTTTGCCATGCCTTAAACGCAATAAAAAAGGCTTTTTTTCACCTCACTGGAACAGAGTGCCTTGGATCCTCTTCTTTTATGATATTACATGGGTATGGCCTTGAAATCCTTAAATAGGTGGAACTTCACATACAGCCAATAGGCTGTATGTGAAGATTCACTCCAGAGCAATACAAATACATCAATTAAGGGGCCATACACTCACGAACAATAGGTTTAAAATACAATAAATACACCAAAACATATATACAATACAAAAGGAATACACAGAGATAATAATAGTTCGGCATGTCAGGCAGTTGTATTAAAGGAATGGTCTGATATCTAGGTCCAAATTCATACCAAAAGGTTTAAGGGTTCTCAATTCATAGATCCAAAATGCTCCTTTTTTTCAGCAGGAGAGACTCCCAGTCTCCTCCCCTACGTTGTTTTTCCACTTTTTCCAATGTATCTTAAAGCAGACACATTATGGCCAGCTTGCATAAAATGAGCCGTCACTGGACTGCGCATATTTCTGAGTTCTAATGTCACTCTGATGTTCGGTGATGCGCGTCTTAAGCGCTCTTGTCGTCATACCAACATATGCCAGTGAACACTTTAGCATGTATATTATTAATATTAGGTCTCTAGTGGTGAGGATTTGGCACCTACAAAACCCCGAACCTTCCTTGATGAAATCCCTAATGGGAATTATAAATGTGGTAGTTGCACACAATGTAACTTCACTTATAAATGTACATCGTTTAATCATCCTTCTACAGGAAAGAAATATAATATTAAAGGGGTTATTTCATGTAAATCAACACATGTAGTATACATGCTAAAGTGTCCATGTTCACTGGCATATGTTGGTAAATGGTGCATTTATATAGCGCCTTTATCCAAGGCGCTTTACATAGATTGTGCATTACATTCACCCATTCATACACCGATTGCGGCGGAAGCCATGCAAGGTACCAACCAGCACATCGGGAGCAATTTGGGGTTCAGTGTCTTGCCCAAGGACACTTCGACATGTAGACAGGAGGAGCCGGGATTCGAACCGCCGACCCATGGATCATTGGACGACCTGCTCTACCTCCTGAGCCACAGTCGCCTGGTATGACGACAAGAGCGCTTAAGACGCGCATCACCGAACATCGGAGTGATATTAGAACTCAGAATATGCGCAGTCCAGTGGCGGCTCATTTTATGCAAGCTGGCCATAATGTGTCTGCTTTAAAATACATTGGAAATAGAAAAATTGGAAAAACCGTAGGGGAGGAGACTGGGAGTCTCTCCTGCTGAAAAAAGAAGCATTTTGGATCTATGAATTGAGAACCCTTAAACCTTTTGGTATGAATTTGGACCTAGATATCAGACCATTCCTTTAATACACCTGCCTGACATGCCACTCTATTATTATTATTATTATCTCTGTGTATTCCTTTTGTATTGTACTAGAATTTCGCGGGCCTTCGGCCCGCTCATCCCAGAGTTGCGTTGCCCCGCGTTGCGATACAGAAGTCCACAGATACAGAAGTGCACAGTGACACGCGTTGTATGCAGCTGTTTTGTGTTGCAGCGCGCGTGTAGTGTTGTTGTTGTTATCCATATATGCGCCTCGGTTCGTCCCGTTTGTTCCACGCCAGGTGTCGACGCAGTCGTTGGCGCAAATGTCTTATTATTTTAACTGTGTATGTAATCGCGGCTAGTAGCACACATTTTTTTGTAGGAGCACGATGAAAAGGTATCAAATAATGTGTTTGAGGGCCCTCCTATATACAGCTTTAGTCCCCACACGTGTCAATATTTGCCATTGACAAAGAACAGAGAAATTAGGTCGAAATGCCGCTAAATATGACGTAAATTAAAATGTATTATATATATATTTTTTTTTAATTGAATGTAAATACTTTACTTAGAAAAAAACCTGGCAACCCGCACCCCGCGGTCATTTTCCGCTAACCGGAGCGGTGCTCCCTAGCCTGCTGGAGGGGTTCACATCATCCCATGCATCCTCGAGAGGAAAAAGAAGGAAAATAAATGCAGCCTTGAGCCTACCTAGCAATGTGGTGTTGTGGAGCTTGATCACCTCCTCCTCCTCCTTTTCTGCCCAAATTGCCAATCCCAATAAATGCAAAAGTTGCCTAGTGTGAATACTTCCACAGCCTAATTACTAAAGGATAAACTATCAGTCTTCTCCGAAATCGGTCAATGTTTGTCAACTCAGCACGTGTTGACAACGCATAGTAAACAGAAGCCGTGTGTGTGTCACACCAAAAGTGGTGACCTATAGAATCCTGTACATAGAAGCATCACGCAATCGTCTCCCTCCCTGTGTGGGTCACGTGGTGGGCTGTGAGCAAATGGGAGAGGGAATGTAGTGTTGGCAGGTCCGCGTATTGTAAGCGAGTGGTAGTGTGTGTAAGTAGCGTGTTGAATGGCATTTTTTCTGTGCTTGTTTTCATAGACGTGGCAACAAATTAGGCGGGGGTGTCGGTGCTTGTGGCGTGTTTGTGTTTATTATTGATATTGATATTGTTTGCGAGTGTGGACGGGAGCCGGCTTTAGTGGCAGTGCGATGACAATGTTTACGCGGGTGTTGTTGAGTGTGGCCGTGCGGCGCGACATGAGGAGATAGGGAACGAACGAAGCGGAGGGTAAGTCTGTGACGTGTTAGTGTGTTGTTGCAGTGTGTGTTGCTCCTGCTTCGGCTTCGGCACCCAGCGTGTCAGTGACGTAGTAGCTGGTGACTTTGGGTCCCTTCCTTGGGCTTGGGGACACCTTTTCAAATGTATAATAGATTATATGTTTTGGTGTATTTATTTATTCAGAGTAAAAGCGGCCATGTCTTTCCGGCTCCCCAGAGCTCCTATTTTGAAGGAATTGTGTTAAGGCAACCGGCCGGTTCCACGCGCTGCACGCGATTTGTTTCTTCAGGGCCCATTTCAAGGTGCCATCTTGGATGTAGCTGAAGTAGCTAGATGTAGCCAAAACACCCCTGAGGCGATCGACAACAACGGGAAGTATGATTACTTCTGACGCGACAAGCGACGGGACCGCGATGGGCCGTCAAAAACATAATCTTTGGTTAGAATTGGACGGATTGATTTAGATCAAGAGTTATTCACATTTGAAGATGTTTCCCCTCATCCACTAAAATGGAGGGGGGACCACTTTGGATGATGTCCCAACCGGAAATGCCATTGAATGTTGCCCAACAACAATACCATGCATTATAAAAATGCATGGTCATCTCATTTTCAAAAGGGACCCATAAACAAACAAAATACAGAAAAGCATACTGTACACAAATACACAAAACATGCAGTACACAGATACAAACAGATATACAAATACATACATATATACACAAATAGCTTGCTCACCCTCTTCCACCTACACCACCAACCACCACATAATACACAATGGAGATAAGGGCACAGTGCAAATATTTCTTCACTTCACTTCACCCATTCTAACAAACATTGACACACCGGCAGCGGAGGCAGCCATGCCAGGACGGTACCTGCTGGCTCGCTTTGACCTGGTGTTTACTGTTTAGCGTCTTGCTCAAGGCTGGCTCGATGCACATTGCCAACGAGGACCGACCTGGGAACCTTCTAATAACCCTCCTACTGAGCCACTGACAACCCCCTCACATGCTGTAGCACTGTACACCTCTAACACTTACCCTGTATCTCCAATATAGATTTCATTCTCATTCTTTTGTCCTCATCAGAACCTTGACAAAATGCTGTTATATAAGCTTTAGACATTGACTCTTTAAAAGAAAACGAGGTGGTTGCGGTGCTAATTACATGTGTAGATGGATTACGGTGGAACAGTTCCCCCATCGACTGCATAAGTCTTACCCGTCTTCTTGGAGACAAAATGATGAGGAAATATAGGCTACTGGGACTCCTATTGATGGGGTAGAAGGGGGTGAAAGAGGGCTGTTATCATGACATAACTCATAATGATTATAACGCTGGAACCCCAGTGTGCTCTATCCTGTTGTGGGTAATTGTTTTCAAAGATTGGCTGATACCCTGCAGGCTTGAGTATTGCCACCATAATTCTCCATAATTCTGGGTCAAGTCACAGTGTCTGCACTAATGAAAGAATGAAAGCCCTGAAAGATAAACCGAGCTGCGTTGTTTGTTCAAGGCTATGTTGTTGTCGTTAACGGCGAGGAGACGGAACGGAACCGCTCATATCCGTTCTCCGCGGGCATGCTCGACATTAAGCCATTTAGACCTGAAAACGATTCTAAAAATGTCTTCTAAATCATGACTGTTTTCTGAAATACCCATGTTTCTGTGTCAGTGTGGTGCTCAATATTTCGTGTCAAGGATCTCCAGAATTATCTGTATTTGGCCGCCGACCCCCCCCCCCCCCCATCTGAAAATATGTTGTTCCAGGACCAACCCCCCCCAGAAGCAAAGATTTGAGTTAAAAACGTTCACTCTGAAAGAATATATTAAGATTTGTGCCACATTTTCGCGATTTCTCAAAAATAGCAGACCTAAAAGTCCGTAGCGCGGCACTCGGTGCCGCGCTATGAGCTTTTAGACCTGCTATTTTTCAACAGCTAAAGCATATAACATAATGCTTAAAACACCAAAAGGGGTTCCCGCCCAAAATGGGTTAAAACGGAAATGTAAGCAGCCTATGTGTGATGAGAATGCAAACCAAGGCATGTATTGGAGCTTGACTGTCATGTAAAATGTCTCTTATTTTGGGACCTCATATCTGCAGTGAACCTCATATCCGTAGTTCTGGTTTTCCGGACCCGATTGCATTCAGACTCGGAGTCTGTTCCATTGCAACGGGCTCAGCGGTTATGTGATTTGTCAGGTACAAATACACTTTGGCAGCCCATGTCAGAACATTTGATTCAGAAACCGCTCTCGGTTCAGTGAACAGAACATCCGTTTCTCTCACTGAAGACGGCTTTGTCCAGAGGTGGCTAATGTACTAGAACAAATTTGTTACTGGCAAGCATCCTGCCACTAACATATTAAAAGGTGACGTGTAACTCTCCTGTTTATCTGTCATTGGGATCCCTGAGCTGATGTGAAAGAAGCCACCCACAAGAAAAGAAGATTAAAATGTGACACACTTGCAAAGGGATATTGACAGGCTTCTCGTCTTGCTTGGCTGCCAGCCGTGGGTGCAGCAATCCCAGCGCAACCCTATCTTTTGACAAACTGATCTCAGTGGAGCGAGGGAGGTGACAGACGCTTACTCATGCTTTTCACATTTCAGGGGAAAAAAAGAAAGGAACATAAACCAAGAAGCGGAAGATGGGGAATACATCAAGAGGAAAAGGGAAAGTAACTGTAATCTGACCTAGTTTCTGGCTCTGGGCACACAGTTTCTGAGTTGGCAACGCAGGCACTTTTCTTCCTGCTCCTAGACAATCAATGTGACTGATCTGTGGAGCAACGGCATGCAACTGAGGCCAGGCAGGCTAGCTAATATCCTGCATTTATCAACGCCCACCCATGAGCACACACACGCCCACACACAGGCACATGCACACAAACACTCACTGACTTTTGTGCAAACATATGAACCTTGAAAACAACCCCAATCACACACAAACAGCCATGACACTCACACACACACACACGTCCCCCACAGCCAACCCCTATAGTCTCACACACGTCCTTTATTTGACAGGATATCTGGCATATCAAACGCTTAAAAAGAACTGCTTTTAGAGTTCTCAACTGGCCTGAAAACACATTCCCTTATTTTTAATTACCGGATTAAATTAAATTAAAGAGACTGATTTTCACGTTCTGGCATTTAGTTCGGGCAGAATTTTAGAACTCTTCTAATTTTGTATTCTAATTTTAAAATAAACAGCTGTATTGTAATCTCTCAGATGATGGCACTGGACAATTTACGACATTCTGCGGAACACAATACTTGAGCAGTGTTTGTAGGATGAGCAGAGACATTCACAGTCAATCCTTGGTGTGCATTTATCTCGGAGTATACATGGTTCCATTTTGAGTTAAATTATGACTTTCTTTGTGTGTGTGTGTGTGTGTGTGTGTGTGTGTGTGTGTGTGTGTGTGTGTGTGTGTGTGTGTGTGTGTGTGTGTGTGTGTGTGTGTGTGTGTGTGTGTGTGTGTGTGTGTGTGTGTGTGTGTGTGTGTGTGTGTGTGTGTGTGTGTGTGTGTGTGTGTGTGTGTGTGTGTCCGTCCGTCCCACATGCCTGTGGGATCGGAATGTGTCTGACCTTTAATAAGCAAACTTCACACTCTGTATATTGTGGAGCGCCTTTCGAGCACATCACGTCAAAACTAGGACAGGCAACCGTCAACGTCTGGTTGATGCAAACAGTTGACTGGCACAAGTGGCACATTATTTAAAGTGAGAACCATCAGATTTAATTATCTGAGGCCATGCATGCTCTTTGAAGCTGCTGGTGTACTAGATGGAGTAGTGTGTGTATGTATCCGTAATTCAAAAATGTTGAAAAATAGCAGATATACAAGATCGTGACACGATGTGAGCTTTTTTTTCTGCTATTTTTTGAATAGTCAACGCTAATGTCTAAAATGACACAGATGCCTTCCCATTTTTAATGGTTTAAATTAGCTATGTTTGACCCAATTCTATTTCAAGAATTTGCGCTTTAAAGATTTTTGAGTTAATAAAACATCTACTGCACAAACTTGGACATCATCAGTGTTGTTTCCTGGAGTCACCGAGTGTTTCGGATCTTGCAACAGACGGTGTCCTCCAGGCGACCCAACCAAGACCCCAGACCCTGTCCAAGTGGCATGCTACTGCTGGTGAGATGTTAGCAGGTGTTGGCAACACTAGGAGGCTCTAGGCACTGCACTGTGGTTGCCTCCGGGCCTGGCTCCTCCTTCATCTGAAGGAGTTTTTCTTTTGTACACTCTGTAGTATGCAGTCCTCAAAATAAACACAGAGCGTTACCCCCATCATACTAGAAGGTGAATCACTAGAGGAGGTGGAGACCTTTAATAAACACAGAGTGTTACCCCCATCATACTAGAAGGTGAATCACTAGAGGAGGTGGAGACCTTTAATAAACACAGAGCGTTACCCCCATCATACTAGAAGGTGAATCACTAGAGGAGGTGGAGACCTTTAATAAACACAGAGTGTTACCCCCATCATACTAGAAGGTGAATCACTAGAGGAGATGGAGACCTTTAATAAACACAGAGTGTTACCCCCATCATACTAGAAGGTGAATCACTAGAGGAGGTGGAGACCTTTAATAAACACAGAGCGTTACCCCCATCATACTAGAAGGTGAATCACTAGAGGAGATGGAGACCTTTAATAAACACAGAGTGTTACCCCCATCATACTAGAAGGTGAATCACTAGAGGAGGTGGAGACCTTTAATAAACACAGAGTGTTACCCCCATCATACTAGAAGGTGAATCACTAGAGGAGGTGGAGACCTTTAATAAACACAGAGCGTTACCCCCATCATACTAGAAGGTGAATCACTAGAGGAGGTGGAGACCTTTAATAAACACAGAGCGTTACCCCCATCATACTAGAAGGTGAATCACTAGAGGAGGTGGAGACCTTTAATAAACACAGTGTTACCCCCATCATACTAGAAGGTGAATCACTAGAGGAGGTGGAGACCTTTAATAAACACAGAGCGTTACCCCCATCATACTAGAAGGTGAATCACTAGAGGAGGTGGAGACCTTTAATAAACACAGTGTTACCCCCATCATACTAGAAGGTGAATCACTAGAGGAGGTGGAGACCTTTAATAAACACAGAGCGTTACCCCCATCATACTAGAAGGTGAATCACTAGAGGAGGTGGAGACCTTTAATAAACACAGTGTTACCCCCATCATACTAGAAGGTGAATCACTAGAGGAGGTGGAGACCTTTAATAAACACAGAGCGTTACCCCCATCATACTAGAAGGTGAATCACTAGAGGAGGTGGAGACCTTTAATAAACACAGTGTTACCCCCATCATACTAGAAGGTGAATCACTAGAGGAGGTGGAGACCTTTAATAAACACAGAGCGTTACCCCCATCATACTAGAAGGTGAATCACTAGAGGAGGTGGAGACCTTTAATAAACACAGTGTTACCCCCATCATACTAGAAGGTGAATCACTAGAGGAGGTGGAGACCTTTAATAAACACAGAGCGTTACCCCCATCATACTAGAAGGTGAATCACTAGAGGAGGTGGAGACCTTTAATAAACACAGAGTGTTACCCCCATCATACTAGAAGGTGAATCACTAGAGGAGGTGGAGACCTTTAATAAACACAGTGTTACCCCCATCATACTAGAAGGTGAATCACTAGAGGAGGTGGAGACCTTTAATAAACACAGAGTGTTACCCCCATCATACTAGAAGGTGAATCACTAGAGGAGGTGGAGACCTTTAATAAACACAGAGCGTTACCCCCATCATACTAGAAGGTGAATCACTAGAGGAGGTGGAGACCTTTAATAAACACAGAGTGTTACCCCCATCATACTAGAAGGTGAATCACTAGAGGAGGTGGAGACCTTTAATAAACACAGAGCGTTACCCCCATCATACTAGAAGGTGAATCACTAGAGGAGGTGGAGACCTTTAATAAACACAGTGTTACCCCCATCATACTAGAAGGTGAATCACTAGAGGAGGTGGAGACCTTTAATAAACACAGAGCGTTACCCCCATCATACTAGAAGGTGAATCACTAGAGGAGGGGGAGACCTTTACCTATCTGGGCGATAAACTGGGCGGGGCTGACGTGAAAGTTCGGATTGGCAAGGCAAGAGCAGCTTCCCATCAGCTAAAGAATGTCTGGGGATCCTCCAATCTTCCCATAAACACTAAGATCAGGATCTTTTATTCCATGGTAAAGCCTGTTCTGCTGTATGGAGCAGAAACTTGGAGAACAATTGTTAACACCTTGGAGGCGCAAGACGGAGATCACCGCCAAGTTCAAGTTGCCCGAGACGGAGATTGAAAAAAACGACGGAGATTAATGCTATCAAAACCGGTCGCATCGCTCCACAGCCTAGGAGCGTTGTTGCCCAATCCTCGGTGTTGCACAACAGTGACACGTCATCGAAAATGTTCCCTGCCTGTTTAGCGGACGACAACGAAAATCTTAAAACGTTCATAACTCGCGATCTAAATCATTCCGTCTAATTATGAAAAAATATCCTGTGTTAGACGGCGGTCCAGTCGCTAGTCGCGATAGATTTATTCTTACCTCCCGTTGTTGTCGATCGACTCTGGAGTGGTGTGGCTATTGTTAGCTGCTACACAGACATTCACAACAACTTCCAGTCCGCCGGTTAAAGTGGTCCGGTCGCTATAAACGATGGGCACACGTTATTAATGGATTAAATAGGCCCGAGCCCTCAAGGTGTTAATAGTTGTTTTGAAGAAAATCCAGACATTCATCAACACCTGCCTTAGAAGAATCCTCTGAATCCGATGGCCTACGACAGTCGCAGCGAACAAGTCAACACCCTGTGGAGGAAGAAATCCTCCAAAGATGCTGGCGATGGATTAGCCACACTCTTCGCAAGCCTGCATCTAATATCACAGGATGCACCCTGTTCTGTAACCCACAAGGGAGAAGGAAGAGGGTCAGACAAAGAAACACCTGGCGCCATGACCTAGATGCACTATGTGAAGAGATCTGGCCACACTTGAAGACAGATGGAGAAAATGGCCCAGGAGTCAAGACTGGGATGCCTGGAGAGCTCTTGTTCATAGCCTATGCCCAAAGTTGGGTAAGTAGTATGTGGCAAAGCTTTTTTCCCATCGGGCATTATCATAATTTAACTTCAACTTTATTGTCACGTCACAAGTTTAGGTGTTAGAATTGTGAAAAAGAAGGAAAAGAAAATATAATAATAATAATAAAATATAGTCGGGTGACAAGAAAGTACAAGGTTGGATAGTATATCTGACATGGTAGGCCTACTTTCTTTTTATATTGAAATGTATTTCTTTAGAGGATAGCCCCTTGAGTTGTATCAACTCGTTTTAGAGGGGGTCCTCGGGCACAACACAATGAATACAGTACATACAGGTAGACAAAACAATACATTAAACATGTCGACACAGCACAATACACTTACATCAACAAAACATAGATGCTCTCCAAACCACTCAAACACTACATCAAGACCAGAAACAACTGCACTGAAACACCTAACAAAATACTAATAATAGTGATACTAATAATTCAATAATACAAAATAAAATAAAAATAAAGATAAAAAGAATAATCAAGCATTAAAGTACACGACTCTCTCCAAAAATCAAAAACAAGTTCAAATGGGCTTCAGGTCTGCAAACAAAGAGGCCTTGAAAATGTTAAATGATGTAATTGATCTCAAAGAAACAGACAAGTTGTTCCAATCAGATGAAGCTTTAAACTGAAAAGCACGTCTCCCAATTTCATTAGATGTTGTGGGTACAGAAAAGTAAAGTTGTTGAGTATGTCTATCTAGAGTTATATGTAACTAATAACTGTTTTAAATATGATGAATAATTGAACTAAATGCACTTAAAAATGAAAAGCAGCCAGTGGAATTGCCTCCTCGTTTGCGGAGTTAGCCAATTTAAAGGAGCATTCAGTGATTTGGGTGATTTGGAAAAACAAGATGTGCACATGCACACGCTCTACAGTGGGGGAAGTACAACAGACCAACAGCAGGTGCACCAAGGCCTGTCCCACTATCATGATTGGAGGAAGGCCCCTCTCATCCTGATTGGATGAAGGCTTTGCCACCCAAAGCCCAAAACGAAACTAGGGTTTTTTGACCCCAGGGGCTCATTGGGGAAAGGGAGGAACTCCTTATATGGTCAGCACACTTTATAGTAGGGAGGATTATCCAAAAAATAAGTGATATTTGAATTAAGTGAAATCACTGAATATACCTTTAAGGTATCATACATGTCGAATAGAAATGAGATAGAAATGCTTCTTGTGAAAGTAAAGAAACACAAGCCTATTTCCCCATTTATAATGATGCCTTAGTATTACTATATTTAGTATATACTATATTCTATGTTCTATATCCCAAGATAATGGGACGTGCTGCGGCGCGACACGTTGGCTAACAACACCGCAGAGCTCAAGAACCTGATGTTGGATAGGAATTTGTGGAGGGCAGCGATCCAAGCATCCCGAGTTGGTGTTGGCTATAGACCTCACTCTCGCAGCAACTAATGTCAAAAAGTATGTTTGCAGTAAGTGTTGTTCTGTGGACACATCCAACACCTCACAACAAATTGACTTTGTCAAATTTAATTTGCCGGTAACATTTCTCTGCTGCTTGCTGTGCTCCTCAGTTATAGGGGTCGGTAATGCAGTCTGACCTCAATATAATTTTGTGGGCAAATCTCATTGACTTTTTCATTGCGTTGCTAATGGATCTCTGAGGGAAGACGTGCACTGCACACAGTGATGTGTTTACGCTGTTTTATTAAAGAAAATCTGTCCGCTTGGACATTTTGTCCTTTTGGCATCTAGCTATGCTAGGAGAACTGATTTCAAGAAGTGTTGCCTAGAAATTGTTCCTGCTTGCCTATAGATATACTAGAGCAGTGATTCCCAACCTGTGTGCCGCGGCACTTTAGTGTGCCGTTTGAAATGGCCAGGTGTGCCGTTTGATTTGAACAAAAGTAGCCTCGGAAACCCAGACGTTTTTAATTCCAGGAAGAAAAGTGTGTGTGTGTGTGTGTGTGTGTGTGTGTGTGTGTGTGTGTGTGTGTGTGTGTGTGTGTGTGTGTGTGTGTGTGTGTGTGTGTGTGTGTGTGTGTGTGTGTGTGTGTGTGTGTGTGTGTGTGTGTGTGTGTGTGTGTGTGTGTGTGTGTGTGTGTGTGTGTGTGTGTGTGTGTGTGTGTGGGGAAAAAAGTGTGTGTGTGTGTGTGTGGGGAAAAAAGTGTGTGTGTGTGTGTGGAAAAAAGTGTGTGTGTGTGTGTGTGGAAAAAAGTGTGTGTGTGTGTGTGGAAAAAAGTGTGTGTGTGTGTGTGGAAAAAAGTGTGTGTGTGTGTGTGGAAAAAAGTGTGTGTGTGTGTGTGGAAAAAAGTGTGTGTGTGTGTGTGGAAAAAAGTGTGTGTGTGTGTGGAAAAAAGTGTGTGTGTGTGTGTGTGTGTGTGGAAAAAAGTGTGTGTGTGTGTGTGGAAAAAAGTGTGTGTGTGTGGAAAAAAGTGTGTGTGTGTGGAAAAAAGTGCGTGTGTGTGGAAAAAAGTGTGTGTGTATATGTATATACAACCCCCCCCACCCCCCCGTATATCTAGGTGTGCCATGGGATTTTTGGGCTATGAAAAGTGTGCCCTGGCAGAAAAAAGGTTGGGAAACACTGTAGTAGAGGATCAAGACTTAAGAGGATGTTTTTCCCTCCTGGCCTGAAGAGGTGTATGGGATTGACAAATTCCTTGTGAAATAAAATAAAAGACAGGATCCCTACCACATCTCGGGGACTGCCAACTGTGCTCCAGATGGGGCAAAACCCATTAGGTTCAGAATGGCTTTTTATTTTGTATTATTGTACCTCTCTCTGTCTGAGGGCTGTTTCAGGCTACTATTGGTTCTATTTTGTTCAGATCTCATTCAAGTAAGAAAAAAACACCAATGTAAACAAATCCCACTGTATCAAGATGTAGCTGCTCTGAAGCCTATGTCACTATAGCAGATGTTTCTTTAAGCTTCATACCATATTACAAACTTGGTTATTATTATTATGGATTTCTCTCTATGTTGAACTGGCTTTTACCACTTAAACCCTACAGGTATATTACCAAACACTGGGTCGGGAGCCATTTGTGGAACAAATGTTTAAGAAGTAGTGAAATTAACCGATCTACAAGCTCATAACGTGGCACGAAGCAACGCCTTGTGAGCTTGTAGATCTGCTATTTTCACTAGTTTGGGTCCCGGGGAGATATAAAATGTATCTTTTGGATCTTTTTGAGTTTGGGAACCGGCTCTATACCATACAGCATCCACCAGTACCTTATTCTGGGTCCACTAGTATTTCCCTCTATACCAAATCTCTATGCCGAAAACAAACGATCTACATGCTCACAATGCAATTTAGATGGTGAGCTTATACAGCAGCTATTTATGCGGAATGGTAGTCCCATTATACGGCGCCGGGTTCAAAGTGGTTAACGGTTGATATGTTTCAGAACGAAGGAGGGGTGCCTTAGGGTTATGTGGTTTGTGGTGAACGCAAAAGACCCGTTTGCTTTCCTCCTGACTTGAGAGAAAGCAAACCTTCCCATTTTTTCTTTTCGAGATTGCCTTCGCAGGCAATCTCGTACCTGCGCTTCCAAAGAGGGGATTCGGTGGTAGTGGAGAGGGACTGTAGCGTGACATTTACATTGTTGGGGGCGCTCTTTGCCGCGTCGCTAACAACGAACAACGCGTCTCCGTAATGACACGTTCTACCAATTCCTCTCCAGCTCAACGAATGGAGCATGACAACGCCAGGGGTGTGATTGCTGCTGGAGCCAATCATGTGGTGGAAAAAAGGTGTCCACCAAATGACACAATAAGAGAAGGCATTAGACAATTGTCACTGTAATTGGGCACTGTTATATTGTGCTGACTGACAGCTAGTAAAGAAGTCTGAACTATGAGGAACATTATCTACACTACAGTACACCCTGATTAAAGCCCCACTGTGAGAAATAAAGAAGTAAAAGAAAAAGCACTAACCAGTTACATATTACATTGATTTGTGCTGCACTGAAGTCAAATACCATAGATTATTCATATAGGTAGGACACCTCATGAATAGATATTCAATTCAAGGCCGAAACTGTCATTTTTGAATAGTGTAGTCTGATTTTCTCTCTCATACACGCTCTTACAAAGATAAATAGATTTATCTAGCACACCATTTTATTTAGCAAGCACCTTGTTGCTATTCTCAGTTGATTTGATTTTTCTTCAGCCATGTGGAGCGTAGAAATCATTTTGCTTTGTGGAAGTGTATGTATTCCGGTCACAAATCACTTTTTAACTGCATGCTGTGATTTTGAGCGCAGGTTTACAGATAACACTTGTTTCAAATAGCCAGCCAGTTATTTGTCACCTGTCTCTCTCTGCGAGAGACGGGACAGACTGCTGCGCCAGTGAGTGTATTTGCATATTTTTGGCATAGAGTCATTTCTGTGTGCCAGAAATATACCACAAATATGCAGTCTCTCCAGACTACAGAAACTGAAAATCACAAAGCAAAAAAGAAAAACCTCAAATATAACATTGTATGGATGCGGAGGCTTAAGGGCTCAGGAAAGAATTGGCGATCTTTGGACACTGTTCCAAAGGCACAACAGCCTACTTTATCAGGCCTGCTGCTAGGTCTTGTTCCTCAAGGCAGCCATTTTCATCCTCAGACTTGGGTTTTTGTTTGAGGACGGGCTAATCAATCAACTAATGATTTGTATGTAAAGAAAAGAAAAGGTATGGTATTTATACAGCCATGGGGCTGAAGTTCACCATCTCTCTATCTCATTTCTTCCTCTTACTTTCTCCATCCCTCTCGCTCTCCATCTCTCCCTCCTTATCTCTCTCCATCTCTCTATCCCTCCCACACCCAAGCCTCTGTGAAGTCAGCTCTGCAGCAGTGTCAGAGTGGGTGTTGCCAGTGTGATGGACGGAGCAGGGATGTAAGTCATATGAGAGGAAAGTCGAGGGCTTCAATCACGTTTTGCTGTCAGAGGCAGTGATGAGGGAAGTTTATGAATGACACTTGACAGTGATTCCCTGCTATTAAAACAGTGTTACACTTGTCTTTTTAAAGCCTCCCCCACCCATGTACAGTAATCTGTCTTGTCAAACTTTGTGAAAGTTCAAAACAAACTGTTATGTAATTGTCCAGGAGAGAAACTTTGGCTACATATTGGGGCGCAACAGTTAATCACACTATTCAATTATTAAAGAATAAAAATAAATCCATTAGAATGAATTATTGCTTTTCAACAATAGGAAAATAGTATTTTTCTTCCCCTTCTCAGGCCCCATGTGGGTTGAAGCGTTATTATGAGTTGCTGCTTACTCATGCAACTGAAGAGTCTGATTGTGCGTGCGTGCGGATTATATAAAATGAGGACAGGGGAAAGTTTGTATCCAAGAATAATTGGCAGGGTGGCAGGTTGAAGGTGACCTCTTGGCATCTACATGTAATTTATAACATGTATCTGTCTACAGTCTAGATCAATGTGTTGTGCTTAGGATATGCTGCTCTTTGCTTTACGTAAAGATTGTGTGAAGGTGAAGGAGGGTGATGGAGTCAGGCCGTGTTACTGTGCTCAGGCACTGGGGGGCTGATTTAGAGCTGCGCTCCACTCACCTCTGATAAGCTTCATGCCTCACGTAGTTCAATTCAACCGCAGGGAAAGACCCTGCAATTGATTGGTGTAGTAGAGTCAGTAGCTGCAGGTGAGTTCACACATTCCCAGGAAGTAACCCTCTAGCGTGTTGTTAATTGACTCCCAAGGATTGAAAGCCATAGAGAGACGTGCTCGAATGGCGTGTAAATCATTGTAGTAACTCAATATTCTGGTTATTAACTTGGCTGGTTTTCTCTGTTGAGATGAGACGTCCGTGAGAAATGGATTAGTTGGAGACCTTTCCCGTTTCATTTTAATCTGTGTTGTTCCTTACTTTACTTGCACTCTCCATTCGTCCAATTTTCTGCCTCTTCCACTCTGGTAAATGGTGATGGCGGCGGGAAACCATGCAAGGCACCAACCAGCACATTTAGGAGCAATTAGGGGTTCAGAGTCTTGCGCAAGGACACTTCGACACAAACTCTGGGGGAGCCCGGGTTCGAACTGGCCACCTTGCGGTTACCATCCAGCCACTCAGCCACCGCCGTCCCACAGTCTTTACTGTATCTGTGAATCACTAGACTAGAACAGAGGCAGACAGTGGAACCACACAGAGGTGGATGTGCCGCATTGTGAGCTTGTAGGTCGGCTATTTTCGCTGCGTGACGCCATCGTGCACTGAAATGGGGCTTAACCCCGCAGCCACCTCCCCCTCCTCCCAACACCCACTACGTCTCCTCCACGGAGCTGTCGGATGTGTTCGGAGCAGCTCAGAGCTGTTAGAAGGCTCCCCCATCACAGTTCCTGTTTATCTCTCTCTCTTCCAACTTCTTTTTTTTTTTTTTTTTTTTACACCGCCCCTCGCTTTTTTTCTTTTTTTTCCTTTCTTGCCAAGCTCTTCCTATAGTCCCTGGTTGAGACTCTGTGTCTAGAGCATCAGATGGAAGCTGAATGAGAGCCAGTGGGAGTAACAAAGTAAAAATGTGTGTCGTGAATTATAGGCCTTTTCACACAGGAAGCGACTGACGCATCTAGTAATTCATTTTCAATGAGAGGCGAGTGGGCAGGTAGGGAAGTTTCATGGGGGTCGCAGGCGCAATCCTGTGAAACGCACATGCTTGCCTTTTTTGTTTGTTTTTCGTACTTCTATTGGCATGAGGAGTGCTGTGCGACCCCTGCAGATCCAAGCGAGTACACAGACATTGAGCTGATCCTTTAAAACCCATTTTGGGCGGGAACCCCTTTTGGTGTTTTAAGCATTATGTTGTACTTTAGCTATTGAAAAATAGCAGATCTACAAGCTCATAGCGCGGCACTCGGTGCCGCGCTATGAGCTTGTAGATCTGCTATTTTTGAAAAAATCGTGAAAAATGTGAAAATCTTTGAATATATATTATTTCAGAGTGAACATTTTAACTCAAATCTTTGCTTCTGGGGAGGTCCCTGGAACAACATATTTGGGGGCGGGGCGGAGGCATATTACATATACTTTTTGTGGTCCTTGACGTGAAATATTGAGCACCACTGATACAGAAACATAAGGTTTTTCAGAAAACTGTCGAAGTCGGGTCTAAATGGGTTAACACCCATGGATCAAAGTTCTCAGTCGCCATGACTGACTTCAGGCATTTGGATTCCATAGGAGCCAGCATGTATTCTATGGAAGTATGTTCCATATTATATCGGAAATAGTCGATCTACAAGCTCACAACACGTCGCGCTGTGACATGTTGTGAGCTTGTAGATCGTCTGTTTTCTGTCATTAGTTATTTTAAGATTAAAGGGTATTTGAAGTGGTCAAACTTGCACATGGTGTCAGAAGAGAAACGTCATATAAGCAAAGGTGTGTGTGTGCGTGTGCGTGTGCTCAGTGTTAATTTTGTTGACTAAGGTCACATTCCCACCTAATACTTCGGTAGACTCCATTCATAAACTAGCCTACACAGTGAAATCTATGGTGATAAAGTTATAGCCTACTCATAACGTGCATGTGTCGTGCCGTCTGGGACTGGACCCCCCCCTCCTCTCTCTCTCTCTCTCTCTCCGCACGCAGCCACGCACTGTTCTTTTGGGCATGGAGGCACAGCGCTGAGCGCACTGATATAACAGACAGCAGCGCAAAATGTTTACAAGTTTATCGAGATGAAACATGAGACAGACAGACAGAATATTCTGTAGGCTTTACACTGCAGTGTTTTTAAGTGTTTCCTTAAGCAATTGATTAATGTACTCGTCCTCATTTCGATCAGGGCTAAAGTCTCCTCATTCGACCACGTCTATCCACTGTAAGGGGACATCTTTGCGCTGCGTAAAATATGCCTTCTCCGTCTCCAACTGTGTTCAGCTCCTCACCCGCCACATTGTTTGCTTCATTTCCTTTATTTTCTGCGGATTGCATTCCCACCTGCACCAAATCGAAATCAAGTGCGATTGGAAGCGAAGCGAAACCCCCGTTTTTGGGCGGAGTAGAATGCGGTTCTTTGCTGCACATTAGGATTCGAATGAGCCTTCACACCTGCCAAACGAAGAAAATTTTCAGCAGGATTCGTTTTAATCGCAGCAAAGCTTTCTGGTGTGAATGTGACCTAAGACTAAGTCGACTGAGGTTTTTCAAAAGACTAAGACTAAATCAAAATATTGGGAACCAATGAACACTGCCCTCAGGGTCATCTGTAGCACCATGGAGACTATCGTTGCTGTCGGCTGGAAACCAAAAAGTTCAAAACTGTTACTTTACAGGAAAAACAACCTGTGTTGTCCTGGATCATAGGTAGTTATTATTTAGTCACAAGCTCCTGTTAATACTTGGTTAAACATTTCAATATTTATAAAACCCACAGACACACTTAATAACCCCTTTCACCTTCACTTTCACAAAACTAAAAACTTCTTGTAGATTGGCCATTACTGCTACTTTTGTGTGACTGTTTGCAGAAAGACAAAGTATGGCATTAATTCACGGAGAAAAGTAATCAAATAGGTTTCTGCCTGACAGCAGCACTATGTGACTGAATCCCCCAGTGTCAGATTAGCGGACCATGCCGGGGCAAAGGCAATATTTGTCGTTTTCTATCACTTAGTATTGTTAACGGTGTTGTGGTGAAGCAGCAATGGCTGCAAGCTGTTGAACACCACTGATGCAAGCACACAGCCCAGGCACCTCTCCCCACATAGAGATGAGGACATTAGGACGTAATTGCCAATAAGGCCCGTCTCCACAATCCTCAGCTAATGCATCTGGTGCATCTCTCCAGCAGTGGACTATTTTCTGACAGCCATAACACGATTGGGTAGAGTCATATTGCAGTAGCGTCGCCACGTTTTGGTGGCGGAATTGGTATAATATGGATTATGTTCCGGGTTTTATTTCTTGTTGGGAATTAAAGGGATTGTTCAACCAAAACGCAACATTAATTCAACTAAGTCTAAGTAGGAGAACAAGAATGACTCGGTCATAGTTGCCACCTGCAGCAAGCTCTCGTTTATGACGTCTGTCTGTCTGTCTGTCTGTCTCTCTGTCTCACTCTCCCTAAAATGAAACTGAAATAGCTGTCCTAATTTTATACCGTATATGCATTTGGGCTATGTGCAATAATGCACTATATAAAGTCTTAATTTAATCATGTAGCTCTACAACATGACAGCAATGGTACATTATATATATATATATATATATATATATATAATTCGGCCGAATACGAGACTGGGCATGCTGAGGTGCGTCAGCTAGGTCAGGAGGTGGCAGGGCAAAAAAGTTTGGGAAACACTGGCTCAGAGGTAGCCAATGATGAAAAGGTCTCTACCACGGTCGCTAGTAGCGGTAGATCAACATGTTGTCCAGCCACTTTGCAAGCAGCTGGCAAAAAAAGTCATTTTGGGGTTGAACTATCCCTTTAACTCTTAGCTGTGGAAATGACTACAGGTCTCACCTGATGATTACTCCCCCAAAAGTGTTCATGTGACTACAGTAGGTGCCTTTCCATCAAGAATTTTCGAATATAGGAAGCGAGTAATAAGTAATTTGAAAAAAGAAAAGCGTATTTTCTTGTTTCCATCCACTGATAGAATTTGTCTTCACCACGGTGCATTTGACGTTCTTTTAGGCTATAAAAAATATTCTACACAGACTGCCTGCGGTTGGTCTGCATGAAGTCTGCTGTCCAGAGGGCCACTGGGCCAGGCTGTCTTTCAATCAGGCTGTCTGTTAAATAAATAGGCGTGTGTTTTTGACTTGACAGGGGCTGGTATAGTTTTGTTTTCAAGTACAGGGACGAGGGACCCCTCCCTGCCCTGCGACTTGACAGTACATTTCCATTTTGGCTTCTGTTGTTGACTACTAGTCTCCCCTCGTCCGTTCCGTTCCGAGCTGTTTAGCAGAAATATCACCGATCTAACTTCATGATCAACACATTCACCAGGGAGAGCAAGATCGTCGATCGATCAGCCTGCAGACAGAGGCTTCGAGACTCGAGTGTGTAAATGTATGTATCCACATCCCACCCACCCTCCCGTTCGATCACTCCACAAGTCCACTACTAACCATTGCGTGTGTTTTTTTCTTTTCCAACAGTTCGAAAGCGATATAATGTGAGTGCAATGCTTTCTAATTAGAAATCTTTTCCGCAAGTGTTTCCATACCCCATTTGTGCATTTCACTTTTTCGATATAGCCCAAAAATCCACCCCCTGCAAGCGCAGAAAATGGATACTTATTCGCATTTTGAGGTGTTTCCATCCAGGAGTTTTTGCGCAAGAGCCTTAATGCGCAAAAACATGGCTTAATGGAAACAGACTTACTGACAATTCAGGGCCTGCGTCATCGCTAGCATTTATGTCATCAAGGCCCCTAGGGTAGACTCTGGAACAGCATCATTCATTGCATCGTCATTGGACCTCAGTCTTGCTAGCTCAATAACTATTTTTTAACCGCTTAAAAAACAATTTAACCTTGTGACATTGCTACGTTTTTATTTGTATTAACATCCCTCTTACTGTAGAACTTGCCGTTATATCTGGGCTGTGGGCCAGCAGTGCTCTTTTACCCTGCAGCAGGTGCGATGTCTCAGACCTGCTGTACATGACACAATGTGTGCGGTTACTAATCTCGCTGGCTGAAAACGTTCAATTAAATGAAGACATTTTAGTTTGTCCTCAGAGAATCATGAAGCCTTTTTTTGGTCTTAGAAAATAATTTGTCCAAGCCTGTCAAGCTTGTTGTAGATAATATTTGCGTGAACGGAAATGAAAAACACATGACACGGTTTCCTGCTGCAACTTTTTCAAGTCCAAGTCACAGATTCTTTTAGAGTTAACTGCCACTTGGGATTTCGTGGTGTAATGTTTGGCTGCTTTCTGCGTATCCATCTAGCGTGTGTCACCGCCTGCTTGGGGAGCCTGGCTGGGTGACGTGTTGCGCCTCCAGACCGCCGCTGGTAATGAAGAAATGCAAATGACGGAAAGATTTCATGGAGTATTAATTATCGCGCTCTCACAGCAGGTACCAAAGGGAGTAAATGGGGAGACGCAATTAGAAGGTGAACCTGGCACCAAACTGTATGGTTCCATCCTTCTCTCTTTTTGTCAGTAATTGTGATGCCCTCGGACTTTCATCTCTCCCTTCTGGCCCTATCTCTGTCGTTATATAGAAAAGTAGCCCTCGTGTTTTGATCAAGCCCAGTAAATTGGTTCTCCCCTTAAGGTTAATTGTGTAGATGTGGAAGGATGGTGCAGGAGAGTTTTCCATTTGCTTCATACTCATACTTCATACATTTCTTTGCGTTCTGTGCTGTAGTAAAAAACCTTGGAGATGAGACGAATTGGGCATCTTTTGCATCTCCAGATCGTCTCTTGACCTTTTATCAGCAAGTCATCGAACCGCTTACCACTTCTGTCCGCTTCTGTCTTGTGACATTTACCATTTTTCAGCCAAACAAATCTTACCATGCAAGGGATCGATCCCATGGGTTACAAACGGATCAAACAAGAGATTTGTTTATAACCCTGGTCCCCTTCCTTTTTCCTTTTTATGTTATGTTTTTTTGTCCAGTGTATTGAGTGTTTTTAATGTTCAGTAGACCACAACAGAATTGCTTATGCACGTTGACATTTAAAATAAATATTGTACAATGAACTTTCTTGAATTCTCAATACGTTATTCAATTAAATTCAAAGCCCTAGATATGTTTTTAAGGGTCTTGGAAATGTTTACCTCTAATGACATGCTCAAAACCAGTTTGAAAGTGATAAACTGATGAAATACGAGGGAAAGCTTCAAAGGCAGACAAGTTGTACTCCACTGTCTCCATATTATGCAATGTGACACATTGTTAGCTTGAAGATTAATGTGTTGGCAAGCTACTTACTTAATTACTCACCCTGTAAAAATGTTATTGTTACAGAAACTACGTTGGCAAGCTACACTGATCTTACTTTATATATTTTTTTAATCTCACAATTTTGCAACCCATTTTTTTTCACCCAGTGTCAATTATCTAATGCAATCATGTGTGCTACACTCGCTGTGCCAACCTGGGGAGAGCAACGGGCTGACCTCATGCTTCCTTGCACGAGGAGTCTTTTCACCTGCCGGGGGAGTTTCCACGGTTGGACGTAGCGCCTGGAAGGAGCACGTTATTCCAACCAATCCTTTCCCCTTCATCAGGCGCCCCGGCTGATTACTGCATTTCTTTTGTGAGGATACATACCCTAGGTGACACGGGGAGAACATGCAAACTCCACACCGAAAGGCCCTTTTGCCAACCCCACCTAGGGTATGGGCACTGACGACACGGAGGAGAGAACCCAGGACCTTCTAGCTGTGAGGCGACAGCGCCACTACACTGATTTTAAGGAGAACTCAAATGAGCTGGAAGGTTAAGCACGTTAAACTGTACAACAGCAGAATGGTTTATTGGACCTCATGCTGCCTAGCATCGTATCGTGATATGGCATTGTAGTTTTAAGACCTACGTATGCACTTGTGAGTTTATATTTTACTGTACTGGCTTATGCTTCGAGCCGTGGTGTGCCCTACAAGATAAGTGGACAACATTGTAAATGCTGCCGTTTAGAGACTAGAGTAGCAGGATGGTCCTCTGCTGTTTGCGGGTCACCGGGTCGATTCCTCTTTTCGTAGATCAGCATGATTACAGACTCTGTTCAGGTGTGCTTGAGCAGCACGATGAAACAAAACGCCACAGAGCAAACAGGATGTTCACACTGGAGAGTGACTGTAACGCCCGGCGGAATCTGCTAAAGTGGCTCGCTGATGAAAGCTGTTTTTCCGGGGGGGGAAAGAGCGGTGCCCAGGGCTCTGTGGAGGTGTTAATAGACAAGCCTGCAGATTGGGTGTAACGATGCGAAGACGAGAGAGCGATGGGAGACACTCCCCCCCCCCCCTGCTGTCTTGACTGATCATATTTGGAGGTGGGCGAGAGGGGTGGTGGGGGTTATGTGGCGTGCATTCACCCTTATCACCCCCATGCACTCTCTCACGGCTCACATGTGAAAACACAAACCTCTGCTGTCACCGCCAGCCGGCCAGGAGTTCTGGTAGCTAAGGCCACCGCCGGTGGCACATCAGGAATTGCCACCTGTGTCACATTTTCTCCGGCTGTGGCGGAACAGAAGGCGGTGATTAATCACCAGTCTGAGCATCAACGCTATAAGCTCCTATAGCAAGCCTCCGTCACGTGGCTTTGAAAAAGAAGCCTTTTGTTTATCGGCGTCACACATGCACTTCTTCACACACATGTTTTCACCTCTCTCAGAGCGAAAAACACTCTCCGCGATCCGCAGGGGTTCAGTGTAACCGCCATCTCATGGGGAGCTCTCTGCACCGATGATTTGTGACATCTGACCTTTAATGAACACTCCAATCTGAGCCTTGCCACCATGGGACTGAGAGGGGGTCCTCGCCGTGGCCCCGGTGTGAGATCCACGGCACGCAACGCACTCCACAAGCGGCCTCATTAGCATGATGCTATAACAAGCCCTCAGATCCGTGGACAGCGCTGAGGAGGAGCAGCCTTGTGAGACTGTCCTTTTTTTTGTCAGTTAGAAGACTGTGCGGACTCAATAGGTTTTGTTGTTGTTTTTGGTTTGGTTGATCTTCAACGTTGTCTCTCTGGTCTCGCCTGCATTTCTCACTGCTCTAAGCATTTTCAACCTGGTTCCCTGTTTTGGATATGTCATTATAGGTGACAATCTTTTTTATGTGCTTTTTCTTTTCTATTTATTCAGGGGAGTCAATTGAGAGCCAGCTCTCTTTTCCAATGGCGCCCTGATTACAGTAAACGTAGCATACAATTTAAACACATACATTACAATATAATACACATTTCAGAATGAGCAAGTACAGCTGGAACTCAAAAAATTCTTTGAAATCGATCAAGTGAAATCAAGGTTTAGGTTTTAAAACTGATTGTAGACAGAATCTGTCATCTCTATTTCGTATCTTCTCTCTCCCTCATCTTCTCTTTCCCTCATTTCTATTCCTTATCTTCTCTCTTCCTCATTTCTATTCCTTGTCTTCTCTCTTTCCCTCATTTCTATTCCTTATCTTCTCTCTTTTCCTCATTTCTATTCCTTATCTTCTCTCTTCCTCATTTCTATTCCTTCTCTTCTATCTTTCCCTCATTTCTATTCCTTATCTTCTCTCTTCCTCATTTCTATTCCTTCTCTTCCATCTTTCCCTCATCTCTGTTCCTTCTATGCCCTATCCATATCTTCCCTCATCTCTGTTCCTTCTATGCCCTATCCATATCTTCCCTCATCTCTGTTCCTTCTATGCCCTATCCATATCTTCCCTCATCTCTGTTCCTTCTATGCCCTATCCATATCTTCCCTCATCTCTGTTCCTTCTATGCCCTATCCATATCTTCTGAGAGACTGAGATAGGTTTCTCTTCTCTTTGAGCACGTCAGTAGGGCTGTCACGATCATGACATTTTACTCGACGATTAATTGTCACACAAAACATTACACATCTGTTGGTCTTTTAGGCTTCGTAAACAAACATTTCATAAGGCGATGTGGCAAATAACTTAAATTGACTGTATATAGAAATGAATGACATATATAATATATTTTATAGAGGAAATAGCCGATCTAAATGCTCACAAGACGTTGCAATGCGTTGTAAGCTTATAAATCAGCTGTTTTGGGGAAATAATTGTGGAAACGATGAGGACTACAGTATGACTATTTCGGGAAATAATTGCGATTATCTCAAATAACTGCGATTAGGCAATTATACATCAATTGTGACAGGCCTACACTAAAGCACAGTATGACTTCTTTCTGAGAAACTGAGAGAGGCTTCGCTTCTCCTTTGAACCCGTCAGCTGGGATGGAGAGAGACTGAACAGCACTGCAGTCTACGCAGGGAGTATAAAGCCTGGCTGGTTTCATTGCATCATGTCAATCCTTAGTTCACTTGTTATGCCAAGCGAAGTGTGGTTCATGTCAAATTATTCTCTCTCTCAATTTGCTTATCAATGATAAATCCCTTTCATATTGGAATTGGGAGGAAAAGCATGGACGTCTCTTCTCCCAGCTGTCCTATTGTAGTGAGTGACGTGTGTGGTGAAAGTGTATGCAATCAGCTGTCAACATAACTGAAAGTCACGATTCAATTCACTCTGTATAAAATGTCTTTATCAAGACTATCTCCGCTCGCAGGAGTTTCGTTTTTTGGTTGTTATAGAGGTATATTTCCACAGTACGTTATGCATACGTAGAATTCGTCCTCTGACTGTACTCATCCTAACTAGAGCAGGTGGAGTAGTTGAGGGTTAAGTGTCTTGCTCAGGGATGCATTGGCTGAGTGAGCCGAGGTTTGAACCGTCAACCTTCTGATTCCCAGGCAACCAGTCTACCCTAGAGTTCTCAAACTCTGCCCAAACCCGACCAGACCCGACGTTTTAGGGTCGGGTCTGGCCTAAAATCTATGCTAATTAGTCGGGCTGGACCATGTGTTGAGCTTGTAGATTGCCTATTTTCAAATAGCCAATGTATATAGGTTTCAAGTGGTTAAATCGATATTGATGCTATACTAACACATGTTGCTGGCGACCCCCTGGAACCCGCTCAAGGACCCCTTGGGGTCCCCAGACCGCACTTTGTGGACCACTGCATTACAATAAACTCAAGGCTGTGCCATGTCTTTGTGGCAGTGCTGCCTGCGGGCCTCTGTCTGTCTGTCGGAGAATAGAATTGCATAACTTGCTTTGTGAATTTGCATCACGAATGAAAAAAAGATAAACTGTGCCTGTGCCTTATTCCTTATCTATGATTTAAATGGAACTGCCTCTCAAGGTCTATAGCCTAATCTGTGAATGGAAACACATGAATAGATTTAATGCAGACAAGCACAAATGCCAGTATTTAGACGACAATACAGTAAATCCTTACTGAAATGAAAGGTTTCACTACAATTTATACTCCTTAGTATGACAGTGTCGCTTGCCAAAAAGAATGGATCTATAAGCTAACGAGTCTCACCGCAATGCGTTGTTAGCTTGTAGATCTGTTTATTTTTCGTAATTTTTTTTTGCAAGTGACACCCTTGCGTAATCAAGGACTCCCTATGTCTTGTGTCCTACTCGGGAATCAAAACGTGGATCTCCCATGTGGGGGGACCAAACCTCTGCTGCTTATGCATAGCACAATCCCTGCTTGGCCGGGGGGGAGATATTGTGCTTCACTGCTTATGAGCATAAGGCAGTACTACTTCTCAACCAGCAGGTGTCCTACCGGATACCAGGGTCTACATTTTCAATGGAAGAGAGACAATGGGCTCTATTTTCGTCCATGCTAAACCCCTTATCCCTAAACTTTTTTTTTACTATTTTGAAAAACATTTTTGAATAGTTCAACTAGCCGATCTACAAGCTAAACGTGTCGATGTAGGTGGCCGGCGTCTGCCCAGAAAACAAGGAAGTGGAAGTTGATCAAATAGAATCCATTTTCGGGTACTCGTCTACTCGTCTACTCGTCTATTTCTCGCTCAAATGTTTTCAAAAAACATTTTTGAGAGCAATGTTTCGCTTTAAATGACATTGTGTGTGTTTACATGGCTGTCATGTTGGAAACAGCAGTAAATCAAGCGGGGCGCAGCAGGTGCTCTGAGGCTTTGATTAGGCATCGGTCTGTTATAGAGCGGAGCGGTCTTTATCCAGAAATAACACACCGCGTGAATTCAGCGATTTGACCAATTGGTCAAATCAAGCATTCAACCAAGCCGTGTAATTAATTGTGTTTACCTACATCTTGATTAAAATAACCAAAATAAAATAAGTTCTGGAGTTCAGCTTACTAAATCAGGTCGTTTCATCTCTCCAGGGGGCACAAGAGAAAGCTGGATGAAGCCAAGGAGGATTTGACCAATTGGTCAAATCAAGCATTCAACCTAGCCATGTAATTAATTGTGTTTACCTACATGTTGATTTAAAATAACCTTTTCATCAAAATAAAATAAGTTCAGGAGTTCAGCTTACTAAATCAGGTCGTTTCATCTCTCCAGGGGGCACAAGAGAAAGCTGGCTGAAGCCAAGGAGGAAGACGAGGCAGACGGGTCGTCTAAGGACTCAGAGGAGGAGGAGGAAGGCAGCTGCTCCGATGAAGACTTCATGGCTGCCGCCTTGGAGGCGGAGCTTAGCGACTTCATGTGAAAAGACAAAAAAAAAGGAAGATGAAAAGGAAAGATGACGACATAATGCAGCCCCTGTGAAAAAAAAAAGAAAAAAGAAAAAAAACAGAATCCCTTGCTCCTGTTCAACTAACGAGAGGTACCGATACATTCTATTTTTTTCCTCCCCGCCTCACTTTGAAATGCGTGTGCGTTCGGTGTGTATGATTTTGTTTGGTGTGTGTTATGATGAATGCACTGTACATTAATGAGTCTCCTGTGTGTAAATACAACCTTTGAGAATTTCTAGGGGTGATAACAGAGGCGTTTTTTTGGACAGAGCAACACATTTGATGTTAACATTTTATTGTGAGCTAAAAATTGAAAACATGGAATTAGAATGTTCTTGTTTTTTTGTTGACTTTTGCTTTTCTATTTCGATTTTTATATAAACAAGAAAATAAAAAACAACTGGGGGATAATGACAATTGCTGGTTCTATATGCCAAAGAGTTTGAAATAGGTTTGCCAAGGCCTGCAGCTAAACATTGTACTCTTCCATGTTTGTCTCAACAGATTTTTAGGGTTTCATAAATATTGCATCCAGCAAATCTTGACGATTGAATGTGTTTACCTGAATCTTGAGACATCTGTCCTCTTTTATAGAGTTTATAAATTTGCTACCATAATATGTCGATGTGAAGGGGTGATCACAAGAGACCCATTGCTACAGACACAGGCGCTTCAAAAACATATTGGTATAGCAGCATATCGGGCAAAACTCCATGGTGGAATGGACCTGTGTGTATTTGCGTACTGCGTAACCAGGTGAACAAATATTGTATTACGGGATTATTTTTATTCAAACATACTTTGAGTCTTGTCTAATGTCAAACTTTCGTTTGCATTTGCCATTGTCTCACTGTTCAGGCACTAGGACGGAGCTGAAAATATTTCAACTTTTGTGTGCATCTAAAATGCTTGAAAGTTTGTATCGACGCACATCTGTGTAATTGTCTCCTGAGGTCTCTAGTTCAGCGATTCCCAACCTGTGGATCGCGGAGATATTGCAAGTGGGCCCCCCGAAATGTGAAAAACCACTAAGATTTTAATGATTATACAGTATAATATTAACATTTAAAAAAATAATGTTAAAGTCAAGTCTTATTCTTTAAAACTTGAAATAAAAAAAGTTTTCATTGTGATGCTGATACATTTAAAGTATATTTAAAGAATGTGTTTGTTCCATTGATCCAATCGCTTGATTGATCGTTAAACATGCTCTGAAAATGCACGTGGCCGACCGACCTGACCACCCGAGTTAAGTGGTCAGATGGGTGTGCTACAAACACTAGAGATTTTCAAGTGGAACCTGATCCAGAAAAGGTTGGGATTGGGAACCACTGCCCTAAATTGAGGGTGGTAAACTGGCGCACCGCTCTGGTAACTGCTAAGCATAGTTTGCAGTGTTTTTACCCAAAGGTGCTAACGAAATCTCCCATCAACACCAAGATTTGTCACTGTCGTCGTGGTATTCCTGATGGGGGTGCATACAGTACTTAGTTTAGACTAGTCATTGGTTAGACATGGGTTAAGGTTAGGTGTAGGTGTGCTGCCCCGTGGGAGGTTAGGTTTAGGGTGAGGGTTTGAGATGGGTTGTAGTTGTAGGACTAATGACTGGTCTAACCAATGACTAGTCTAAACCAAAAACTGTCTAAACTAAGTACTGCACCCTTCCTGATGTGGGTGTGTGCGCGATACATCACTGATCACTGACAAATGTAATAAATGCCAGTGTACTGGATTGTCTCTTTTCATTAGAACGATTTAGTCCTTTCGCCACAGCAGTACAGAATCCACTGCTGTCAAACTAAAAAATATATATTGAGGAGGAGAAAAAATTAAACACGATTTGCATGGTTCTCAAAGTAGGGTGCAGGGACTCTTGAGAGTTTACAAATGGAACCAAATGAAGTTCTTGAAATGTAAGTGTTTGAGAACCAATGAACTAGAGGCCCCTTGATGCACTAGCTTGTACCACACTGAGATGAACTCAACTTTGATGTTTCTTTCCCCATGTCTGCTGATTTGGATCAAACAGCTAATGAGCCTGTGACACCATTTATTTTAGTACGCAAGAGTAAAATGTCTCTAAACAAGGTCGTATAGATGTAAAGCTAATTCCTACAGTAAAAAAGCACATAATGAAACTTATACATGAGTAAGCGTTAAACCACCTGTTTTGGTTAGTTTGGTTCGTGTTTTCACAATCACAGTTTTAAGTTTGTTCTTTGCAACCACAGGTTCAAGTCTAGTATCATAAGCTTGATTTATACTTAATCATGGTGCTGTAAGTTTTTGGTTTAAAAAAAAAAAATCTATATTCTGATGGTAATCATTACTATAGTGTTTCTTCAGTAACAGAGATCTCTCTGGTCTCTCCAGCATTTTAATAATAAGAAAATACCTGCTTAGGTGGCTTACCCATTGTTGCCAATCAGGAAAGAGAATGCCGCAAATGCATCAGCTTGTATTCCAGTTCCAATTCTGTCTGCTCATTTCTTTGTTTTCGTTTCATCACTTTAAATTGCATTATGTTATCTATCTTGTAACTTGCATGAGTTCTCTTGCCTGATTTGGTGAAATTGGTATTCTAAAACATTTTCTTTTTTTTTTTAAATACATTTTTATTTCATTTTTGGATGAAAGGCACATACAAAGAAAATGCACATAACATAATTCAAATTATTTGCCAACTACAATCAGTGTTGCCTCATTTTAAAAATATCCTACCCCCAAACCCCAGCACCAACCACCGTTGACAAAAAAAAGAGAAAATATAGTAATGATTATAACAATTAAATACAACATAAAAATCGATCGAACAAATTGTAAATAATAAATAAAAAATAAAACAACATTTTCTGTTTACTAAAAATCTGGAGCGATGGGGAAGACCCCCTGTTACTGAACAAACTATAGCAATAATTAATTATATGATCAATAATCGGAATATAATTTCCCCTGATTTTATAAATCAATTACTGCACCTTTTAATCAGTATTGTTGAGCTTGTAGATTTGTTATTTCCAGCATGGCACGCCGTCAAGTATAAATTAGGGAATAGAGGGCAGTAATCCATTTGGGTCATGACCACTGATTTTTGCTCCATAGATACGTTGTGACCCTTGTCTTCGGCAGGGCCACTCACTAAATGTCACATATTGTAGTCAATAGCGACAATGACAACTCAATACAACACTGTTCAGCTTCAGTACAGTTCTTTTCCCATATTAATAATTTGTTTGTTGTGTTTTTCTTTCCTAATTTTTAATGAAAAGACTGACTTGTAAAGTATTTGTAAAGTCTATTTCATACTTGTTCCAGAAAGAAAGATACTTTTCATTGAATAAAGATGTGTTTTTATAAGAAATGAAAGTTGTCTTCTACCGTTGCCATTTGTTTTTGATTGTGCTGTCAACCAGGATTAGTGAATGTTGTGCTTATTCCATCCGTCAGTGATTGGTTTAACTTAATCCTATTTCCTTTGAATATGAACGTTTTATGCAGAGCCCTTTTTAAGTGAAACGTCACTTGACCACTTGAACCCTATCATCCTTATTCTGGGGGGAACATTTGCCCAAAATAGCCGATCTACAAGCAGCTTTTCGGCAAAGATGTGCAGAGAATGAAAAAAATAGCGGACCAAGTACAGAGCTGACCCCGGTCATCTCAGTATTAGTTCACTAAGTATAAATGCCATGGCCTCCAGATAGCAGGGAGGGAAGGATTGCATGTTCCACAGAGTGTCATTGGGTAAAAAGAAGCCGTTGGCAACTTCTTCTTGTGTATCCCAGGAGAAGTAGTTCTTGAGTGAGCCAACACAAGCACGTCCACTTGGAGAATGGCTTGGAAATGGCGCACACATGTGTATGCGAAACCACAAAATCCACGGCCCCATTACTGTGATTCACGTGGAGGGCGCGCTTGTTTTGGTTCCCATGATAACTAATTCCGCCCACCCTGGATTGCCTACTGGACGTCTTTGGCCCACAAGCCTCAATGCCTCGCTGTCGAAGCACCTGCCTGTGACTTAACAAGTCAAAACGAGCGCTTCTTTCAAAAATTTGCTTGGGAATGACATTGTATGTACTTATCTACTAGCCTGGCTAATAAGCCAGACCGAATCAGCCGTTGGCAAAAATAAATTGCCTGCCGGCGGATTACGGTCTGGAGAGGCTCAATTGTACGCCCATTTCCTACACCAGAGAACTGGTGTGGCCAATCGGGACACGGTATGCAATATGGACGGGCTTTGGTACAGTGACGTTCAATGCTTGAGACCTTTGACTGACAGTAGCTCTGACCAATTGCGTCAAAGAGAAAATGTTTGAACCCGCTCCCCGGGAAACAAGATCCATACACAGCATCTCCAGACTCAAATACCACACGACAGTGTGATTTGAGTCTGGCTTATTAGCCAGGCTACTTATCTACACCCTCCTCAGATCATCAAGTAGAGTTTGGCAGTGACGAGGACTATGACAGTCGGGGAAGTGACCAAATTGGGGAAAGATTGTTTTTTTAACCACTTCAACCTTTGCTGACCAGGGATCTATAGGGCACAGGGTATATGCTTGACCCATCCTTTTTTCCCCTCTATCAAATTTCTTCAGCGTAAATTGACCCATCTACAAGTTCATTAAACATTGCTTTGTGAGTTTGTAGATCTTCTATTATGTTTGCCTAATATGACATGCCCAGAATTGGGACGCTAGGGTTCATTTAGTTAAAAATTAAATGCAATTAAACGTCATATTAGCGTTTTTTCTGTAGTGACAATAGACAGGAATTGAATGGTAGAGAGATGGGATGATATGCAGCAAAGGGCCTCACGCCTCAGGTCAGATTCAAACCAGGGCTAGTCTTGCGTATAGCCAGACAACTATTCCACAATCTCCGAATGCTATATTTAGTCTGGAACCACACCTCCTGAATGTTATATAGAGTCTGGAACTACACCTCCCGAAATCTGAGTGAAGTAAACATTGAAGATGCTTTGCTACAAGCAGAATCTGCTAGAGCTACTACCAGCTGTCAGGGTCATCAACTGGGAGCATCCTTCCTTGATGTTTCGCCCCTTTCATCCCAGAACATCTCCGGATGGTGGGGCCCGCGGTCAGGGACGTCTCCATGCCCCTCCCTGCAGCTGGACTCGAGTAAGGAAGCTGCTATTTCCGTTCACGAAAATATATTTAAAAATATCTTTACATTTTATTATTTGATTTCCTTTTCTGCTATAAGCAACAAGCGATAAATGCTTAGATGTTTTCTATTTATATTAGGATAAATGTGCGCGACTGTAAAAACGAAACGAAAGTGGAGAGGAGGCTCCACTTCCGTTTTATATTTCACTCATGATAGCTTTTCCATTGCTCCAGACTGTAAGGTCAATGGAAGCATTTGGAAATTGCGAGAGGCAACAGTCTGGCAACGGAAGACTAAACCAGGACTAGCTGCGCAGGAAGGATTTTTACTTTTTATATGGTAGCCTATTGTTAATCCCAAATAACAAAAAAACATCCATGGCTGATGAACTGCTAGCAGTTTTAATATTTCCATCATGATGTATGTTCTGGTACAGACATCCCATTAGGAAACATGTTTTAATGAGATTATGATGACATATTACTCAGTGAATGGGAAATGCAATCAGCATAAAATCCATACCAGAGCCATTAGTCCTCATGCCATACTGTATGTATCTATCTGTCCCGATCTTAGACTGATATATGTGCTCTGCTGAACCTAATGCAGGCACTCTGGACAGCATCTCTGCCCACTTGTTACAGTGACACAAATAGCATCGTTATCTACATCAGACAGCAGCAGTAAACAATTAATGAGAGCCAGCTTGATGCAGTCAATATTTATACAGAGAAGGACAAAGGACATCCCGGTGGAGAAATGATCTATCCATTTATTGTCATTTGATCATATACAGAGATGATGGTAATAATGTCGTTTTACGCCAATTTAATCTAGAACAGTGATTCCCAACCTGTGGGCCACAAACGGTACTGTAAGTGGCTCCCCAAATAATTGGCAAAACACAAAGATTTCAATGATAATTTAATAAACAAATTAATGTTTTTCAAATGAATGCTCTTCGTTCCTACTCTCACCTATGGTCATGAAGTGTGGGTCTATGACCAAAAGAATAAGACAGCGGATACACTCTTGAAATTTGTTTTCTCAGAGAGGCGGCCTTCCCTTAGAGATACGGTGAGAAGTTCAGTCATAGGTGAGAGACTCTGAGTACAACTGCTGCTCCTTGACTTGGAAAAGAGCCAGCTTATGTGGTTCAGGCATCTAGTACGAATGCCTCCTAATCGGAGTTTCTCGAAGCACGTCCCACTGGGAAGAGACCCCGTGGTAGACCAAGGACCAGAGGAGGGGGGGATTATATCTCCGCACTGGCCTGGGAACGCCTCGGGATCCCCCAGGAGGAAGTTGCAAATTTTTCTCTGGAAAGGGAAGACTGGAAATCAAAGCTGGAACACAATTAGCCCTTCACTAAGTCCCTCCCCAACCCATCCTTGTCCAATAGGCACGTTAGCAGAGAATAAAGCTTGACCTGCATAGCAACTGTTACTAAACTATTTGGATTGGCATTGGACAATCGCTTTTTGGGGTGGGATTTAGTGAAGGGCTAATTGATTGATCAGGATGATCGGACATAGGGAAATGCCTTGTTTTTCTGTTGACTGATGGATGGTCCCTCCGGCTTCTGGTGCCTTTCCCAACATGCTGTTTTCTGCTGCCGTGTGTGTGCTGCTTGTCTCCTTCCCCAAAGTTTTCACATCTCAGAACCGATTGACACGCTTTCCGGCTGATGCCATTGGCCTCTGGCAAATTGCAATATTGTTGTCCCCATGATTGGTTGGGGAGTACTCTGCCTGTGATTGACAGCCTTGTTAGAGACGTGTGGACGGGCCTCACGTCATAAACGATTCCTCCTTCCACCACAGCTTGTCAGTTTGGACGACGCGCTCGTTGGCATGTCAGCTGCTTCGCGAGGGCTTGCAAGCCTCGAGGCATCGCTGTCTTGGCACCTGCCTTGTTGAGGTAACAACATACCGGTACAAAGGCTTCTCTTCCCCCAAACCCCCTGGGCTTTGAGTGAGGCTGGCAGGTCATGGCCTGATTTTGGTTTCTGCCTACCTACCTGCCACAGGCCAGTAGTGGTTATGATGGGTTTATTCTGAGCTGGCCAAAAGCGTTATCAATGGGAAGAGCAAAGACACGGATGAGAGTTGGGTTCTTTGAGCATTTACCTGACCTTCTCCCAGATCCCACTGTACCAGAGAGGTGTCAGTAGGGCTGCATTACGGGGACGCTGTACTGTAGCGTTTAAGCCCAAGGCATAACATGTTTCACTCTGCAAGGGAGCCTCTCCAAAGAATAATCTCAAGACGGGTGAAAGGAGCTGTGGGTTTAACCTCTCAAAAATTGCTAAAGAAATTTAATATATTTTTGAAAATGTCTGTAATGATATTATGCCTAAATAGTGATGCCACATTAAAAGTGGTTAAATAAATACTCCGGATGTCACTCTGTAGACTAGGCTTGGCAGACATTCTGTGCAGAAGAAATAATAGCACTAATAATAATTAGTATTTATAAGAGCACTTTTCAAAACCATGTTGCAGCAGGAAAACAAAACAATAAGAAATGAAAAAGGGGTAAAACAAAGAAGCGGGTGTGGTAATGGATTTTACACAGTGGTTGATGGAGGCCGTGGTAATGGATTGGATGGGAATGCAATTTTTGACAATGTTTGGAAAATGTTTTCGATCGGCCCATAATGACATGCCAAAAATAGGCACACCAGGTTGAAAGTGGTTAAATGTGTATAAAGGGCAGCAGGAGAAAGCAGAACTGATGTTGAGTTTCCATTAAGAGAGTGAAGGGGACTGATCATCACCCCAAAGCCATTCTTTTTGCAGCCACCTCTCAGAAGAAGTGTGCAGACGCACTAATCAAACAGCCCTGTTGCGAGTAAATCTTATTCGCAGAGTCCATGATACATGGTTCATTCCAAGCGCATAATAAAATATATTAAATTAGCTCAGTGGAATGATTGAACTGCCTGCAAACATGCTCAGTATTACAGTTCATCGATTATTTCGATTTTTATTTCAGTGAATCATCATCTTTCGGCTCATTCTCATCAGGGTTATTGCCACAGCAGAATGATCATCTGCTTTCATCTGCTTCTGTTTGTTTGTCTTCCTCAGTCACTGCATCTACCTGCATGTCCTCTCACTGCATCCACCTGCATGTCCTCTCACTGCATCCACCTGCATGTCCTCTCTCACTGCATCCACCTGCATGTCCTCTCACTGCATCCACCTGCATGTCCTCTCACTGCATCCACCTGCATGTCCTCTCACTGCATCCACCTGCATGTCCTCTCTCACTGCATACACCTGCATGTCCTCTCACTGCATCCACCTGCATGTCCTCTCTCACTGCATCCACCTGCATGTCCTCTCTCACTGCATCCACCTGCATGTCTCCTCTCACTGCATACACCTGCATGTCCTCTCTCACTGCATACACCTGCATGTCCTCTCTCACTGCATCCACCTGCATGTCCTCTCACTGCATCCACCTGCATGTCCTCTCTCACTGCATCCATAAAGCTCCTTTGGCCTTCCTCTTCTCCTCTTGCCTGGCAGCTCCATCTTCAGCATCCGCCTAATGTTTAAATAAAATCACACCCGTGTGAAGTGAGGGGCGCTCGTATCATTATACATCATCATGGCGTAAAATGGACAATATGGGCTCCATTTTCATCACCGCTAATCCCCTTATCCCTAAAGTTATTTGCCTTTTTTTTTTACTATTTTGAAAATATTTTTTGAATAGTTCAACTAGCCAATCTACATCTTGACATGTTGTGAGCTTGTAGACTGGCCATTTTAACTAATCAATGTTTTAACTAATGTTTTGCAAAATAGTAAAAAAAGGCAAAGAAGTTTAGGGATAAGGGGTTTAGCATGTTTATGGGGTCTATGAAAATGGAGCCCTAGAGGCTCTATTTTCATCCATTTTAGGGGTTTCAGCTACCGACTGGAGCCAATTTGTAAAAACAAGATGTGGGTGAGTGTGAGGTTCTCTCTGCTATTGGTTCTGAATTGGCACCCGAAAACAAATTTGGGACACTCTTTCAATACGTTATATAAAACCTTGTAACAGAATTAGTGCTGGTGGCGATAACTGGGCCACTGTGTACTGAGCTGGGCTTTTTCTGAATAGACTGTTTTCCATTCTGTGGGTTCACAGCGCGGTTAGCACTTATATAGCCTACAGTAGAAAAGTACTGTATTGTACTGCAACATAAAAGAAGCTTAGGTGCCATGCAATTGGGTGTGTTACATAAAATCACACCCGTGTGAACTGAGTGGTGCAAATCCCCCCCACCCCCCCCCCCCCCCCCCCTCTCTCTCTCTCTCTCATTAGCAGGCAACAGTGCATCTCTCTGTCTCTGTTTCTGCCACAACAGCGCCCCTACTGGTACTCATGAGTCACACACATTAACACGAGTCACATAGGTTAACACGAGTCACATAGGTGAGTGAACACGGACATTGCTGTTCCTTGGAGTGGTTGCACCACTCAAAAATAATGAATATGTCACATCTCCCTATCGTATGTCTTTCGGTTGCTTATTTATCCTTTGTCGTATTTTGTGCCAGGGACCCCATAGGCCTACAAGATTTATGTTGTCAAAATATTGCACTCTGGACAACAGAAATGGTGGCCAACCACCCCCTTATGACATCACAGATGGAGCTGAAAATAACAGTATAATCCAATTTCACCACTCGTCCTCTGGTAGCTGTCAAAACAAACCTCACAGCACACAGCAACTATCTAATCTGCATATCTGAACCAAATGTTCCTTAATGTAACAATAAAGATAAGAGCCGTTAAAGTTATCAGGACATAATTTCCAGAAGAATTGTGGTTGAATCCATGCTACGAGTCAGTTTAATGCACTAACAGGAAAATAGACGTAGCTTCACCTTATAAACCTTTTATTTTGAATTTAATTAGTTTGTTAGGTAGGTAGGTAGGTAGGTAGATAGGTAGGTGCCAAAATCCCAAAAATGTATCTTACACGTTTCAAAAAGATTAGAGTCCACTTCCAACGTACACTTTACAGGCCTGTTCTCAATTAACGCAGCTGCTCTAAATATCTTGATTAAAGCAGATCCCTGCACAGATCAATTATGCCAAGCTCTACTACTAACAGAATAGTTGAACAAACACTGGACAATACAAACCTATACAAAACATTAATTTCCATACAATTCTCACAAATCACAGGTACAGTATATATGTGTTTTCAGATACCTGCTCCCACAGGTAGGTAGGTAGCCTGAAAGAGCTTTTCTGTGCATAGAGGGGCGGAACAAACTAGCACTGGAAACCGAAGCCGACTTCCTATTGGTTCACCAACCTATGAGACCGCCTCCCGGCCCCTCCCCCGTTCTACTCCTCCTAGGCTCCTCCCCTCCGCAGTAGAATGCAGCGGAGAACACTGACATCACCAAATTTGGAGCGACGCCCCTCTGCACTCTTGGTTTTTGCATATATATATATTTGCATATACCGAGTAGAAAAGAATTGCGCCATTTTTTCATGATTATTAGTGAGGACCTATTATATGAAGATAGGTTGAAAAGTGGTGAAGTGGTCCTTTAAATAGATCTATATTCTATGTCATGTTTGTGTTTGATAACAGTGCCTGTCTTTCCAGTTCTTTATGAAACAGAAAATACATTTTCAGGATAATTTGATCAAATCAGAAGAGAGAACTCACACAGGATATAGGATAAACAGCTGAAATTGGAAGTGTTGGAACAAATAAATGAGCTACAAAATTGGAATAACTTTCTACGGATCGGAGGAAATTGGTTACCCACCTGAAAATGAATTTCCTGTTTATTAAAGAGCTGGGGAGACGCCTGTTACTGAACAAGCACTAAAAAAAGGTTTTGTTTTAACCAAAAGATTAAGCATTTTTAATGGCACGCATTTTGTTTGCGTTGCCAAAGTGCATGTGTTCACCGAAGTAGGTGATATATAGGGTTACATTTATCAAAAGTAAATAATTTCCTTTCCCTCTCCAGTGGCTTTGGCGAAGACTCGACGTGTCTTCAGAAGGTTATGGCCTTTGAGGAAAACATTCACTGCTTTGAAGGTTCGCTGAGGGCCATGTCTTTTTATGACCCATCTCAACCTGCCCTTTAGAAACATGAACTCTAACTCCCGTATACGTCATGTCATGTAGGTCTACAACCACCAATGTCTGCCACTTTTTATTTCCTCCCCCTCCCCCAAAAAATAAATAAATAATATAACAAACTGAAACAAAAAACCTAAACGTATTCCACAACAACCGAGAATTCTGAAATGGCAGTATATGTTTTGCCAAGCAAATGACTGTACTGTAGGTATCAAAGCCTCACGTTTGCCTGCTGTGTTTCCTCTCGACAGCTCTCGTTCACTTGATAATGCAAAACATAATTATGATGACGGATGATGTTTAAGGGGATAATCCTATGGGGGAGGTACGGTACATATGACTAATGCCCTCTGTGATGAGAAAAATGGGAACATCTGCGAAGTCGGTCGTCATAACACGGGAGGGATCGTGGCATATGGTTGCCGATGAACAGACACCGTTATATTTTATTCATTGTGGTTCATTGGGACCGCAGAATTTCCTCTCCAATTTCCCTTTCCTCCTCTTTCCCAATGACAAACACAAGGTTTGTAGCTATGCATACTGTTCGATATACCATACTAATGCATCTGCCTGATGTAGCCTACTGTACAGCGCTCATTAAGCCGATCATAGTGGGCAGGGAGTGGATTAGACAGGGACCCCCAGGGGGTCCCCTGGGTCTCTGTGTAAACAGCATTGGGGTTTTTGTCTTGTTTTTATTATCAGGGCCAGTCAGTGACGAAGGCCAGCTAGGGACTATACTTTGACGTCATCAGTTGCGGGTTGTGCACTTGGACGTAATTGGCTCACCGTCTTCGAGGGCTCATGGCTCAGTTCGTTATTGGTTTGCTGTAAACAACAATTATGGCTCTTGAGAGTAATGACGACAATTCTTTATTGTCCTTCTATAGAGGAACATTGCTGTACACAATTAATCTCTATTTAGATGTAGTGAAAATGTTCCAAAAGCCAGATTTGAACTGAAACAGTGATTCATCTCCTGCACCACAGAGGCATCAAATATATCCGTGACAATTAAATACTTAGCTCCATAGGATTTAGAGAACTATGAAATCACGACACGCTTGCAGGAAGTGTGTGTGTGTGTGTGTGTGTGTGTGTGTGTGTGTGTGTGTGTGTGTGTGTGTGTGTGTGTGTGTGCGCGCGTGTGCGTGCGTGCGCGACGGCACAGAGCATGTTCGGCGCTCGCGCGCGCGCCGAACATGCTCTGTGCCGTCCGTGTTTCATGGCCGCCTCAATGCTTTTCCAATGGAAGTCACGTGGTTTGACCAAACACTTGTGTCTGATGGGGGGAGGGGGGAAATCAAACACAAGTGTTTGGTCAAACCACGTGACTTCCATTGGAAAAGCATTGAGGCGGCCATGAAACACAGATGGCACAGAGCATGTTTGACTGATATGTGTGTACAGGGCCTGAGCGTGCGTGCATGGGCACCTTGCACTGTACCACCATGGTTCTAGTCTCTCAAGACAGACTGTTGCCTGCGTCAACTTCGAGGAACAACAGGGGCCGCTGTTTTCCCGAATATTTGACGATGGGATTCTCAGATTGCCATGGTTCACACAACAATCCGTATGGACACTCTTCCGTTAAACATTAGAGCCAGATACAAACTTGGAAAACATTGCTGGATTTGACCCAAGAATCTTCTGTTGACTTTTCTCCCATGCTATAGGTAAGGTATGAGTTATCTCCCCCAATGCTTTTCTCCCATGCTATAGGTAAGGTATGAGTTATCTCCCCCAATACTTTTTATGCCTCACCATGTGAGGTACTGTATACAGTATACTGAGTGTAGTCCCTGTCACTGCCAACCCCAACTATTAAAATAGCTCTGGCAGATTCATCTGGTTTTCATGCAGGCTAGGGGGGAGGGACCACAGATAGACAGACATGGAGTCACCACCAGCCACTTCATTTGTCCTGAGAGTGAGTGTTGGGAGCCTGTGAGGGTGTATCACGGAGTAACAAGACCTCCCAGTTCCACTCCCTGCTGAACAGGTGCCCCGTTCAACCTCGTATAGGGATCACTTGCTCAGCGACATAGCGCGCCCTCTCCTGCCGGCATCCCACCTGTCTAACACAGCCAATTGTGTCTCCATGGTAGTGGGATGGACCTTTGACCCTGCTTCACATGCACTAAAAGGAATTAGACCTATTTCATCCCACGGGAGGAATTCCGTTTTCTTAAAGTGTGGTACCATGATGTAATACTTGGAGGAAGCTTGCGAGGCCAGGAGACTGCCTCTATACGTGCAATTGCATAGCCACTTAAGATGTCCTTTCTCCCTTGTGATGTTGGGCACTCAACAAGTGCACTATACTTCTTAGAGGCTTGCAGTCATCTGTTATACATACTGGACCAGGGAACTTCAGAAACAGAAACAGAATTTCTGCAGAACAGCATTATGTGGAGTGGATGTAAACTAATTCACTGTCGAGGGGTGGGGGTTGTTCATGTGTGAATGTGACGAATATGGAACAAATGCATTTATGAAAGCCGACCACTGTTTTGAATTGTGTGTGTGTGGTTTTGGCACACTGACAAGATCACACAATACCAGAAGTGGTTAACAGTATGTGGGCGGGAAAGACAGAGTGGGGGGGGCTGGAGTCGAACGGTGACAGACACAGACATCCTCTGACATCTAACAACCCACACCACTTATGAGATGTTCTGTGGAGCTAGCGGTATCATTGCTGTTGGGTGGAAACCTTGTATGTCCAAAAACTTTACTCTTCGGGAAATGGAGAAAAGAAAAGAGTATTTAATAGCAAGCTTTTTCATTGGTTACATATTTATGAAACTCACAAACTTAATCACTTTTAACCCGGTGTCCCTACTGTATTTTGAGGAAAGTATTTCTAAAATATTTAAAAAGTAACAGAGCCACAAACTTTCAACGATTTGCGACGTGCTGTGTGCTTATGTGGTTAATAGTAATAATAATAATAATAATACATTTTATTTATAACGCACTTTACATTTGAAGCAAATCTCAAAGTGCTACAACAAGAGAAGAAGAATAAAAGCAAGAGTAAAAAAAAAAGGACAAAAATTAGCACAATTCATGCATTTCGTGGTATACTGCTAAAAGGATTAAAGGTACACCGGGCATCTAATGGTCCAACTGGCCAAATGCCTTATAGTATCGTATGACATCTACAATTAAGCTCACAATGGGTTGACACGTTGTGAACTTGTAGATTGGGTATTGTCACTACTTTAGCAGGACACACAGGTCACACAACAACAAAGTATAAAAAAAAAAACAGGATATTAATTTATGAAAGAACATAAAAAGATGAAATATGGAGATACAAGGTTTCGCCCCTGACAGCGACAAAATGATGTAGGTTGGAGATGGATGCTGCACGATCAATCCCCCATGCTGAACCTCGATGATTGGGTGGTTATTGCACACTGACTGCTCTTGGACCGCTTTGATGGGTAGGTGTAGACAACCTGTCTCCCGAGTCCCAAGCCAAAAGAAGATAGACACATTATATCAGCCTTTTGAATTGGTGCACATCACTCAGCTATGATCGTGTGTGTGTGTGGACTGTGTGTGTGCGTGCGCACCTTGCACTGTACCACCATGGTTCACACTTAAACAGTCTTTATGGACACACTTCCGTTCTGTGTGTGTGTGCGTGCGCATGTGCGCGTGTTTGTGTTCTTGTTGTATTACTATACTTATGAGGGCCAAATCTCACCACATGTAGGGTAGAATTTGAGAATGTCCTGCTCCTCACAAGAGAAAGGGTTTTGTTGTTAAACGATTCAGGTTGGGGTTAGGATTAGACATTTGAGGTATGGAGTTATGCCTGATTGATACTTAATTAGTAGCAGATCAACAGCTGCAAAGTTTGTAGAACTGCTTTGTTTTTGTACATCTGCCATAACTAATCTACAAGGCTTTAGGGTGATGGCAAAAAAATGGCAACATCGTGTGTGTGTGTGCGTGCGTGCGTGCGTGCGTGCGTGCGTGTGTGCGTGCGTGCGTGCGTGTGTGTGTGTGTGTGTGCTATTGAGAAGAGATGGAATGACAGTGTCAATGATGTAAGCATTCAGACAGACAGTGCAATACTGGCTGCAGTGGAAAGCTCCCAATACAGGATTATTGAACAGTAATCCTCGCCCACAGCTTGCTAAAGCTATGCAGTCAAGTGTGTATTACTGATAAGACATGGAATATTACCAATAGTATCCTTGGCTAGTGTTCCTCGCTGTGTTTCTCATATTAAAAACTGAGCCCGATGTAACCAAAACATGGTGAAATTACATGGATTGGCAATTCCGTACATACACTATAAACCCCCCAAATCCGTACATATTACACTACTACTGTTTTGACCGCGACAGAGGCGTGGCTTTCACCCCATTATCTCAGTTGGGGCAAATGCGCTCCCCACAACATTATTTACGATTCTGTGCTTATCGGGGTGGAAATTGAACAGGGCTGAGTCAGCTCAATTGAATTTCGCAACTCGCTCACATTAGCTCGCTCGGTGGTGGCTCTCGTTGCTCAAGTTCGCTTGAGACGGCGCCGCTGCACCGCGGTCTAAAACTATAGGGCGGTTAATGGGGAGGATTTCAGTGTCGTTATGTACCGATTATTTGGTTTTAATAGTGTTTGTACGGAATTCAATGTGTTATTTCACCGTGTTTGGGTGCATGCACGCACGCACAGTGTGCTTGAGAGAACTTTCAGAGAACATGCAGTTGATATTAAATTCAAAACGCACTTTAGCAATCAGCCCTGCATGTCACTTTGTCTCTCACTCTCACACACAAATTAATCACATGTGGCACGCATACACGGGCGCGCACACACACATCATGGTGAGCACCCGACCCGTATATGCCACTCATTGACAGAAAATATCTGCATATTGTGAAGTCTGATACCAAAGTACCACAGAGACGGAATAAACAGTGTTTGACATGCAGGGGTTTATTTTTCCCAATCATTTGCTACAAACAGAAATGCATTCAAACGAATTCAAATAATAATCGTAATAATAATTAATTCTTTCCTCAGGGCCTCAGAACTGAAAGGCAAGTGTTCGTCAAGAGCATTAGGCCATGGAATGTCAATATGAACTCAGGGAATCAGACATGATTTCGTTAATTATAATAACCAGTAAGACGCCTGAGGGCGAGGTCGCACGCATATCCGCCTCGTTGACGGCAGACTGCTGGGCGAGTGCTGGAGCTACTGGATTCACAAAAGTCTGAGATACATCACCACATGGTGCCGTTAACATTGAAGACCTTTGTTCCCATGGTTTGTAATAAGCTCTTCTACAAGATTATGGTCTCATTATGACAGTGCATGGGTCATAATCTTAAGGCCAAATGTGGAAATGCCATGATTCATAATTTACATTTTGCAACAACATGGCTGTAAAGCCTTTACCTCTAGACTAAACAGCAGGGCAACTGGGTTGACTTTAGTTTGACGCGTGCAGCACAGGTAATTCAATGTCCACAGCCGTTGCATATCCTTTTGGATATGTCAATCCATTTATTAATATTGTAATGATAATGTATTAACCCTGCGAAAGACCCGGCCGTAACTTGCTCCTCCAAGGGAGCTAGCTCTCTTGGCGTGGCTTGTTGCTTCATTTAGGAAGGACACATTAATTCAATAAAATAAATAATACAAAATATACCAAAAAGCGTTTTGGCTCCAACAATGGCCGTTTATATTCTCACAGGAGAGAGCTTCATAGTCATATTGAACAGCAAGCCATTGATGCTTGCTTGCTGTGAGAACTTAATGTCAGGAGACTAAATTATCCTCCTCTGTGAATCAATATCTACTTGGAGACCAGAAGAGCCAAGCAACACACAAATTGTGGTTGATTACCAATGAAACTGTTAATGAATGGTTCTTTAGAGTTCTTAACCGGTTATTCAGCTTAGTTTAGACACCTCAAAGCAAAGCAAAGTTCTTTGTTTACCCAGGGAAGTGGACTAAGCTTGAGATGCTTGTTTCCAGCCAGGCCCTGCTCATAGAACATTTCATGGTAGGGGTTCAATGCCTTGCTCAAGGGCACTTCAGCGGTGGTAATTTTAACGTGCCGGTCCGGGGATTCGAACTGGCGACCTTCCGGTATCAAGACCGCTCCGCAAACCGTTCGGCCACCGCTGCCCCTCAAATGGTTCTTATAGCACCATTTGACAAAGGTGCTATCTAACACATAGCATGCAGGTTCTAATATAGCAGTAGCACCAAGAGGTTCCCATTATGTTTGAGCCAAATAACCACTTTTTTGTTTAGTATATAGGCCAACGCAAAATATGTAAAGCACTAAATCAATTTGGTCCTCTAAATCTTCCTGATGAGTTCAAACTAACAAATTGAATGTCTAGACTAAAACTAATCACGTGACTTAATCATGAGTCGGAAGGAAGCAAAAAGAATACATTACATTTCAGGGCACATTTTCTAATATAATGAGCATGACCCTGGTTAGTTCTCTTTTTGTGAAGTGAAAACAAAGCTAATGGCCCATGAACACCAAGGAGAGAGAGAGAGAGAGAGAGAGAGAGAGAGAGAGAGAGAGAGAGAGAGAGAGAGAGAGAGAGAGAGAGAGAGAGAGAGAGAGAGAGAGAGAGAGAGAGAGAGAGAGAGAGAGAGAGAGAGAGAGAGAGAGAGAGAGAGAGAGAGAGAGAGAGAGAGAGAGAGACTGTGTGTGTGTGTGTGCGCGAGAGACTGTGTGTGCGTGTGTGTGCGCGAGAGACTGTGTGTGCGTGTGTGTGCGTGAGAGACTGTGTGTGCGTGTGATAATATAGTATTGAGAACAATCATTAGTCCCCTGCATGCAAATATGGACATCCTCTTCATCTGTGTTATTTGATCCGAGGATAAAAGGGGTCGCATATTTTTAAATGATTCTCACATTTCTTCCTCCGGTGCAGTAGGCTGATGAAGGGCCATGAAGCCATCGGTGAACATGTAAACATAATCACGGCTTCATTACTCACAGCCCAGTGAGTTTATCTTCCTACACAGCAAAATAGTCTGCGTTAATTTGTGTGTACAAATGGACCCGAAAGCGTCCGTTTCATACACACTGTTGAATTAACATGCAGGACTTTACTGTGCATACATGTAGAACAGGATGCTGAGATGATGAAATCCAAGTTTATAATGTAGCACTTCAGCTTACACAGCATCTATACACCCCACGGCAATTTATCAATGTCAGACTCTCGTGGAGGGCAGTTAATAGCTGTATCAACAGGGTTCATATTTACTGTACCCCAGAGACTGTAAGCTGATTATGGCGATAAATTATTTAACAGCGCCATTGTTATTTTGTCATGCCACTGGCACTGATAGATGGGCAGAGTGATCGAAAATGACATACTATAGGCTTACTACAGATTAATTTGAATTGTACATGACACTGCTATAAACTGATCTAAAGTTGTTGAGCTGACTACAGTATGTATCTTTCCTGTTTTACCCTGGATTTGAACCTGGGTCTCCCGTGCAAGTGCATGCTGAAGGTGTTACGACTGAGCTAACAGAGCCCATGCCTGCTTGCTCGGTGCAGAAACTGAAGTTGGACCTTTAGGTCAACATTTGTGTCAAACCAGAAACAGGATCGGGTCAAAGGTCGTGTCAAGCCAGACAAATGTATCAATAGAAGAGCAGGAAGACCAAATACAACCACCCATTTGTAAAGGTTCTATTGTATTAACATACTCTACCATACAGATTGGACAAAATCACATTTTATTCACTCAGTCAATTACCTTTAAGAATATCATGCGTTAAAAATGTGTCCATGTATTTATTGTTTCTCCAGTAGACTTGACTACTGTACAAGTGTACGAAATAGATCAGACAACTACAGTTGATTCAGAACGCTGTGGCTTGAGCCCTATTAGTATAACTGATTAAAAAAAAAACATTGTTGGTTAATGAAGCATTGGTTTAGACTAGAGCCAAAATACAGTACTTTCATCACTGCCACATTATGAATAATCCAGACCTCTCAGGTTGTCTGCTTTCTGAACCCAGACTCAGAACTAAAGATGGAGAGAAGCAGTGTTTCTGCTTTTATGCAACCACATAATTATCTGGAACAAACTCCCAGAAAGTTTGCTACAACTCTTTTCAATCAAAGCTTTCCTGTTTGCTGCTGCCTTTATATTGAAGTTTTTCATTTGTTTCTTGTGCTGCACACTGTAACTTCTTTACTTGTTTTATTTTCTATGTAATACCTTTTTTATTCTATCCCCTGGGAGGACTCAGTGGATGAGGCTTATGAGTGAAAACACCTACGCTATGCCGAGCTCGCTGCTGAAGCACAACACTGTGGCTGGACCGCTGAGGTCCGCCCAGTGGAGGTGGGGTGCAGTCAGAGGTTTCGTGGCCGGATCGACCACCAGACTGTTTGCAGACCTGGGAGTCAGAGGCCAGAACCAGCGCTCAGCCATCACAGCTGCATTGGAGGCAGCCGAAAGAAGCAGCCAGTGGCGTTTCATGAGGAGGAAAGAAAGACCCCCGCTGGGCCCCGAAGTAGCAAGCCAGCAGGTACTGTATTTGGTCAGCTTAGGCTTGACTCAGGGAAAAGGATGCGCCTGCCAGAGGCGTATCTACAATAAGGCGAGGGCAGGCGTCCGCCTGTCCAAATCCATTTCTGGCCTGGCCAAAATCCATACAATGAGAAAAAAGAGGACAAAAACAAGACCTGAGAACTATTAAAATGGACAACTGATTGGCCGTTGCGGTAGAGTGCGACCCTCGATCACCCATTGGAATGTAAATGCATGCCTTTCAGCCTTTGTATCCCACTCGTCTGGCAGGTATATCTCTTTGAAAACCTTTAGTGCTACGATTGTGGGCGGGGAGACGAAAATTAACATATCTTGCCTGGCCAAAACGTAATTCCTGGATACGCCACTGGCGCCTGCCATGCATAGTCCCATTAGAAGTCTGCCATTCAACATGAAGGCGACTCTTCTGACTAATTGTGAATGATACAAGCTCAGGTCTGATCACCCTGTAGCTGCCACCTTGTGGAGGGTATAGTGTCAAGGCCGAAACACCCCAAAAACCAAGGGAACTAAACCCAGCTCCTACCATTCATCACCAAGACGACACCACGATGCCCCACCATTCATCATCAAGACAACACTCATATAGGTATGTGCTTGCACAAAGGAAATCTACATCTTATCCTGTGTTTGATAAACTTAATTGTATCAAATATCTTTTATTGTGTGTGCAAACTTGTTTTGCCTTGCTAATTGCTATGGTAATTCTTGGTTACTTTTTTACCTCCTTTATGATGAATTCCTGTTCTGTTCTTTGACTATATAGAAGTGTCTATGTGTACGTCTCTAAATGTTTTGATGAATTGAACAAGGTGGACCCTCTTGTAAACAAGTGTAATGCTTAATTGGGTCGTCCACTCACAGTTAACAGTCTTTGTATTGAGTTTGTGCTTGAAATGTACTGTAATTCTGCAAACTGTTATTACATATTTCAATCAATCATGAATCAACCATTGTTAGCCTACCTGTTAACTTTGAGAATTAGCTGCTGCCTATGCCTTTTATTACTGACATTTAATACTGGTTTCACTATAGCCTTTATTGCCACTAACTAGCGTATACACACTGTGCTTGCAGTGTGCTGCTGTCTCTCTAAAAAATATATTATTTCACTCTCTGCTGTTTATTCAATTTCCTGCTATCCTTTCCCTTTCATTTCATTATTTGGCTTCACTTTTTCTTCTTTCTGTTTAGGAGTGACAAGGATTGACAAGATCAGAAATGAGAGGACCATCCCAGGTTAGAAGGTTTGGGGATAAAACAAGAGAGGCGAGATTGAGATGGTTTGGGCATGTGCAGAGGGTACGTTGGGGAAAGCTTGCTGAAGATGGAGCTGCCAGGCAAGAGGAGAAGAGGAAGGGTTATGTGGATTCATGCAGGTGGCTGTAGTGACAGAGGAAGACGCAGAGAACAGAAGCAGATGGAAACGGATGATTCGCTGTGAGCCATCTGTGGGAAGTAGCTGAAAGAAGAAGTGTGTTTCTGTTACACGTTGTCCTTAATGCTTAATGTTTTGTGTAAAGCGCAATGAATTGCCTTGTTGAAATGCACTAATAAATACAATTGCCTTGACTTCATCCTGCAGGAAATCAAACTAGTAAAATCTCGCTAGCAATTCAGGGTGACATGACAGTGAATAGGACTGCAGAGGCATGGAAATGCTTTTGTGTGAGGGAAAGATGAGCGGAGGGAAGATTAATGATTTATAGACAAAAGTGGGCCTGAGAGACAGGGACGTGCAGAGGGATTGGCAGAGGCAGGGTCTGGAATTTCAAAAGGCGCCGGGCAGGTTTATTTCATTTTGTTCACGTAGATTTAGAGGAATGAACAATTCCTCTAAATATTCAACAATATTCATTCATACAAAGGTTACTGTCACTGATAATCTGTGTGAGCAATTCATCATGTATTACTCTACAACAGTGGGACACAACCTTGTTGCCCTGATCACGAGGCACATTGACAAAAACAATCTTTCCAAGAAGAGCCACAACAATTCCCACCCTATGATATGATTTGACAATAGATTTGATTATAATGGATTTGTACCATGACTATGGATTTGACTATATGGATTTATACCATGAATATGGATTTGACCAAGGATTTGACTGAATTTGATTGTGGATTTGACCAAGGATTTGACTATGAATTTGATTGTGGATTTGACTATGGATTTGACCAAGGATTTGACTATGAATTTGATTGTGGATTTGACTATGGTTTTGTACCATGATGTCTATGGATTTGATTTTGGATTTGATTTGACCTCCAAGCCAGTTGAATTAAGTATAATCGAGCTTTACTGAAGATGTGGTGTACCGCATGGATTACTACAGAGGGCTTATTCTTTCAACATAAAATGCTGCGTTCAAGTTCAGGGCAACTCTTTTGAATGCTGCCTTCGAGTACGGCATGGAGAGGGGGCATTTGTGGGTTTTTTTCACCATAGTAAAAGCTGCATCCATGGTCTGGAGAGGGCACTTTATAATGATGGGTGAAGGGGCAGGGGGCTCAAGGCCCCTTTCATGTCTGTGTGCATGTGTACGTGCTGCTGAGAGAAACTCATTAGTCTGTGTGAACCAACAATTAACTCCAATACACCAATTTAACATTTTAAGAGTCAACAATGGAGGCTGGGGCTTGCAGAGTCCTTTCCACACTTTTTAATTCCTTTGGGTGACAGCAGCAGTTCTTTTTCGTTTGTGCTGACACTGAAACCTTTCCAGCACTTAAAAATCCAATTAACTTCGTTCCCCCACTCAGATTCAGAAGTCTTCCTTAAAAACGTGGCCAAATTTAAACTGAACACAACAGTCCCACTGGGTCGTCCCCCATCCACAGAGGATGCCGACTCTCAGACTAATACCTGTCCTGAATCACACTGAAGGAATATTACTTTACTGGTTTAGCCTTCAGGGTTAATTGAAGGACCTCTTTGACGCCCTCTAGTGGTAAGGAGACGAGTCCTCACTCCTCAATGAAGTTGAATGCTGTTACAGGAGGCGATTGATTGATTGATTGATTTATTTGATTGATTGAAAATTGTATTCACAGTATGTAGAATGGGTACATTTCAACGAAACAGGTCAATCCAAATAAAAGGATAAAACAAACCAGGAAAAGCACTCAGAGTCTCAGACTAAAGACTTGGAGGGTCCTCCATTTTCAATCCATCAGAACATTTAAAGACGTACAAATATATATATTTATACACTGATGAAAAAAATCATCACATAAGTATAAATATGGGAAAGTTTTTCGAATTGCAGCCTCTCGTTAAGTGCTTGTTTGAGTGTTTGAGAGCAGTCTAGGGATTCACATTTCCTAATGGCTGTTGGTACTAGGGCATTCCACATTTTAGTGGCATAGGATCTAAATTAATTTAACCCCTTGTTTGAGCCAAATCTGGGTTGCACGTGGTTTGTTGAACTACCCTCTGGTGCTGTGATCGTGGACTTTGTTGACATTAAGGACGTGTTTTGACACTACATGGGTATCATAGTGGTGTAGCGAATCGTGTAGACCAGGACCAAGTTGCTGTACTCTGTCGTCAACCCTATTAGCCAGTGGTTTTCAATCCTTTTCACATCAAGGCCCACTATGAATTTGCATTTGAACCACGGACCATCATTCAATTAGATTTAGCCTTGCAGACCCCAAAATGAAAGAATATTTTGTCGTTGGATAGGATTTTGTCCACAATTCCATGCTGTATTGATTTTGATACCCGGTTGGTACCATTATATTAGGAGAGATAACAGGAAAATCGAAATACAAAATATTTTACATTCTCTAATTGTGTAGACTAATTGTGTAGATTAAGCAATGCAGTTAACTCTTGAGAACGTGAAATGAAACCAAATAAAATCACACCCGTGTGAACTGAGTGGTGTAAGGTCTTATATAGCCTGATCAGCTCTGATCTGACGTAATGAAATCACACCCGGGTGAACTGGGTGACTGTAGCAACCATGCTCATTTTTTGGCACAGACAGACAGACAGACAGACAGACACGTAAACTAACAAAGCCAGTCGTAGGAGTGGTTTACACCACTCAAAAATTGACCTGTTTAATTTTATGTTCTCAAGGGTTAAAGATCTATAAGGGTCCATTTGGTAACCAACTCTCCATCATTTATAGCTGGGGGCCAACTGGAACCCCCTCAAGGATCACTGGTGGTCCCTGGAACCCTGGTGGTCCCCGGAACCCTGGTGGTCCCTGGAACCCTGGTGGTCCCTGGAACCCTGGTGGTCCTTGGAACCCTGGTGGTCCCTGGAACCCTGGTGGTCCCTGGAACCCTGGTGGTCCCTGGAACCCTGGTGGTCCCTGGAACCCTGGTGGTCCCTGGAACCCTGGTTGAAAACCACTACTAGCCATTCCAGCATATCAAAATGGGCTGGGTGAGGTGTGTTCTGGCCCTGACCATGTTGGGATTGTCTGGGGCCTTTGAGGTGCTGTGGTACTGTACCATGAGGTGCATGCATAGTCGAAGATACATTGTATGAGACCTGTTAGGGTCTTCAAGGTGTTTTTGTTGACCAGTGAGGAGATCCTGTACAGGAATCTTGTTCTTTGGTTGACTTTCTTTTTTTTAATTACATTGGTGGTCATAAATCACAGGAAAAATTTGTGTCCAGGATGGAACCGGTATAATTTCATCTTTTCGTGTGATGGTGTGATAATATTATTTGTCACCCACTTTAACTGAGAAGCCCAGCCTTGCTGAGATCCCTTTTTTTTTTATTGATTTGATTCTTGATTTGACATAGGTCTGTTTGACAGTCAGTCAATAGCATTACACTTAATGCAAATACAATTAGTGCTGTCAGGGCTTAAGGGCTTATTTCCAATGGGAAATGGATGATAGAAAAACAATGGCCTGACAAGTTCCTATGGCAAAATTCCGTTTTTTAGCCTATACTTGTTCATGTTCAGGCTCAGCCTAGATATGATTTTGGTTCCTTTTGGGTTTCCCCTCAATTTATAGTCTCTTTAAGTGAGCTATAAACGCTGTGCTAATGCTTTTAGTGTCCAAGTGTCTTCCTGTCGCCACATTACCTGCCCTTATGCCACAGACAAATGGTGTGGCCACCTAGGCCTACTGTACTTACTGACAGACATCAATTAAGCAATGATTGCATCTCCACTGCCTCATTCAGTAGGCTAGGGTTAATGAAGGCACGTGTAGACAGACTTATTGCCTTGGTGAGTGCTATAAAACTTCCAACCGGTGACGATCGATTTAGGCCTTTGGCCTATAGGCCTATAGCTTTATATTAACATGTCAAGGGCTTGCACAATGCACATGTAAAAGTCACACCTGCCCGCTGTGCGTCCCCGAGTTTTGCGGGCAAATCAGCAGCACTGTGGTGAGGAATATCAAATATCATATCGTCAAAACACCACATAGCAATATGCCAAATGCGTAATACCATATAGCAGTAAGCTACAGCACCAAATAAAACCAATGTGTTGTTTATGTTGTTGTGTATAGGCAGGCTATTGTGTTTTTATTTAGCTAACCTATAGTAGATGATGTATTGCATTATATTATTGTATATTATTGAATGTCTCGATGAATTGAATACACAGGACCACAATGGAAACAAGGCAAGCCCTCGGGGCTTTTTGTGTTATCCCTTTAGCACCGTTTGTATACAATCGTTGGTATAGCCTACTGTAGCCTGCCTACCTTTTTGCAAACTGTTAATAAAGTATTCAATCAATCAATGAATATGGCGTAGGCTATACGTGCGCCAAAATTGTTTACCAATAATGTGTTATTGATGTCTGCCACTGCCATGATCTGTGTGCAAGTTCACATCTGTGCAAGTCTGTGTCTGTCTGCACACAGCGAGCGATCCACCATCCACACTTTGAGTGATGTTCAAAAGGCGGAGATGCTTTCCCTGAACCGCAGCCTGTGTGATATATTGAGCGGCAGCAGCAGTCAGTCAGTCAGTCGTTTTCAATATAGAGGGAGAAGCGCGCAGCGTAAAGACGCGCAGGACAGCCGGGCTGACAGGGCATTATTGGCATCACCTTCACTCATGTTGGATCTTTACAAATGTACCCTTCTCACAATTGCTCCTCCGACAGCTCTGCTCTGACAAGAGACGGACTTGGAATTCGTTGTGGAATAATCGTCCCTTCGGACTAGTCACATTGGCCATGGACCATATCGCCTCGTTTTGAGCTCCGTGTTTCAAGCGCAACTTTGTAACTCCGCGGCCGTCTCAAGTAGAATGCAATACTTATCGCAACGGAACACTTGGCGTTATTTGCATTATACAGTCACGAGGCACTTGCATGGAAACTTAGGGCATGAATATTGAGGATTGCTAAACATGCGAACAAACAGATGAACAAAAGCCAATCATAGCAGGTAAGCGCATTTGACAACCGGTTTCGAAATAATGTTACAAAATAAATATGTAGGACTATGCGTAAAATCATGTTTATACGCATCAGCCTACTGCTAATGATTGGTTGCCAAATTACTTAATTTAGGCTGTCTGTGTTGTCTTTTTAGACTAGCCTACTACTAAATCCATTATGTGTATATAGTAGCCTACAGTATATGTGGAACTATACCTTATTGCTGATAGCGTGGAGATCTTTTTCAATATTGCCAAATGTAGCCTATACACATTTATTTCTAGGGATTCCTCGTCCAATTGGTTGTATGGCTTCTGACTACTGACCCTTCATCAAGTTTAATTGCAACGTTTAGAATGTACATCCCCATTCTAATGTGTGGTAACCAAGGCAACTCCCTACAGACAAGCTGTCTTTTCTTTACAATTCCCCATGGATTATTTGCAGGCAATCCAGTCAATATTGGAGTTAATGAGTTACAGTAGGCTATACACACAGGCCAATGAGCACCTTCATTCAAATGGAAATTATATTTTAAGTAGAGCTGGGCGGATATGGACACAATCAAATATCACACATGTTTTTGACCAAATATAGGCCTACCTAAATATCAATATTGTGGTGATAATATCGTATTGTGAAGATAATATGAATATTTTCTTAATCAGCTATTTTTTGTGTTTAAAGGGCTTAAGTGATTAAAACAAAACAGCAAATATGTCATATCACCATATTAACCTATATCTAGTCCAATAATTATCATGATATCAATACAATATTGATATTACCCAGCCTGGGGTTTTCCCTAAAGGCAGTAGGTGAGTATAATTGTATGGATTGGTCATAATAATATAACCTGACTCTGCCAGATTGCGGCAGTACTGAGTTAGGAGTGGTTCTACCAGGCTAATAATAATATGCCACAACCCACAACCTTTATGGGTTATTAACATTGAAGCAGCTGGACCCTTACATTTATTTTATACCATAGCCTATACTGTAACAAATAATATAAAAATCACACCCGTGTGAAGTGAGGGGCGCTCTTATCATCATACATCATCTCATTCCGGCCAATCACAACTTGCGTCCTCACTTTCGTCTTCAATGTTTGTGTTTACACAAACCCTCAAAGCTGGACATAGGGGGGGCTAGCGGCCCTCAAAAATAGACGTATATAAAACGATGCCATAGCAGAAAGAAAGACAGAAATAGGACAGGAAAGAGGTGGGAAATAAATGGATAGGGTAAAAATGGAGAATGCATTTTATGTGTCTTTATGTGCTTCAAGGCTTTTCCCTCTGTCTAGTTGACAGTGGTGTAGGAAGTATAGTCTACTCTGATTATTTACTTATGTAAGTAAAGGTAGAAAGGTAAGTACAATTCCTGGAGGCTATTAAAAACAATTAAAAACATACAGTAAGTATGTATATAAGAATTGTATATAAGTATACTCATGCAGAATGGCCCATTTCACAATTCGTAATGCCCTAATGTTGATGATATGGTTTGTAGGTATTCAGGTAACTCCCCAAACTAGTCACTAATGCTGGAAAAATAATTGTAGTGGAATAAAATGTGCAATATAGGCCTCTGATATGTGGTGTAGTACAAGTACATTTTTTTAAATACCCAAGTAAAGTAAAAGTACCTCAACATTGTAACTAAGTAATTTTACTCAAGTACTGTACTTACTACTTACCCTAAGTATTGAGTAAATACGTTACTTTCCAGTTGTGTGTCTGCTGTTATCTTTAAACGTTTATTGCTGCGAGCTATCTCCACCTGTGCAGACCCAACGCAGTAAAATACTATGTTAATGTATCCATTTGTAGCTCTGAGAGTGCACTAATGTAACCCAAATGGACCCTGTTTACATTCAGAGTTAAAAGAACACACTTTACAGTGCACTGTCCCAGTGCATTATGACATGTGTTATCTCTCAGCTGTTGAATCGGTTTCTGCTTAAGTGGAAGCATTAAAGTGGAAAATATACTAAAAGAGGCTATAGCAGAGAGAGAAGACATGACACTCGACACACAGGTCATGACCCACATTTAAGTAGTGTTGTGATTGTGTCGCACGCACGCGCACACACACACACACACACACACACACACACACACACACACACACACACACACACACACACACACACACACATCCTGGCACTTCATCTGTTCTGTTCCAATTACTGTCTTCTATTTCCTGTGGCACAGAGAAGACCAGAACAGACCAAACATGACAAGGCCAGAGTGACTGGTGCCAATTGCATAACAAACAAGTGTATTTAAATCCCAGTTTACCTTGTAATTTTCCATTCTTTGAAATAATGGTTACTTTTGTTGCAAAAAGCCTTTTAGAAGACAATGCAATCCAACCCCAAATAGGCATTATAGGCTTGATAGATATACTGGCGAGAGACAGAGACAGAGAGAGGACTGTCAATCAAGCCTTGTCTAATTTGCACAACTTTTAAAGTACATTATGTTTACTTTCCAAAGTTATATTCAAATACCTTGCAAGGCATCTGCAGATAATTATGAACACAAGATTTTAGATTAGTTAAATGATGAATGAACCAGTATTGGAAATGCCATATTCAGGATCCCATGAGAGCAGATTTATCTTCCTTTGTTTAGTCATGTGAGTCCATCCCTGGGTGCAGTGTCATGCCCAATAAACTGCTGCCTGCTGTCCCAATCACTGGCCTCCCCTGGAGGCTTTGGTGTATTTCAAAATGACTAGTGAGTCTCACAGTACCACAAACCCTATATTATTACTATGGATGGAGAGAGGCCACTATACATGTGGGGAGTGCCCATACATAAGCCACAGGTTTTCAAAGTCGTGGTGGCAGGGGGGGCAATTGTGAAAGAGAGAAGAACAAAATAATAATCTACAAGCTCAGAATGCATCACACACGTGCGCTGTGTGCTATAAATATATATGAGGGCATGCTTCCTTCTATACATGAGGAGTCTAAGCTGCTTCTTTTCACTTGACAGGGGGGAGTTTCCCCGGCAGCGGACTGACCTCATGCTTCCCTCTATACATGAGGAGTCCAAGCTGCTTCTTTTCACTTGACAGGGGGGAGTTTCCCCGGCAGCGGACTGACCTCATGATTCCTTCTATACATGAGGAGTCCAAGCTGCTTCTTTTCACTTGACAGGGGGGAGTTTCCCCGGCCGGACGTAGTGCGTGGTAGGAACACATTAGTTCCTTTCTCCTCCATCAGGCGCCTCGGCTGGCCAGGGGGAGGTAGTTTAGAGACCAGGATTACTGCATGTTTTTTGTGCGGGTACCACTACCTACCCTAGGGGACACGGGGAGAACATGTAAGGACCCCTATTTGAAAATATTTTGCGAGAGAGCCTATAGCAGAATATTTGACAACATTTGTAATAACTAATTTAAGCTTGCATGTTGAATGATATGCGTTATAATAATAAACTTTATTTCAGAACCGTGGGTCCATATAAAAGAAAACAACACAAAATATAAAAGACACGGTATATAAATATATACAATATATAAAGTACATCAAGTCAGATCACCAGTATACATGTCATAAGTTGGCTGTCCAGTGCCAATTCAGGCAGGTAAGTTTTATAACTAAAAAGTATAGAGGCTGTTACGCCAATGCTCTCTTAAGTCTGGATGTGTATCTGTAACTGCTTTTCATGGGGCTGCTTAGAGCCTCTATGATTCTGTTCTCTGACACATCAAGCCAACACATGAAATTATACATCAACATGTCTTAACAGTGCATACCAGTTGGGTACACCAGCGGTCACAAATATTTGACTGGCACTATGCCATCGAGGAATGTGGAGCAACAACCTCATAGCATCATTATAGGCCACTTTGAGCCTCTGCATACTCCTCACCCGGTACGCATGCCAGAGATGAGCAGTGTACAGAGGAGAGGTGTGAACATAGGCTATGAACAGTGAACACTTAACATCAACAGAACACATAGAACATTTACAGAGTAACATGTTTTCCTGTGCATACATTTTACGACGTCGGTAGACATCTCTGTCATCCAGCCAATCATCAGTGAGGACATGACCAATGTATTTTACTTCCTTGCATGTTATGAGAGGACTATCACACAATTGAAAGGCAGGGAAAGATAAATTTCTGTCTTCTCTGCTTCTCACAATCATGATGTTACTTTTTTTGGCATTATATTTTATATCAAAATCGTTACCATACTGAGTACTGATCTTCAATAATTGATTGTTGAAGCCCAGCACTGTTTGGGCTGCATATGACCAAATCATCAGCATACATGAGATGATTGACAACAGTGTGTTATGAACTTGTCGATCATCTATTTTAACATGTGTGGCTTAAAGTGGCTATATTTTCAAATAGACTAAAAAAACAAACGTTGAATAGAGGAAGGGAGCACTGCCATGGTCCTTTGTTTGTTGAACTGAATACAGGTGCTTGTTGGCTAAAAAACAAAATGGGGCTTAAGTGTCTAAGCTGTTCGTCATTTAGCTGGGCACACCCTGGAACTCTCTCAAGGACCCCTGGGGACCCGGACCCCACTTTGGGAACCTCTGCTATAAGCAAACTCGCTGCAGTCGCAGTGTTCAAATCCAATACGCCTCCTCTGTTCATGCTGTTTCACCAATCAGAATTTCCCTCTGTAAGTGTAACATGTTGAATAAAACACAGACGTGTCACAGCAGATAAGGAGAACGTGGCTTCAGAGAGAAAGTCTTAATTTGATTTAGAGCTCTTGAAGATGTGAAGATCTTGTTTGCCGTGGCATTGTTGTCATACGAAGAGATATGAGGAGTGCCTCACTAAGCCTGTTCACAAAGGTCAGGGGGGTGGATATATAATAGCATTTAACCAGATTGAAATCACCCAGGTTTCTACAAGACCTGTTGTGCCAGCCAGGCAGAAGTGGTGTAAAATACATTCAGTTATTCAACCCACCTCTCTCTCTCTCTCTCTCTCTCTCTCTCTCTCTCTCTCTCTCTCTCGTTCTCTGTCTGTCACTCATATTCCAACCATCTGACAGTTTCTTTCTTTCTCACTAACAACCCCTCTTGCTCTCTCTTCTCTCTCACACACACACACACACACACACACACACACACACACACACACACACACACACACCTCGCACTCTACTCTGACCATTTATTTCTTTCCTGTCCATCTCACAACCGCTATTCCTCTTCCATCTTTTTGTCTCTCCCACTCCATCCGTATCTGTCTCTCTCCCTCTCTCTTCATTTTCCCTGTCTGCCACCATACTGTACCTAACCAAATCACATCCTGAGGTGAAATAATAATGTCATGTCATGTCAAGTCTTGTATATGCCTAAGTGCACCTTGTTCTGGGTAGCATGTTGTGTCATTAGGCAGTTATTTTGCTGTTTTGCCTTTTTATTTTATTTTCGTATGGTCGCGCCACATGGTGAAACTGAATTTGCTATGTTTGTTGTGCAGTGCCATTGTATGTTTATACTGATGATGCCACTGAAATGATTTGGCTGCTGGCATGCAAAGCAGGATGGGACACGCACGAGTCACACCAAATCAATACACTTTTCAAAACAGCTGGTCCAACGTCAATACGATGAATTTAAACAAATCAATAATGTAAAATATATGCCAACAGCATTTTATATTGAGTTGAGCAATTCAATTTAGTTTTGTTATTACAGTCTAACAATATCTTTACAATATTGTTAGAATGTAAGTTTGGGTCTCTCATCTTTATGTTTTAGTTTTTCTAGAAATGTTCACATAAATTAATTCCCAAATACGAGGATTTCTGCTTTGTTGTGTACCAACTTTGAAACTCACTTTGGTGCTTTGACTAGATTAGGTCTGCACTCTCTAATTCATTAATTGCCATGAGTTTACTTCAGATGACTAAACTTTGCAAAACAAAACGGCTTAATTCCAGAGTCTGGTGATGCGTTAAGTAGGAAAACAACATAATTAATTCCCCCACATGAGGCTCAGACTGCAAGCTGACATCAATTTGCCTCACCCTGAGTTTCGGTCATAATGAAACCTTAGTAAAGGTATTTTGACACTGTTTTGACAGTTGCCCGGAAAAAAATGCAAACCCTCATGAGTCACAGGTTCTGTTTATGTGGATGTGTTCATCCATTCATGTCCGAGTTGATAGATTATTAACCTTGGCATGTTTTGAAATTCAGTCTGTGAGGTATTTTAATGATCACACATGCAGCTAATCATATACAGTGCATTCTTATTCCCACTCTCAAGTCGTACTATGGTGAAGAGTTGAGGCAAAATCTTAATTGGGACTCCCCTATTGTGTCATTATTTAACGCTCCCGGTTGTCCCGCCAACTGGGGAATGCGGAAGTGTCATTTTCACTTCCAAATTGTAATTGGATGACTTGTCCATTTTAAAACAAGGTAGGCAAACAGACTGTCAGAAGAACATGCGACAGGACAGGACCCATCCGGTCACGTCACGGTCTGACACACACAGGGGACGCACAGGTTGTGTCAAACGGGTGCAGCCTTGGGCAAATCCTGTCCCAAATCACCTGTCACCCATTTGACACAACGGGTGTGAGAATGCGCTGAATCATCAAAGGTAATATAGAGCATGCACCTCCACTCTAGCCCATGGTGCTGGACAAAAGGCAGTACAAGAGGAAGAAATAGAGTCCGCAACACTGGTAGAAAACTCAGCTGCACTGGTTTATTGATTCAACGTTTCGATCACTGGGATCTGGTTTCCTGAAGAAGATCCCAGTGATCGAAACGTCAATAAACCAGTGGAGCTGAGTTTTCTACCAGTGTTGCGGCCTCTATTTCTTCCTAATGCGCTGAATCAGATTCATCACACTCTTTCCTCTCCTGTAGAGACCTGCTGTGCTGCTGAATGGGTGTCACGGTCCGGGCCGTCTTGCGCACACCCCGTGAAGCCACCTCCCCTTGCAGCGCGCAGGACGGGGGTCCGGCCGACCCCCCACCCACAAAGAGGCAGGGATGTACCAGGAGGTGGCCTTCCTGGCCGGCAGCACCGAGAACCAGTTCACTACCTTCCACTTCAACCCCGTGGGGAACACCCAGGAGGAGGTCGCCAAGAAGGGCGAGTTCTACAAGCGTGCCCAGCTCCTGCGCCACCACCACCAGCAGCAGCCGCAGGAGCTGGGAGATGAGCTGGGGGGCGTGCCGGATGGGGTGGCCATCATCAACGTGGGGGGCATCAAGTACCGCATCCCCTGGTCCACGCTGGACGAGTTCCCCATGACCCGGCTAGGAAAGCTGCGTAGCTGCAGCAACGAACAGGAGATCATGGACGTGTGCGACGACTACGACGGCAGCCGCAACGAGTACTTCTTCGACCGCAGCCCCTCGGCCTTCCGCACCATCGTCACGTTCCTGGCGGCGGGGAAGCTGCGGCTGCTGCGCGAGATGTGCGCGCTCTCCTTCCAGGAGGAGCTGCTCTACTGGGGGGTGGAGGAGAACAAGCTGGAGTGGTGCTGTCTCAGGAAGCTTCGCTTCCGGCAGGAGGAGTACAAGGAGCAGCAGAGGCTGGAGGAGGAGGAGGCCGACTGCACCTCGCCGCAGTCCTGCGAGGAGCAGGAGCAGGCGATGGCGGAGGAGACCCGCACGGCCACCTGCATGCGGCACCTGAGGGACATGGTGGATGACCCTCACTCGGGTGTCCCCGGGAAGATCTTCGCCTGTCTGTCGGTGGTGTTCGTGGCCATCACTGCGGTGACGATATGTATCAGCACCATGCCCGACATCAGAGAGGAGGAGGAGAGGGTGAGTTTTTGTTGTTAATCATCAACGTTCATCATCAGTGTTCATCAACGGCCATCAGATCAGTGTTTTGCGAATGATGGCTGAAATGCTAATCAGTGTCATCATCAGCAGCCATCAATTGCTGGTGATGGCTGAAGGTCAATGGCGCTGATGGCTGGGTTGAACTTGAAACACGTCCATTTGTATCAACCTTCCTAGGCATTTGTACATTTCTGCAGCTCCATGCTTTTAACCTATCATCGATATTATCAGTGAATGCTGCATCTCCTTCCAACCACTTTATATTTATTTGGCATCATTATAGGTGAAAATGTAAAAAAGGGACATTTTCAAGAATCTTGATGCAACATTACTGAAAATATTAATATAATGAAATGACACAAAAATGGCGGTCTCATCATGCATTAGATTTAGAAAGACGAAGGACTTTGAAGGTTTGAAGGTTTGAAGTTGGCATATGTAGGAGGGGGGGGGGCATGTGGGAAGGGAACTGCAGAATTCGCATGAAACACATTCACATGGAACAGTGTTCGACATACATTACTTATGTTGCTTTACATCTGAAAGAAGGCAGATTATGCAGATGTGACTTCTCCCTTGTCTGGCTGGGTCTGATAATACATCATGGTGACAGAGACAGAGGAGATGGCTCTGGGACAACTATACGCTCCCACTGCTTTCACATGAATATCCCATTTTTCACTCATCTCTGCCGTGCTGCTGATGCGCCGTGTCTTCTACAGTAACATATGTACCGTAACATCCATGCTCTCCCAGATGTACTATACTTAAAATATGCAATATGGTGAATGTACTATATTTTATGTATTCTAATTTTATTCCTATCCAAAGTTTGATCTTCAACTCCAATTTAGCTAAATCCCACAGATGAAAACGTTTTCCAATTACATTATTTTTACTTGACCTGCATCTAAAAAAAAATGAAATAAGCTCATTATTGTTACATAACATGGTGATTATGCAAATTGTGTCCATGAAGCCATAACCCTTTCTTTTCAAGTAGAACTTTGTTAATCCAAACCTAATCCCATTTGGCCACTAATATGGAAATTATGAAATGGAGACAGTCAAATTACAGGCCTATATCCTACTAGTATTGTACATTCATACTGTGCCAGAGTTTGTGTAAATAGCAAGCTCTGAAAATGGAAAATGTTTCCAGTGACATGGATAATAACAACAAACAAACAAACAAAGACAGTCTATTCTAAACCACATTGACAGATAGACCCTAACATCCATGTAACATTAACGAGTGTCAACAAGCATTCAGCTGGACACGCACACACGCACGCATGCACGCACGCACGCACGCACGCACGCACGCACGTACGCACGTATCCGATCTGAGACTAAAACAACCACTAAAGTCTCATTTTACCAACAAAGCTAACAAAGTTTCCCAAATCTGGCTGTCTGGCCCACACTGACTATCGGCAATTTTATTTCATTGTGTCAACTAAATCCTCCATTAGAGATCGTAGTAATGCAAACTAGATTCAACATACTCAACCCTGCACACATTTAAATATGCCCCCGACATATTGATAATAACAGTCCTTATTGTCTCCACATCATATATTTTCTTTGTCATGGACACTTGTACAGTTACATTCACAATTCTACTTCAATTCTAGCTTCTCACATGCACATCCAGGTGGGGGAGGTGCTGGTAGGCAAGGTATAAATGCAGGCCAAAGAGAACTTCCCCAGGGAAAAGGAAGGGACCGCACACTCCATAACTAATCTTGTCCTGAGTCTCTGGAGTGTGCGGTCCCTTCCTTTTCCCTGGGGAAGTTCTCTTTGGCCTGCATTTATACCTTGCCTACCAGCACCTCCCCCACCTGGATGTGCATGTGAGAAGCTATCTGTTTATATATATATATATATATATATATATATATATATATATATATATATATATATATATATATATATATATATATATATATGCGTGCAGTGCCTGGTGTCGAGTCAGTCGGACCCAGGGTTGTCACTCTAGAACCACCCCAAGAAGGCCTCTGCCCGGGCTCTGGACAGGGCCCCTGCCCATGGTCCATATATGGAGCTGGCCTGTTCTGACATCATTCTGACGTCTGCATAGACTCCATATTTGGGCATGCCTGACAATGAACTCCATATATGGGCACAAAAGGGACACTGACATAACATCTGTCTGGGTGGGGCATTCATTTCCAACTTGCATCGTTCCAAGTAGGCCAGTGCCCAATGTGCACCGCTGTAGAGGCTTCAACGGGCACCGCTCTAGTTAACACGAGGCCCGCCAGGAACATAGACACGTAGAATAGCGTACCGTGCCACACCCGGAAAAGCCGTTTTAACAGATGTTATTTAATGCATGTTTTAATACGATCGTATTAAAAGCTACCGTTCGTTAGCTCTGTTATGCTTCTGAGCCAATGGCCGCGGCCATTTTGAAGATGCGCGCGCATCCACTTACATTGCCTGCTCTGTTTTCAGACGGCTTTATCTCCAGAAGCGACATTGCAGGGGTCGCTTTGTCCCAGACAAGCGTTTTCAACGGCCTGTAGCAGGCGCTGTGATACTCGCGGTCCACTTTTTCCACCACCGACCGAGAGAACAAGCACCAGCTTCGTCAACACACACGGAATGGTTTCATAGTAAAATGCGATTACGGATATTTGGCTCTTCAAAGTAAGTGTCACGCGCGATAAAACCCTGGCAGGACGCGACGGAGGGATTAAATAATGGTAGTGGTCAAACGGTTACTCTAATAATATAGACTGAAGTTTGGAATTGTAACAGCTGAAATCAATAATATATCAGTATTCCAATATTAACCTGCGGGCAGCATTAAGTGTGCCCGCAAGTGTAGTTGACCATGTATGTGTATTGTGTACTATAGCTTTTGTCAACAAAATGATTTATGTGCCTTTTCCCCAAGTCCCTCAACCAAACTTTAATTATCAGTGTCATTAGCGTATAAAAGTATATAGAAGTTGGATATTCATATTGTCTAGTCTGTAATTGATAGCACATTGCCACACACTATCTTGCATTGTTACGCTTAGTTATTTGACAGTGAATTAACTCAATTCGGAGCCTGATCCCACTAACTACAGCCACTCAGACAGTCAGTATAGCTTACAAGTGGAGCAAAAACTAAAATAAAGCTTCTCTGTCTTTTCATAGTTTGCTTCTGACACTTCACAGACCTAAGGGTTCTGCTTCCAGATTGCCTTTGTGTCAAGCCCGTTCACGATCATGAAGCCAGCAATGATTGAAGACGGCCCGCAACGTAGAGTAGCTTCTCCCACTATCAAAGAGACAGGATCTGCATGAGTGGAGCAGGGGGGGGTGAACTGCTGAGTTAACCAACTTCAAAGATTAAATCAATCAGGAGGACAAAGCCGATGAAAGCCAGGAGAGCACCCAGCTCACTGAGTCTTGTCTCCTGCCATGATACGCACTCCTCTCCTGTTGCATGCTGTCTATGAGGCGCTGATTGAGCTCTCAGTCAAATGTCTGCACAAGTTCATCACAAGGACATTTCCCCTATTGTGTTAGGCTTCGTACACACCTACACAACAAATGTTCGGTCCGTGTGCGATGTCTGATTGCTGTTTGATTGCTGCTCCAATTCATTTTCAATGGGAGTCACATGGTTTGACCAAACATTTTTGTTTGATGAGGGGGGAGCAATCAGCAATCAGCAATCAGCAATCAAACACAAATGTTTGATCAAACCATGTGACTCCCATTGGAAAAGCATTGTGGTGGCCCAAAAAAACAAAAAAACGACCAAACATTGCTTGATTGGTGTTTGGTACGTGTGAATGAGGCCTCAGGCTTCGTACACACCTGTCGGACACATTGATCTGTCCGACCGACCACTGATTACATTTTTATGATTTGATGCCTCCATGTCCCGCAATGCTTTGCGCGATTTGGGCGGTGCTACTATACGCGGAAATAGATGCACATATGTTCAGTGTAGTTTTCTTGACTGCAGCAGCTAGCGGTAGTTTGTCGAGGCCGTTTTTCACACTCAAAGTTCACTTAGAAGGTCCGGATCAAGGACCAAGGACCAAATATTTGCATTTTGATTTTGGTCCGTTTGGTGTTCACACTGGACTTTGTAAAGCGTACCAAATATGTAAACAAATGACACGTGGACATGTTAAGCGAACCAAATAGTGAAAAAAAGAAAAGAGGTCATTTTACGACGGAGGGAAAAATAACATGAGGGGGTGCGGGAAATCACTGTCTACAATTTTTGGGCGCAACCTTCAGTCACACAGAGAGAAGAGAACAGCAACATGAATCATGATTGCAGCAACAACTTGAAATTGCATTCATTCTTAATAATTATTTTATTAGCCAAATAAGACAACAGATGAACAGAGGAGCAGGTGTTTGAACAATAATGTGCTTGCTGCTGGTGCATAGCCTACAACAAAGTATCCCCGAATCCCGATAAAAATGACTTTTCTTCTATGTGTGCACCTTAACCTGATTCGATATAGGCCTATGTTATTTCTGCGCATCAAATCGACGGGCATTTCCATGTCATCTTATGGTTTAAACTTGAAGGCAGCGGTGGCCGAACGGATAGCAGCGCGGTCTAGATACCGGAAGGTTCCCAGTTCGAATCAGCCGTCCGACACGTTAAAATTACCACCGCTGAAATGCCCTTGAACAAGGCATCAACCACTACGATGAAATGTGTTCTATGAGCAGGGCCTGGCTGGAAACAAGTTCTTGAGCTTAGCCCAGATACCCTGGGTAAATATAGATTTCATTTCATTTCATTTCAAGCCGTACTGGTCAGTTAAGCTTCAAGTCAGAACAGCTCCGCTGCAGTTGACCTATATCACGTCTTTTGCTATAGTGATGTAATCAATTAATCATTTAGGACCACCTGTGTAGCTTATTTAACATTTGCTCCATTGGCTCTTTATGCGTGCGGCCGTGCGCTAGAGCGAGACAGGATGATTTTAAATATTTCTCTGTCTGCGTCTCTCCCATAGAGCTATAAAATATATCGGGTCTCTCCCCCCACATGTGCGCGCGTCATAACTTTGCGTGGTGGCGGTGGCGCATGCTTAAAATAAACAGATCTACAAGCTTACACCGTGTACCATACTTTAAGTACCATTCGTGTCGATAACTTGTACATCTGTTATATTTGCGCATGTGAACCGACGGATATTTTGGCTATCGTCCTGTATTTCTGTATATAGAATAGAACTTAGTACCAGACTGGACTCATCACTGGAGACAGCCGTGCGCAACTTGGACTCTCCAAGTTACGCACGGCCGTAGCCAAAAGAAGACATACAAACAAGCGATATAATAGTCTGTGTCACGTAACTCAGAAGACTACAGCCTAAACCCCACCCAGTGCTGTCAAGAACGGAAGTTCTCTCCTATTAGTTGGCGGTTAAAAAACACCCTTCTGTCCGATCTGAAGTCCCACCCTGTTCGTTGGCTGTTTTGACTACAAGGTGTCCGGTGTGTTTGTTGTGCCCTCCGCCCCCACATCGGACAGGTTTGTCCGATCAAACGACGTGACTCCCATTGAAAATGAATTGGAGCAGCAATCAAATAGCAATCAGGCATCGCACACGGACCGAACATTTGTTCTTTAGGTGTGTACGCAGCCTTAGGCCTAGTTCACACCTACACAACAAATGTTTGGTCCGTGTGTGATGCCTGATTGCTTTTTGATTGCTGCTCCAATTCATTTTCAATGGGAGTCACATGGTTTGACCAAACATTTTTGTTTGATGAGGGGGGAGCAATCATTAATCAGCGATCAAACACAAATGTTTGATCAAACCATGTGACTCCCATTGGAAAAGCATTGTGGTGGCCCAAAAAAACAAAAAAACGACCAAACATTGCTTGATTGGTGTTTGGTACATGTGAATGAGGCCTCAGGCTGCGTACACACCTAAAGAACAAATGTTTGGTCCGTGTGCGATGCCTGATTGCTATTTGATTGCTGCTCCAATTCATTTTCAATGGGAGTCACGTCGTTTGATCGGACAAACCTGTCCGATGTGGGGGCGGAGGGCACAACAAACACATCGGACACCTTGTAGTCAAAACAGCCAACGAACAGGGTGGGACTTCAGATCGGACAGAAGGGTGGTTTTTAACCGCCAACTAATAGGAGAGAACTTCCGTTCTTGACAGCACTGGGTGGGATTTAGGCTGTAGTCTTCTGAGTTACGTGACACAGACTATTATATCGCTTGTTTGTATGTCTTCTTTTGGCTACGGCCGTGCGTAACTTGGAGAGTCCAAGTTGCGCACGGCTGTCTCCAGTGAGTGAGTTCAGTCTGGTACTAAGTTCTATTCTATATACAGAAATACAGGACGATAGCCAAAATAGCCGTCGGGCCTCGGCAGTTGTGAGGCTGCATTAATAATTAGTTCTAAAATAATGTATTTTTTACGGGGATCACTATTGATTTTAATAGTAGACGCATATATGTCTATGAGTAGCCTAGAGTAGAAATGTAATGGCAGCGTACGAGGTTCACATGCGCAAATATAACAGATGTACAAGTTATCGACACGAATGGTACTTACGGTATGGTACACGATGTAAGCTTGTAGATCTGTTTATTTTAAGCATGCGCCGCCGCCACCACGCAAAGTTATGACGAAGCCTGCGATGCATGAGCCTTCATGCGAGAGTTTCTTTCAACTCGTGTCGTGTCCCCTCCTTTTTTCTGTCAGAATCTGTCATAAAATATTGTGTGTGTGTGTGTGTGTGTGTGTGTGTGTGTGTGTGTGTGTGTGCACATGTGGGGGGAGAGACCCGATATATTTTATAGCTCTGGGAGAGACGCAGACAGAGAAATATTTAAAATCATCCTGTCTCGCTCTAGCGCACGGCCGCACGCATAAAGAGCCAATGGAGGAAATGCATCAGCAGCAAGCACATTATTGTTCAAACACCTGCTCCTCTGTTCATCTGTTGTCTTATTTGGCTAATAAAATAATTAAGAAGTAATGCAATTGCAAGTTGTTGCTGCAATCATGATTCATGTTACTGTTCTCCTCTCTCTGTGTGACTGAAGGTTGCGCCCAAAAATTACAGTGATTTCCCGCACCCCCTCATGTTCTTTTTCCCTCCATCGTAAAATGAGCTCTCTTTTTTTTCCACTATTTGGTTCGCTTAACATGTGTCATTTGTTTACATGGTACGCTTTACAAAGTCCAGTGCGAACACCAAACGGACCAAAATCAAAATGCAAATATTTGGTCCTTGGTCCTTGATCCGGACCTTCTACTGCCTCGACAACCTACCGCTAGCTGCAGTCAAGAAAACTACACTGAACATATGTGCATCTATTTCCGCCTATCGTCGCACCGCCCAAATCCCGCAAAGCATTGTGGGACATGGAGGCATCAAATCATAAAAATGTAATCAGTGGTCGGTCGGACAGATCTGTGTGTCCGAAAGGTGTGTACGAAGCCTCAGCGTGCCATAGATCAGGGGTCTGCGACCTTTTTTAAATAAAGTGTCATGTTTTTATTTTCCAGAGCGTCAGTGTGCCATATCAACATTAATTAATTTTAATGACACCACGTGAAAGTTTCCAACATATTTTGCTTGTCCACAAATATAAAGTTTTTCCTTTCACGTTGTTATAATGATCATTATAGACTCAGGGCAATAACAGAGTTCAGTTTTAATGAATGTAGAATGCAGGATGTAATTTACACACAAATGTGAGGGACTTCATTTATTTGACTGCATTTTTTTAAATAGTTTATTTTAAAACCCAAAATACACTCTCACACATTTGCCAGTGTGCCAGTGATCACCCTCCTTTGTGCCAATGTTGGCACTGGTGCCTAAGGTTGCCTACCCCTGCCATAGAGGAAACAAATCGCCCACTTCTCTGTTTTTTGAGTGGTGTAAACCACCCTACAACTGGCTTTGTTAGTTTACGTGTCTGTCTGTTTGTCTGTCTGTCTGTTCGTACCAAAAAATGAGCATAGTTGCTATGGTCACCCAGTTCACACGGGTGTGATTTCATTACGTCAGACATTACGTCAGACCACAGCTGATCAGGCTATATAAGACCTTACACCACTCAGTTCACACGGGTGTGATTTTTTACAAATAAAGTGTCATTGTTCAGCTACTGTAGGTGTTGGCAGTTATACAGTGACTTGTGAGTTGTGATACAGTACGATTAATTGTGCAGTATCCTAATACAGGAGTCACAATGTGATACATGATGCAATACGTATCACAATACAGGAGTTATGATGCGATGCATATCCACCTTTACTGATATGCTCATGGCAAAAATGCCACAAGATACAGCCAAAGAAATCTTCCACAGCTCACGTATTTCTCCCGCTACACTTCAGTGGGAGGAATCAAACAGAATATTGCGGTGTTAAGTGTCTTAATTGCTCATGGATATCTCAACACATAACCGGGGACCTTTTGTTCCCTGGCTGCCTCTCTACCCATTCAGATATGGCTGCTTTTTTAGGTAGATTCTGATGTTTACCTGGTATCCTCGTTTGAAACACTCTTATCCGCACTCTACTCATAGGGTTCATGCATGTAATGCAGTTGGAAGTCACTCTGGATACGAGCTTCTGCTATATGCCTAAATTGTGATGTTCCATGCTCATGTCCTGAATCTTTCCTCATTTGCACTAATGTTGATGAGCACAATAATGAAGTACTATGTTGCTAAACACGTGAATGGATTTCAGTCCAACTTGCTTTTCCACTGATAATTACACTGGGTCTTTCGGTTCAGTCACCCACGCATCCTTCTCTTATGTGGGAACAATATCCATTAGCAGGAGGGTTTAATAGCCACGCATCAACATACTTCCTTTATGGAACGACTCAATTTAAATTAATGAATATAAGGATTCAACAGATATCCATTCCTACACTTTAATACATTGGCCTATACTGTGTGCTTTTACTGTTACTGTTCTGGAGACATAATTGAATGAATATAACCAATTGAGTGTTTTCATCCGGGAAGGCAGCCAAGACTGTATCCTCCCACGTACAACTTGCAATAATAATGTCAACATACAAAACTCCAAAATGATGTGCCAGGCAGCACCCTCATAAACCAAGTAAGGTCCGATCAGGCTTTGAAGATATCGGGGGTGCCATACCTTCGGTTGCTTTAAAGGTCAGCATCAGAGTTTAATTTGTACACTGTGCGGGCAGTGGGAGCCAATGGAGGCAGCGGGAGCCAATGGAGGGAGCGGATAAGGGGGAGACATGTGAGAATTTTGGCTGGTTGAAGACCAAGCAAGCTGCGGCATTCTGGATCAATTGGAGAGGTTTAAGTGCGCAATACAGGTAGGCCAGTAAGAGTCTTAAGTAAGTTGTCTGAGGACAACAACAAACCTACGCTCCAATATGAACAATCACCCTAAAGGCTCTGCAATGCAGCTATTTTTCAACCTCTCCACTTGTGTCCACACAGTTTTGGCAACAGAATGTAAGATTGCCACAACGGCCTGTTATAGCGCCACTATGAGGCCTATTTTGGCAAAACACATTTCTGTAGATTACTCGTACACATTGAATCCATACATCACACAATTCGTTATACACTATCTCCATAGTCATGTGATCAACACAGATCTGCACCATTTCCCATATTCCATCCTGATTGGCTTCCAAAGCTTGCATGATTGGTTCGTCGAACAAAATGCCACAAATCACAAACACAGTGTGCAATTTCTGCAAAACACATTTGTTTATATTAGTCGCACAGATTTCATCCAAAACTCATGCAAATCGGTGCATGATCTCTGTAGTCATGTGATCAAGACGAGTCTGTTGGATTTCTCAGAATTCTACACTGATTGGCTAAGATTCAAAGTTTTCAGGACTGGCCCGTTTTGTTACAAAATGCTGCAAATCATGAACGCAGGGCCCGAGTGCAGTGAAACTGTGCATGCATGTTCCCACTAGGCTGAGGAAGCAATGCCGCTTGACATTTTTCAAATCAGCCTCATGGTGGCGCTATAACAGGCCAAGTCACGTCTTTACATGCACTGATCTGCATAAAACTTTGTATGCACAAAAACGTTGTGTGCTCACTCCCTAAAGAAAAACATCTGACCTGCATTTTTCAATTCTGCCTTTTCGAGCACCACCAGGAGGCCCATTTATGTGCAACACTATTTTTTTTACATTAGTCCTTCAGATTTTATCCAAATATCAATCCTGGTAGAGACCCGTGCCCCGAGGGGCACTTCTTCTAGTTCAGATATGAAACTTGAGCTGTGAGGTATATGGGCCAGAGTACATTGAGTTCCTGTCACAAAGGCATGCATGATGCATGTGATAAGGGCAAAGTACTGGAATAGATTTGCGATGCTATCTTTGTTACTGTGGTGCCATATATGGTTCAGGTATGTTTTGAGTTGAATAAACTTTATTTCCACATGAATATTAAAGCTAATGAAGACTAACATTCAGAAAAGCAAAAATCTAACTAACAAAATCCTGAAAACATACATCTTACAAAAGAAAACAAAAAACTGCATAAAAACAGTCAAAACTTGCAAAAAGAATGCACTCAGTAATGTTTATACACTGTGCAACTATCAAGATATTCCACCTGAGATTGATTATATAACTTTACCCAGTGGTGTTCGTTACTATACTGGCAATTACAATGGGCTTGTGTACGCTTAGATAATAAAAAGAGCAAGCGGCATGCCTCCATCTGTGGTCGTCGTCAGCCCGTCAGTCAGTGCATGCACGCACGCACACACACTTTTCATGTTCCCTCTTCAACACTCGGGATAACTGGGGGTTTAACCCATTTTGGGCGGGAACCCCTTTTGGTGCATGGTGTTATGCTTTAGCTATTGAAAAATAGCAGATCTACAAGCTCGAAGAACCACTGAGGCACTGACACAGAAACATAGCTTTTTCAGAAAACTGTCATGATGTAGAAGACATTTTTTAGAATCGTTCCCAGGTCAAAATGGGTTAGAGGTGTTAACGTTAATTTCTGCATTTTCACCCCTCGGAAAGTTAAAAATGTGAACGCCTTACTCTGTCCTCCTCGTAATGAACTTTCCAAACGGTGGCCTCCTGCCATCCATCTCCCCATGAGGGCCAGGGCTGTAGATCTGAACACTGTGAAGCTCTGCTCCCTCTTTAGAGCCCTCTGCAATCCATCCTAATCCACATGCATAAATCCCAGCCCTTCCAAAGGACTCCACCGCCACGGCCCACAGTAATGATGAATGTGCAGCTAGAGCTCAGAGTGTAAGGAACGACGGAAGAGAAACGAGGAGCGGTGTAGGCAGAACTTTGTGTGAGTCATTACCATGTTAGCCTGGAACTCACCTATGCTTTTTATGGCATAGGCAGCTCCCGGCAGGATCCGCCGGGAGAAACTATGCGCAGCTGCGCGACATGAGACTAATTACTTAGAGCGACAGAGAGAGAGAGGAGTGTGTGTGTGTACATGTGTGCGTGTGTGTCAATTTAACAAAGGTGCAGACGATCAGAAATCAGCAGAGAGTGAGCGATGTTTGCGCTACTCTATGCCGAATTGAGGTGGACTCGGACCCAGACTTTTTTTTTCTCCCTGGAAATAAAAACGTCTGGGTTTCCGAGGCTATTGCCATGTTAACACTAGAAGAGCATCATGTTCCTCTGACTTTTGCATATGGCCGTTCAGCTACATGCAACCTTGATAACTGCAGATTTCCGCTCGAATTCTATCCTTTTCATTCTGGTGTTTCGTCCATGGCCGAGGCCTCCCCCCTGTGGCGATGGCAGAAGCTTAGTTTAATATCCAAGCCAAGGTTCACTGCCAGTTGTTTCTAAAGGCATTTGATTAACCTAAAGGCCATATCGGTACACTTGGGGCAAACTGCCCCAAGCTGTAGCCAATCCTGCTCTGTAATTACCCCACCCCTTTGGAGCGGTGAGGATGCCCTAATGAGCAAAACATGAAGGTGCCATTTTGCGCTCGTATGACTCAACATTCACGACATCTCACATATCCATGTGTGAGAAGAGAAGTGAGACACGGTAGAGAGAATTAATTGGAGAGAGAATGAAAGGGGAACTGATCTATCAATAGTTAACGTGAGTCATATCATTATGTTGTGTGGAGAATACGCAAAAATGACGTTATCATGAGAATATGAAAAGATGTATAACACTTAATGTGAGACCTACATATGATACGCAACAAGCTTGTAGATCATCTATTTTTGTCAAATGTTCGCCCCAGAATAACCCAAGTATACAGTGTATACTTGGGTTAATGTGGTTAATATTTGTGGACTACCAGCGAAAAATTAAAGTTTTCTGTCCCAGCATGCAGTAGTGTTGTGCTGCCACCTCCAACAACGAGCCAAACCTAATAAATAGACATTGACAAAGCTGCCAGGCTTGGATTGTGAGTATGTGAGTTATAATTATTATACCAGTATATTGAAAAATCTATAAATTCAACAAACATAATTAGTATTAGTGATTGAAATCATTTCAAAATCCTTTGAAGCTGCCAAAGGAAAAGGTCACTGACAAAAAATAAATACAAATAATAAAATAATAATGTCCGTTTGGAAATTCAACCGAGGCAGTTATGAGACATTTAAAGTGTCAGTATAGTGTCTCTCTATAGTGTCTCTCTCTCTCAGACACACACATGCACACAGACGCACGCACGCACGCACGCACGCACGCACGCATGCACGCACGCACGCACGCACGCACGCACGCACGCACGCACGCACGCACGCACGCACGCACGCACTCACACACACACACACACACACACACACACACACACACACACACACACACACACACACACACACACACACACACACAGGGCAAAGCTTTGATCGTATACAGGGTACAGTAAGATAAGGGGTTTCAGACAGACATGAGAGGATTAAAGACCTGGTTTGACTTCAATCTACTCTCTCTCTTCCCTCCAGCGGGTGTCTCTCTGCCATCTTCTTCTGGCTGGATCCATACATAATGTAATGGTGCTTTGGGCGCTCTGAAACATAGCTTGGGAAACTATATAGTATGTTTTGTTTGAAATAAACACATGTTGTATGTTATGGAAGAGGATCAGAGTTAACCACATTAACCCTGTAATCCTAAGTATGGGCACATTTGCTCCCAAATGTATTTTCTTTTTAACACAATAATTGCCACACACGCAAGATCTCGGGATTCGTGCTCGCAACCGTCTTTGCCAAAACGAGAAATCTCGTGTTTGATTAATGTACGTCATGCAGACGAGAAAATCGGCATTTTTGTCCTACACAAACGGGCATAATAATGGCATAAAAGGGACACAGACATAATAACTGGGTGTGGCATGCATTTCCATCTTGCATCGTTCCAAGTAGGCCAGTGCCCAATGGGCTCTAGTATTATTAATTTCTTAGCTCATCCCTAGTAGTTCAGCCAAGGAGATCATGTGATAGCTGCTGTAGTCCTAATAAAGTGAGAGTTAGATTGTGATTAACGCTATATTCTCAAACCATTGTTTACTACTTCCGGTTCGACGAAAGAGTTCACAGCTGTCCAAGTTTTGTAGTTTATAGCTGGAATCTGGGGTTGTAAGTAACCACTTAAACCTGATACTTAGTAGCTGGGCCTGAGTTATCTCTGTGCTTTCTAACAGAGCTCTTGTCGCAATGTGACCCGTTGTGATGTTATATGAATATGAATCCTGGGGTTCAAATGGGAGTCCACCTTCAACAACTGCATGTACTAGTTTAATTTTATTAACATACTAGTTCTATACCGATTGGTTAAAATACAATTTTATTCATGAAAATAAGAACTGGACTGCAGCTTTAAACTGGGTGCCTGAGTTGTTGATTGTGGACTAAGATAAAAATGAACAGAATCATCTTATGGTGTTACACACTCACTTTGATTTCACTGGAAACTATTTCTAACCACTGATAGAAAAAGACATCTGAATGTTGAAATGATTGCTTTTCTTCTTCTTTTCTGAAAGAGTTTGGACTGGCAAGCACCATGTTGTTTCCCCCCTAGCAAGATGACAGAGCTCTCATTTGCAATTATTTCACCGGGAAAGTGACTGCTAGGGTTTCCAACTACCTGTGTATATGTACAGTTCTTATATATTATATTAACCACTTGAATCCCAGCATTCATATTCTGGGGAGAACATTTGCCAAAAATAGGCATCGCAACATGTATACGTTAGCTATTTCTGTAGACAGAAAAAAAGCAGTCCAAGTACAGAGACAACTCATGTTCAGTTTAAGTGGTTGGGAAGTTTGATAAGTTTGATAAGTTTAAGTGGTTACAACAACCTGCATTATTGTATTATGTATCTGAGCTGTTAGAAAGATGTGTCATTGATTGAGCCCCCAAAATAAGGAACAAAGGGCCCTATTTTCCATCTTTTAAGTACCAGGTCTTAACTTAAGACATGGAGGCGTGGTCAATGCTGTTTGGCCACTCAGAATAGCCAAAGGGCATTGACCACACCTCGGCTTAAGTTACTGTAAGTCATATGACCTGGCACTTAAGACATGCAAAATAGGGCCCAAAGTGTGTCCCTCAACAACGGACACATCTTTTATTTTCCAAATAAGAGGCGATTCCTTATTTCAAGGGACAGTTGCGAAATAAGGCAATACCGTCACAAGTTGACTGCTATCAAATATTATCTTACTCGTGTGAAGTGTGGGCGTCTGACTTTTTGCCTGCACACGTATGGCAGTCACTTTTATTCATTGCAGATTCACTGCCACTATGTTACGAGACATGAATGCATTGTAATAAAACAAAATCAGTCACAAGATGTATTTATATTGGCCACATGATGTCTTACATTGTCAATTTGTTTATCTGCTGCCCTAAACAAACATTAAAAGTCCATAGACTATGCCATATGACATCATTTCAAAAGCCAGGCATTGGAGTGGCTAGCGCCCCTCAAAAACTCTAAAAACATAGTAAACATACATAAACAAGAACATAGACATCATGTACAGTATACATGGTCCAATTTGTACACTCTCTGTAGCTTATTGTGGTCCCAGGGATAACACTTTGTATGGGGATCCATGGCCTACTTAATGCATATCAAACTGGGGGTCCTTGAAATTAAAAAGGTCGAGAATCACACTAATGCACCGAGTATCTTGCTCTAAACCCCACAGGATACCCATCTGCACATCCGTTGTCTGTGAAAGTCCACTTTGGCACTGTAATGAGATTCTTGTGTTGCCAAGAGGGATAGTTGTTCTGTGGAAGCTGGGAAACGCCTCGAAACTCAATATGGAAGGTAGAGCAACTGTCACATCCACTCTCCTTCTCCATGTTGTGCCTAGAGGGAAACGTAACGAGAGTGGTAAATAAACTGAATACATCCCAGAGTCCCACTCTTTCTGGCACTTAAGGCAAGCCAAGTTTATGTAGCACATTTACAAGGCAATTCCAAATTCTTCCCTCAAATCATTAAGAACAATTAACCACCAGTAGCTCACCCCCCCCCCCCAAAAAAAAGTATTTTCTATATACCCATGAAGCCCTGATGACTCAGATGAACAAAATACGGCAATAGCATTCATTTGATAGTCCAGTTAGGTTAAAAAAAATCAGACCCGTCTGAAGTGAGTGGTACTGTACTGTACTGTACTGTACTGTACTGTACTGTACTGTACTGTACTGTACTGTACTGTACTGTACTGTACTGTACTGTACTGTACTGTACTGTACTGTACTGTACTGTACTGTACAAGCCCTCCTCCCTGGCCTGTGTGTCTCTGTGTCTGTGTGTTAGGCTGTGCAACAGTGACACTTGGTGGTGAACAAATGCTATAACGCTATTTTCGTGCTTGGACAGACAGACCCAGGGACCCAGGGACCCAGAGACAGACCCAGGGACACACATAGCTGTCTATAGGAGTGGTTGCACCACTCAAAAATGCCTCAAACAACCATTGCTTAATTGTGTGGTTTTGGTGTGAAATCACAGTCAAAGACACAGCCAGGACAGAACTCACATTTGCTTTTAGAAGGCTTGTGCTGCGGTTTTGATGTGGAGACCCAGGTGAATTTAAATTGTATTTCCACTCCTGGCTCCTGTCAATGGAACCTTTTTGCTGCTATACTAGAAAGGAAAGAAATCTGCCTGCAGTCCTCAAGGATAATGCTATTTTTCATCACAATGCAACTTTCTTGAAAAGTGCCTTTTCAACCAAGAAGGAAAATAGCTTTCCTCTACTTTTTTTTATCCATTTTTGCCTATTTAAATGTCTTTATTGGAAGATGGTTGATTGATTTAGCGGGTTCTATAGCCCAGGGGAATATACCGTTAATCACAATCTAACTCTCACTTCATTAGGACTACAGCAGCTATCACATGATCTCCTTGGCTGAACTACTAATATAGTAGGGATGAGTTAAGAAATCAATAATACTAGAGCCCATTGGGCACTGGTCTACTTGGAACGATGCAAGTTGGAAATGCATGCCACACAAAAATGCTGATTTTCTCGTCTACATGACGTAAATTCTCAATTCATTGTCAATGGGAATGTAATGTTTGTGTAGGACAAAAATCTACACAATAGCTGAATATATTTTGTAGGGGCTATATATATATATTTTGGAGGGGCGCTAGCATATATGGACCAAAAAAGGTCCATATATGGGCATTTCCAGACCTGTTGTTTCAGCGCGACTTCTCGCCCTCAGGTGAGATTAGATTAGAGAAAAAGTGGTTATAGGATTAGAGAAAAAACAACACCAGACTGCACATCTTTAACACCTCAACAGCTCAAATTGATTCATATTAATGATACGTAGCTTGCGGAGTTAGTTCAGTCAGATATACTCGAGGGGTTTCATGCAGTGCTCAAGGGCGCATACATATATTCAAGGCGTTATATGCTGCATTCTATGTGGGTGTATTCAGTGTGTGCAAGACCCACATGTCATTCGCTGATGTGGCAGTCAGCTGACCAATAGAGGGTATGCGCATGCTTAAAGTGAATGGCACATCGAGTGGCAAATCGAGTGGCAAAGCAACAGGCAAAGTGAGTTTAACATTGTTTAATGTTGTTTAATGCAATCAGATATGACTTTTCTGTGTGGATGAATGGGTTGTCAAGGCCAGAAAGTAGTTTTTTGCCACTCAGTAGGCGTTCCTGCATAACTTCCTGGTTTGATGATGATGTCACGCGCATACCCTCTATAAGGGCCTTTCTCGGCCCCTCCTCTCTCCCTGTGTTTTAGGATCCAAGATGGCCACAGCACCAGGAGGGGGTGGGGCAGAGGTGAGCGGGCGGGGTCGACATATGACCTTACTGGGCTGCATTCAAGACACTTGCCTTGTGTCTGACACCTGACTTGTGTCTGAACACAGCTTTGATGGATGTGTTCTGCCCCCCTCCCCCCATCAAACAAAATGTTTGGTCAAACCATATGGGGTTCCACTGGAAATGCATTGGAGTGGCCATTAAACACAGAAACAAACACAAACAAGACAAACGCAAGACAGGTGTCTTGAATTTGTGAACGCAGCCCAGTAAGGCCACTCCCTTCTGGTGCTGCGGCCATCTTGGATCCTAAAACACAGGGAGAGAGGTGGGGCAGAGAAAGGCTTCCTGCGCCTTCCTCCTGCATATGTTTCCTGGTTGTTGTCTTGGTTGTTGTTATGTGATGTTTGCTCCCACCACCACCCCAGCACCAGTGTTGTTTTAGTCACATTTTAGTCACCTGGAATGTGTTAGTGTTAGTTTAGTTTCAGTCGGCTAAATGTCATGAGATTTTAGTCGACTAAATCTACAGTTGATTTAGTCGAACAAAATGTGTTTCGGCAGGCCTTGATGCCATCGTAATGACCGACTTATACTGGATCTCTTATCCACTAGTCCCTTCCTAACATTTTAGTCTAGTTTTTATTTGTTGATGAAATTGTCAGTAGGCCTACATTTAGTCTTAGTTTTAGTCACCATAGCTTAGTTTTCATTTAGTTTCCAAAAGTTTTTGTCAGTGAAAAAAGTTTTAGTCTACGAAATCAACACTGCCAGCACCACCGGTGGTCTCTGTTATTTATGTTCCGATGGGTTGTTATTGTATATCTATCTCCCTGCTCTTAATGTTTAATGATGGTGTTTGATTGTGCCGAGCAGGGAGAAAAATGTAGCAGAGCCGAACGCCAAGATAAAATATTATATGCACACTTGTACAGTATTCTCATTCTATAATAAATATTGGTTAATTCTTTTCGTGACCATATAAAATAGCTCAAGGCTCTATTGCTGATTACTTAGGTTAGGACCCCCGCAGTGGTGTCCGGTTAGAACTTAAACCAGGATGCTTCGACTTCTGCCTGTAAAATTGCTCAAGGCTCCATTGCTGATTACTTAGGTTAGGACCCCCGCAGTGGTGTCCGGTTATCTGACCGAACTTACTTTGTAATTCATCATTCAACCAGTGTTGTGAGCTTTTAGATCTGCTAGTTAGTATGTTGTTGCTCGTGGGGGTGAAACCCCTGTCTTAACAGCACCACTTGTTCTATATATCTCTGGCCCTGAGATATGATAGTGATTATATAATTTAGATCTTAAATGATTTATATTATTCAGTGCAGTCTACTGATCATTTCTACCAAGTTACATGATTCACAGTTCACCCATCTGTTATTTGGTTCACACGCAGACAGACACACTGCTTCACAGTCCATCAAAATGGATCACCAAAAGTGAAAATATTTCAACTTGCCAGCAAGTTAATTAAATAACCCATAAAGATAATGATAATATAATGTTACAGACCTTTACCTTATCTGCTTGCAGTAAGGAGATCCTTTCAATTACGGTAAGTTAATTAGAAAAACGTACATAGCCTGGTCGTTTGATTATTTGCCCCTACTGATTTATTATTCAAGAAATCATCACAGAAGCTTTTTTTTCTTTCTTCTTTTTTAGTTCTCAAACCACGACATGAATAACAAAAGTATCAGCTCTCTGGTTTTGAGATCAAAGAAACACTGAACCTGCTGATCAAACAAGATATTCTTGATTTCTGTGCGCTGTGCCTTTTTGTTATCATCCTTAAATAAAAGGCATAATCAACAGTCCTTTCCTCTTCATATCAGTATGCCACATACATAAATGTACTGTTCAATAATAGCAGAGTCTGTCTTTAAACTGTTTTTTTGTATTTTTTTTATTTCATCAGGGGGAGTGCTCCCAGAAGTGCTACAACATCTTCGTGTTGGAGACGGTGTGTGTGGCCTGGTTCTCTCTGGAGTTCCTGCTGCGCTTCATCCAGGCGCCGAGCAAGACCAAGTTCCTGCGCACGCCTCTCAATCTCATCGACGTGGTGGCCATTTTGCCCTACTACATCACCCTCATCGTGGACTCTCTTTCGGCAGACAAGCCCAAGGGCTCGGAGAAAAACTACCTGGAGAAAGTGGGCCTGGTCCTGCGCGTGCTGCGGGCCCTGCGTATATTTTACGTGATGCGCCTGGCACGCCACTCCTTGGGCCTGCAGACGCTGGGGCTGACTGTGAGGCGTTGCACGCGCGAGTTTGGCCTGCTGCTGCTCTTCCTTTGCGTGGCCATGGCCCTCTTCTCCCCGCTGGTGTTCCTGGCGGAGAGCGAGCTGGGCGCCAAGCAGGAGTTCACCAGCATCCCCGGCAGCTACTGGTGGGCGGTCATCTCCATGACCACGGTGGGGTACGGAGACATGGTGCCAAGGAGCATCCCCGGCCAGATGGTGGCTCTGACCAGCATCCTGAGCGGCATCCTGCTCATGGCATTCCCCGTCACATCCATCTTTCACACCTTCTCCCGCTCCTATCAGGAGCTGAAAGAAGAGCAGTGCCGGGCCCTGAGGCACAAGCTGGACTCCCAGGACAGCACCAAGTCCCAGAGCGAGGATTCACAGGACAGTTACCATGCCGGCACAGAGGCTGCCCTCTCGGCCGCACAGCGGAGGAAATCAATGGCGATCGCCTCTCAGCGGGTCGCCGAGATCAGAAAGTCGGCACAAACTTAGCCACTCTGTGTGATTGTCTGTGTTCAAGTGGCAGTCCTCGGAGGCTGCCCTGGCTGCACAACACTAGGACTTCAAAGTTGACAAGCTAGAGGATTTTTGAACAGAGATGAGAATGACCTCTCTGGAGTTCTGTGTTTTGACCGCCCGTCGGGCCCTTGTGCACCAGAGCGTGTCTGAGTTTTATAGAAGCGTCTTTTTACCAATGTGGCCACATTCAGTAAGATGGGTGAAATACAGCTTTGTGATCAAAGAGCTGAGGTAAAAAAACCCAACAACTGTCAATTCAAATTATTTAAATATCTGACCATGACACCACTCTTTGGCTATGATTCAGATTTCAGATAAGTCTGTGCAGTGGGAATTGAAGTTTTACCAAGACTGCAAACATTTATTCAGATCTCACAGTAGGCCTACTAAAGTTCCTCAGGTAAATGCATGTTAGAGGAGAGTGTTGAGCTCCTTGCTGACATGGTGGACCTGTCCTGCAGTTTAAAGATTTGTCCTTAATGTGCAATGTCATGAAATGTAAGTTATTTTGAAACATGTACATACGATGTGTCCGCCTTTCCGTCACAATGTTAGAATCTTACCCTTATAAACTAGGGAATACATGCTAGAGGCCTGTAATTTGGGCCTAAATAAATGTCGTCGCTGTCAGGCATAAACCTTTTAATGCGTACATTTATCGTTATGTTTTTTTCCTGACATTAAAGGTGGCCTTACACTAGCCGATTTTTTTTCAATCTGAAATCTGATAGCACCACACACTACAGGATAATCGGAGCGGGGCAGAGCAAATATCAAACATTCTTGATGTTGATGTTGATGTTGAGCGGTCGGGCACCCCCCGAGCGTCAAAAATGCCCGATTATCGGCTAGTGTAAGGCCACCTTAATGCACAGTCCTGAAAAAGTACCAGAAATAGATTTACCAGCTCACGTTGACGTTGTTCAGTATGTAGGTGGGATTTATAAATATTTAACCAAGGAAAAGTATTAATAAGAGCTTGTGACTAAATAATAACTACATCCACTGGAACAGAGGTAAGGGCGGCCATAGCTGAATGGGTAGAATTGATCCAAGCGCTCATAACACCCACCTGAGCAGCTGTCAGCTGGGTGACGCTGACTAAGAAAGGTCTCCCCTTTGTGTCCTAAGGATATTGTTTTTCCCATTTCGTGAAAATTAACAGTAGCCTACAAGGTTTACACCCGACAGCGACATGTTTCATGCGCCTCTCAGCACAAATGTTAATACAGCAGCTTTCTATGGATGTGTGTCTTGTTTTATATGTACTTATACTGTATGTCTGCCAACTCTGAATCACAGCCATTGGAACAAATACCCTTTAAAGGAGCATGGAAGCATGGAAACACAAGCAAGCACTCATCACTCTTTTAGAGCTATACTATTTATAGGATTTAAGAAATCCCTAAAAAAAAATGAAGAAAAAAAAAGTATTGTTTTAAATGATATACTGTACAAAAAGACAATTTGATTTGATTAAATTTTATATTTGAGAACTTTTAACTTATATACGCAAAAGAACAATTACAAATAATCGCATTTAACTTTTTATAAATAGCAAATCTACTGTACAATCTCAAAACAAATCAGAGCTTACTGTATACTGTTTTTGAAAGTGGTTGAAAGTGGTTAAAAATCAGGACACATCGGCAGCATAATTGCAGATACCGGTGCAATCAAACAAGTGAAATAATGGCAGGTATACTGTATAGGCCAAACCAATATTTTGGTCTGACTCTGACTCTATTGCTTTGTTGAAGACTGAAGTGTGCAAAGAAGTCATTTGAACATAAAATAGCTTTCATGGATTTCTCAATGCTTTGCTTCGTGACTCCACCGACTCAGGATTCAGCTTCTTTCAATAAAATGTGATAAAAGTTATACTCAACAGTGTGTGATGATGTAGGATGTCATTTGACAATTTATTACAGAGGGAACCTCTTAAAATCCATCGGCACCGTGCCAGGTTTGCTCCTCGAGGTACATGCCAAATTAATTTCAGCCCGTGGCTTCTCCCACGATCTTTCCACATCCGCCATGAATACTGAATGGCTTCTGTTTCCAGGAACAATCTTGGCTCCAGACACTGTAAATCTAATAAGTACCAATAGCGCTTTAATGAAGCATATAGCTTTAGATCAGAAAAGACCTTTTGAAATGGAGACCCATGAGATCATGACTGCTATTGCCTGACTGCCAAGAAAAGCGCCACAAGGAGAACTGCTTCCAATAGAATTTAGTCATTTACAGTTTAACCGCACAGTTTAATTGCGAGTCACGAGTGCCATGTTTCCAATCTCAAGAAAAAGGCAATTCTTAGGAGCTGATAGACTGTCTTTTTGGATGCCAACAGTGCACAAACTTTCCAGGGATGTGTAGAGCAAATCCTCTGTGTTAATTTAACTCTGAGAGTGTAAGATTTAGCAACTGATTTATTGATCAAACAATGAAATAGGCAGATTATAAAAATTATACATGGGGCACGTGGGTAGTGCTGGAGATGCTGTGGGCGCTGGGGGGATTGTTCTCTCCTCCGCATCATCAGTGCCCATACCCGAGGCGGGGTTGGCGAAAGGGCCTTTCAGTGTGGAGTTTGCATGTTCTCCCTGTGTCCCTATAGGGTAGGTACCCTCACAAAAAACATGCAGTAATCCTGGTCTCTAAATTACCTCCCCCTGGCCAGCCGGGGCGCCTGATGGAGGGGAAAGGAAGTAAGGGACTGGTCGGAATAACGTGTTCCTTCCACGTGCTATGTCCAGCCAGTCAGGTGAAAAGAAGCAGCTTGGACTCCTCATGCATAGCAGGAAGCATGAGGCCAGTCCGCTGCCCCCCCAGGTTGGCAGAGGAAGTGTAGCGTCCAGGATTACACTAGATAAATGGTAAATGGTGCATTTATATAGCGCCTTTATCCAAGGCGCTTTACATAGATTGTGCATTACATTCACCCATTCACACACACATTCATACACCGATTGCAGCAATTTGGTGTTCAGTGTCTTGCCCAAGGACACTTCGACATGTAGACAGGAGGAGCCGGGATTCGAACCGCCGACCCATGGATCATTGGACGACCTGCTCTACCTACCTCTGCCCCCTAGATAATTGACACTGGGTGAAACAATGGGTTGCAAAATCGTGGGATAATAATTATTGTATATTAAAAAAAAAGTCATACATGTTTATAATGTGGATAATAATGTAGTCTCACAGGTACAACAGCAGGTTCCAACTGCTGACATAACATCCAACCTGACACTACACTACACAGTGTTTCTACGAGGTATACCTACCCATACCAGCACATCTACAGTGAAGGACACTACGACCACGACACTAACAATAACCTTAGAACACACTGTACACTTAACACCACAACACTAATATTTACCTGCACACAACTATTAGCCAAATACATTTAAGGAATGCCAAACAAAAGTCTGCTTAATGTATCCGGCACGCACGCACGCACGCACGCACGCACAAACCAGTGCTCTAGTGTAAAGTGACTGGAGTCTGTCTCATTTCACTCCAAAAGCCCTTGAACATGATGGAATATGATTAAGGATCTCTGTGAGTGATTATGGTAAACTCACATTACATGTGTTATGACTCGGTGTGGTGTGACCCAAATGCACAACAAGGAGAGGCAAAGCAGAGTAAAGCCCACCCGGGCGGATGTTTATTCACAAACACGGGGGGAAAAGGAGGTGTAGGGGTCCGTAGGCTGCTCCACAGAGCTCGGGTCCTGGAAACACTGGAGAGGAGAAGAGAAGGTGAGTCAAAGGCAGGTCCACAGAGCAGAGAATAAGCACAGTAACGGCGTGACGTTTAACTGTCTAAGTCTAAATACTGAGGGCCTAAATGTCTGGCTGTCTAACTTTACCAACCGTAGACTGGGGAAGAACTGGCACCGAGACAGGCCTGGCTCTTGTAGGCTCATCAGGTGATTGCAGACGACATCCAGGTGGGGAGATAGTAACAGGTAGAGAGGTGCTGTGGAGTGCTCTGGAGTCCTTTGGTTGCGCTGAAGTGCCCAGAACACCCACAGCACATGGATGTAGAGGTGATGGAGAGCGAACCGTAACAACATGGCTCACACTAGAGACCTGCGGATGGCGGGTTTAGCTGTGGTTGCCACGGTTAACCGCAGTTTAGGGTGGATTTGGGTCATTAAAATATATTATAAATGAATATTCGATAAAACGCGGGTGGAATAATGCGGGAGATAAATTAATGGCATCTATCTATAGGCTTATTATAGCTTTTAAAAATGCGCAAAATCTCAGCAAAATCTCGCAATCCGCAACCACCCGCAATCCGCGGGGGGTTGCGGGTTCATACATTGGAGTAATTCATTAATGCGGTCGGATAACGGGCAGATTATAAATATGCACACGCGGATTCGGGTGACAAAAAAGCTCATCCGCAGGTCTCTAGCTCACACCACACATGTAACTTTCATTACCCCCTCCTCCAATGCTATCCCTGCATAGTATGTCGTTTTGTCGTGGTTTCTGACGATTATCGAAGATGGCTTCAAGGCAAAGGAAGACTGTGTTGTGGCATGTGACAAGTAACTCAGTGAGTTAGCACATTGGTTACATAATCTGTTGTGGGTTGTGTGAATGGAGTTTCTAGGTGAAAGTGATTTTTGGTCGGGCCAGTTCATGGCTTCGGACGGCATACTATAGCATGTCGTTTTTCGTGATTTTGGACTATTTTAAAAAAAGATGAAAATCATGAAAAAACGACATACTATAGTTCATGGCTTCGGATGGCATACTATAGCATGTCGTTTTTCATGATTTTGGAGGATTTGAAAAAAAGATGAAAATCATGAAAAAACGACATACTATAGTCCATGGTTTGGGACGGCATAATATATTATGTCATATTTTCATGATTTTGGGACACTATGTCAGAGCCAGGACTTGAACCTGCAGTCTCCTTATTACCAGGCAGGCTCTGTACCCAGTGAGCCACTGTGCATGCTGTTCTTAAAAGGCCGAATAGATAATGACAGAAGAGCCAGAGACTTGTTTCCATTGTGGTTCATAAACATTCGAGCGTCTAGAGATAAACAACAGCAAAAGAAACAATTGACAAATCTCCTGTTATTTTATTTTTTGTATTTTATTTTGGTATCAACGTTGTACTCAAAGGGAACAGCAGACTGCATTGTGGCAGGTAGCAAGTAGATCAGTGACTTAGCACACTGGCTGCATGATCTGATCTGGAGATAGTGGGTTCAAACCCCACTCAAATCTTTACTTGCCAAAATCTGCCATTGACCCCCATTCTGAATTTCTCAAATTTAAAAGCACTATATTTCTAAAACTATGAAACATTTCAAAGAATCCTTTTCAGGCAAACATGTCCACCGTAAGATGAACCTAAGTAGGCTTGAATGGGGTTTCTAGGTGTAAGTATGTAGGACTAGTAGCATGCCAACGTTTGTGCTATTGCCATTGAGAATGCATTGGGCGTTAAAGTTAAATAACTCAGAAACTACAAAACATTTCAAAGTAAAAAGTTCCAGCATGTGTCTCCACAGTAAGCTGAATTATAAAAAGTGTGAATGGAGTTTCTAGGTGAAAGTGCTTTTTTGACGTGCCAATATCTGCCATTGAGCCCCATTGTAAAATTCTCAAATTTGAAAGCACTATATTTCTAAAACTATGAAACATTTCAAAGATTCCTTTTCAGGCAAACATGTCCACCGTAAGATGAACCTAAGTAGGCTTGAATGGGGTTTCTAGGTGTAAGTATGTAGGACTAGTAGCATGCCAACGTTTGTGCTATTGCCATTGAGAATGCATTGGGCGTTAAAGTTAAATAACTCAGAAACTACAAAACATTTCAAAGTAAAAAGTTCCAGCATGTGTCTCCACAGTAAGCTGAATTATAAAACGTGTGAATGGAGTTTCTAGGTGAAAGTGATTTTGACGTGCCACTATCTGCCATTATAAATTTCTCACATTTAAAGCACTATATTTCTAAAACTATGAAACATTTCAAAGATTCCTTTTCAGGCAAACATGTCCACCGTAAGATGAACCTAAATAGGTTTGAATGGGGATTCTAGGTGTAAGTATGTAGGACTAGTAGCATGCCAAAGTTATAATTTTTTTCGGACGGCATACTATAGCATGTCGTTTTTCGTGATTTTGGACTATTTGAAAAAAAGATGAAAATCATGAAAAAACAACATACTATAGTTCATGGCTTCGGACGGCATACTATAGCATGTCGTTTTTCATGATTTTGGAGGATTTGAAAAAAAGATGAAAATCATGAGAAAACTACATACTATAGTCCATGGTTTGGGACGGCATAATATATTATGTCATATTTTCATGATTTTGGGACACTATGTCAGAGCCAGGACTTGAACCTGCAGTCTCCTTATTACCAGGCAGGCTCTGTACCCAGTGAGCCACTGTGCATGCTGTTCTTAAAAGGCCGAATAGATAATGACAGAAGAGCCAGAGACTTGTTTCCATTGTGGTTCATAAACATTCGAGCGTCTAGAGATAAACAACAGCAAAAGAAACAATTGACAAATCTCCTGTTATTTTATTTTTTGTATTTTATTTTGGTATCAACGTTGTACTCAAAGGGAACAGCAGACTGCATTGTGGCAGGTAGCAAGTAGATCAGTGACTTAGCACACTGGCTGCTTGATCTGGAGATAGTGGGTTCAAACCCCACTCAAATCTTTACTTGCCAAAATCTGCCATTGACCCCCATTCTGAATTTCTCAAATTTAAAAGCACTATATTTCTAAAACTATGAAACATTTCAAAGAATCCTTTTCAGGCAAACATGTCCACCGTAAGATGAACCTAAGTAGGCTTGAATGGGGTTTCTAGGTGTAAGTATGTAGGACTAGTAGCATGCCAACGTTTGTGCTATTGCCATTGAGAATGCATTGGGCGTTAAAGTTAAATAACTCAGAAACTACAAAACATTTCAAAGTAAAAAGTTCCAGCATGTGTCTCCACAGTAAGCTGAATTATAAAAAGTGTGAATGGAGTTTCTAGGTGAAAGTGCTTTTTTGACGTGCCAATATCTGCCATTGAGCCCCATTGTAAAATTCTCAAATTTGAAATCACTATATTTCTAAAACTATGAAACATTTCAAAGATTCCTTTTCAGGCAAACATGTCCACCGTAAGATGAACCTAAGTAGGCTTGAATGGGGTTTCTAGGTGTAAGTATGTAGGACTAGTAGCATGCCAAAGTTTGTGCTATTGCCATTGAGAATGCATTGGGCGTTAAAGTTAAAAAACTCAGAAACTACAAAACATTTCAAAGTAAAAAGTTCCAGCATGTGTCTCCACAGTAAGTTGAATTATAAAACGTGTGAATGGAGTTTATAGGTGAAAGTGATTTTGACGTGCCACTATCTGCCATTATAATTTTCTCACATTTAAAGCACTATATTTCTAAAACTATGAAACATTTCAAAGATTCCTTTTCAGGCAAACATGTCCACCGTAAGATGAACCTAAATAGGTTTGAATGGGGATTCTAGGTGTAAGTATGTAGGACTAGTAGCATGCCAAAGTTATAATTTTTTTCGGACGGCATACTATTTTTTTTTCGTGATTTTGGACTACTTGAAAAAAATATGAAAATCATGAAAAAACGACATACTATAGTTCATGGCTTCGGACGGCATACTATAGCATGTCGTTTTTCATGATTTTGGAGGATTTGAAAAAAAGATGAAAATCATGAGAAAACGACATACTATAGTCCATGGTTTGGGACGGCATAATATATTATGTCATATTTTCATGATTTTGGGAGACTATGTCAGAGCCAGGACTTGAACCTGCAGCCTCCTGATTACCAGGCAGGCTCTGTACCCAGTGAGCCACTGTGCATGCCGTTCTTAAAAGGCCGAATAGATAATAACAGAAGAGCCAGAGACTTGTTTCCATTGTGGTTCATAAACATTCGAGCGTCTAGAGATAAACAACAGCAAAAGAAACAATAGACAAATCTCCTGTTATTTTATTTTTTGTATTTTATTTTTGTATCAATGTTGTACTCAAAGGGAACAGCAGACTGCATTGTGGCAGGTAGCAAGTAGATCAGTGACTTAGCACACTGGCTGCATGATCTGGAGATAGTGGGTTCAAACCGGTCAGGGGACCTTAGTATAATTGCCTTATTTGAATCTGAATCCAACATATAAAAAACATATTTGTGATTTTTGTTCGTTTAATTTGATTCCAGCAAACATACATTTGCTAGTTTTTCCTTTTTTTGTTCAGAATTGAAAAATGGGAAAACGCTAAACGAAAAATCACAAAAACTGGTCAAGGGACCTTACTATAAGTATGTTTGTTCAATTTAATCCAGCAAAAAGAAAATTGCTATTTTTTTCCTTTTTTTGTTCAGAATTGAAAAATGGGAAAACACTAACCGAAAAATCACAAAAATGGTGGTGCCTTAGTATAATTCTGTTTGAGTCCAGCAAACAGAAATTTGCTATTTTTTTCCTTTTTTTTTTCAGATTTGAAAAATGTGAAAACTCGAAGCCAAAACCCAGCTTTTAAAAGCTGCGTCAAAGTTGAGTTTTCAGGAGAAAAAAAGCACGCAAAAAAAAGCTGTTAATTCCAAGCTTCAAAACGAAAAAGCTGGTATACATAGAGATAACATGGGAGCACGAAGCAAGAAGCTGCTTCTAGCTTCCTTGGTGTTAACGCGGCTTAAGTCTGATTATGCCTTTGGGTTTTTTGCACTACTGATTGTTACCCGTTTCCTTTCTTGTCAGTTAAAATGATCATTCATCATCACTTCCATCTTGTCCATCACCTAACCCTAACCCTAACCCTAACCCTAACCCTGACCCTAACCCTAGTTGTCTGGTACCAGATTGGTTACCATATGGTACCAGAACAAAACAAACAAGAAAGCAGTGTGAATTGTCTGGAACCAGTGGTGCAGTGTGTTAGAACGCTGCCACATGGGAGATGGTGAGTTCAAACCCCACTCAAGTCTTCACTTTCAAGACTGATTTCAGAAGACGAAAAGCAACAAAAAAACAGTTTATCTGTAACCAGTGACGCTCCAACATGATCGGGAGATGGTGAGTTCAAACCCCACCCAAGTCTTTACTTTCAAGACCGATTTCAGAAGAAGAAAACCAACACAAAAGCATTTGAATTGTCTGGAACCAGTGGCGCAGTGTGTTAGGACGCTGCCACATGATCGGGAGATGGTGAGTTCAAACCCCACTCAAGTCTTTACTTTCAAGACCGATTTCAGAAGAAGAAAACCAACAAAAAAGCAATTGAGTTGTCTGGAAACAGTGGTGCAGTGTGTTAGGACATTGCCACATGATCGGGAGATGGTGAGTTCAAACCCCACTCAAGTCTTTACTTTCAAGACCGATTTCAGAAGAAGAAAACCAACAGAAAAGCAGTGTGAATTGTCTGCTCCCAGTGGCACGGTGTGTTTGGACGCTGCCACATGATCGGGAGATGGTTAGTTCAAACCCCACTCAAGTCTTTACTTTCAAGACCGATTTCAGAAGAAAAAAACCAACAAAAAAGCAGTTGATTTGTCTGGAACCAGTGGCGCAGTGTGTTACGATGCTGCCACATGATCGGGAGATGGTGAGTTCAAACCCCACTCAAGTCTTTACTTTCAAGACCGATTTCAGAAGAAGAAAACCAACGACCTATCAACCAACATATTCAATGGCATATCAATCCCATTAATCCATTTTCTTATCAAGTTGAAGGCATCCCGGATTTTGTTGAGGGTGGGTTGGGTGTTTCACGGTTTCTCATCAACTCCATGTTCAATCACCCAATTACCCCCCAACGGACACTAGCCCTAACCCTAACCCTAACCCTAACCCTAGTTGTGTTGCCAGATTGGTTACCATATGGTACCAGGTCAAAACAAATAAAAAACCAGTGTGAATTGTCTGGAACCAGTGGCGCAGTGTGTTAGAACGCTCCCACATGATCGGGAGATAGTGAGTTCAAACCCCACTCAAGTCTTTACTTTCAAGACCGATTTCAGAAGAAGAAAAGTAACAAAAAAGCACTGTGAATTGTCTGGAACCAGTGGCGCAGTGTGTTAGAACGCTCCCACATGATCGGGAGATGGTGAGTTCAAATCCCACTCAAGTCTTTACTTTCAAGACTGATTTCAGAAGAAGAAAACCAACAAAAAAGCAGTGTGAATTGTCTGGAACCAGTAGCGCAGTGTGTTAGAACGCTCCCACATGATCGGGAGATGGTGAGTTCAAATCCCACTCAAGTCTTTACTTTCAAGACTGATTTCAGAAGAAGAAAACCAACAAAAAAGCAGTGTGAATTGTCTGGAACCAGTAGCGCAGTGTGTTAGGACGCTGCCACATCATTGGGAGATGGTGAGTTCAAACCCCACTCAAGTCTTTACTTTCAAGACCGATTTCAGAAGAAGAAAACCAGCAAAAAAGCAGTTGAATTGTCTGGAACCAGTGGCACAGTGTGTTAGGACTCTGCCACATGATCGGGAGATGGTGAGTTCAAACCCCACTCAAGTCTTTACTTTCAAGACCGATTTCAGAAGAAGAAAACCAACATATTCAATGGCATATCAATCCCATTAATCCGTTTTCTTATCAAGTTGAAGGCATCCCGGATTTTGTTGAGGGTGGGTTGGGTGTTTCACGGTTTCTCATCAACTCCATGTTCAATCACCCAATTACCCCCCAACGGACACTAGCCCTAACCCTAACCCTAACCCTAACCCTAGTTGTCTGGTACCAGATTGGTTACCATATGGTACCAGGTCAAAACAAACAAAAAACCAGTGTGAATTGTCTGGAACCAGTGGCGCAGTGTGTTAGAACGCTGCCACATGATCGGGAGATAGTGAGTTCAAACCCCACTCAAGTCTTTACTTTCAAGACCGATTTCAGAAGAGGAAAAGTAACAAAAAAGCAGTGTGAATTGTCTGGAACCAGTGGCGCAGTGTGTTAGAACGCTCCCACATGACCGGGAGATGGTGAGTTCAAATCCCACTCAAGTCTTTACTTTCAAGACCGATTTCAGAAGAAGAAAACCAACAAAAAAGCAGTGTGAATTGTCTGGAACCAGTAGCGCAGTGTGTTAGGACGCTGCCACATCATTGGGAGATGGTGAGTTCAAACCCCACTCAAGTCTTTACTTTCAAGACCGATTTCAGAAGAAGAAAACCAGCAAAAAAGCAGTTGAATTGTCTGGAACCAGTGGCACAGTGTGTTAGGACGCTGCCACATGATCGGGAGATGGTGAGTTCAAACCCCACTCAAGTCTTTACTTTCAAGACCGATTTCAGAAGAAGAAAACCAACAAAAAAGCAGTGTGAATTGTCTGTACCCAGTGGCTCAGTGTGTTAGGACGCTGCCACATGATCAGGAGATGGTGGGTTCAAACCCCACTCAAGTTCAAACAAAAAAATAAAGTTCCAGGGTGCAATCCCACCCCAGTCTTTACTGTGACACTTTGCTTTCCACAATAACATCAAGTAGCACAGAAAAGCTGTGTTGTAGTAACCATCAGTTAGCTCAGTGTGATGAGAGGCTGTCCTTGGGAGCCACAGGTCCAGGGTTCAAATCCCACATTAGGCATGACGGTGACACTTTGCTTTGCACACTGATTTCCTGAAGGACAACTTTAAAGCAGCCCAGAAATTCACCATGATTGTGTGCCGATAAGTGGCCCAGCGGATAAGTCAGATGATATCCGTAGTATACCTAGTAGAAGTGTGCCGGTTCAAACCCGACACACTCCTAGTAGGCGGTGATGGTTCAAATCACTGACACCTAGAGTAGTAGTAGCCCAGTGGATAAATCAGATGATATCCGTAGAATACCTAGTAGAAGTATGCCGGCCGACATACTCCTAGTAGGATGGTGCTAGTTCAAATCACCAACACCTACAGTAAGTAGGAGTGTGTGCAGTTAAGTGGCCTGGTGGATAAATCAGATAATATCCATAGAATACCTAGTAGAAGTCTGCCGGTTCAAACCCGACATAGGATGGTGCTGGTTCAAATCACCATCACCTAGATTAGGTAGGACCGTGTGCCGTTAATTGGCCCAGTGGATAATTCAGATAATATCCGTAGAATACCTAGTGGGATGGTGCTGGTTCAAATCACCATCACCTAGAGTAGGTAGGACCGTGTGCCGTTAATTGGCCCGGTGGATAAATCAGATAATATCTGTAGAATACCTAGTAGGATGGTGCTGGTTCAAATCACCATCACCTAGAGTAGGTAGGGGGTCAGGTAAGAGTATGTAGGGGCAGAGTAGGTTGAGGTGTAGATAGGGGGAGGAGTAGGTGAGGGTTGGTCAGATAGGGGGAGGAGTAGGTGAGTGGGGTAAGGTAGGGGGAGATTAAGCGAGGGGGGGGCAGGCGAGGTGGAGAGTAGGTGAGGGGGGGGGGCTGGCAGGTGAAGAGTAGGCGAGGGGGTGGCAGGCAGGGGGAGAGTAGGAGAGGAGGGAGGCCAGGCAGGGGGAGAGTAGGTGAGGGGGAGGCCAGGCAGGGGGAGAGGTGGGAGGCCAGGCAGGGGGAGAGTAGGTGAGGGGGAGGCCAGGCAGGGGGAGAGTAGGTGAGGGGGAGGCCAGGCAGGGGGAGAGTAGGAGAGGAGGGAGGCCAGGCAGGGGGAGAGTAGAAGAGGGGGAGGCCAGGCAGGGGGAGAGGTGGGAGGCCAGGCAGGGGGAGAGTAGGAGGGAGGCCAGGCAGGGGGAGAGTAGAAGAGGGGGGAGGCCAGGCATCATTTTAGAAAAAATAAAACAATTATAATAAATAATATTTTTATAAAAAAAGAAAATAATTATAAAAAAAAAATCAGGAAGAACCCGCCTGCCTGCACTCTCCTCCCCCTGCCTGGCCCCCCTCGCCTACTCTCCCCCTGCCTGGCCTCCCCAATCGCCTACTCTCCCCCTGCCTGGCCTCCTTCCTCTCCTACTCTCCCCGTGCCTGGCCCCCCTCACCTACTCTCCCCCTGCCTGGCCTCCCCCACTCTCCCCCTACCTGGCCTCCCTCCTCACCTACTCTCACCCTGCCTGGCCTCCCCCTCCTCCTACTCTTCCCCTGCCTGGCCTCCCCCTCTCCTACTCTCCCCCCTCTCCTACTCTTCCCCTGCCTGGCCTCCCCCACTCTCCCCCCTCTCCTACTCTCCCCCCTCACCTACTCTCCCCCTGCCTGGCCTCCCCCACTCTCCCCCTACCTGGCCTCCCTCCTCACCTACTCTCCCCCTGCCTGGCCTCCCCCTCCTCCTACTCTTCCCCTGCCTGGCCTCCCCCTCACCTACTCCTCCCCCTATCTACACCTCAACCTACTCTGCCCCTACATACTCTTACCTGACCCCCTACCTACTCTAGGTGATGGTGATTTGAACCAGCACCATCCTACTAGGTATTCTACAGATATTATCTGATTTATCCACCGGGCCAATTAACGGCACACGGTCCTATCTACTCTAGGTGATGGTGATTTGAACCAGCACCATCCCACTAGGTATTCTACGGATATTATCTGATTTATCCACCGGGCCAATTAACGGCACACGGTCCTACCTACTCTAGGTGATGGTGATTTGAACCAGCACCATCCCACTAGGTATTCTACGGATATTATCTGATTTATCCACCGGGCCAATTAACGGCACACGGTCCTACCTACTCTAGGTGATGGTGATTTGAACCAGCAACATCCTATGTCGGGTTTGAACCGGCAGACTTCTACTAGGTATTCTATGGATATTATCCACCAGGCCACTTAACTGCACACACTCCTACTTACTGTAGGTGTTGGTGATTTGAACTAGCACCATCCTACTAGGAGTATGTCGGCCGGCATACTTCTACTAGGTATTCTATGGATATCATCTGATTTATCCACTGGGCCACTCCTACTCTAGGTGTCAGTGATTTGAACCATCACCACCTACTAGGAGTGTGTCGGGTTTGAACCGGCACACTTCTACTAGGTATACTACGGATATCATCTGACTTATCCGCTGGGCCACTTATCGGCACACAATCATGGTGAATTTCTGGGCTGCTTTAAAGTTGTCCTTCAGGAAATCAGTGTGCAAAGCAAAGTGTCACAGTCATGCCTAATGTGGGATTTGAACCCTGGACCTGTGGCTCCCAAGGACAGCCTCTCATCACACTGAGCTAACTGATGGTTACTACAACACAGCTTTTCTGTGCTACTTGATGTCATTGTGGAAAGCAAAGTGTCACAGTAAAGACTGGGGTGGGATTGCACCCTGGACCTTTAGTTTTTTGTTTGAACTTGAGTGGGGTTTGAACCCACCATCTCCTGATCATGTGGCAGCATCCTAACACACTGAGCCACTGGGTCCAGACAACTCACACTGCTTTTTTGTTGGTTTTCTTCTTCTGAAATCGGTCTTGAAAGTAAAGACTTGAGTGGGGTTTGAACTCACCATCTCCCGATCATGTGGCAGCGTCCTAACACACTGTGCCACTGGGTCAAGACAATTCGTACTGCTTTTTGGTTGGTTTTCTTCTTCTGAAATCGGTATTGAAAGTAAAGACTTGAGTGGGGTTTGAACTCACCATCTCCCAATGATGTGGCAGCGTCCTAACACACTGCGCCACTGGTTCCAGACAATTCAACATTTTCTTTGTTGGTTTTCTTCTTCTGAAATCGGTCTTGAAAGTAAAGACTTGAGTGGGATTTGAACTCACCATCTCCAGATCATGTGGGAGCGTTCTAACAAACTGCGCCACTGGTTCCAGACAATTCACCCTGCTTTTTTGTTAATTTTCTTCTTCTGAAATCGGTCTTGAAAGTAAAGACTTGAGTGGGGTTTGAACTCACTATCTCCCGATCATGTGGCAGCGTTCTAACACACTGCGCCACTGGTTCCAGACAATTCACACTGCTTTTTTGTTTGTTTTGACCTGGTACCATATGGTAACCAATCTGGTACCAGACAACTAGGGTTAGGGTTAGGGTTAGGGTTAGGGTTAGGGTTAGGGTTAGGGCTAGTGTCCGTTGGGGGGTAATTGGGTGATTTACCATGGAGTTGATGAGAAACCGTGAAACACCCAACCCACCCTCAACAAAATCCGGGATGCCTTCAACTTGATAAGAAAACGGATTAATGGGATTGATATGCCATTGAATATGTTGGTTGTCTTCTTCTGAAATCGGTCTTGAAAGGAAAGACTTGAGTGAGGTTTGAACTCACCATCTCCCGATCATGTGGCAGCATCATAACACACTGCGCCACTGTTTCCAGACAATTCAACTGCTTTTTTGTTGGTTTTCTTCTTCTGAAATCGGTCTTGAAAGTAAAGACTTGAGTGGGGTTTGAACTCACCATCTCCCGATCATGTGGGAGCGTTCTAACACACTGCGCCACTGGTTCCAGACAATTCACACTGCTTTTTTGTTACTTTTCTTCTTCTGAAATCGGTCTTGAAAGTAAAGACTTGAGTGGGGTTTGAACTCACCATCTCCCGATCATGTGGCAGCATCCTAACACACTGCCACTGGTTCCAGACAATTCAACATTTTTTTTGTTGGTTTTCTTCTTCTGAAATCGGTCTTGAAAGTAAAGACTTGAGTGGGCTTTGAACTCACTATCTCCCGATCATGTGGCAGCGTTCTAAGACACTGCGCCACTGGTTCCAAACAATTCACACTGCTTTTTTGTTTGTTTTGACCTGGTACCATATGGTAACCAATCTGGTAGACAACTAGGGTTAGGGTTAGGGTTAGGGTTAGGGTTAGGGCTAGTGTCCGTTGGGGGGTAATTGGGTGATTTACCATGGAGTTGATGAGAAACCGTGAAACACCCAACCCACCCTCAACAAAATCCGGGATGCCTTCAACTTGATAAGAAAATGGATTAATGGGATTGATATGCCATTGAATATGTTGGTTGATAGGTCGTTGGTTTTCTTCTTCTGAAATCGGTCTTGAAAGTAAAGACTTGAGTGTGGTTTGAACTAACCATCTCCCGATCATGTGGCAGCGTCCTAACACACTGCGCCACTCGTTCCAGACAATAGTACTGCTTTTGTGTTGGTTTTCTTCTTCTGAAATCGGTCTTGAAAGTAAAGACTTGAGTGGGGTTTGAACTCACCATCTCCCGATCATGTGGGAGCGTTCTAACACACTGCGCCACTGGTTCCAGACAATTCACACTGCTTTTTTGTTACTTTTCTTCTTCTGAAATCGGTCTTGAAAGTAAAGACTTGAGTGGGGTTTGAACTCACCATCTCCCGATCATGTGGCAGCATCCTAACACACTGCCACTGGTTCCAGACAATTCAACATTTTTTTTGTTGGTTTTCTTCTTCTGAAATCGGTCTTGAAAGTAAAGACTTGAGTGGGCTTTGAACTCACTATCTCCCGATCATGTGGCAGCGTTCTAAGACACTGCGCCACTGGTTCCAAACAATTCACACTGCTTTTTTGTTTGTTTTGACCTGGTACCATATGGTAACCAATCTGGTAGACAACTAGGGTTAGGGTTAGGGTTAGGGTTAGGGTTAGGGCTAGTGTCCGTTGGGGGGTAATTGGGTGATTTAACATGGAGTTGATGAGAAACCGTGAAACACCCAACCCACCCTCAACAAAATCCGGGATGCCTTCAACTTGATAAGAAAACGGATTAATGGGATTGATATGCCATTGAATATGTTGGTTGATAGGTCGTTGGTTTTCTTCTTCTGAAATCGGTCTTGAAAGTAAAGACTTGAGTGAGGTTGGAACTCACCATCTCCCGATCATGTGGCAGCATCGTAACACACTGCGCCACTGGTTCCAGACAATTTAACTGCTTTTTTTTTGCTTTTCTTCTTCTGAAATCGGTCTTGAAAGTAAAGACTTGAGTGGGGTTTGAACTAACCATCTCCCGATCATGTGGCCGTGTCCTAACACACTGCGCCACTCGTTCCAGACAATTCAACTGCTTTTTTGTTGGTTTTCTTCTTCTGAAATCGGTCCTTGAAAGTAAAGACTTGAGTGGGGTTTGAACTAACCATCTCCCGATCATGTGGCAGCGCCCTAACACACTGCGCCACTGGTTCCAGACAATTCTCACTGCTTTTTTTTGCTTTTCTTCTTCTGAAATCGGTCTTGAAAGTAAAGACTTGAGTGGGATTTGAACTCACCATCTCCCGATCATGTGGCAGCGTTCTAACACACTGCGCCACTGGATCCAGACAATTTACACTGCTTTATTGTTTGTTTTGTTCTGGTATCATATGGTAACCAATCTGGTACCAGACAACTAGGGTTAGGGTTAGGGTTAGGGTTAGGGTTAGGGTTAGGTGATGGACAAGATGGAAGTGATGATGAATGGTGATTTTAACTGACAAGAAAGGAAACGGGTAACAATCAGTAGTACAAAAAAACCAAAGGCATAATCAGACTTAAGCCACGTTAACACCAAGGAAGCCAGAAGCAGCTTCTTGCTTCGTGCTCCCATGTTATCTCTATGTATACCAACTTTTTCGTTTTGAAGCTTGGAATGAACAGCTTTTTTTGCGTGCTTTTTTTCTCCTGAAAACTCAACTTTGACGCCGCTTTTAAAAGCTGGGTTTTGGCTTCGAGTTTTCACATTTTTCAATTCTGAACAAAAAAAAGGAAAAAAATAGCAAATTTAACAAACATACTTATACTAAGGTCCCTTGACCAGTTTTTGTGATTTTTCGGTTACGTTTTTCCCATTTTTCAATTCTGAACAAAAAAAGGAAAAACTATCAAATTTCTTTGCTGGAATCAAATTAAACAATCATCACAAATATGTTTTTTATATGTTGGATTCAGATTCAAATAAGGCAATTATACTAAGGTCCCCTGACCCAAACCCCACTCAAATCTTTACTTGCCAAAATCTGCCATCGACCCCCATTCTGAATTTCTCAAATTTAAAAGCACTATATTTCTAAAACTATGAAACATTTCAAAGAATCCTTTTCAGGCAAACATGTCCACCGTAAGATGAACCTAAGTAGGCTTGAATGGGGTTTCTAGGTGTAAGTATGTAGGACTAGTAGCATGCCAAAGTTTGTGCTATTGCCATTGAGAATGCATTGGGCGTTAAAGTTAAATAACTCAGAAACTACAAAACATTTCAAAGTAAAAAGTTCCAGCATGTGTCTCCACAGTAAGCTGAATTATAAAAAGTGTGAATGGAGTTTCTAGGTGAAAGTGCTTTTTTGACGTGCCAATATCTGCCATTGAGCCCCATTGTAAAATTCTCAAATTTGAAAGCACTATATTTCTAAAACTATGAAACATTTCAAAGATTCCTTTTCAGGCAAACATGTCCACCGTAAGATGAACCTAAGTAGGCTTGAATGGGGTTTCTAGGTGTAAGTATGTAGGACTAGTAGCATGCCAAAGTTTGTGCTATTGCCATTGAGAATGCATTGGGCGTCTAAGTTAAATAACTCAGAAACTACAAAACATTTCAAAGTAAAAAGTTCCAGCATGTGTCTCCACAGTAAGCTGAATTATAAAAAGTGTGAATGGAGCTTCTAGGTGAAAGTGCTTTTTTGACGTGCCAATATCTGCCATTGAGCCCCATTGTAAAATTCTCAAATTTGAAAGCACTATATTTCTAAAACTATGAAAGATTTCAAAGATTCCTTTTCAGGCAAACATGTCCACCGTAAGATGAACCTAAGTAGGCTTGAATGGGGTTTCTAGGTGTAAGTATGTAGGACTAGTAGCATGCCAAAGTTTGTGCTATTGCCATTGAGAATGCATTGGGCGTTAAAGTTAAATAACTCAGAAACTACAAAACATTTCAAAGTAAAAAGTTCCAGCATGTGTCTCCACAGTAAGCTGAATTATAAAACGTGTGAATGGAGTTTCTAGGTGAAAGTGATTTTGACGTGCCACTATCTGCCATTATAAATTTCTCACATTTAAAGCACTATATTTCTAAAACTATGAAACATTTCAAAGATTCCTTTTCAGGCAAACATTTCCACCGTAAGATGAACCTAAATAAGTTTGAATGGGGATTCTAGGTGTAAGTATGTAGGACTAGTAGCATGCCAAAGTTGCAATTTTTTTCGGACGGCATACTATAGCATGTCGTTTTTCGTGATTTTGGACTATTTGAAAAAAAGATGAAAATCATGAAAAAACGACATACTATAGTTCATGGCTTCGGATGGCATACTATAGCATGTCGTTTTTCATGATTTTGGAGGATTTGAAAAAAAGATAAAAATCATGAAAAAACGACATACTATAGTCCATGGTTTGGGACGGCATAATATATTATGTCATATTTTCATGATTTTGGGAGACTATGTCAGAGCCAGGACTTGAACCTGCAGCCTCCTGATTACCAGGCAGGCTCTGTACCCAGTGAGCCACTGTGCATGCTGTTCTTAAAAGGCCGAATAGATAATGACAGAAGAGCCAGAGACTTGTTTCCATTGTGGTTCATAAACATTCGAGCGTCTAGAGATAAACAACAGCAAAAGAAACAATAGACAAATCTCCTGTTATTTTATTTTTTGTATTTTATTTTTGTATCAATGTTGTACTCAAAGGGAACAGCAGACTGCATTGTGGCAGGTAGCAAGTAGATCAGTGACTTAGCACACTGGCTGCATGATCTGTAGATAGTGGGTTCAAACCCCACTCAAATCTTTACTTGCCAAAATCTGCCATCGACCCCCATTCTGAATTTCTCAAATTTAAAAGCACTATATTTCTAAAACTATGAAACATTTCAAAGATTCCTTTTCAGGCAAACCACCGTAAGATGAACCTAAGTAGGCTTGAATGGGGTTTCTAGGTGTAAGTATGTAGGACTAGTAGCATGCCAAAGTTTGTGCTATTGCCATTGAGAATGCATTGGGCGTTAAAGTTAAATAACTCAGAAACTACAAAACATTTCAAAGTAAAAAGTTCCAGCATGTGTCTCCACAGTAAGCTGAATTATAAAAAGTGTGAATGGAGTTTCTAGGTGAAAGTGCTTTTTTGACGTGCCACTATCTGCCATTGAGCCCCATTGTAAAATTCTCAAATTTGAAAGCACTATATTTCTAAAACTATGAAACATTTCAAAGATTCCTTTTCAGGCAAACATGTCCACCGTAAGATGAACCTAAATAGGTTTGAATGGGGATTCTAGGTGTAAGTATGTAGGACTAGTAGCATGCCAAAGTTATAATTTTTTTCGGACAGCATACTATAGCATGTCGTTTTTCGTGATTTTGGACTATTTGAAAAAAAGATGAAAATCATGAAAAAACGACATACTATAGTTCATGGCTTCGGACGGCATACTATAGCATGTCGTTTTTCATGATTTTGGAGGATTTGAAAAAAAGATGAAAATCATGAAAAAACTACATACTATAGTCCATGGTTTGGGACGGCATAATATATTATGTCATATTTTCATGATTTTGGGAGACTATGTCAGAGCCAGGACTTGAACCTGCAGCCTCCTGATTACCAGGCAGGCTCTGTACCCAGTGAGCCACTGTGCATGCTGTTCTTAAAAGGCCGAATAGATAATGACAGAACTTCAGAAGAGCCAGAGACTTGTTTCCATTGTGGTTCATAAACATTCGAGCGTCTAGAGATAAACAACAGCAAAAGAAACAATAGACAAATCTCCTGTTATTTTATTTTTTGTATTTTATTTTTGTATCAATGTTGTACTCAAAGGGAACAGCAGACTGCATTGTGGCAGGTAGTGGTGTGTCTTTTCCTCAGGGTTCTGTGGAGATTTTTCTAAGTTGCTCGTTGAGAATGAATATGGAGATCCAGGCAGGCACATAATCCTTATTTCCGTTTATTGTTCAGCAATCAGTTACAGACAGGTTACAGATATCATCGTTCCATCATATTGAGGCCTGCATCTCATGCAGGGCCCCCCTTGTCTCTCTCTCTCTCTGTCTCTCTCTGTATCTCACTCACACTCTTCTACTGATCCCCTACCTGTCTTATACAGTCTTAACATGTGGGTGTCACCCTGTTCCTGCGTGTGTGTGTGTGTGTGTGTTGTTGACCCTCCAGGCTTAGTCAACAAGCTACCACAGAGTCAGCAATCAGTCACCACAGGGGTCTTTCTGTTGAACGCATTCCTTGGGTGGTAAAAGTCACTGAGCCTACTATATATGACAGGAAGAACTCACAGCTGTTATTTAAGATAGCTGACTATCCCAAAGTGTCCCTGCGCCATCTTTAGTGACTGGCTATCCCAGATGGGACTCAATGTGACCTCCTATAAGCCAAAGTATTATGTGTACAATTATGACATATGTTGAGATGCATAAGCTATCAAAATATACATCAGACCCCCCTTCTGGGGAATTAAATATTCCCCAGACATAATTCATATTTTATAAATGACCAAAATTAATTTTCCCAAAAAATGTTCACTTTTTTCTTTTTTTTCAAAAAATCCCAAAATGTTCAAATTCCCCAAACGGTCTCCCTTCGTAGGTAATTACCCTCTTCCCCCCTGGATAATGTGAAGGTAAAACACAGTCAGGTTGACACAAAACTCAAAACAAAATGAACAAAATCAATCTGTTAGACAATGATCCTATCAGTCCGAAGCTGTTTGTTGTCACACCCAGATAAAATAAATTCAAGTGAACTGTTCCTAGGCTAATTACTATACTATTTTTAATTTGTTCCCCAACATTAGATAGGCTGATTCCTGTACCTGTATAGACATCAATATTTGTTTGGAAGTGGATTCCAATATCGACTTAATAAGAAATAATATAATATTCCCTTCTCCCCCCCTTCTTAGTTAGTGAGCAACTTTCATGGAATAATGGATGAATGGCCCTGCAGAAACCATCCATCCGACACTCGGAAAGTTGCACACAAACTAAGAGCTAACATGTAATACTCATGGTGAGTTCCAACCTGTATCAATATTATATGTGACTATTAACATAGTAACATTATACTGACTCCATCAGTTCAACATTGTCTGCAATATATTACTCGATAACCTAAAGCCTACGGGTTACTTCATCCTGTTTTAGTACTTGGTAATGTTCAGTACTTTGGTCTGTTCCACCCATATAAACAAGCACACAGAGGCGACCCCTGTGAACCCTGCCTCCCCAGGCAGACGAGTCAATTTAGTGCATGTGTATACAGGTTCCAATACCAACTCACTCACATCTTCTGACGTTAACTCATTATCCTAATGTAGGCCTATTTTAACTAACAATCAAACAACATTTGTATTACTAACTAGAATATAATTCCCATTCCTTAATTGGACTTCACTGTGATACTTAAGGAAGTTATCTAAAATGAACTCATATTATTACCATCAACTATTATTTTCAAACAACTATTTTAACTATCTATATTGTACCAAATTAGAACCGAACCAGCATGGGGCTTGTTCCGTTGTACCTCTTGTATGACAGACCTGAAACTGAACCATATTTAAAACAGAAATTAAACTCCTTATTTAACTGAAATCCTATTTAGACTAAATCAAATTCCTATATTGATTACATCCTGTTTAGACTAAATCAAATTCCTGTAAAATGAAAAGTTAACACTCAAAGCATGACAAAATGGTTAGACCATCCCTTTAACAGTACTATTTCCAGTACCTTGTTATATCTATTTTGACCTGCCAGCACAGAATACAACAAAACACAAACATTAGAACAACATTTTCCAACATTAATCACAATTCAGATGAACCGCGATTTTTTCCCTTCATGACGCAAATTGTTCAAACGTTCAACGCGCTAGGGAAATGGTTCCCACAATTCTTTTTTCGCCTATAGAATAAAAACGCTTGGAACATCCTTCTTGATTCTCAGAGCTAGCACAGCTCTCTGATCTGTAGGTTCGAAGCAGACAGTTTTGTCACCATATGCTCCAGCACCAATGAACCACAGCTGAACTGCAGTTGGCAGTAGAATCTCCTTTGAGCAATCACAAGGCTTCTAGTGAACAGCTTATTGCTTAGCCATATCAATTATGACAGCAAAAGCATTGAAACGCTCCTTTCCTCCATTGTAACATGAACTTTGGACCTCTCCTCCTCTTGGAACGCTCCTCCTCTTTCCAGAGCAGAAGGAGCACGCTCCTCTCCTCCATCACGGTGGAGAACCAGTTGGCGTGGGCCGTAGCCGCAGAATAGCGTTCAATCCGACAACTCCTGTAGCGAACACAGGTCTGTGAAAGTCACCTGCTATTGATTTCCGACGGTAGAAGCTGATTCAGGTGTCTTTTGGTGCAGTCAGATGTCACTTTCGACACCTTCAGGAATCCATGATCCATGATGTCCCTCTCCTTTACACCTATTACAAGGATACAGGCTCCCACTACGAATATCCCCAATCATTCCTTAGGATATTGATGACACTACAAGCTACTGGTCACTAAGATGACCTCTCTGGCATTAATCTCACTCTTTTTGCTAATCTCCCTAGTTCTGGCATGGCAAAGGAATGTAATAACCATGGTGTTGAGAGATTACAATGAGACTATTAAATGAGTCATAAATAGTGTCGCTGAACTAACTAAATTCACTGATGTCACGTCACCAAACGTATTGATGGACAGGTGTTTTGAGCTGAGGGGCTGGCTTGCTTTAACCCTGAAAGGTTCAACCGTGGGTCTAGATCCCCCGGTTAAAACTTCCACTCCTGGAGATATGGGTCAAATCCCCCTCAGTATGCTACCAGCAAGTCTTGTGCTCAGAACACAGGGTGGCGAATTCCTGTGATCACCGTTATGCAGTAAGGCTGTAAGCCGTCGCCTCCATTACCCTACACACAAACAGACACTTTTGACTAAAACCAATACTTAAAATTCACACCATAATACACCCTTACAAATGTAGTCCTTAATTGCGATCTACTTGTTGACATCAGACTCCAAAAGCAGACTTTCTTCCCATCTTTTTCTCTAAATAGCACCCCCAATAAACAGCTCACAGCGGGTCAAACAGAGGTAGGAGGTAAAGACAGGACAGGACAGGACAGGAGGTCCACAGGAGGTCCCTAAAGCCCTCTCCCTGTTATCTGAAACTAAACAAGGTATTTATTTTAGGGTGAGAAGGAAATTGCTCTCTCCCCCCTCTTTCCCCTAAAGCACATTCCGTCAGAGCATGCTAAAATGGTCATTGCAATTCCTCACACGTAGCTCTGTATGTATTTGCTCATTTAGCTATCACTTTTAGAATGGCTCCTACTAGCAATATTTCACCGGACATAGCTAGAACCTTTTTGAAGTAAGTCTAGTATGATTGAAGTACATTCAATCATTCATTCACTCACATACATTATTCTCAATCAATTCTCAACCCTTCAAACATAACTCACCTAACTCACTCACTTCACACAGTCGAACAGAGAGGGGAGAGGGACCCCCCTCGTCTCACTCACTCATGCACTCAATCAGGCGGTGTCCCCTTTCACACACACATTTCAATAGAGAGGGGCGTGTCAAGTCAACTGTCAAAAGAAGAGCATGGCACTTCTCCTTTAGCTGTCCTTCTCATCCATGAGGTCCGGTCAACTTGACTTCCCTCAAAGTTTCCCATTGTGGTTTCTGATCACATTGTCCAGAAAAATGACCATATATCCCACATTTATGGCAAACACCTCTCATCCTCCAGCTTTCCGGGCTGTGACGTGTCTGTGGCTGCACTGCCCCCTGATAGGGTCGCACAGGTGGCTGACATCCCCATTGCCACTGCGTCCTCTGTTGTGGCCCCACGAAACCAGGAGTCTCTCGTACTCTCCATGGCAGAAGTGGTTGTGGAGGTTCCCACTGCGGGCTATTCGGCAAAACAGCCGTGCAAAAACGCTGCAAGTGCGTCACATCGCCACACCTATAACAGCCTGTGTAATAACGTGATCCACTCGGCTTGGGATTATGTGGACGAAACTGTTCGGGCTGAGTCTTGTGCTGGTCAACCCTGGGTGCAGTGGGTGGGTCAGGAGCCAACTGGGGCTCAACCCCAGCTGTCACGACAGCCGCTTGTATGATCTGTTGTGCGCCCTCCAACTGGGTCTTGGTCAGCAGTCGAACCATTTCTGTGTGACTTTGTTCCTGCTCATCTGCCTCCTTGCGAGCAAGTCCAACGCAGTGTACAATGTGATCCGCGTACAGAGCAAGGGGCAATTTCGCCAGGCCAACCACTGTCTGCAGATTGGCCCTGACTTTCTCAGGAAGACCTTGTTCAATTTTTGAGTAGACAGTAGACCGTTCAAGATCATTACGCTCAGGGTCCTTTCCTGTGGCATCCATCCATTCCTGGTACACGCGGACGACATATTTGCGTGGTGGTTCGGAGACCCCCAGCGGAGATATCGTAATCGTATCCGGATGCACGACAGTGGGGTACAAGACTCTCAGCGCACGCCATAGTGCTCCTCTGTGACTCAAGAAAAGGTCTGCGTCTCCAGCCGTGGTGCCTGCGTACAGTCGAAGTCCCGCACGGATAAGAATGTCATCTAGGCCGTCTATGTCAATCAGATTTGCCAGAAGTTGTTTTAAGTCACCCACAGTTAGCTCTGTCTCAGTCAAAAGGTCCTCAAACTTCAATATCCAGCGGTGCGCACCATCCCGCAAAAGGGGAAGTTGACGCACAATGTCAGTCATGTCGACGGACGCCCATGGCTTGTATTCCATATGTCTGCCCTTCCCCAGCATCGGGAGCATCCTGGGGCAGTTATCATCAATGTCAGGTGTGGGCCTCTTTGATCTGCATGGGCATTTGTTCAAGGCCCCCCTGGAGTCTTTCACACGTCTCCGGCTTGAACGTGTGCGAGTGCCGGAATGGCTCTCACAATCACTGCTGTCCTGTTCAAAATCCTCATCACTTTTGTTGACGTACTTCCTCTTACTCCCACTCTGCCTGTCGTGACTCGGTAACACACGTTTCTCCGTGCGTCCAGCAGCTCTGTCACGGCAGTGTTTGCTCTCCAGCTCTTTCAACGCATCAGAATGGTCATTGTACAATCGAACCAAGTCTTTTTCTTGAGCAGCCAATCCAGCCAAACGCTCCGCCAGGTACGTAATATCGGCTGAATCAATATTCTCCCGCTCAATATTCTCTATCACAAAAATCTGCCCACGAAGAACAGTGAGACTATCGCCAAGAGAGTTCAGCATCATGACAGCGTCCCCCCTCACTTCCTCCTGTGACAGGTTGCTGCCGCTCATGGCCGGATTGGGGCTTGCTGTCCTTCTGTAGATGTCATCACCTCCATGTAAACTGTGGCTGTGTGCAGCCTTGTCACTGAGATCACCGATCAACTGTTTCTCCCTCACTGAAAGTCCATTCAACTGCGTCTCAATCATACGCAGAAAATGTCTGTGTGCCCTCGTCGACACAGTCAATTCACTGATCAAGTCCCTTTTCAGGCGCCGGACCGATCCCAGCTCCTCTTTAATACAGTCTGCTTGTAGCCCAGGTTTTGACTGCTCAGATGTTCTCACGTCCCTGTTGTCCACCTCAGTCTGTGCTGAGTTGTTGCTGTGACCCTCAGTGTCAATGCACTGGTTGTCTGTGCTGCAATCAGCGGAAATCTTCTCATCGGGCAGTACTGACACAGGAGACAATGGTACGGACAATTTCCTGCTCATCTCCTCACTGTCAATATGACTCGTTCTCAGCTGTCGACCTATTTTTACTTGAATCTGATGCCATTTTTCTGAAATTCTGGGAATATTCTTAGATGAGAATTTGTTTTGCACAATGCGCACTAGAGTGGCAGCCATAACTACTAAATTGTAGATAATCTCACTCACTGTCATAAATTCTGGGTGATACACTCTGTACTCTGACTGCAGTCTCCTCTCACCTCACACAGACACGCATACTCATTTGCATACTAGCCCCAAAGAATGAGTAGATAGTCTACAAACTCATGTAAAAACATGTAATACTTTCTCTCTCACCATTCACACAGGAAAGTGTAAAATAAAGAAATGAGAAAACTACTGACAGTGACAAAGAAATATAGAAATGCCTCTATATTTCTTTTTAGACTAGCAAGTCTAATCACTGACTGAGGGAAGAGATTGACCCCCCTGCATGCACTCCATACAGGCGTCAAATGCACTCAATCGCTCCCTCATTCACATCTAAGCAACTGTTTTGTCCCAGAATCAAATTACCCCTGCAGGCTATATTTCTTTGACTAAAATAAAAAACCTGTATGCTTAACCATCCAAATTAACCTATCTGATTTTACAAAGGATAAATGAAATATCCTAAATGTGATAATTTACAATGAGAAATGTATTCTCAATTACCTCCTAAATTTAGCTTGGACCCCCAAATTAAAGCCAATTTAACCTGAATTTAATCCCCATTTTAATATCTATATTACTCCCCCCCAGAAACATGTCCCACATGCTTCAGAAACACCCAAAAGAAAAAATAATACTATAGGCCAACCCAAATAATAACACCCAAGCCTAACGCATAAAATCCTCCCCCGCTCCGTCGCAAAGACAAAGAAAAAGGCCTCCCCAGCATGCGGCATTCAACCCCAACTCACAAAGATGCTCTAGCACACACATGTACGCACAATCATACCACATAAGCTACACTACCATCTAACTCTTAAACCCTGTCAACACCCTAACAGAAGCAGACTCCACGTACCTAATCACCAACCTAACCAATAACCTGCCTAACACAGCGTCCAGATGTACACTATGGCCCCAACACGTACGCTCAACACAAGAATCACAAACCTATTCCATCATCCTAACTTCAGTCCTGGGTTCCATCCAAAGTCACGTCAAAAGCAACAAAAAATCCACAGATACGCAGGTCCGTCTTGCGCGGCGTAGAAAATCCCCAGACTTTTCCTCACCAACCACCCTCCAACGTCTGGCGCCATTTATGATGTGTCTTTTCCTCAGGGTTCTGTGGAGATTTTTCTAAGTTGCTCGTTGAGAATGAATATGGAGATCCAGGCAGGCACATAATCCTTATTTCCGTTTATTGTTCAGCAATCAGTTACAGACAGGTTACAGATATCATCGTTCCATCATATTGAGGCCTGCATCTCATGCAGGGCCCCCCTTGTCTCTCTCTCTCTCTGTCTCTCTCTGTATCTCACTCACACTCTTCTACTGATCCCCTACCTGTCTTATACAGTCTTAACATGTGGGTGTCACCCTGTTCCTGCGTGTGTGTGTGTGTGTGTGTTGTTGACCCTCCAGGCTTAGTCAACAAGCTACCACAGAGTCAGCAATCAGTCACCACAGGGGTCTTTCTGTTGAACGCATTCCTTGGGTGGTAAAAGTCACTGAGCCTACTATATATGACAGGAAGAACTCACAGCTGTTATTTAAGATAGCTGACTATCCCAAAGTGTCCCTGCGCCATCTTTAGTGACTGGCTATCCCAGATGGGACTCAATGTGACCTCCTATAAGCCAAAGTATTATGTGTACAATTATGACATATGTTGAGATGCATAAGCTATCAAAATATACATCAGTAGCAAGTAGATCAGTGACTTAGCACACTGGCTGCATGATCTGGAGATAGTGGGTTCAAACCCCACTCAAATCTTTACTTGCCAAAATCTGCCATCGACCCCCATTCTGAATTTCTCAAATTTAAAAGCACTATATTTCTAAAACTATGAAACATTTCAAAGATTCCTTTTCAGGCAAACATGTCCACCGTAAGATGAACCTAAATAGGTTTGAATGGGGATTCTAGGTGTAAGTATGTAGGACTAGTAGCATGCCAAAGTTATAATTTTTTTCGGACGGCATACTATAGCATGTCGTTTTTCGTGATTTTGGACTATTTGAAAAAAAGATGAAAATCATGAAAAAACAACATACTATAGTTCATGGCTTCGGACGGCATACTATAGCATGTCGTTTTTCATGATTTTGGAGGATTTGAAAAAAAGATGAAAATCATGAGAAAACTACATACTATAGTCCATGGTTTGGGACGGCATAATATATTATGTCATATTTTCATGATTTTGGGACACTATGTCAGAGCCAGGACTTGAACCTGCAGCCTCCTGATTACAAGGCAGGCTCTGTACCCAGTGAGCCACTGTGCATGCTGTTCTTAAAAGGCCGAATAGATAATGACAGAAGAGCCAGAGACTTGTTTCCATTGTGGTTCATAAACATTCGAGCGTCTAGAGATAAACAACAGCAAAAGAAACAATTGACAAATCTCCTGTTATTTTATTTTTTGTATTTTATTTTGGTATCAATGTTGTACTCAAAGGGAACAGCAGACTGCATTGTGGCAGGTAGCAAGTAGATCAGTGACTTAGCACACTGGCTGCATGATCTGGAGATAGTGGGTTCAAACCCCACTCAAATCTTTACTTGCCAAAATCTGCCATTGACCCCATTCTGAATTTCTCAAATTTAAAAGCACTATATTTCTAAAACTATGAAACATTTCAAAGAATCCTTTTCAGGCAAACATGTCCACCGTAAGATGAACCTAAGTAGGCTTGAATGGGGTTTCTAGGTGTAAGTATGTAGGACTAGTAGCATGCCAACGTTTGTGCTATTGCCATTGAGAATGCATTGGGCGTTAAAGTTAAATAACTCAGAAACTACAAAACATTTCAAAGTAAAAAGTTCCAGCATGTGTCTCCACAGTAAGCTGAATTATAAAAAGTGTGAATGGAGTTTCTAGGTGAAAGTGCTTTTTTGACGTGCCAATATCTGCCATTGAGCCCCATTGTAAAATTCTCAAATTTGAAAGCACTATATTTCTAAAACTATGAAACATTTCAAAGATTCCTTTTCAGGCAAACATGTCCACCGTAAGATGAACCTAAGTAGGCTTGAATGGGGTTTCTAGGTGTAAGTATGTAGGACTAGTAGCATGCCAAAGTTTGTGCTATTGCCATTGAGAATGCATTGGGCGTTAAAGTTAAATAACTCAGAAACTACAAAACATTTCAAAGTAAAAAGTTCCAGCATGTGTCTCCACAGTAAGCTGAATTATAAAACGTGTGAATGGAGTTTATAGGTGAAAGTGATTTTGACGTGCCACTATCTGCCATTATAATTTTCTCACATTTAAAGCACTATATTTCTAAAACTATGAAACATTTCAAAGATTCCTTTTCAGGCAAACATGTCCACCGTAAGATGAACCTAAATAGGTTTGAATGGGGATTCTAGGTGTAAGTATGTAGGACTAGTAGCATGCCAAAGTTATAATTTTTTTCGGACGGCATACTATTTTTTTTTCGTGATTTTGGACTACTTGAAAAAAATATGAAAATCATGAAAAAACGACATACTATAGTTCATGGCTTCGGACGGCATACTATAGCATGTCGTTTTTCATGATTTTGGAGGATTTGAAAAAAAGATGAAAATCATGAGAAAACGACATACTATAGTCCATGGTTTGGGACGGCATAATATATTATGTCATATTTTCATGATTTTGGGAGACTATGTCAGAGCCAGGACTTGAACCTGCAGCCTCCTGATTACCAGGCAGGCTCTGTACCCAGTGAGCCACTGTGCATGCCGTTCTTAAAAGGCCGAATAGATAATAACAGAAGAGCCAGAGACTTGTTTCCATTGTGGTTCATAAACATTCGAGCGTCTAGAGATAAACAACAGCAAAAGAAACAATAGACAAATCTCCTGTTATTTTATTTTTTGTATTTTATTTTTGTATCAATGTTGTACTCAAAGGGAACAGCAGACTGCATTGTGGCAGGTAGCAAGTAGATCAGTGACTTAGCACACTGGCTGCATGATCTGGAGATAGTGGGTTCAAACCGGTCAGGGGACCTTAGTATAATTGCCTTATTTGAATCTGAATCCAACATATAAAAAACATATTTGTGATTTTTGTTCGTTTAATTTGATTCCAGCAAACATACATTTGCTAGTTTTTCCTTTTTTTGTTCAGAATTGAAAAATGGGAAAACGCTAAACGAAAAATCACAAAAACTGGTCAAGGGACCTTAGTATAAGTATGTTTGTTCAATTTAATCCAGCAAAAAGAAAATTGCTATTTTTTTCCTTTTTTTGTTCAGAATTGAAAAATGGGAAAACACTAACCGAAAAATCACAAAAATGGTGGTGCCTTAGTATAATTCTGTTTGAGTCCAGCAAACAGAAATTTGCTATTTTTTTCCTTTTTTTTGTTCAGATTTGAAAAATGTGAAAACTCGAAGCCAAAACCCAGCTTTTAAAAGCTGCGTCAAAGTTGAGTTTTCAGGAGAAAAAAAGCACGCAAAAAAAAGCTGTTCATTCCAAGCTTCAAAACGAAAAAGCTGGTATACATAGAGATAACATGGGAGCACGAAGCAAGAAGCTGCTTCTAGCTTCCTTGGTGTTAACGCGGCTTAAGTCTGATTATGCCTTTGGGTTTTTTGCACTACTGATTGTTACCCGTTTCCTTTCTTGTCAGTTAAAATTATCATTCATCATCACTTCCATCTTGTCCATCACCTAACCCTAACCCTAACCCTAACCCTAACCCTGACCCTAACCCTAGTTGTCTGGTGAGTTCAAACCCCACTCAAGTCTTCACTTTCAAGACTGATTTCAGAAGAAGAAAAGCAACAAAAAAACAGTTTATCTGTAACCAAGGATAGTCTAAGAAGGATGAGACGCGAAGACCGTACGGGCGACGCCATGTTGCTTTGGAAGGAAAGAAACATGCGCAATGGGCTATATGCAGCCAACACTTCCGCGTTCAGCTTCCTTGGTCTCAACTGCGCATGTTTCTTTCCTTCCATGGAGCACCATAAGCAACATGGCGTCGCCCGTACGGTCTTCGCGTCTCATCCTTCTTAGACTATCCTTGTCTGTAACCAGTGGCGCAGTGTTTTAGAACGCTCCAACATGATCGGGAGATGGTGAGTTCAAACCCCACCCAAGTCTTTACTTTCAAGACCGATTTCAGAAGAAGAAAACCAACAAAAAAGCATTTGAATTGTCAGGAACCAGTGGCGCAGTGTGTTAGGACGCTGCCACATGATCGGGAGATGGTGAGTTCAAACCCAACTCAAGTCTTTACTTTCAAGACCGATTTCAGAAGAAGAAAACCAACGACCTATCAACCAACATATTCAATGGCATATCAATCCCATTAATCCATTTTCTTATCAAGTTGAAGGCATCCCGGATTTTGTTGAGGGTGGGTTGGGTGTTTCACGGTTTCTCATCAACTCCATGTTCAATCACCCAATTACCCCCCAACGGACACTAGCCCTAACCCTAACCCTAACCCTAACCCTAGTTACCAGATTGGTTACCATATGGTACCAGGTCAAAACAAACAAAAAACCAGTGTGAATTGTCTGGAACCAGTGGCGCAGTGTGTTAGAACGCTGCCACATGATCGGGAGATAGTGAGTTCAAACCCCACTCAAGTCTTTACTTTCAAGACCGATTTCAGAAGAAGAAAAGTAACAAAAAAGCACTGTGAATTGTCTGGAACCAGTGGCGCAGTGTATTAGAACGCTCCCACATGATCGGGAGTTGGTGAGTTCAAATCCCACTCAAGTCTTTACTTTCAAGACTGATTTCAGAAGAAGAAAACCAACAAAAAAGCAGTGTGAATTGTCTGGAACCAGTAGCGCAGTGTGTTAGGACGCTGCCACATCATTGGGAGATGGTGAGTTCAAACCCCACTCAAGTCTTTACATTCAAGACCGATTTCAGAAGAAGAAAACCAGCAAAAAAGCAGTTGAATTGTCTGGAACCAGTGGCACAGTGTGTTAGGACTCTGCCACATGATCGGGAGATGGTGAGTTCAAACCCCACTCAAGTCTTTACTTTCAAGACCGATTTCAGAAGAAGAAAACCAACATATTCAATGGCATATCAATCCCATTAATCCGTTTTCTTATCAAGTTGAAGGCATCCCGGATTTTGTTGAGGGTGGGTTGGGTGTTTCACGGTTTCTCATCAACTCCATGTTCAATCACCCAATTACCCCCCAACGGACACTAGCCCTAACCCTAACCCTAACCCTAACCCTAACCCTAGTTGTCTGGTACCAGATTGGTTACCATATGGTACCAGGTCAAAACAAACAAAAAACCAGTGTGAATTGTCTGGAACCAGTGGCGCAGTGTGTTAGAACGCTGCCACATGATCGGGAGATAGTGAGTTCAAACCCCACTCAAGTCTTTACTTTCAAGACCGATTTCAGAAGAAGAAAAGTAACAAAAAAGCAGTGTGAATTGTCTGGAACCAGTGGCGCAGTGTGTTAGAACGCTCCCACATGACCGGGAGATGGTGAGTTAAAATCCCACTCAAGTCTTTACTTTCAAGACCGATTTCAGAAGAAGAAAACCAACAAAAAAGCAGTGTGAATTGTCTGGAACCAGTAGCGCAGTGTGTTAGGACGCTGCCACATCATTGGGAGATGGTGAGTTCAAACCCCACTCAAGTCTTTACTTTCAAGACCGATTTCAGAAGAAGAAAATCAGCAAAAAAGCAGTTGAATTGTCTGGAACCAGTGGCACAGTGTGTAAGGACGCTGCCACATGATCGGGAGATGGTGAGTTCAAACCCCACTCAAGTCTTTACTTTCAAGACCGATTTCAGAAGAAGAAAACCAACAAAAAAGCAGTGTGAATTGTCTGTACCCAGTGGCTCAGTGTGTTAGGACGCTGCCACATGATCAGGAGATGGTGGGTTCAAACCCCACTCAAGTTCAAACAAAAAAATAAAGTTCCAGGGTGCAATCTCACCCCAGTCTTTACTGTGACACTTTGCTTTCCACAATAACATCAAGTAGCACAGAAAAGCTGTGTTGTAGTAACCATCAGTTAGCTCAGTGTGATGAGAGGCTGTCCTTGGGAGCCACAGGTCCAGGGTTCAAATCCCACATTAGGCATGACGGTGACACTTTGCTTTGCACACTGATTTCCTGAAGGACAACTTTAAAGCAGCCCAGAAATTCAACATGATTGTGTGCCGATAAGTGGCCCAGCGGATAAGTCAGATGATATCCGTAGTATACCTAGTAGAAGTGTGCCGGTTCAAACCCGACACACTCCTAGTAGGCGGTGATGGTTCAAATCACTGACACCTAGAGTAGTAGTAGCCCAGTGGATAAATCAGATGATATCCGTAGAATACCTAGTAGAAGTATGCCGGCCGACATACTCCTAGTAGGATGGTGCTAGTTCAAATCACCAACACCTACAGTAAGTAGGAGTGTGTGCAGTTAAGTGGCCTGGTGGATAAATCAGATAATATCCATAGAATACCTAGTAGAAGTCTGCCGGTTCAAACCCGACATAGGATGGTGCTGGTTCAAATCACCATCACCTAGATTAGGTAGGACCGTGTGCCGTTAATTGGCCCAGTGGATAATTCAGATAATATCCGTAGAATACCTAGTGGGATGGTGCTGGTTCAAATCACCATCACCTAGAGTAGGTAGGACCGTGTGCCGTTAATTGGCCCGGTGGATAAATCAGATAATATCTGTAGAATACCTAGTAGGATGGTGCTGGTTCAAATCACCATCACCTAGAGTAGGTAGGGGGTCAGGTAAGAGTATGTAGGAGCAGAGTAGGTTGAGGTGTAGATAGGGGGAGGAGTAGGTGAGGGTTGGTCAGTTAGGGGGAGGAGTAGGTGAGTGGGGTAAGGTAGGGGGAGATTAAGCGAGGGGGGGGCAGGCGAGGTGGAGAGTAGGTGAGGGGGGGGCCTGGCAGGTGAAGAGTAGGCGAGGGGGTGGCAGGCAGGGGGAGAGTAGGAGAGGAGGGAGGCCAGGCAGGGGGAGAGTAGGTGAGGGGGAGGCCAGGCAGGGGGAGAGTAGGTGAGGGGGAGGCCAGGCAGGGGGAGAGTAGGAGAGGAGGGAGGCCAGGTAGGGGGAGAGTAGGAGAGGAGGGAGGCCAGGCAGGGGGAGAGTAGAAGAGGGGGAGGCCAGGCAGGGGGAGAGGTGGGAGGCCAGGCAGGGGGAGAGTAGGTGAGGGGGAGGCCAGGCAGGGGGAGAGTAGGAGGGAGGCCAGGCAGGGGGAGAGTAGAAGAGGGGGGAGGCCAGGCATCATTTTAGAAAAAATAAAACAATTATAATAAATAATATTTTTATAAAAAAAGAAAATAATTATAAAAAAAAAATCAGGAAGAACCCGCCTGCCTGCACCCTCCTCGCCTACTCTCCCCCTGCCTGGCCTCCCCCCTCACCTACTCTCCCCCTGCCTGGCCTCCTTCCTCTCCTACTCTCCCCATGCCTGGCCCCCATCACCTACTCTCCCCCTGCCTGGCCTCCCCCACTCTCCCCCTACCTGGCCTCCCTCCTCACCTACTCTCCCCCTGCCTGGCCTCCCCCTCCTCCTACTCTTCCCCTGCCTGGCCTCCCCCTCTCCTACTCTCCCCCCTCTCCTACTCTTCCCCTGCCTGGCCTCGCCCTCTCCTACTCTCCCCCCTCTCCTACTCTTCCCCTGCCTGGCCCGCCCTCAGCGACTCTCCACCTCGCCTGCCCCCCGAACCTAATCTCCGCCTACCTTACCCCCCTCACCTACTCCTCCCCCTAACTGACCAACCCTCACCTACTCCTCCCCCTATCTACACCTCAACCTACTCTGCCCCTACATACTCTTACCTGACCCCCTACCTACTCTAGGTGATGGTGATTTGAACCAGCACCATCCTACTAGGTATTCTACAGATATTATCTGATTTATCCACCGGGCCAATTAACGGCACACGGTCCTATCTACTCTAGGTGATGGTGATTTGAACCAGCACCATCCCACTAGGTATTCTACGGATATTATCTGATTTATCCACCGGGCCAATTAACGGCACACGGTCCTACCTACTCTAGGTGATGGTGATTTGAACCAGCACCATCCCACTAGGTATTCTACGGATATTATCTGATTTATCCACCGGGCCAATTAACGGCACACGGTCCTACCTACTCTAGGTGATGGTGATTTGAACCAGCAACATCCTATGTCGGGTTTGAACCGGCAGACTTCTACTAGGTATTCTATGGATATTATCCACCAGGCCACTTAACTGCACACACTCCTACTTACTGTAGGTGTTGGTGATTTGAACTAGCACCATCCTACTAGGAGTATGTCGGCCGGCATACTTCTACTAGGTATTCTACGGATATCATCTGATTTATCCACTGGGCCACTCCTACTCTAGGTGTCAGTGATTTGAACCATCACCGCCTACTAGGAGTGTGTCGGGTTTGAACCGGCACACTTCTACTAGGTATACTACGGATATCATCTGACTTATCCGCTGGGCCACTTATCGGCACACAATCATGGTGAATTTCTGGGCTGCTTTAAAGTTGTCCTTCAGGAAATCAGTGTGCAAAGCAAAGTGTCACAGTCATGCCTAATGTGGGATTTGAACCCTGGACCTGTGGCTCCCAAGGACAGCCTCTCATCACACTGAGCTAACTGATGGTTACTACAACACAGCTTTTCTGTGCTACTTGATGTCATTGTGGAAAGCAAAGTGTCACAGTAAAGACTGGGGTGGGATTGCACCCTGGACCTTTAGTTTTTTGTTTGAACTTGAGTGGGGTTTGAACCCACCATCTCCTGATCATGTGGCAGCATCCTAACACACTGAGCCACTGGGTCCAGACAACTCACACTGCTTTTTTGTTGGTTTTCTTCTTCTGAAATCGGTCTTGAAAGTAAAGACTTGAGTGGGGTTTGAACTCACCATCTCCCGATCATGTGGCAGCGTCCTAACACACTGTGCCACTGGGTCAAGACAATTCGTACTGCTTTTTGGTTGGTTTTCTTCTTCTGAAATCGGTATTGAAAGTAAAGACTTTAGTGGGGTTTGAACTCACCATCTCCCAATGATGTGGCAGCGTCCTAACACACTGCGCCACTGGTTCCAGACAATTCAACATTTTTTTTGTTGGTTTTCTTCTTCTTAAATCGGTCTTGAAAGTAAAGACTTGAGTGGGATTTGAACTCACCATCTCCAGATCATGTGGGAGCGTTCTAACACACTGCGCCACTGGTTCCAGACAATTCACACTGCTTTTTTGTTTGTTTTGACCTGGTACCATATGGTAACCAATCTGGTACCAGACAACTAGGGTTAGGGTTAGGGTTAGGGTTAGGGCTAGTGTCCGTTGGGGGGTAATTGGGTGATTTACCATGGAGTTGATGAGAAACCGTGAAACACCCAACCCACCCTCAACAAAATCCGGGATGCCTTCAACTTGATAAGAAAACGGATTAATGGGATTGATATGCCATTGAATATGTTGGTTGATAGGTCGTTGGTTTTCTTCTTCTGAAATCGGTCTTGAAAGGAAAGACTTGAGTGAGGTTTGAACTCACCATCTCCCGATCATGTGGCAGCATCATAACACACTGCGCCACTGTTTCCAGACAATTCAACTGCTTTTTTGTTGGTTTTCTTCTTCTGAAATCGGTCTTGAAAGTAAAGACTTGAGTGTGGTTTGAACTAACCATCTCCCGATCATGTGGCAGCGTCCTAACACACTGCGCCACTCGTTCCAGACAATAGAACTGCTTTTTTGTTGGTTTTCTTCTTCTGAAATCGGTCTTGAAAGTAAAGACTTGAGTGGGGTTTGAACTCACCATCTCCCGATCATGTGGGAGCGTTCTAACACACTGCGCCACTGGTTCCAGACAATTCACACTGCTTTTTTGTTACTTTTCTTCTTCTGAAATCGGTCTTGAAAGTAAAGACTTGAGTGGGGTTTGAACTCACCATCTCCCGATCATGTGGCAGCATCCTAACACACTGCCACTGGTTCCAGACAATTCAACATTTTTTTGTTGGTTTTCTTCTTCTGAAATCGGTCTTGAAAGTAAAGACTTGAGTGGGCTTTGAACTCACTATCTCCCGATCATGTGGCAGCGTTCTAAGACACTGCGCCACTGGTTCCAAACAATTCACTCTGCTTTTTTGTTTGTTTTGACCTGGTACCATATGGTAACCAATCTGGTAGACAACTAGGGTTAGGGTTAGGGTTAGGGTTAGGGCTAGTGTCCGTTGGGGGGTAATTGGGTGATTTAACATGGAGTTGATGAGAAACCGTGAAACACCCAACCCACCCTCAACAAAATCCGGGATGCCTTCAACTTGATAAGAAAACGGATTAATGGGATTGATATGCCATTGAATATGTTGGTTGATAGGTCGTTGGTTTTCTTCTTCTGAAATCGGTCTTGAAAGTAAAGACTTGAGTGAGGTTGGAACTCACCATCTCCCGATCATGTGGCAGCATCGTAACACACTGCGCCACTGGTTCCAGACAATTTAACTGCTTTTTTTTTGCTTTTCTTCTTCTGAAATCGGTCTTGAAAGTAAAGACTTGAGTGGGGTTTGAACTAACCATCTCCCGATCATGTGGCCGTGTCCTAACACACTGCGCCACTCGTTCCAGACAATTCAACTGCTTTTTTGTTGGTTTTCTTCTTCTGAAATCGGTCCTTGAAAGTAAAGACTTGAGTGGGGTTTGAACTAACCATCTCCCGATCATGTGGCAGCGTCCTAACACACTGCGCCACTGGTTCCTGACAATTCTCACTGCTTTTTTTTGCTTTTCTTCTTCTGAAATCGGTCTTGAAAGTAAAGACTTGAGTGGGATTTGAACTCACCATCTCCCGATCATGTGGCAGCGTTCTAACACACTGCGCCACTGGATCCAGACAATTTACACTGCTTTATTGTTTGTTTTGTTCTGGTATCGTATGGTAACCAATCTGGTACCAGACAACTAGGGTTAGGGTTAGGGTTAGGGTTAGGGTTAGGGTTAGGTGATGGACAAGATGGAAGTGATGATGAATGGTGATTTTAACTGACAAGAAAGGAAACGGGTAACAATCAGTAGTACAAAAAAACCAAAGGCATAATCAGACTTAAGCCACGTTAACACCAAGGAAGCCAGAAGCAGCTTCTTGCTTCGTGCTCCCATGTTATCTCTATGTATACCAACTTTTTCGTTTTGAAGCTTGGAATGAACAGCTTTTTTTGCGTGCTTTTTTTCTCCTGAAAACTCAACTTTGACGCAGCTTTTAAAAGCTGGGTTTTGGCTTCGAGTTTTCACATTTTTCAATTCTGAACAAAAAAAAGGAAAAAAATAGCAAATTTAACAAACATACTTATACTAAGGTCCCTTGACCAGTTTTTGTGATTTTTCGGTTACGTTTTTCCCATTTTTCAATTCTGAACAAAAAAAGGAAAAACTATCAAATTTCTTTGCTGGAATCAAATTAAACAATCATCACAAATATGTTTTTTATATGTTGGATTCAGATTCAAATAAGGCAATTATACTAAGGTCCCCTGACCCAAACCCCACTCAAATCTTTACTTGCCAAAATCTGCCATCGACCCCCATTCTGAATTTCTCAAATTTAAAAGCACTATATTTCTAAAACTATGAAACATTTCAAAGATTCCTTTTCAGGCAAACCACCGTAAGATGAACCTAAGTAGGCTTGAATGGGGTTTCTAGGTGTAAGTATGTAGGACTAGTAGCATGCCAAAGTTTGTGCTATTGCCATTGAGAATGCATTGGGCGTTAAAGTTAAATAACTCAGAAACTACAAAACATTTCAAAGTAAAAAGTTCCAGCATGTGTCTCCACAGTAAGCTGAATTATAAAACATGTGAATGGAGTTTCTAGGTGAAAGTGATTTTGACGTGCCACTATCTGCCATTATAAATTTCTCACATTTAAAGCACTATATTTCTAAAACTATGAAACATTTCAAAGATTCCTTTTCAGGCAAACATGTCCACCGTAAGATGAACCTAAATAGGTTTGAATGGGGATTCTAGGTGTAAGTATGTAGGACTAGTAGCATGCCAAAGTTATAATTTTTTTCGGACAGCATACTATAGCATGTCGTTTTTCGTGATTTTGGACTATTTGAAAAAAAGATGAAAATCATGAAAAAACGACATACTATAGTTCATGGCTTCGGACGGCATACTATAGCTATAGCATGTCGTTTTTCATGATTTTGGAGGATTTGAAAAAAAGATGAAAATCATGAAAAAACGACATACTATAGTCCATGGTTTGGGACGGCATAATATATTATGTCATATTTTCATGATTTTGGGAGACTATGTCAGAGCCAGGACTTGAACCTGCAGCCTCCTGATTACCAGGCAGGCTCTGTACCCAGTGAGCCACTGTGCATGCTGTTCTTAAAAGGCCGAATAGATAATGACAGAACTTCAGAAGAGCCAGAGACTTGTTTCCATTGTGGTTCATAAACATTCGAGCGTCTAGAGATAAACAACAGCAAAAGAAACAATAGACAAATCTCCTGTTATTTTATTTTTTGTATTTTATTTTTGTATCAATGTTGTACTCAAAGGGAACAGCAGACTGCATTGTGGCAGGTAGCAAGTAGATCAGTGACTTAGCACACTGGCTGCATGATCTGGAGATAGTCGGTTCAAACCCCACTCAAATCTTTACTTGCCAAAATCTGCCATCGACCCCCATTCTGAATTTCTCAAATTTAAAAGCACTATATTTCTAAAACTATGAAACATTTCAAAGATTCCTTTTCAGGCAAACATGTCCACCGTAAGATGAACCTAAGTAGGCTTGAATGGGGTTTCTAGGTGTAAGTATGTAGGACTAGTAGCATGCCAAAGTTTGTGCTATTGCCATTGAGAATGCATTGGGCGTTAAAGTTAAATAACTCAGAAACTACAAAACATTTCAAAGTAAAAAGTTCCAGCATGTGTCTCCACAGTAAGCTGAATTATAAAAAGTGTGAATGGAGTTTCTAGGTGAAAGTGCTTTTTTGACGTGCCAATATCTGCCATTGAGCCCCATTGTAAAATTCTCAAATTTGAAAGCACTATATTTCTAAAACTATGAAACATTTCAAAGATTCCTTTTCAGGCAAACATGTCCACCGTAAGATGAACCTAAGTAGGCTTGAATGGGGTTTCTAGGTGTAAGTATGTAGGACTAGTAGCATGCCAAAGTTTGTGCTATTGCCATTGAGAATGCATTGGGCGTTAAAGTTAAATAACTCAGAAACTACAAAACATTTCAAAGTAAAAAGTTCCAGCATGTGTCTCCACAGTAAGCTGAATTATAAAACGTGTGAATGGAGTTTCTAGGTGAAAGTGATTTTGACGTGCCACTATCTGCCATTATAAATTTCTCACATTTAAAGCACTATATTTCTAAAACTATGAAACATTTCAAAGATTCCTTTTCAGGCAAACATGTCCACCGTAAGATGAACCTAAATAGGTTTGAATGGGGATTCTAGGTGTAAGTATGTAGGACTAGTAGCATGCCAAAGTTATAATTTTTTTCGGACGGCATACTATAGCATGTCGTTTTTCGTGATTTTGGACTATTTGAAAAAAAGATGAAAATCTTGAAAAAACAACATACTATAGTTCATGGCTTCGGACGGCATACTATAGCATGTAGTTTTTCATGATTTTGGAGGATTTGAAAAAAAGATGAAAATCATGAGAAAACTACATACTATAGTCCATGGTTTGGGACGGCATAATATATTATGTCATATTTTCATGATTTTGGGACACTATGTCAGAGCCAGGACTTGAACCTGCAGTCTCCTTATTACCAGGCAGGCTCTGTACCCAGTGAGCCACTGTGCATGCTGTTCTTAAAAGGCCGAATAGATAATGACAGAAGAGCCAGAGACTTGTTTCCATTGTGGTTCATAAACATTCGAGCGTCTAGAGATAAACAACAGCAAAAGAAACAATTGACAAATCTCCTGTTATTTTATTTTTTGTATTTTATTTTGGTATCAATGTTGTACTCAAAGGGAACAGCAGACTGCATTGTGGCAGGTAGCAAGTAGATCAGTGACTTAGCACACTGGCTGCATGATCTGGAGATAGTGGGTTCAAACCCCACTCAAATCTTTACTTGCCAAAATCTGCCATTGACCCCCATTCTGAATTTCTCAAATTTAAAAGCACTATATTTCTAAAACTATGAAACATTTCAAAGAATCCTTTTCAGGCAAACATGTCCACCGTAAGATAACCTAAGTAGGCTTGAATGGGGTTTCTAGGTGTAAGTATGTAGGACTAGTAGCATGCCAACGTTTGTGCTATTGCCATTGAGAATGCATTGGGCGTTAAAGTTAAATAACTCAGAAACTACAAAACATTTCAAAGTAAAAAGTTCCAGCATGTGTCTCCACAGTAAGCTGAATTATAAAAAGTGTGAATGGAGTTTCTAGGTGAAAGTGCTTTTTTGACGTGCCAATATCTGCCATTGAGCCCCATTGTAAAATTCTCAAATTTGAAATCACTATATTTCTAAAACTATGAAACATTTCAAAGATTCCTTTTCAGGCAAACATGTCCACCGTAAGATGAACCTAAGTAGGCTTGAATGGGGTTTCTAGGTGTAAGTATGTAGGACTAGTAGCATGCCAAAGTTTGTGCTATTGCCATTGAGAATGCATTGGGCGTTAAAGTAAAAAAACTCAGAAACTACAAAACATTTCAAAGTAAAAAGTTCCAGCATGTGTCTCCACAGTAAGCTGAATTATAAAACGTGTGAATGGAGTTTATAGGTGAAAGTGATTTTGACGTGCCACTATCTGCCATTATAATTTTCTCACATTTAAAGCACTATATTTCTAAAACTATGAAACATTTCAAAGATTCCTTTTCAGGCAAACATGTCCACCGTAAGATGAACCTAAATAGGTTTGAATGGGGATTCTAGGTGTAAGTATGTAGGACTAGTAGCATGCCAAAGTTATAATTTTTTTCGGACGGCATACTATTTCTTTTTCGTGATCTTGGACTACTTGAAAAAAAGATGAAAATCATGAGAAAACGACATACTATAGTCCATGGTTTGGGACGGCATAATATATTATGTCATATTTTCATGATTTTGGGAGACTATGTCAGAGCCAGGACTTGAACCTGCAGCCTCCTGATTACCAGGCAGGCTCTGTACCCAGTGAGCCACTGTGCATGCCGTTCTTAAAAGGCCGAATAGATAATAACAGAAGAGCCAGAGACTTGTTTCCATTGTGGTTCATAAACATTCGAGCGTCTAGAGATAAACAACAGCAAAAGAAACAATAGACAAATCTCCTGTTATTTTATTTTTTGTATTTTATTTTTGTATCAATGTTGTACTCAAAGGGAACAGCAGACTGCATTGTGGCAGGTAGCAAGTAGATCAGTGACTTAGCACACTGGCTGCATGATCTGGAGATAGTGGGTTCAAACCGGTCAGGGGACCTTAGTATAATTGCCTTATTTGAATCTGAATCCAACATATAAAAAACATATTTGTGATTTTTGTTCGTTTAATTTGATTCCAGCAAACATACATTTGCTAGTTTTTCCTTTTTTTGTTCAGAATTGAAAAATGGGAAAACGCTAAACGAAAAATCACAAAAACTGGTCAAGGGACCTTAGTATAAGTATGTTTGTTCAATTTAATCCAGCAAAAAGAAAATTGCTATTTTTTTCCTTTTTTTGTTCAGAATTGAAAAATGGGAAAACACTAACCGAAAAATCACAAAAATGGTGGTGCCTTAGTATAATTCTGTTTGAGTCCAGCAAACAGAAATTTGCTATTTTTTTCCTTTTTTTTGTTCAGATTTGAAAAATGTGAAAACTCGAAGCCAAAACCCAGCTTTTAAAAGCTGCGTCAAAGTTGAGTTTTCAGGAGAAAAAAAGCACGCAAAAAAAAGCTGTTCATTCCAAGCTTCAAAACGAAAAAGCTGGTATACATAGAGATAACATGGGAGCACGAAGCAAGAAGCTGCTTCTAGCTTCCTTGGTGTTAACGCGGCTTAAGTCTGATTATGCCTTTGGGTTTTTTGCACTACTGATTGTTACCCGTTTCCTTTCTTGTCAGTTAAAATTATCATTCATCATCACTTCCATCTTGTCCATCACCTAACCCTAACCCTAACCCTAACCCTAACCCTGACCCTAACCCTAGTTGTCTGGTACCAGATTGGTTACCATATGGTACCAGAACAAAACAAACAAGAAAGCAGTGTGAATTGTCTGGAACCAGTGGCGCAGTGTGTTAGAACGCTGCCACATGGGAGATGGTGAGTTCAAACCCCACTCAAGTCTTCACTTTCAAGACTGATTTCAGAAGAAGAAAAGCAACAAAAAAACAGTTTATTTGTAACCAGTGGCGCAGTGTTTTAGAACGCTCCAACATGATCGGGAGATGGTGAGTTCAAACCCCACCCAAGTCTTTACTTTCATGACCGATTTCAGAAGAAGAAAACCAACAAAAAAGCATTTGAATTGTCAGGAACCAGTGGCGCAGTGTGTTAAGACGCTGCCACATGATCGGGAGATGGTGAGTTCAAACCCCACTCAAGTCTTTACTTTCAAGACCGATTTCAGAAGAAGAAAACCAACGACCTATCAACCAACATATTCAATGGCATATCAATCCCATTAATCCATTTTCTTATCAAGTTGAAGGCATCCCGGATTTTGTTGAGGGTGGGTTGGGTGTTTCACGGTTTCTCATCAACTCCATGTTCAATCACCCAATTACCCCCCAACGGACACTAGCCCTAACCCTAACCCTAACCCTAACCCTAGTTGTTACCAGATTGGTTACCATATGGTACCAGGTCAAAACAAACAAAAAACCAGTGTGAATTGTCTGGAACCAGTGGCGCAGTGTGTTAGAACGCTGCCACATGATCGGGAGATAGTGAGTTCAAACCCCACTCAAGTCTTTACTTTCAAGACCGATTTCAGAAGAAGAAAAGTAACAAAAAAGCACTGTGAATTGTCTGGAACCAGTGGCGCAGTGTGTTAGAACGCTCCCACATGATCGGGAGTTGGTGAGTTCAAATCCCACTCAAGTCTTTACTTTCAAGACTGATTTCAGAAGAAGAAAACCAACAAAAAAGCAGTGTGAATTGTCTGGAACCAGTAGCGCAGTGTGTTAGGACGCTGCCACATCATTGGGAGATGGTGAGTTCAAACCCCACTCAAGTCTTTACATTCAAGACCGATTTCAGAAGAAGAAAACCAGCAAAAAAGAAGTTGAATTGTCTGGAACCAGTGGCACAGTGTGTTAGGACTCTGCCACATGATCTGGGAGATGGTGAGTTCAAACCCCACTCAAGTCTTTACTTTCAAGACCGATTTCAGAAGAAGAAAACCAACATATTCAATGGCATATCAATCCCATTAATCCGTTTTCTTATCAAGTTGAAGGCATCCCGGATTTTGTTGAGGGTGGGTTGGGTGTTTCACGGTTTCTCATCAACTCCATGTTCAATCACCCAATTACCCCCCAACGGACACTAGCCCTAACCCTAACCCTAACCCTAACCCTAACCCTAGTTGTCTGGTACCAGATTGGTTACCATATGGTACCAGGTCAAAACAAACAAAAAACCAGTGTGAATTGTCTGGAACCAGTGGCGCAGTGTGTTAGAACGCTGCCACATGATCGGGAGATAGTGAGTTCAAACCCCACTCAAGTCTTTACTTTCAAGACCGATTTCAGAAGAAGAAAAGTAACAAAAAAGCAGTGTGAATTGTCTGGAACCAGTGGCGCAGTGTGTTAGAACGCTCCCACATGACCGGGAGATGGTGAGTTAAAATCCCACTCAAGTCTTTACTTTCAAGACCGATTTCAGAAGAAGAAAACCAACAAAAAAGCAGTGTGAATTGTCTGGAACCAGTAGCGCAGTGTGTTAGGACGCTGCCACATCATTGGGAGATGGTGAGTTCAAACCCCACTCAAGTCTTTACTTTCAAGACCGATTTCAGAAGAAGAAAACCAGCAAAAAAGCAGTTGAATTGTCTGGAACCAGTGGCACAGTGTGTTAGGACGCTGCCACATGATAGGGAGATGGTGAGTTCAAACCCCACTCAAGTCTTTACTTTCAAGACCGATTTCAGAAGAAGAAAACCAACAAAAAAGCAGTGTGAATTGTCTGTACCCAGTGGCTCAGTGTGTTAGGACGCTGCCACATGATCAGGAGATGGTGGGTTCAAACCCCACTCAAGTTCAAACAAAAAAATAAAGTTCCAGGGTGCAATCTCACCCCAGTCTTTACTGTGACACTTTGCTTTCCACAATAACATCAAGTAGCACAGAAAAGCTGTGTTGTAGTAACCATCAGTTAGCTCAGTGTGATGAGAGGCTGTCCTTGGGAGCCACAGGTCCAGGGTTCAAATCCCACATTAGGCATGACGGTGACACTTTGCTTTGCACACTGATTTCCTGAAGGACAACTTTAAAGCAGCCCAGAAATTCAACATGATTGTGTGCCGATAAGTGGCCCAGCGGTTAAGTCAGATGATATCCGTAGTATACCTAGTAGAAGTGTGCCGGTTCAAACCCGACACACTCCTAGTAGTTCAAATCACTGACACCTAGAGTAGTAGTAGCCCAGTGGATAAATCAGATGATATCCGTAGAATACCTAGTAGAAGTATGCCGGCCGACATACTCCTAGTAGGATGGTGCTAGTTCAAATCACCAACACCTACAGTAAGTAGGAGTGTGTGCAGTTAAGTGGCCTGGTGGATAAATCAGATAATATCCATAGAATACCTAGTAGAAGTCTGCCGGTTCAAACCCGACATAGGATGGTGCTGGTTCAAATCACCATCACCTAGATTAGGTAGGACCGTGTGCCGTTAATTGGCCCAGTGGATAATTCAGATAATATCCGTAGAATACCTAGTGGGATGGTGCTGGTTCAAATCACCATCACCTAGAGTAGGTAGGACCGTGTGCCGTTAATTGGCCCGGTGGATAAATCAGATAATATCTGTAGAATACCTAGTAGGATGGTGCTGGTTCAAATCACCATCACCTAGAGTAGGTAGGGGGTCAGGTAAGAGTATGTAGGAGCAGAGTAGGTTGAGGTGTAGATAGGAGGAGGAGTAGGTGAGGGTTGGTCAGTTAGGGGGAGGAGTAGGTGAGTGGGGTAAGGTAGGGGGAGATTAAGCGAGGGGGGGGCAGGCGAGGTGGAGAGTAGGTGAGGGGGGGGCCTGGCAGGTGAAGAGTAGGCGAGGGGGTGGCAGGCAGGGGGAGAGTAGGAGAGGAAGGAGGCCAGGCAGGGGGAGAGTAGGTGAGGGGGAGGCCAGGCAGGGGGAGAGTAGGTGAGGGGGAGGCCAGGCAGGGGGAGAGTAGGAGAGTAGGAGAGGAGGGAGGCCAGGTAGGGGGAGAGTAGGAGAGGAGGGATGCCAGGAAGGGGGAGAGTAGAAGAGGGGGAGGCCAGGCAGGGGGAGAGGTGGGAGGCCAGGCAGGGGGAGAGTAGGTGAGGGGGAGGCCAGGCAGGGGGAGAGTAGAAGAGGGGGGAGGCCAGGCATCATTTTAGAAAAAATAAAACAATTATAATAAATAATATTTTTATAAAAAAAGAAAATAATTATAAAAAAAAAATCAGGAAGAACCCACCTGCCTGCACCCTCCTCGCCTACTCTCCCCCTGCCTGGCCTCCCCCCTCACCTACTCTCCCCCTGCCTGGCCTCCTTCCTCTCCTACTCTCCCCATGCCTGGCCCCCCTCACCTACTCTCCCCCTGCCTGGCCTCCCCCACTCTCCCCCTACCTGGCCTCCCTCCTCACCTACTCTCCCCCTGCCTGGCCTCCCCCTCCTCCTACTCTTCCCCTGCCTGGCCTCCCCCTCTCCTACTCTCCCCCCTCTCCTACTCTTCCCCTGCCTGGCCTCGCCCTCTCCTACTCTCCCCCCTCTCCTACTCTTCCCCTGCCTGGCCCGCCCTCAGCGACTCTCCACCTCGCCTGCCCCCCGAACCTAATCTCCCCCTACCTGGCCTCCCTCCTCACCTACTCTCCCCCTGCCTGGCCTCCCCCTCCTCCTACTCTTCCCCTGCCTGTCGGCCGGCATACTTCTACTAGGTATTCTACGGATATCATCTGATTTATCCACTGGGCCACTCCTACTCTAGGTGTCAGTGATTTGAACCATCACCGCCTACTAGGAGTGTGTCGGGTTTGAACCGGCACACTTCTACTAGGTATACTACGGATATCATCTGACTTATCCGCTGGGCCACTTATCGGCACACAATCATGGTGAATTTCTGGGCTGCTTTAAAGTTGTCCTTCAGGAAATCAGTGTGCAAAGCAAAGTGTCACAGTCATGCCTAATGTGGGATTTGAACCCTGGACCTGTGGCTCCCAAGGACAGCCTCTCATCACACTGAGCTAACTGATGGTTACTACAACACAGCTTTTCTGTGCTACTTGATGTCATTGTGGAAAGCAAAGTGTCACAGTAAAGACTGGGGTGGGATTGCACCCTGGACCTTTAGTTTTTTGTTTGAACTTGAGTGGGGTTTGAACCCACCATCTCCTGATCATGTGGCAGCATCCTAACACACTGAGCCACTGGGTCCAGACAACTCACACTGCTTTTTTGTTGGTTTTCTTCTTCTGAAATCGGTCTTGAAAGTAAAGACTTGAGTGGGGTTTGAACTCACCATCTCCCGATCATGTGGCAGCGTCCTAACACACTGTGCCACTGGGTCAAGACAATTCGTACTGCTTTTTGGTTGGTTTTCTTCTTCTGAAATCGGTATTGAAAGTAAAGACTTGAGTGGGGTTTGAACTCACCATCTCCCAATGATGTGGCAGCGTCCTAACACACTGCGCCACTGGTTCCAGATAATTCAACATTTGTTTTGTTGGTTTTCTTCTTCTGAAATCGGTCTTGAAAGTAAAGACTTGAGTGGGATTTGAACTCACCATCTCCAGATCATGTGGGAGCGTTCTAACACACTGCGCCACTGGTTCCAGACAATTCACACTGCTTTTTTGTTTGTTTTGACCTGGTACCATATGGTAACCAATCTGGTACCAGACAACTAGGGTTAGGGTTAGGGTTAGGGTTAGGGCTAGTGTCCGTTGGGGGGTAATTGGGTGATTTACCATGGAGTTGATGAGAAACCGTGAAACACCCAACCCACCCTCAACAAAATCCGGGATGCCTTCAACTTGATAAGAAAACGGATTAATGGGATTGATATGCCATTGAATATGTTGGTTGATAGGTCGTTGGTTTTCTTCTTCTGAAATCGGTCTTGAAAGGAAAGACTTGAGTGAGGTTTGAACTCACCATCTCCCGATCATGTGGCAGCATCATAACACACTGCGCCACTGTTTCCAGACAATTCAACTGCTTTTTTGTTGGTTTTCTTCTTCTGAAATCGGTCTTGAAAGTAAAGACTTGAGTGTGGTTTGAACTAACCATCTCCCGATCATGTGGCAGCGTCCTAACACACTGCGCCACTCGTTCCAGACAATAGAACTGCTTTTTTGTTGGTTTTCTTCTTCTGAAATCGGTCTTGAAAGTAAAGACTTGAGTGGGGTTTGAACTCACCATCTCCCGATCATGTGGGAGCGTTCTAACACACTGCGCCACTGGTTCCAGACAATTCACACTGCTTTTTTGTTACTTTTCTTCTTCTGAAATCGGTCTTGAAAGTAAAGACTTGAGTGGGGTTTGAACTCACCATCTCCCGATCATGTGGCAGCATCCTAACACACTGCCACTGGTTCCAGACAATTCAACATTTTTTTTGTTGGTTTTCTTCTTCTGAAATCGGTCTTGAAAGTAAAGACTTGAGTGGGCTTTGAACTCACTATCTCCCGATCATGTGGCAGCGTTCTAAGACACTGCGCCACTGGTTCCAAACAATTCACTCTGCTTTTTTGTTTGTTTTGACCTGGTACCATATGGTAACCAATCTGGTAGACAACTAGGGTTAGGGTTAGGGTTAGGGTTAGGGCTAGTGTCCGTTGGGGGGTAATTGGGTGATTTAACATGGAGTTGATGAGAAACCGTGAAACACCCAACCCACCCTCAACAAAATCCGGGATGCCTTCAACTTGATAAGAAAACGGATTAATGGGATTGATATGCCATTGAATATGTTGGTTGATAGGTCGTTGGTTTTCTTCTTCTGAAATCGGTCTTGAAAGTAAAGACTTGAGTGAGGTTGGAACTCACCATCTCCCGATCATGTGGCAGCATCGTAACACACTGCGCCACTGGTTCCAGACAATTTAACTGCTTTTTTTTTGCTTTTCTTCTTCTGAAATCGGTCTTGAAAGTAAAGACTTGAGTGGGGTTTGAACTAACCATCTCCCGATCATGTGGCCGTGTCCTAACACACTGCGCCACTCGTTCCAGACAATTCAACTGCTTTTTTGTTGGTTTTCTTCTTCTGAAATCGGTCCTTGAAAGTAAAGACTTGAGTGGGGTTTGAACTAACCATCTCCCGATCATGTGGCAGCGTCCTAACACACTGCGCCACTGGTTCCAGACAATTCTCACTGCCTTATTTTGCTTTTCTTCTTCTGAAATCGGTCTTGAAAGTAAAGACTTGAGTGGGATTTGAACTCACCATCTCCCGATCATGTGGCAGCATTCTAACACACTGCGCCACTGGATCCAGACAATTTGCACTGCTTTATTGTTTGTTTTGTTCTGGTATCATATGGTAACCAATCTGGTACCAGACAACTAGGGTTAGGGTTAGGGTTAGGGTTAGGGTTAGGGTTAGGTGATGGACAAGATGGAAGTGATGATGAATGGTGATTTTAACTGACAAGAAAGGAAACGGGTAACAATCAGTAGTACAAAAAAACCAAAGGCATAATCAGACTTAAGCCACGTTAACACCAAGGAAGCCAGAAGCAGCTTCTTGCTTCGTGCTCCCATGTTATCTCTATGTATACCAACTTTTTCGTTTTGAAGCTTGGAATGAACAGCTTTTTTTGCGTGCTTTTTTTCTCCTGAAAACTCAACTTTGACGCAGCTTTTAAAAGCTGGGTTTTGGCTTCGAGTTTTCACATTTTTCAATTCTGAACAAAAAAAAGGAAAAAAATAGCAAATTTAACAAACATACTTATACTAAGGTCCCTTGACCAGTTTTTGTGATTTTTCGGTTACGTTTTTCCCATTTTTCAATTCTGAACAAAAAAAGGAAAAACTATCAAATTTCTTTGCTGGAATCAAATTAAACAATCATCACAAATATGTTTTTTATATGTTGGATTCAGATTCAAATAAGGCAATTATACTAAGGTCCCCTGACCCAAACCCCACTCAAATCTTTACTTGCCAAAATCTGCCATCGACCCCCATTCTGAATTTCTCAAATTTAAAAGCACTATATTTCTAAAACTATGAAACATTTCAAAGATTCCTTTTCAGGCAAACCACCGTAAGATGAACCTAAGTAGGCTTGAATGGGGTTTCTAGGTGTAAGTATGTAGGACTAGTAGCATGCCAAAGTTTGTGCTATTGCCATTGAGAATGCATTGGGCGTTAAAGTTAAATAACTCAGAAACTACAAAACATTTCAAAGTAAAAAGTTCCAGCATGTGTCTCCACAGTAAGCTGAATTATAAAAAGTGTGAATGGAGTTTCTATGTGAAAGTGCTTTTTTGACGTGCCAATATCTGCCATTGAGTGAGCCCCATTGTAAAATTCTCAAATTTGAAATCACTATATTTCTAAAACTATGAAACATTTCAAAGATTCCTTTTCAGGCAAACATGTCCACCGTAAGATGAACCTAAGTAGGCTTGAATGGGGTTTCTAGGTGTAAGTATGTAGGACTAGTAGCATGCCAAAGTTTGTGCTATTGCCATTGAGAATGCATCGGGCGTTAAAGTTAAATAACTCAGAAACTACAAAACATTTCAAAGTAAAAAGTTCCAGCATGTGTCTCCACAGTAAGCTGAATTATAAAACATGTGAATGGAGTTTCTAGGTGAAAGTGATTTTGACGTGCCACTATCTGCCATTATAAATTTCTCACATTTAAAGCACTATATTTCTAAAACTATGAAACATTTCAAAGATTCCTTTTCAGGCAAACATGTCCACCGTAAGATGAACCTAAATAGGTTTGAATGGGGATTCTAGGTGTAAGTATGTAGGACTAGTAGCATGCCAAAGTTATAATTTTTTTCGGACAGCATACTATAGCATGTCGTTTTTCGTGATTTTGGACTATTTGAAAAAAAGATGAAAATCATGAAAAAACGACATACTATAGTTCATGGCTTCGGACGGCATACTATAGCTATAGCATGTCGTTTTTCATGATTTTGGAGGATTTGAAAAAAAGATGAAAATCATGAAAAAACGACATACTATAGTCCATGGTTTGGGACGGCATAATATATTATGTCATATTTTCATGATTTTGGGAGACTATGTCAGAGCCAGGACTTGAACCTGCAGCCTCCTGATTACCAGGCAGGCTCTGTACCCAGTGAGCCACTGTGCATGCTGTTCTTAAAAGGCCGAATAGATAATGACAGAACTTCAGAAGAGCCAGAGACTTGTTTCCATTGTGGTTCATAAACATTCGAGCGTCTAGAGATAAACAACAGCAAAAGAAACAATAGACAAATCTCCTGTTATTTTATTTTTTGTATTTTATTTTTGTATCAATGTTGTACTCAAAGGGAACAGCAGACTGCATTGTGGCAGGTAGCAAGTAGATCAGTGACTTAGCACACTGGCTGCATGATCTGGAGATAGTCGGTTCAAACCCCACTCAAATCTTTACTTGCCAAAATCTGCCATCGACCCCCATTCTGAATTTCTCAAATTTAAAAGCACTATATTTCTAAAACTATGAAACATTTCAAAGATTCCTTTTCAGGCAAACATGTCCACCGTAAGATGAACCTAAGTAGGCTTGAATGGGGTTTCTAGGTGTAAGTATGTAGGACTAGTAGCATGCCAAAGTTTGTGCTATTGCCATTGAGAATGCATTGGGCGTTAAAGTTAAATAACTCAGAAACTACAAAACATTTCAAAGTAAAAAGTTCCAGCATGTGTCTCCACAGTAAGCTGAATTATAAAAAGTGTGAATGGAGTTTCTAGGTGAAAGTGCTTTTTTGACGTGCCAATATCTGCCATTGAGCCCCATTGTAAAATTCTCAAATTTGAAAGCACTATATTTCTAAAACTATGAAACATTTCAAAGATTCCTTTTCAGGCAAACATGTCCACCGTAAGATGAACCTAAGTAGGCTTGAATGGGGTTTCTAGGTGTAAGTATGTAGGACTAGTAGCATGCCAAAGTTTGTGCTATTGCCATTGAGAATGCATTGGGCGTTAAAGTTAAACTAGAAAAGCAGTTCCTGGTGAAACTGCGTGGGCTCGCCAAAAAACTCAATGTATGAAGTACAGTAGTAAATGTATTAAAGCTGAAGGAAAAAAAAATACAAAAAGTTAAAAAGTATAAAAATTTGTAAAAAGAATAGTATAAGCATAAGTAACTGCATAAAGCGGAGTAAAGTATGTGGAAGTAGTATGATGCCCAAAAAGTGGCAGAATAAAGTAAGTAAAGTTATAACTGTCTACTAATGATTTGTATTGCATTCTTGATTAATTAAGAAAAGGTAAAAAGAAAAAAATACAACATCAATGGATATGAAAGCATTAATGAGCAGAAATTGTATTAAATAGCATACGTTTACATGTAAAAAAAGGGTCAAATAGCATATAGGCCTATCTTTAAAAGCATAAACACAATGATTATTGACAATGGTCTAAGACTTTTCTTTCATTTTTGTGTTTTTAAGTTTTTTTAAGTTTTTGTTTTAAGTTTATTTTTTTTAAGTTTATTTTTTAAGTTCATTTGTTTTAAGTTTTTTTAAGTATTTAAGTTTTTTTAAGTTTGTCTTTAAATGTTTTTTTTAAGTTCTTTTTTAAAAGTTTTTTTTTCTTTTAAGTTTTTTTTAAGTTTTTCATTTTTAAATTTTCTTTTTTAAGTTTTTTATTTTTAAGTTTTTAAAAAAAGTTTTTTAAAAAAAAAGTTTTTAAAAAAAAAAGTTAAAAAAAAAAAAGTTTAAAAAAAAAAAAGTTTAAAAAAAAAAAAGTTTAAAAAAAAAAAGTTTAAAAAAAAAAAAAGTTTTTAATTTTTTTTTTTTTTTAATTATTATAGTGTTCCTATTGGTGGTGTAAGTCCATAAACAAATTTTCAGGACTGTATCATGCTGCAAACAAAAGTTAGAGCTGTGTAAAGGCCAGCCAATGGGAAGACAGAAGGGCGGGGCTTAAGCAATTAATTAAGTACAGCGTGCTCCTATTGGTGGTCTAAGCCCATGGAGCAAATTGCAAGACTGTAGCATGCTGCAAGCAAAAGACAGGGTTTTTGTGTGTGTGTGTGTGCGTGCGTGCGTGTGCGTGTGCGTGCACGTGCGTGCGTGTGCGTGTGCATGCATGCGTGTGTCTGTGACTGTGTGTAGAGCCTAATTGCACAAATAGCAGACCTACAAGCTCACAAGGTTTCACAGAGCAACTCATTGAGATCTTGTAACTCTAATGTCAGCCCTGTAATTAAGCCCTTATATGTCTCAGCTGTGGGAGAGTAAAACAGTGCTTCACTATGACTGGGAGATTTCAATGGGCCTGAATAGGGAAAAACCTATGCCCGAACAAATTGCTCTATCGCAAAAAGTAAAAGTCGAATGCAAATATTCTTTTCACTTTGAGTGGCCTGAGCCATTGAGGTACAACATGTGCGATGGTGGTGTTGGTACGATGGAAAATGTGGTTATAAGAGCGAGTTAAGAATTGTCTTCACGATACTTTCCTCGTAAGAATTATACAATGGAGGTCAATGGGCCGCTTGACTGTATTTGTGTCACTTAAAAGGCCGTAGTTCACATTCTGTATGTATCTGTGCTTTGGTGGTTACATTGTGTGAAAGAGGACATGTGTGGCTACAAAATGACCAAAGAACATCCGTGTAAAGTGAATATTTTGGCCAGGACGACAATTTGTTTGGTAGATTTCCGAGGGAAGCATTTCAGTTTCCACACTCTACTCAAGGAGGCCCCGCACTCTAAGGGGACACTGATTAGGCGAAACGGCCTGCGATTGAACTGCGATTTCGGTAAAACCGTGTAACATATTCGAATACGGTTTGAACCACGAAAAAGTCCACAGCCGTGTGAGCTAGCTAAAGTTTAAATCACGTTTCTACGACAAAGTATGCCAGAGTAATGAGGCTGCAAAAGTGAGGTGGATTTAGAGATTGCATCCCATACATTGTCTATGAGAGAAACATTTTATAAATAAAGTTAAATATTTTAAAAAGTATAAACTTTTTCAAAAAAACTTTTTCACCAATGAAAATTCAAAGATTGATGAACATTTTAAAGTTTGAATGGAGTTTCAAAGTGAAAGTATGACAGAGTAATAAGAGCACAAAAAAGTCAACTGTGAAAAATGGGACGTTTCTCCCATCGACTCTCATTATAAAGAATGTAAAAAAAAGTTTAAAAGTTTAAAAGTTAAAAAAGTATAAACATTTGTAAAAATCTAAATGCAAGCATAAATAACTGCAAAGAGCTGAACAGTTTGAAGTTTGAACTAAATTTCTAGCATAAAGTGTGTGAAAGTAGTAGGAGGACGAAAAAAGGGCGGAAATTGGAAGTATAAATATAAACTGGCAAGAACTAGTGTGTGCTCGCTGTTGCGAGCCCACAACTAGAAAAGCAGTTCCTGGTGAAACTGCGTGGGCTCGCCAAAAAACTCAATGTATGACGTACAGTAGTAAATGTATTAAAGCTGAAGGGAAAAAAAATACAAAAAGTTAAAAAGTATAAAAATGTGTAAAAAGAATAGTATAAGCATAAGTAACTGCATAAAGCGGAGTAAAGTATGTGGAAGTAGTATGATGCCCAAAAAGTGGCAGAATAAAGTAAGTAAAGTTATAACTGTGTCTACTAATGATTTGTATTGCATTCTTGATTAATTAAGAAAAGGTAAAAAGAAAAAAATACAACAATGGATATGAAAGCATTAATGAGCAGAAATTGTATTAAATAGCATACGTTTACATGTAAAAAAAAGGGTCAAATAGCATATAGGCCTATCTTTAAAAGCATAAACACAATGATTATTGACAATGGTCTAAGATTTTTCTTTCATTTTTGTGTTTTTAAAAGTTTTTTTAAGTTTTTTTTTTTTAAGTTTTTTTTTTGTTAAGTATTTAAGTTTTTTTAAAGTTTTTCTTTAAATGTTTTTTTTAAGTTCTTTTTTTTTTAAGTTCTTTTTTAAGTTTTTTATTTTTAAGTTTTTTATTTTTAAGTTTTTTTTTAAGTTTTAAAAAAAAAAAGTTTAAAAAAAAAAAGTTTAAAAAAAAAAGTTTAAAAAAAAAGTTTAAAAAAAAAGTTTAAAAAAAAAGTTTAAAAAAAAGTTTTAAAAAAAAAAGTAAAAAAAAAAAAAAAAATTAAGTTTATATTAGTGTTCCTATTGGTGGTGTAAGTCCATAAACAAATTTTCAGGACTGTATCATGCTGCAAACAAAAGTTAGAGCTGTGTAAAGGCCAGCCAATGGGAAGACAGAAGGGCGGGGCTTAAGCAATTAATTAAGTACAGCGTGCTCCTATTGGTGGTCTAAGCCCATGGAGCAAATTGCAAGACTGTAGCATGCTGCAAGCAAAAGACAGGGTTTTTGTGTGTGTGTGTGTGTGTGTGTGTGTGTGTGTGTGTGTGTGTGTGTGTGTGTGTGTGTGTGTGTGTGTGTGTGTGTGTGTGTGTGTGCGTGTGTGTGTGTGTGCGTGCGCGTGCGTGTGCGTGCACGTGCGTGCGTGTGCATGCATGCGTGTGTCTGTGACTCTGTGTGTAGAGCCTAATTGCACAAATAGCAGACCTACAAGCTGCGTGCGTGCGTGCGTGCGTGCGTGTGCATGCATGCGTGTGTCTGTGACTGCACAAATAGCAGACCTACAAGCTCACAAGGTTTCGCAGAGCAACTCATTGAGATCTTGTAACTCTAATGTCAGCCCTGTAATTAAGCCCTTATATGTCTCAGCTGTGGGAGAGTAAAACAGTGCTTCACTATGACTGGGAGATTTCAATGGGCCTGAATAGGGAAAAACCTATGCCCGAACAAATTGCTCTATCGCAAAAAGTAAAAGTCGAATGCAAATATTTCTTTCACTTTGAGTGGCCTGAGACATTGAGGTACAACATGTGCGATGGTGGTGTTGGTACGATCGAAAATGTGGTTATAAGAGCGAGTTAAGAATTGTCTTCACGATACTTTCCTCGTAAGAATTATACAATGGAGGTCAATGGGCAGCTTGACTGTATTTGTGTCACTTAAAAGGCCGTAGTTGACATTCTGTATGTATCTGTGCTTTGGTGGTTACATTGTGTGAAAGAGGACATGTGTGGCTACAAAATGACCAAAGAACATCCATGTAAAGTGAATATTTTGGCCAGGACGACAATTTGTTTGGTAGATTTCCGAGGGAAGCATTTCAGTTTCCACACTCTACTCAAGGAGGCCCCGCACTCTAAGGGCGCACTAATTTGGCGATACGGCCTGCGATTGAACTGCGATTTCGGAAAAACCGTGTAACATATTCGGATACGGTTTGAACCACGAAAAAGTCCACAGTCGTGTGAGCTAGCTAAAGTTTAAATCACGTTTCTACGACAAAGTATGCCAGAGTAATGAGGCTGTAAAAGTGAGGTTGATTTAGAGATAAAATCCCATACATTGTCTATGAGAGAAACATTTTATAAATAAAGTTAAATATTTTAAAAAGTATAAACTTTTTCAAAACAACCTTTTCACCAATGAAAATTCAAAGATTGATGAACATTTTAAAGTTTGAATGGAGTTTCAAAGTGAAAGTATGACAGAGTAATAAGAGCACAAAAACGTCAACTGTGAAAAATGGGACGTTTCTCCCATCGACTCTCATTATAAAGAATGTAAAAAAAAGTTTAAAAGTTTAAAAGTTAAAAAAGTATAAACAATTGTAAAAATCTAAATGCAAGCACACATAACTGCAAAGAGCTGAACAGTTTGAAGTTTGAACAAAATTTCTAGCATAAAGTGTGTGAAAGTAGTAGGAGGACGAAAAAAAGGGCGGAAATTGGAAGTAGTATAACTAGAAAAGCAGTTCCTGGTGAAACTGCGTGGGCTCGCCAAAAAACGCAATGTATGACGTAAGTAAAAAAAAAAAAAAAAAAAGTTAAGTTTTTTTAAGTTTTAAAAACAAAAAGTAAAAAAAAAAGTAAAAAAAAAAAAAAGTTTAGAAAAAAAAGAAGTTTAAAAAAAAAAAAGTTTTAAAAAAAAAAGTAAAAAAAAAAAAGTTTAAAAAAAAAAAAGGTTTTAAAAAAAAAAAGTTTAAGAAAAAAAGTTAAAAAAAAAAAAAAAGTTAAAAAAAAAAAAAGTTAAAAAAAAAAAGGTAAAAAAAAAAAAAGGTTAAAAAAAATATATTTTTTAAGTTTATATTAGTGTTCCTATTGGTGGTGTAAGTCCATAAACAAATTTTCAGGACTGTATCATGCTGCAAACAAAAGTTAGAGCTGTGTAAAGGCCAGCCAATGGGAAGACAGAAGGGCGGGGCTTAAGCAATTAATTAAGTACAGCGTGCTCCTATTGGTGGTCTAAGCCCATGGAGCAAATTGCAAGACTGTAGCATGCTGCAAGCAAAAGACAGGGTTTTTGTGTGTGTGTGTGTGTGTGTGTGTGTGTGTGTGTGTGTGTGTGTGTGTGTGTGTGTGTGTGTGTGTGTGCGTGTGTGTGCGTGCGCGTGCGTGTGCACGTGCGTGCGTGTGCATGCATGCGTGTGTCTGTGACTCTGTGTGTAGAGCCTAATTGCACAAATAGCAGACCTACAAGCTGTGTGCGTGCGTGCGTGCGTGCGTGCTTGCGTATGCATGCGTGTGTCTGTGACTGCACAAATAGCAGACCTACAAGCTCACAAGGTTTCGCAGAGCAACTCATTGAGATCTTGTAACTCTAATGTCAGCCCTGTAATTAAGCCATTATATGTCTCAGCTGTGGGGGAGTAAAACAGTGCTTCACTATGACTGGGAGATTTCAATGGGCCTGAATAGGGAAAAACCTATGCCCGAACAAATTGCTCTATCGCAAAAAGTAAAAGTCGAATGCAAATATTGTTTTCACTTTGAGTGGCCTGAGCCATTGAGGTACAACATGTGCGATGGTGGTGTTGGTACGATCGAAAATGTGGTTATAAGAGCGAGTTAAGAATTGTCTTCACGATACTTTCCTCGTAAGAATTATACAATGGAGGTCAATGGGCAGCTTGACTGTATTTGTGTCACTTAAAAGGCCGTAGTTCACATTCTGTATGTATCTGTGCTTTGGTGGTTACATTGTGTGAAAGAGGACATGTGTGGCTACAAAATGACCAAAGAACATCCATGTAAAGTGAATATTTTGGCCGGGACGACAATTTGTTTGGTAAATTTCCAAGGAAAGAATTTCAGTTTCCACACTCTACTCAAGGAGGCCCCACACTCTAAGGGGACACTGATTACGCGAAACGGCCTGCGATTGAACTGCGATTTCGGAAAAACCGTGTAACATATTCGAATACGGTTTGAACCACGAAAAAGTCCACAGTCGTGTGAGCTAGCTAAAGTTTAAATCACGTTTCTACGACAAAGTATGCCAGAGTAATGAGGCTGCAAAAGTGAGGTTGATTTAGAGATAAAATCCCATACATTGTCTATGAGAGAAACATTTTATAAATAAAGTTAAATATTTTAAAAAGTATAAACTTTTTCAAAAAACCTTTTTCACCAATGAAAATTCAAAGATTGATGAACATTTTAAAGTTTGAATGGAGTTTCAAAGTGAAAGTATGACAGAGTAATAAGAGCACAAAAAAGTCAACTGTGAAAAATGGGACGTTTCTCCCATCGACTCTCATTATAAAGAATGTAAAAAAAAGTTTAAAAGTTTAAAAGTTAAAAAAGTATAAACAATTGTAAAAATAAAAATGCAAGCATAAATAACTGCAGAGAGCTGAACAGTTTGAAGTTTGAACTAAATTTCTAGCATAAAGTGTGTGAAAGTAGTAGGAGGACGAAAAAAGGGCGGAAATTGGAATAAAGAAGTATAACTAGAAAAGCAGTTCCTGGTGAAACTGCGTGGGCTCGCCAAAAAACGCAATGTATGACGTAAGTAAAAAAAAAAAAAAAAAGTTAAGTTTTTTTAAGTTTTAAAAACAAAAAGTAAAAAAAAAAGTAAAAAAAAAAAAGTTTAGAAAAAAAAGAAGTTTTTTAAAAAAAAAGGTTTTTAAAAAAAAAAGTAAAAAAAAAAAAAGTTAAAAAAAAAAAAAGGTTTTTAAAAAAAAAAGTTTAAGAAAAAAAGTTAAAAAAAAAAAAGTTAAA